>NC_080187.1:107053815-107655601 GCF_030028045.1 Hippopotamus amphibius kiboko
AGTTACGTCTGATGGAGGCGGTGCCCTGGAACATTTAAGGATGTTAAAATCTTGAAAACCTACTTTTACTGATTTAAAAAATAGCTCTCACCACTGTAATTGCCTTTTATCCTCAGTGACAGTCATTCATGAGAACAAAAATAACCTCAGTGGATACCCAAATTATTCACTCCATCTCATGCCACCGAACTTTATGTGGTTTGTGGCTGCAGCCTCATGGCTGTCAGAGAAGTTGGATTTGTTTGGGGCCCTCTCTCTGGCGGGAAGCGCCACCCCTATTAACATGCAAGTTGCAATCGTGGTGGCTTTGAGGAACACGACACTCAGATCATGGAATCTATCATTCTACAGAGTAAACACAGGTTTAAGTCAAAAGGCAATGTGTTATTTTTAAAGAATTGTCAACCACTATTTTAGTCAAAAACACAGAGTGAGGTTAAAGCAACTGGAAAGAGGCTGCAAAGGAAACAGAAGGAAATCATTTTGGAACTTCTAATCTGTAATAGGTCAGCCCCTCTTTTTATCCTGGTCTGTAATAAACAACAAAGCCCTTTACTTTCCATCCTCAGCACACTGATAATGTGGTTTGAAACTTTCATTTGGATTATATGCTGTAGAAGCTATACTTTGAAAACATGGTCAGCTATCATAATGATTCTCTACTGATAGAAAAGTATTTGTCAACACCAGACTTCACAAACAAACTTCATTTATTTTACGTCACCACTGAGTCAAAATCTGTGAGATCCAATCTGATCTGAGGTTTACATTTAATATGATTATAATCCAAAAGATTATTATGCAAATTTCTAACATAAACAAAATTGGAAGAAGAATGTAAAAGACCTTTAAATATAAAAAAAAAAAAAAAGTATACTATTCACAGGTGTCATCTATTTAATACGTGAGGGCTAGTGCGATCTTTAATAAAGTTCCCAAACATTTGAGAATGTATAGCATGTTTTTTCTGATAGCCATAGTTAGATAATTAATTCTGATTAATTAAGTATATATTAATAAATATGTAATTATATATTGCGATATAATTATTTTATATTAATAAAATTTTTATATGCCATATATACTACAAAGAATTTACCAGTTCTTAAAAAATTGGATAACTAAAAATATTATTGCCAGAAAACTGGACATAATTAACCTGCTTTTTCTTACTTATTTATGTTTTAAATTTACCTATAATAAAATATCTCACATTCAGTTCTCTGAGCTATAACACATGCAGAGATTCTTGTAACCACCACACACAGGCTACAACATGACTCCATCACCCCAAGAATTCCTTCACGTTGACCCTTTGAAGTCTGACCCTCTCCCCACCCCAACCCCTGGGGACCGCTGGTCTGGTCTACACCTCTGCTGTCCTGGCTTTTTCAGAATGTCACGTTTGTCATTTTTTGAATCTGGCTTCTGTCACTTAGCACACTTCCTGTGAGGTTCACCCACCTTGTTGCCTAGTGCTTTACAGCCCTCATGCCATGGATACAGCAGTATTCACGTAGAAAGTGCATAGAAAGTGCAGTCACGAAAGAAGAAATAATGTTGCAGCAATATGGGTGGACCTAGAGATGATCATACTAAGCGAAGTCAGTCAGACAGAGACAGACAAACACGATAATGATATCACCTACATGTGGACTCTTTGAAAATGATGTTAAGGAATTTATTTTCAAAACAGAACCTGACTCACCGACATAGAAAACAAACTTAGGGTCACCAAAGGGGAAAGCAGGGTGCCGGGGAGATAAATGAGGAGTTTGGGATTGATGTGTACACACTACTGTATGTAAAATAGATGACCAACAAGGACCTGCTGTACAGCACAGGGAGTTACTCAATGTCTTGTAATAACCTTTAATGGAAAATGATCTCAAAAAGAATAGCTATATATATGTGTATAAGTGAATCACGCTGTACACCTGAAACTAACACAAGATTGTAAATCAACTATATTTCCACTTAAAAAAATGTTAAGTAAAAATTAAAACAAGAAAGTGCAGGAGACACAGTGCAGCCAGCTCAGCAGCACCACTGAGTGCTCCTGGGTGTAAACAAGATCTCAGGGGCAGCTGGCAGGTTTGCAGTGTGTTTCTAACAAAAGTGCCTGTACCAAAACCACAGTCGTTATCTGATCTATGCCTCCCCTGCTGAGCTGATTGTCAAGGCTTCCCAGCTGCCCATCGATTTAAATCCAAACTCCTCCTCAAAGTTCTCTCCGAGCATATTCTCAGTCTTATCTCCACCGGCTCCCTAAAACAACCTACTTTTCAGCCAAACTGGGCTGTTCATTCCTCCCTGAAGCACTTCTCAGCCTTGGAACATCGTGCCTTCTCATTCTTCAAGGACCAATTTCAATGCTGTCTTTCCTAATTCCTCCCTTTCTTCCCTCAAGGCTGCCCCACAGTGGACTTAATCTCCAGTTCACGTGGCGTGTTTGGTACCTCTCTTAGGGCACTGTTCACACCCGGTCTCACCCTCTCCACCCCTCCCCTCTGCTGCTCTCCTGCCCCCACTGGGTCACCTGCTCCATCAGGGAAAGCTGTGTCTTTCTCATCTCTGGGAAACAGCACCCAGCATGGCATCTTCAACTATTATTAAAGGGTCGTATTAGAAAATAAATGTCTGGCTCTGGAAGACAAGAGAGAGAAAAGAGCAGACATCTGAAAATTGTCAGAAAAAAAAAAAAAAGGGAATCGTGACTCTCATGCCAGCAGAAAAAATATTTTGCAGCACGTTCCTGTTGAAAAGCATATGACAGTCATTTCTGGATGAAAAATTTTAACTTGTGAAAAAGCGTCTGTAGGGCACTGGTGTTTTATCTTCTGTTAAATAGGGGCCTATATGTTTAACACTCCTGGCCTCACGTGCCGTCAGAGTGAGGCAAAACAGTGTTTCTCACTGGAGTGACTCATGGAAGCCGATCCTCTGGAGGATCAGAAAAAGGGGCTCCACTTTAGCTTCTAAAACATCACACGAGTCGGTTGCCTATGACAGGGCGCGTCATCTCTCTCATGGCCACTGGTGTGACTGTCCTGCCTTCCTCAGGTGGTTTATAAACACTGTATGGGCAGGAATTACATCTTAGGTGTTTTAAAATCTTGTGTCCACTGAAACCCTCCCCGTCCCAAGGTCCTCCTAGATTCCCATCACCCATACATACACATTCATACACAACACACACGCTGACTCCTAAGCCATTTGAGCCTTTGAAGTGCCGTCCCAACCACTTGCCCGCTTCCGGGAGTGACACCCAGCTTTGCAGGCTGCATCCTCCCTCCCACTCCTCCTCCAACAGGTGTGAGTGCTCAGTGGATGTCACCTGGCACCAGTGAGGATGGCCGTAGTCATCCTATGAAATCAACAGCAGCGAGGGAGAGAAGGGGACAAGGTCGTAGCTCCAGCCCCATCACTACCCGGATCCACTGCCTCGGGGAAGTCACCAGCCTGCCCAGGGCTCTGGTTTCCTTGCCTGTAAACTGACAGGTGGTATCGAGTGTGTTAGATCCACGCCCCATCCTAGTTCCAGTGTCTTCTGGCTCTAACCTTGGGGCTCTCTCAATGTCTGCGGGGCAGGTACTTTCATATTTGGCCCTGATCTTCATCGCTGTCTAGCTTTCTCTCCAGACAAAGCTGAGCCCAAACATGGGCGCAGCTTTCTTCCCCGCCCCCCGCCCCAGCCTTTCCTGGAAATAGGAGCACAGGAGGATGGCCCCACTGAGCCATCTTTAGAGTAAAGAATAGGAAGGAAAGAGAAGTCTATTTCTTTTTGTCCTGTTTTTAATAACTTCCAAGTTAGAAAGTTATTGATGGGAGGAGAGCCTCATCAATAGTACAGACATATAGCTCTCAGGAGCTGCAGATTCTGGTATTCACAGACCCTCAGTATCTCAGCTTTAATAGAAAATAAAAATGATCAGACCTTGACTTTATACTCACAGCACGTATCTGAGTGTTTACTCAGAACACATGCCCAGGCTCTGGACAACTACAGGACAAATGTAGGAATTTTTAAAAGTCATCTGCTTAGAGACCTTAGCAAAGTGTCTTTGTCATTTTCAAATCTGATGTTTATAATTTCTCTACTGGGGAAGATGTTGCATTCCAAAATTAGAAGTGAGTTAACAAAATAAAAGCATTTCAGAGTTATCTAAAAAAAAAAAAAAAAAGAAAGTCATCTGCTTAGAGCATTTTTGATGACCTCTCTCGAACATGAAATGGTGTGTGCTCATCGTGATTCAGATGAGTTTGTCTCTATTCCCACAAGGCTTGACATCAGCCTGGTGAGTCAGCAGAAAACCAGCATCTTTACCACATTTACTATTTGCTGACAATCATCCCAGAAATAGCTGCCCTTGAGACACTATAAAAGCTTTCCTTTCCCCTCTTCAGGCAAAACATTTTAGGGGAAGAAGAGAATCTTGGCTGAATCCTGGTGTTCTCAATAGGTAAGGATGTACATCCTTGGCCCATTACAGGGAAGAAGCACGTTGCCCGGGGCCCAGTGATCTGACCCACACTCAGACTGGCCAGTTGATTAGAATTCCATGCAAGGGCCTCCCACTGGAGGGGAGTTCAAATAGTGCCCCCACAACTCAATACAAGACACTTAGGCTTTCTCTCTGAGCCTCAGTTTTCTCATCCCTAAACTGAAACACAACCGTGGCTTCCCCACATCGCTGTGCAAGACGGACCAGCTGGTCCACATGAAGCTCCCAGCACAGAGCCTGGACCACATGACACTCCCAGTGTGTTGTTATCCTCACGGGTCATTTGACTCCATCAAAGTGCCCAGGTGCCCTCTCACTGGCTTTTCAGGAAAGCCTTCTTCTGCCCTTTGGAGTCAGGCCCTTTCAACAACTCAACCTCACCCTCAGGTCGATCAGGAGGGCTGGCAGGTGTAGCTACTATAAATGAACTCATGGTTGGTAAATAAACTGTAATTAGACTCAGTGTTCTTAATAAATTCTCAAGCCATAGGCTGTACATTTGTTTTAAAAATCTGATGATTGACACAGATATTTAAATATTTAAAATCTTATAGGCTAATCAGTGAAAGAAACAGTAACATTTTTATTGAAATATAGTTGATTTACAATGTTGTGTCAGTTTCAGGTATACAGCAAAGTGAATCAGTTATACACATATATATTCTTTTCCATTATGGTTTATCCCAGGATATTGAATGCAGTTCCCTGTGCTCTACAGTAGGACCTTGTAGTTTATCCATCCTGTATGTAATAGTTTTCCTCTACCAATCTCAAACTACCAATCCTTCCCTCCTCCTCCCCTCTCCCCCTTGGCCACCACAAGTCTGTTCTCTATGTCTGTGAGTCTGTTTCTAGAAACAGTAACTTAAAAAAAAAAAACTTATTTCATCCCTGAGGCTGTTTTAGAAAAAAAGTGTTCAGAAAAAAAGATTCGTTTCAAAAGGAATTTTTGTCTCTTTGTCACTTCGTTGAATACTTACACTTCCTCACACTAGTTAAATTAGACTTAAAATTAGATTTTAAGGCAGAAACAATTCTCTGCCTTTAATAACGCTATTTAAAATGCAAATTACATTGCAGACAAAAAGAATTGGAGTTTTTGTAGCTTAAAAATAAATGGAATTCCGGAGTCAACATCACATAAATAGGTGTCCATCTGGCCAACCTTATGATTGCCAATTTCTTCTCTTTCAATTGTTTATGTTTAACAAGAGTTTAAACAGCTCCCTCTTGTGGCCTAAAAAGTCATTTGCGACTCAGAGTTTGGTCAACTTCTTAGGTCATTTTATTCACTGCACATTTTCTTAATAAACTATGTATTTGCTACAGTGGTGGGAAGCAGCCGGGAGCTGGGGTGCACTTGTTGCCTATGGACACAGCACATGGATGGGGTCAGAGTTCAAGTTCCAGGCTGGGACTCTGGCATCACGTTCATGCTGCTTCTAATTCAGGGGCTGTGTTTCTCGAAAATGCTTTAGCCAGAGCCACTCACGGAGGGGATGCTTGCCTCCAGGGCCTGACTGAGCTGCATGGTGCTCAGAATTCCTGATGCCCAGTCTACCCATTTTTAGCTGCAAAGCTTCAGATCATAAAGGTTTAAAGGAAAGTCCCCTGAATACATTTTTCTGGTAAACGTTGTGATGTCAACTTTAATCAGTTGTTCATTCCAAAAATATTTGGTAGTAGGGGTGGGAGGGGGCAGGCTGCCTGGCGCTGGAACAGACACTGAGATACAGCAACCAAACCAGACAAGGCCTGCTGATGCCACAGCCTAGTGGGAAGAGGAGTTGCTGTTTAACGTGGGGTGTGGCCATCACTGTCAATGAAAAAGACAGATTCCGTGTGAACGGGGCGTCTGGGAAGGCAGCCTCTCTGAGAAGTGGCTGAGTAGGAATTTGCCAGATTAAGGAGGAAAAGTAACAGGTGCCCAAGTGGAGAAGAGGGAGGCCCTTGGCTCTTGAGGGACTGGGAGCACACAAAGGTGGGGGTGGTGTTGGGCCGAAGCCAGGGGCTTTGTGACCCTGGGTGGGCAGCAGGCATCATCCTAACATGCTGTGGTCTCTTTGACAGGCCACACTGGCTGCCTGTGCAGACAGGACAGCAGGGGAGCGGGAATGGCAGTGAGGATGCGCCCCAAGGACCATGTGGCATCCAGGCAAGATGCCCGTGGCCTGGGTGGTGTGTGAGGAGAGGGCGGGGGAGCACGTTTTAGATCTATTTGAAGACCACATTGATACACTTTGATGATGAAACCAAAGTAAGAGATGGAGGGGAGGTTTCAAATGACCCCCACACAGCAAAAACAGGGAATAACCCACAACTACGCACCACAAAAATACGGATGAATCTCGCACACAACGTTGAATGAAAGAGCCGGAAGACAAGCCCACACAGAAGACACCTCCGCGCAGCTTCCACCTCCTCCATCCCTGAGGCTGCTGAGCGCCGGGCTCCGCCTATTTGGCGGCATGTTACAACCCCGTCTGCCTTCCAAAGTCACACCCGAGAGAACCCACATGCAAAATCAAAGCCCAAGGTTTGAACAGTAAGAGACAACCAACCCATAAAGAAATTTCTGTGGAACTCCTTGGATGTCCCAAAAACCACTCTGAGCACAACATACGTGGGACATCCTTTTTGAGCATTGTATTCAATGCAGCATAATCTGAACATTCTGACTACAGATTGAGGGGTGTGAAACCAGAATTCATACATTTTTCTGTGAAGATAGAAACGCTCGGTGTGAATATAAGTTGAGAGACCCTCTGTGCCACACGAACCATGAGAAATATTAGTTTAAATTTGCTGCTTGTTTTACGCCCTTTGTATCACACATTTTTTAGCCACTGATACTGAAATCAAAATAGATGTTCTCGCCCCAAAGCAGAAAGCTTCTCCTTTGTCAGGAAAACAAATGCCAGCCTTTTGGATTGTCTGAGAGCTAGAATTAGTTTGAATAAGGAGCCTAAGTCTTTCAGCTGAGGGAAACGTGTTTGAATGTGGGAGGTCGTCTGAGGACACGATCTAAGAATTTCCTCTAAAAGTATCTGGCAAGAACGGGGAGAAAACTAACAGGAAACAAAACATGGCCCAGGCTGTTGGTGTGCAATTTGGTGGCTAAATTTGTTGATTCCCTTTGTCGACGAAAAATCAAGTAACAATCAATCTAAGAAGAAAGAGAAGAGAATTTTATTCGAGCCAAACTGAGGATTATAACCCGGAAAACAGATTCTCAGAAGCTCTGAGAATTGCACCATTAATCAGGAATTAGAGATGCACTTTTATACATTTTTGGGACAAAGAAATTACGTATCATATTGACAAGTTAGCATTGTATCCAGAGTTCCGTCAACAAGTTTGGTTTTTTTTTCAATTATGTATGTACAGACAAGCCTTTGGTCAGTGCGGCCCCTTGTACCCTTGTGTGAGATGAAAAAGAAATATATTAATCAGAGAATTACAATATTACAAAGCTGGCATCTGAAGAAAGGGGGCAACTTTTTCTCACAGGTTGCTTTCATCCTCCTGCCTTGAGGAGGTCCAGTTTAATGTAGAACATAGATGCACACTGCACATTGGGAAAAACCTGCCACAAAGGGGGCACGTCCTTTGTCTTCTTTTTTCTTCTTTCTGTCTTAGTTTGATTGTCCGGACACAGAATATCTGTGAGTTTCCTTATCAGCTTCAAAGGTAGATGAGTGGGTAGTGTTTAAGCAAAATTGTTTTGTTTGTTCTGACAGTTCCCATGCTCAGTCATGAACTTTATCAGCTCAGTCCTATAAAGAGGAAAAACGATCTTTGTTAGGGCAGGAAAGAAACGTTCCTCCATCTGCTTTAGATGCCGTATTACATTGACCGTTCTCAGATTTTGATACATGTGTTTCATTCTTCATATTTATTCTCAAGGAAAAGAGAAAAGCACGACTGTAATTCCTCAAAGAGAAGACAGGAAGCTTTCACAAGTCAGAGAGAGAGAACCACACCATGACTCCATTTTCCTAAGAGCATTTACCACCACAGGCTGGAATCTGCTGCCCTTGCTGGCTTTACAGCAGGATCCCAGGAGAGTGGATCTGAGATGCAGTGGACCCTGGCAGCCATCCTCATGCCCTCCCCCGCCCTCACTCCCCACCCCAGGCGTGCTGTCCACTCTCAGCTCTCCTCTGAGTCCCTCTGGGAATCATTCTCAGCCGAGAAAAGCCAGCTCACTCAAGGTCATGCCCTCCTCCTGGGTCAGCCTGCACCAAGACTGGTCAGTGTGGGGTATAAAAGTTCACACACACACACACACCCCGAAATTTGGGAAACCTTGAAAAGGCTTCAGTGTCAGCTCTCCCTGTGGGGTCAGCTGAGGCCTTTGGCAAGATTTTGCTAGAGTCCACCTTCACCTTTGCACAATCCTGTTTCCCTTCCTTCTGCAGACAGATGAATGGTCTACTGGCTGCCTGCCACGTGGGCGTCCCGGGAGCACAGCTTGCAACGGCAGAGGGAAAAATCTGGTGTGCTGATTCACTTGTTTTCCTAGATCTAGAGGTGAGGGATGGGGGTTCACGGGTCTGACTCCTAATCATCTTTCATCTTTCTTTTCTCTGGGGAATTTGAAGGGCTGGGATGACAAGAGGTCCCATTTAGGAAGACATTCAGATCCACTTCAGGTGACTACACACCAAGGCAGTCCTCAGGCTGTAGATTAATCTCTGTAGCCACAAGGAATTGAGGCAGAAGATACTGCCTGCCCCCTGGAGCTCTCTCCTCCTCTCAGGACAAGAACTTTCTGGTTCTCCTCCTTACCCCATGATTGGCCAACCCTTTTATTCTCCTTTATTAATGAAGAATACACTACCCCAGGTATGCTGACATGAGTGAAAACATT
This sequence comes from Hippopotamus amphibius kiboko, assembly GCF_030028045.1. NCBI lineage: Eukaryota > Metazoa > Chordata > Mammalia > Artiodactyla > Hippopotamidae > Hippopotamus > Hippopotamus amphibius. The sequence continues at coordinate 107,063,194 of NC_080187.1, forward strand.
GTGCTACAGAGCTGTTAACACTTCTCCTTCTTCAGCATTTCCACAGTGGTAAGAATAAAAAGATCTGTGGAAAGCATTTACTTAATTAACAGCTATGCATTGAACACCTCCTAGGCACGCCTATGGTTTACAGTTTGGGAAAGAAAAGTGATTAAGAGACATTCTGACCCTTAGAAGTTTAACATCTGGTGCAAAGAATCTCAACCCTATCAAACCCAACACTCCTTCTTAAAACAAATATTTTGTAATACTACCATCATGATTCTGTATAAAATTCCTAAGTAGTTTACCTACAAATTCAAAAAAACCATTATAATGCCCTAATTGTAAATTATAACATAAATTTATAATATAAATTATAAAATATAATATTGTATTTTGTAGTTATAAAATATAAACATAAAGAAAGCAAGTTGTAATTTTTTAATGTAGTTCAGTGTATAGCTACTACAGAAATAATCAGTTGCTATGCCTTAAAATAGCCCCTGCCAATCACTGTGGTAACCAAAACTTCCAGAAATTTTCTAAAATGCTACCAAGAGCTGTTCTGCCTTTCCTAAAAATCACTGATCATTTAAGAGAAGAAGAGGAAATTATTTGCTACGTATTTAAAAGATGGCACCTACTTCTAATATTTTAAGAATCCTGCTTGAGCTTATGTATTTTTATTCTAATTAGAACAAGACTACAGAAGAACAGCTTTTTCAAATAACACCCTGTTCAGGGCTAAATGTGTCCCTACAAAATCCATATGTTGATGCCGTAACTGCTGTACCTCAGAATGTGACTGTGTTTGGAGATGGTGCCTTTAAAGAGGTAATTAAGTTAAAGTGAGGTCATAGGAAGACTCGTGTCCTTATGAGAAGAAGATTAGGACACAGAAAACACAGCAGAAGGACAACCACGTGAGGACACAGTGAGAAGGCAGCTGTCTGCAAGCCAAGAAGAGAAGCTTCGAAAGAAACTAAACTGCTGACAGCTTGATCCTGGGCTTCAGCCTCCAGAATTGGAGAAAAAACAGTTCTGTCATTTAAGCCTCTCAGTCTGTGGTATTTTGTTACAGCAGCCGTAGCAAAGAAATACACACCCCTAGGTGGGATTCGGGAGGGTACACAGCCCTGGATGCCCTGCCCAGAACTGGTATAAGCAAGCAGGAAGGAGAGGACGGAGGAGCACTTGAGCAGAAGCAGCAGAACAGGAGGGCTGAATGGCTTTCGTGTTGAAGGAAGTGCATTGCCTGCTCACTTAATTTAGCACTGCGTGCGGCATTTGGAGAAAGAGAGGCACCGTGCTCGTGGAGAAGTCTGTTAACAATCATCTCTGTGTCAAAGCGGTGAAAGAGCAGTGGTGAGCAAAAACCCAATTCCCAACTGCATTCTCAAAATGTGGCATGTGCAAAAATACATAAGGGCAATGGTGCAAACACATGTCCCATACATGCATGGTTAGCAAAAGTTCGCTCCAACACAATGGGGACAAAAGTACTTTTATTGAATACATTAATCTGTAAAGACTCGTTTTCATTTCTGCGTTCTGTTCTACCACACGTTCACGTCCACGCACAGGTCTGATGCTCCTCCAATCCGCTAGTTTGCCGCTGTGTCGTGTACACGTTCATCATCACTGCCAAGTCACAACACAGCTAAATTTACAAACAAGAAGATTTTCTTTCTTACAATCAGCTTTCCTACGAATCCTCACTTCTTGTTTCAGCACTACTAACATGGCAGCGATGTCTTCCCTAATGTGTAAAAGTCCACATCAGCCCCCTTCCAAGGGACGGTGTGGAGAAGTAAGAGGAGTGGATGGGACACCCGCCTGCTTACAGGGAAAACAGCACACGAGCAAGAAGAGCGTGGACACCATGCGAACTGTGCAGGGGAAATGTCTGCTCCGTGGCATTAATTTGTTTATATCTAGTAAGTCTTTATCATGCTCTGGACTTTGCTGAAGACTGCAGAAATGCTAAAAAAAAAAGTGTAAAAGGACTCTTGCCCCCAAGAAATTATCGTCTACTTGGAAAGACAGCACGAGCATACAAAGCAGTCATCAAGAGGGCAGCTGGGGGCTGAAGTCTGAGATACTGAGCAGGACCTGCCCTGCCTAGGGCACCCGAGGTTAGTCCTCAAGCCCGAGCCAGCTCCTTCATTCAGCGAGAACACAGGATGGAAGCACACCCAGGCCCCTTCACGCCTACAGAGCATTGAGGTGACACCTGTCAGGGTGAGTTACCTCATCAGCAAGCCCAGAGTATCACCATCGCTCCAGTATTATCTCAGCTTTGTTAAAGGTATCTGTGTCTGTGTATTTTATTAATTGTCTTTTTTTAAATAAATAAACATTTATTTATTTATATTTTTGGCTGCGTTGGGTCTTCATTGCTGCACACAGCCTTTCTCTCGTTGCGGAGAGCAGGGGTACTCTTTGTTGCAGTGTGTGGGCTTCTCAGTGTGGTGGCTTCTCTTGTTGCGGAGCACGGGCTCTAGGCGCATGGGCTTTAGTAGTTGTGGTGCACGGGCTCAGTAGTTGTGGCTCTCGGGCTCTAGAGCACAGGCTCAGTAGTTGTGGCGCACAGGCTTAGTAGCTCCGCAGCATGCGGGATCTTCCCGGACCAAGGCTCGAACCCATGTCCCCTGCATTGGCAGGCAGATTCTTAACCACTGCGCCACCAGGGAAGTCCTATTAATTGTCTTTTATTCGTGAGTAATATTGTGTACGGAGGGCAAGGTGGGTAGATTTGAGGCAGTGTTCATGGGAAGGCCCCCAAACCCTGAGCAGAGGCACTGGGTAAATAACTTCCCGGCCTGGTTTCTGGTTCCCCTCGACACCACCAAAACTACGTTCAAAACGCCTATGTTCAGGGGGAAACTGCCTGGTTAGGAAGGAGGGAAAGCTAAGAAAGCAAGGGAAGAAGAGTCTCCAAGAGTCGAAGGATTTTATGAGATCTCTTTTACTGGGGTAACTGGAGTCTCCGAAGGTCTTCCCAGCCTTTCATCTGGATGGGCCGTACGAGATACAGCTCAAGGTTAACTGGTTCCCAGCCTGCTCTTATAATCCACCTTTGCCCCCTGGAAAGCCCCTCAAGCCTTTCTGAGGGTGCTGGGGCGGCTGTGTGTGCACACACAGCCCCTCTGCTCCCACTCCCTGCCCTCGCTGGCAGCATCGGGGCTGGGCCCTCGTGGAATCTGCACCATCTGCCAAGGAGGAAACCCTGGGGACTTTACAGCCTGGGGTCTTTGCTGCACCACAGTCAGTCGCATTGCTCCAGGTAACAGGCAGACAGATCCTTTAGCCTTGCTGGGTCACACTTTTTCAGTTGAGAATAAACACAGAGCTGCCGTGTCCCAGGGTGGAGCAGTCCTCTCTCCTCTGCCAGCTTGACAGGCATCCAGCACACAGGGCTGGAGAGACACAGCCACATTAGCAGGTGGCACTTACAGAGCACATGATCCATGCCACGCACTGCTTGAAGCTGGGTACTGGGATCAACTTAAAACACTTCTAAGAAGGACACAACTGCCAACACCCCCATTTGTAAAAGGAGATTGAGTGGCTTGTCCAAAATTGTCACCAGCTTTGCTACTAGGCAGTAGAGCTGGGAGACCTGACCTCAGGCCCTCCGGCCACAGAATCTGTGATCTGATCCTTCAAGCTGCCCTCAGCCTCCCATCCTTCCCTCAGGCTCCGTGGACACCACTCTCCTCCAGCCAAATCCCTGATGCAAATATATGTCTTGGGGTGTTGGCTGAAGCTGGGGCCCCCACCCCACCAACATCTTACTAAGTTTATTTTTCCCATTGCAATTTAAAAGCAGGTCTCCCATGCTCACTTCGGCAGCACTTATACTAGCGTTGAAACGATACAGAGATCGGCATGGCCCTGTGCAAGGATGACTTACACGTCCCTGAAGCGTGGCATATTTTTCTTCCAGTGTTTTCTTAGGTCAGTCTCCCAAGGCAATAGAGATAAAAACAAAATAAACAAATGGAACCTAATCAAACTTATAAGCTTTTGCACAGCAAAGGAAACCATACAACAAACAAACAAACAAAAACACGAAAAGACAACCTACAGAATGGGAGAAAGTATTTGCAAATGATGCGACCTACAAGGGCTTAATCTCCAAAATATACAAACAGCTCATACAACACAATGGCAAAAAAAACAAACAGCCCTATTCAAAAATGGGCCGAAGACCTTAACAGACATTTCTCCAAAGAAAACATATAGATGGCCAGTAAGCACATGAAAAGATGTTCAACATCACTAATTATTAGAGAAGTTCAAACCAAAACTACATTGTGGTACCACCTCAGACCAGTCAGAATGGTCATCATTAGAAAGTCTACAAATAACAAATGCCGGAGCGGGTGTGCAGAAGAGGGGGCCCTCCTACACTATTGGTGGGAATGTAAGTAAGTGCAGCCGCCATGGAAAACAGTATGGAGGTGCATCAGAAAACTAAAAGCAGAGCTACCTTATGATCCAGCAATCCCACCCCTGGGCATATACCTGGAGAAAACTGTAATTCAAAATTTACATCACCCCTATATTCATAGCAGCACTATTTACAATAGCCAGGACATGGAAGCAACCTAAATGTCCATCGACAGATAGATGAAGAAGATGTGTATAACAAAGGGAGATCAACTGGATGATGGATGATGCCTTAGAAGGCTGGGATGGTGGGGGGGGGGGAGTCGAGGGAGGGAGGGAATATGGGGATATGTGTATAAATACAGCTGACTGACTTTGGTGTACCTCAAAAACTGGTACGAGTGTAAAGCAATTATATTCCAATAAAAAAAAATGTGGTACATGTATACAATTGAATACTATTCAGCCATAAAAAAGGAGGAAATAATGCCATTTGTAGTAACATAGATGCAACTAGAGATGATCACACTAAGTGAAATGTCAGAACAAGAAAGACAAATACCATATGATATCACTTGTATGTGGAATCTAAAAAACTGATACAAATGAACTTATTTACAAAACAGAAGCAGACTCAGGCATAGAGAACAGACTTGTGGTTACCGGGAGGGAGAGGGAAGGACTAGGAATTTAGGGTAGGTAGATGCAAACTTATATTTAGGGTTTTTTTTTTTTTTTTAGTTTATTTATTTATTGGCTGCATTGGGTCTTCCTTGCTGCACACAGACCTTCTCTAGTTGTGGCAAGCAGGGGCTACTCTTTGTTGCGGTGCATGGCCTTATTGCGGTGGCTTCTCTTGTTGCGGAGCATGGGCTTATTGCGGTGGCTTCTCTTGTTGCGGAGCATGGGCTCTAGGTGCACAGGCCTCAGTAGTTGTGGTATGTGGGCTCAATAGTTGTGGCTCGCGGACTCTAGAGCACAGGCTCAGTAGTTGTGACGCACGGGCTTAGTTGCTCTGAGGTATGTGGGATCTTCCCGGACCAGGGCTCGAACCCGTGTCCCCTGTATAGGCAGGCAGATTCTTAACCACTGCACCAGCACGGAAGTCCCCAAATTTACATTTAGAATGGATAAACTACAAGGTCCTGCTGTAGAGCACAGGAAACAATATTCAATATCCTGTGATGAACCATAAGGAGAATACAAATACAAAGAATGTATATATAACTTAGTCACTTTGCTGTACAGCAGAAATTGGCACAACATTGTAAATCAACTATACTTCAATTAAAAAAGAGAGAGGGGGCTTCTCTTGTTGCGGAGCATGGGCAACAACTATTAGGTATAAAATAAGCCCCAAGGATATATTGTACAACATGGGGAAGGTAGCCAATATTTTATTTTATTTTATTTTATTTTTTTATAAATTTATTTATTTTATTGGCTGTGTTGGGTCTTCGTTGCTGCACACGGGCTTTCTCTAGTTGTGGCGAGCGGGGGCTACTCTTCCTTGTGGTGCGCAGGCTTCTCATTGCAGTGGCCTCTCTTGTTGCAGAGAACAGGCTCCAGGCACGTGGGCTTCAGTAGTTGCGGCACATGGGCTCAATAGTTGTGGCTCACGGGCTCTAGAGCGCAGGCTCAACAGTTGTGGCGCATGGGCTTAGTTGCTCCGCGGCATGTGGTATCTTCCTTGGGCAGGGATCAAACCCGTGTCCCCTGCATTCAGCCAATATTTTATAATAACTACAAATGGAGTATAACCTTTAAAAATTGTGAATCACTATATTGAAAACCTGTAGCTTTTATCATATTGTACATCAACTATACTCCGATTTAAAAAGAAAAGAAAAGGAAGCCGGAGAGATGAAAAAACAAACATCCTCAACTTAGTTTCTACCTTTGGCCACTGAACCAGTGGTTGCTATGATGCTACTGCCAAACCTGGTCTCTGTAATTATTACCCAAATCCCTAGGCATTAAAGGCAAACAACCTACCTAGTTCCTATCTCTGCCAGCCCTCAAAATGCACCTTTTCCTCCCCAAGCCAACCTCAACCTCACCTAAGTGAGAGTTCACAATTTCATGTGGAATAATTTGTGAGCGCTGGGTCTCAAATGGATCTCAGGTGCAGCTAATACACATAATAAAATCTCAAGGTCTTCCCAACTAGAGGTGTAACCTATAAACAAACTGCTTCTAATAGCAATTCATTCTGTGACAGACACTGCACGATGAAACCATCCCACAGAATAAAAGAGCTTCTGTTTGCACAGAATACCATGGCAACTGACAATTGCCTCCCAATAGAAACATTAGAAAAAAAGCAATCTAATAGAGATTTGGAAGAATCAGAACTTCCCTGAGAGCCTGGTCAGTTGGAATATTTGCTCCTGGCTTGAGCTGTGAGGCCCCAAGAAGCAAAAGCTGGGCAATGACTCGGAGAGGGAGCTCGCGGGAGATGGCAGGGAGCTGTCATTTGGGGGAGAGAGAAGTAAAAGCCCAGGATCGTGGAAACCACCACATCCTCTACAGCCATCAGGGCAGCTGGAGGGATGGCGGTGGTGGCCATGCAGCGGTGGGCAAGAGGCAGGTCATCCCTCTCATTCCCTGCCCTGCAAACACTTCTACCTCTCACTGCTATTCCACCCGCTAAGGCCACGCTGAGTCAGCTGTTGAAGCTGGTACCTTGCAGCAGGCTCCCTGGGGTGAAATCCCATGCAACCATTCAAACCCACTCTCTGGGCAGCCTCTTCCTCTTGCATTAGACAAAAACTCTTACAGTCACCCTGTAAGATATCAAAAATTCTTCCGGCAACGTTAAGTCATTAAAAATTTGTTTCAATTCAGTGACAACTATACCCAGTCTGGTGCAACAAGTTAAAGTTTCAATCTTCATTCAAAGTTAACACTTTCTCTCGCAGCTAAGCCTTGACATGGCCAAGTGGACCTGGGGCTTCTCTCTCCTTGGCCTCTTACTTCCACACCTGGGCACCCATTCACTCAGGTGCCTCTAGGTTCTTAGGAGCTGAATCCCACCCCAAATTCTCCAGACACGTGTATGGTGGAGGAAGACCACTACTGGTTTCTGACCACCTACACCATTGATTGACTCGACCAATTCATTAAAATATCCATTTGACTTTTTGGTTTAATAAAAATTTAGAGGATAACACTGTGCTAGATACTGCATAAGACACACTCCCTGCCATCCAGAAATTTTGCCTCTAGTTCTGATGAGAAAACATGTACACAAATAACTAAGACCACAAGGCTGTGTATACTATGGCCCTATTGGTCATGAGCACAGTAAATGCTATAAGAAATTAGCAAAGGAAACTATCCTTTCCAACACAGCTCATCGGAGAAGACTGTGTGAGGAAGTGGGATGTGAATTTGAAATGTGAAGGCTGTGTAATAATTATAGTCCTATATGATGTTTTACATGCATGTTATTACTTAATCCTTTCAACAACCTTGTGAAGAGAGTATATTATTATCTGCAGTTACGGCTGAGAAAATTAAAGCCTGGTGATATCAAGTAATTTGTCTAAGTTCTCATAGCTGGGAAGTGAAGGATCAGGGATTCAAACCAACATTGTCCATTTCTGAAGTCTAGAGAGAAGCTTCCAAAATGGGAGGTGGAGGTGGAATAACAGATGAGGGAACAAAGTAAGGAGGGAGAAAGATGGTCCCGGTGTGGCTAATCTGATGCTTGACTGAAGAAGTCATCTCAGCAGGGGCGTGGAAGATGCCCTCGGGGTTAGTCAGGGCAGCGGACTCCATCACCTCCACTCTTAGAAGAGCAGCCTTTAAGAACTCTAACAGAAGAGCGTGTCTGGAAGAGACGTGTCCCGTCTGCGAGCTCCCAGCTCCCCTGGTGCTAGCCACACGACAAGCTTTTCCTGAGCTCCAGCCTAGGTTTATTTCTTTATTTCCTGTGACAGCAGGATTTGATCTAACAGCTCTGTACAGGAGGGTCTCTACCTGCACAGTGCTGTGTTCAGGCATCCGGGCAGCTCAGGCTGGTTCGGCGCCTTTTCCTCAACCCGGATGAATGAAAATGCCAGTCAAAAGTGTCCAGTGCGGTAGGCTGCTTTGGTTTAATCTTCTGGGGTGTTTAGAGGGTGGGAGGTGGAGGGGGGAGACATAAGAGATGCAGGGGAGAGTAACAGTCAATAGACTCAGACTAGGGAATTAAAGAGTGGGATGACCTACAGGATGGATCTGTTGAAACTAAGAAAAATTAATTCATCTGCTTGAAGACAAGTGCGATTTTCTGTGAGTTCTTAAAGTGACGTAAACTGCCATTTAGCCACAAAATGGCCTTTGTAATTTTTTCAGAAAGTATGTATTACCTATTGTTGTGTTTGGTGATTTATGGAGTTAGTTTCTTGTGAAATGATGAGACTAGTGATTTTTCTTCCAAAATTAGCAGTTCACGTGCTGTTCCTTTGTCTCCTACGTGACCATCTCTTCCCCCTGCTGGAGCCCAAGTCTGGGTTCATGTGCTTTAATCCACAAACACAGTCACATTTGTCACCAAGGGTTTGCATTTGCTAGACTCCCTAGCTACTACTTTTCCCCCCAAATAAAAAAGAGACAAAGTGGTAAGTGCAACCCTTGACAGCTGCAGGAGAATGAGCTAGAACTTCAAAACCGGGGGGTGGGGGGAGTGGAGGTGGTACGGTGTTCCACTTACTGCAGGGTCTGGTGCTGTGTTGCAATCCCTATAAGGGTTCCTGTCATTGAGGTCGGGGAGGAAATTTCAAAAGCATCAGGCAATACAATAATGTATACTTTCCACGTGGTTTTCCCTGTTTCTCAGGATAGGTACGGTCTTGGGTTTTGGATGCTTTTTTGATACAGTAATGTTTGAAACCTCGCTTTTATTCTCCAAGAAGAGCAGCAAATGTGAATGAAATGCCTCTCTAGGAGATGCAGAGTGGTTTGCTGACAAGCTCTGTAGTAAAGAATTGTGCTCAATTTTGTTTCTCCTGCAAGTCCTGATAATTTTCTTCTTGTAATAGCTATTGTCTTATAATAGCTTCCTAGCATGTAGAACAGTTACACATGAAAACAAAGGCATGCAGCATTTGACCCATCAGACTGGATTATAATAAAAGTCTTTTCTCAGGACAGGAAGAAAAAATAATGGATAATGCCTAACAATAAGTGTATTTTTCATGCATTAGATACCTATAAATTAACTGCATATCCTGAATATAAATGGCTGCTAGGAATTGTAAGATCCCTAAGATAAAAATAAAATAAATAAACCAGAACTCATCAAGTCTCACTTTCAGGCTATTTCCCACAGAAACACACTCTAGGCTTCCAGGAAATTCTCTGGACTTTTTAAACGAACATTCTGAATATAGCCACGCTCCATGCCCTGGCTTCTTATTTCGCCTGTATAAACAGGTGTGACCCACTGAAAATTGCAGAGATGCACTTATGTGCCAGGAAAATATAACTGCAGACATTTTTTTTTTCTGGAAACTGGGATGGAGCCCTCCTGTGGCTAACTTAATCCAGCAACGTTTCCTTGATCTAAGCAGAAAAGCATGCAAAGAAGCAGCTTCACTGCAGCTGTAGCCATGACAAGGTGCTTTGAGTCTAAGAGGCCTGGGAATAAACAGCTCTATGATAAATACACATTTCCTTAGAAAGAGGAAATAAAGCCTGAGGACAGAAGGAACCGAGGTTACCTCCTTACTTTGTGGGCGGCCTCTGAAGCCATTCTCATCAATTTCATGGTGTGATATACCAAAGGGAAAGGCCTGCAATCCGGAGTTGCATCAACAGTGAGAGAATGTTTGTGCCTTAAAAAAAAAGAAAACCACCTATTTCCATGACTCAAATGTCCCAAATGTTAAACGAAAAAGAACTTTCCATTTAGCCAGAAATAATGTATCTGGCAGGTGCTATAGGTTGAATGATTGTGTCCTCTGCAAGTTCGTATGTTGAAAACCTAATGTGAGGGTGTGGGGAGTGGAGCCTTTGGGAGATGATGGCGTGGTGAGGGCAGGGCCCTTATGAGGGAATTAGTGCCCTTATGAAAACGACCCCACAGAGCTCCCTCACGCCTACTGCCAGTGCGGCTACCGTGAAAAGACAGCCGTCAGCGAGGAAGAGGGTCCTGTGCAGACACAGAATCTACCAGCGCCACGATCTTGGACTTACAGCCACCAGAACTACATGCATAAATGTCTGTTGTGTATAAGCCACCAGTGCATGGTCTTTGTTATAGCGGCCCTCATGGACCAGGGCAGACGCTGGTACCGAGAGTGGGATGCCGCTGTAACAAATCCATTAAAATGTGGAAGCTGCTTGGGAAGGGAGTAACAGGAGAGACTGGAAGAGCTTTGAGGTTCCCGTGAGAAGAAGCCCAGTTGCCATGAGCAGACCATGAAGGGCGATTTTGCTGAGAGACCAGAAAGGAAAGAAGAGAGCTCCAGAGAAGGCCTCAGTCTTCTTAGAGAATACCTAAGGTACCCTGAGCAGAGTTTTGGTGGGAACATGAACAACGAAGGCCATTCTGATTGAGATCACAGACGGAAATGACACACAGATGAGCAGGTGATGGAGGAGAGGCCAACCTTGTTACAAAGTAGCAACGAGCTTGGAGGAATTACTTCCTACCTGAGGGTTTTGGAGGATGTACAACTTCCAAGGGATGAAACTGGATATTTGGCTGAGAAAATTTCAAAGTAAGGGTCGAAGGAACTGCCTGATGCATCTTGACTGCTTTTAATAAAATGCAAGAAGAGAGATCTGACAAAGATGGAATTGTTAATCAATTATTAGTCAGAATCAGGGCTGCCTCTCCCATTACAGGCCCATAGAGCAAGGGCCTGGGGGCAACCGGTTTCAAAGAAGGGGCCCCACGCAGTGGGGCTCACCTGGGAGCTCTGCTCTCCGCGCTCCATCGCCCCCCAAGCTGGGCTCCGGGGTGGGCCCAGGTGAAGCGAAGCTGTGGGGGCGAGGCTGCCTCATCCTAGATTTCAATGGATGCCCCCAAGAGCCTCAGATCCAGGCAGAGAACTGCCAGGGGAGTGGGGCCCCCACTGAGAACACCCACTAAGGGCCGTGCCCAGCAGAACAGCAGAGGGAAACCAGTGGAGTCAGCGGTGCAGTGAGTTCCTGTCGGGAGAGCCGCATGCCTGGACCCCCACCCAGCAAACCCACAGGGGCAGGCCATCCAGAGCCCAGCAAAGGGGGGATCCGGAATCTCCGCCCTAGGGTATCCGGAAGGCAGAACCTCCACCCAGTGGGCCAGAGGACAGAACACCGAGTCAGAGGGTATTCCTGAACCTTGAGGTGTGACGAGCTTGCCCTGTTGGATTCTGGAGACTCTGGGGACTATGTCCTTCCTATCTCTCTTTGGGACTGGAGTATCTGTACTATGCCTGCCTCACCACTGTGTTTTGGAAGCATGGGTTCATGGCTGGAGAGAAAGTGGAGTCTCACCCACATCCGATTTCAATAATGTTTAGCGGAGACTTTGGACGTAGACTTTCGAGTTGATGATGTATGAGAAGGACATCAGTGGCGGGGGCAGAGGGCAAGGTAAAATTTGGTGTTGTCAGCCCAAACAAACCAAGACAGCGAGCCCCAGTTTATCCAAGACACAGCTCAAAACCAGAAAGTAATCGCAGGAAAAAAACACTGTTCTGAACTTGACCTTTCGAACGCCACTCCTTGTCAAGGACCAGAGAGGGCTTGCTGTCCTGCCGGCTGAGACGCACCAGAGGGTCTGCTCACACATCCCCCTCACAATGCAAAGACCATGTCCCACCTGCCTTTCCACATCTCCCTATCTTGGCTCTTCCTGCAGATGCTTTCTCTTCTCTCTGGAGTGGTCCACCTAAGGCCAGAGGTCCATCACTCTTGCCTGTGGACCTCTTCTCCAAAACTGTCCTTGGGTGCAGTGGCTGGCCACACTCCCTAAAAGTGTGTGAGCTGCACAACCTCGAAATCTCACCTCCTTCCTAAAGGAACTGCTTCTGATACGTCTGTGTGGGGTGGACTGCCACCGACTCTAGGTAGGATGGTACCCAATGCCTAGGTTATTTCGGGGTCATCTGAATGTGCTTAGGAAATCACAGAAACCAATTCTCAGTGTCTCACACATGAGTGACCCCCAACATTTGTTAAATGATTGCCTGGATGGATAGATGAATGGTTGAAAATGTGGTTGTGTTAGACATCAATTTCATTCCTAATTTTTAGGTAATGCATTATTCATGTTCATTGTGACATATATATATGGCTTCTACAGTTACAAAGAAAAGGAGCGCTTGGTGTCTTCTCTGTGTGATCATCTTTTACATGGATACCTATGTTGGGGAGGATAAAGCTGGATACTTTATAACAGGTGACTGCCATTTCCATTGGTTAATATAATAAACATTTATTTCTTGCTCATGAAGCAGTCCAATAAATTCAGCTGTGCTTAGCTGTCAGTGGCTTTCTACCCATGATGACTGAGGCATCCAAGTTCTTCTACCTTGTGGCTTTGCCATCCCCTGCGGCCACAGGGCTCTCTCCAGCCACCCAGCAGAGGAAGAGGAAGGGGAGAAGGCTCACATGCTTCTCAAGAAAACCTGACCTGGTGACAGGTGTCTCTCCTGCCTACAGTGTCTCTCCTGCCTACAGTCCATCAACAACCTTGCGTCACTGGACACACCGGGATGCAGAGTAGACTGGGAAGTAAAGTCCCTGGCTGGACTACTGCCTCCTTCCAGTACAAACTCATGCTAAGGAAAGGTGAGCACAAACTTTTGGCCGACAGCTACCACCTCTGCTATTTAACTTCAAAAGAAATATAAAACAATTAGCAAAGATTATTTTTAACGAGAATGCCTGATACTGTTTTGAAAAGAGCACTCTCGGGGCTTCCCTGGTGGCACAGGGGTTAAGAATCCGCCTGCCAGTACGGGAGACACGGGTTCGATCCCTAGGCCAGGAGGATCCTGCATGCTGCAGAGCAACTGGGCCTGGGCCTGTGCACCACAGCTACTGAGCCTGCGCTCTAGAGCCCACAGGCCGCAACTGCTGAGGCCTGAGTGCCTGGTGCCCGTGTTCCGCAACAAGAGAAGCCACCGCAATGAGAAACTCAGTGAAGAGTAGTCCTCACTCTCCGCAACTAGAGGAAGAAAGAAAGAGAGAGAGAGATAGAGGGAGAGAGAGGGCGGGAGGAAGGAAGGAAGGAGGGAGGGAGAGAACGAGAGAACGAAAGAACAAAAGAAAGAAAAGGGCACTCTCACATACGACTTCTAGGTGATAAAACGTTTTTTTGCTCCAATTTCAAACTGCTTTATTTAGAAAGCAATTTGGCAATAGGTGTTATGACTCCAAGTTTTTCACGTCTTGGGATCCAGCGATCCTTCTGAGAATCCACACTAAGATAATATTCCAAAATGTAAGATATTGAATGTAGAGTTACTCATAGCAACAAAAAGTTAGGAAAAATAGTGAAAACTTATGACTGTGAGAATAACTCATTATCTTATTAAACATTTGCCCAATGGCATATTTATGCAGCCATTGAAATATTTATGAAGTATTAAACAATGTTTTTTATGAAGCTTTATTTTTTTAGATCAAGTTGTAAAATTTTAAGAGCAGTATTATCTCAATTACTTAAAAAAGAAACAACTAGAAAAATACTGATGATACTAAATATTAGCTGAGGTTGCTTCTGGGTGGTGGGATATGATAATTTATTTTTCCATACTATTCAGACTTTCTAAAATTAATGTATATTGTAACTGTATACTCAGAAATTTAAAAATAAAATTGGAGGGTAAGGAGAATGACCTCACACAAGACAGATACTACCCAGCAGAATTTGGTTGCATCCTTTCAGTTAACTCCTCCCTGGGCTCTATCTCCTGTTTCCTTGGCTGTTTCCCCCATTCTTGGTCTTGGCCACTGCTTTTGATGACCGCTGTAACATCACTGGCTAACGGAGATTAGCCAGTCGCTATTTATTGAGCATCCACGATGTAGCACTTTGTGCCACTTGACCAGTTACACCCCTGTAACTGATCAAGTCCTCATCTCAACTGAGCTTGGTCCCCTAATCAATATTGCCCTTTGCTGCTGTGTCACTTGTCATTTCCTGGTAATAACACTACCTGCTCAGAATTTCAGGTATGATCAACTCTGTGATCTTCTGAGAATAAAATGATTAGCACAGTTCTTCAAAGGACGCTGGTCTGGAATAAGGCATCTGGAAGACTAGAGTGTGATAAAGACAACATGATGCTTCTACCTTTTTATGTGGATGAAGGAGTACCAATGCTTCACGTGTGGAGGACTCTTCACTTGCCTGTGAGCTCCTAGAACACAGCACCTGCGTTGTCTTGGCTTTTCCAGTGCCTGACACAGTTCTGATCCATAACTGGCACTTAATAAATGTTTCCAATGAGTAAATGACTAAATGGATGGGAGGAAGGGTGAGTAACTACATAATGGTGGTGATGGCTATATGCTGACAGAGATCAGCCAGTCAATATTTATTGAGCATCCATGATGTGCCGCTTTGTGCTTGGAGCTAGATTCCACGAAATTGTAGTAGAAAAAAAAGTGGCTTGGTGCATCAGCTGGACTTGTCATCCAGTGTAAATGTGAAGATTCAGGAATCTGTGAAGTCTTTTTTAGAGGTGTCTGGATCATCCCCCTAGTGCTTACTAAAGGTTACATGGTCTCAGGGCTACTGATTTGGATTAAGCATTGTTAGGCAGACCAGGCAGAGTATGGTCACTGTTTAGCTGGGTAGTCTGCCAGGGTCCAGTGGTCACAGATAGGGTCAGCATGCAGTGTCAAAGATGACGCGATAGTCTGCAGTCCATCAGTGTGGCAACCATCTGGGACAAGCTCTGTCTGAAGCTGCCCTTGACTTTCAACCTGCAACGTAGACAAAAATGGACACTTCCCACTTCTCCCTGTCCTCTGGGTTTAACACAAGCACCTGGGTTTCCCTAATTAGCTTTCTTACTGCCAACACTCCCTACAAGAAGTCCTTTTTTGGCCAGAACAGGTTAGGAATCTGAAAGCCCTAGGGACTCTGGCTTTCTCAATGCTGGTGCTACCCTCCAGGGCGGGGGCAGTGCCTTGTCAGGGGCTCAGTCCTGATTGCTGGGGTTAATGGGCCCCCCACCCAGAGCCTCATTCTGCCTCAGTAGGAGTCTGGCTGCACCCCAGGACCTGGAATTCCAAGTGCATCCTGTCTTGCCTTTTATTTGCAGCAGCTTTCATAACAAACGCAGAAAGAAGTGTTTATTCCAGAGGCCAGATGTGACATCTGTTGTCTTGAAAGCATGAAAAAAATTGGAAATAAATATTCCTTTTAAAATTGTATCTTGGATCAGGAGCTTAAAGTTAGCTGAATCCTAGAATCAATCACTCTCTTAAAGAATACATAGGAATTCTTGATTCCATTTTCATTGTCTTTTATTAATTCATGTTTCTCTAATAGTCTACCCCCTAAATAGTAAACCCAGTGACTTTTAGCTCTAAAGAGATATTCATTTCATAGCTACTATTGTTGCAGTGTGTTTTCTCAATCTCTAGTGTGAATAGCATCCTTTTTATTTTAGCATTTTATTGGGTCTGAGAACCTTCAACTATGTGACCTTAAACATTTCACTGATTTTACTTGTCACTATATGGTTCTGGTAGTCCATGTGTGAATTCTTATTCTTTAGAAGATTACAGAATCAGGTGTGTGTATTTTCTTTTACATATACTTCTATAGAAACATATATTTTAAACTATAATAATTCTTAAAGGGAAAATCAGAAGTCCTGTCAATCAGCAATCACTTCCCGTTTTCATACAAAGAATTTCATTCAGAAGTCCACCAGCACCATCACCAACAAAAATATCTATTTTAAAGTATGTTGGTGATAATTGTGTTACCTCAAATTTGGCAAAAAAGAAAAATAATCCAAAGAAATATCACCTTTTCCCCCAGCAAGGTCAGCAATCTTATACAAATCTGTGGATATACTGTAGGTTAATTCTAGGGAGACTTTAGTTTGTCTCACTGACAAACTTATTAACAAAAAAGAATACCTTTCGAAGATACAGATCTCAAAAGAGGATCTTATTTAAGACCGACTCAGTAGAGTAAAACAAAAGCTTGGGTGGATAGAAATTGTATGATTTCAAACTATTGAAGATGAATCAGGGCTGGGCAAGAAAAACACGGTCCGGGAGGAACAGAAAAGGACTCTTTTAAAGGAGACAAAGGAGCACCCGGCCTTGCCCCAGTGACGGCCTGGGGAGGAAGGCGACCACCACCGGGTCCGAGTTTGGGCCGGGATCCACGAGCCCCCGGGGATGCTCAGGCGGGTCAGCACGCGGGACGCGCACGCGCGGACGGAGGGCGCACCTGCCCGGCGACCGGGGTGGGCGGGGCCTCTGCCGCGCGCTCGGGCCCGGAGGCGGGCCGGGGGCGGGGCCTTCCCTAATGTTTGTGTGAGCGGCCGCGCGGGGAGGTGATTGGTGGCCCTTGAACCGGAAGCGGTCGGCGGCGCGCGGGCTCTGCGCTGCATAGGCTTCTCCCCTCAGCGGCAGCAGGATGGTGGGCGGCGGCGGGAAGCGCAGGCCCGGCGGGGAGGGACCGCAGGTACCGCGAGGGGTGGTCCGGGGGTGGCGCGGCGCGTGTGTCTCCGGCTGGAGCGGAGAGCGGTGCCTGGCGTCTCTGCGTCTTTCGGGGGCGGGTTCTCACAGCCCGGGGGCCTCCCCGGGGGGCGGGTTGCACAGCCTAGGTCCCCCGGGGCCGGGTTGGCGCAGTCAGGAGGGCCTCCCTCGGGGGCGGGTTGACTCAGTCCGGTCCCCCCACACTACCCTCCCCCATCCCTCTGGGCCGGCCGGCCCCGCCGCGTGGAGAAGGCGCCGTGAACGCCCCGAAGGAGGGCGTGTGGAGCCCGCCCCGAAGCGGGAGGCGCGGTGGAGGGGTGGCCGGGCGCAGCGCGGAGCTCGGCTTGGGGGAGCCCGGGGTGGGGAAGGGGAGGCGCTCCCCGCGGAGGGGCGTCTGCTCAGGCTTTCCTGCCACCTCGCACGTCCTGTCACCACTGCAGGAGCAGCAGGGAGTCAGGCAGGAGAGAAGTAAAGGTTTCCCAAACTTCCTCTGGCCACGCTGTCAGCTGGGTGGGGTGAGACCATGCAGAAGGGCCCCATTCTGGGCATTCTTTGCCACGGTCCCGCTTTCTAGAAACAGAAGGGTAAGGGCACTTCCGTCCTAAACTCTGGTTGTTGGGGATGCTGAACTAACGTGTGAGCTCAGGCAGAGCTGAAAACACCCTTATCTCCCTTCGCAGGGGCAGGGAACTGCTTTGGCAGTGTTAGTGTTAGAAATAAAGCCTCAGACATGAAGACTGTGGCCAACAGTAATAGCTGACATTTATGTATTCTGTGCTAGCACTGTTCTGTGTATTTATACAAGTAATTTATTCCTTGTGAGAATCCTGCGATACAGGTACTACACAGGCCTTTTTGTGTAGATGAGGAGACCGAGCACTGAGAGGTTGGGTAACTGGCGGCAGGTGACAGAGCTGGAAATGGGAGGAGTCAGGAATCAACCCGGGCAGCCTAACCATTATGCAAAAATGGCTTTCAGCAAGGTAAACGTAAGGTTCTTCCAGCGTCTTAAGTTTGAGCCAGTCTTTGAAAGTCTAATCAAAGGCTTACACAAAGAAGGGAGGATGGGTCAGGACTTGATATGCTCCTGCTGTTGTGTGTTTGTAGTTGGAGAAACAGCATGAAGTGGTTGAATCTGCCAGGGAGGCAGCCCACCTGGGGTTAAATGCCTGTTCTTCCACTTTCTAGTGAGGGACCCAGGGGAAGTCACTTAACCTCAGTTTCCTCCTCAGTGGAAGGTGGATCTAGCTCATGAGGTACTCCTGAGGAGTAAATGAGTTAATCCATAGAAGGAGTTTAGAGCAGTGACCTGTCGTCATAGTAAGTGCATAACAACTAGTTACTATTGTTTGTACTATTATTATCATATTACTGTTTGCTGTTATCACCATCAATTTTTGGATCCATATTTCAGCAGTCTTTTTGTTCAGTTTTATTTTTTTATGAGCTCGGACACGTTATAATCCTTGACATACACTGTTACCTTGGCCATGGTCCTCTTTTATCTTGTATGTTTAATAATAGGACAAACACCTGTGAGGCCGTTGCCCAGCCCAAGCTCTGAAAGGCTGACAGTAGCGCTCCATCTTCATCTTCCTCACCTGTCCTTTCTGCCTAACTGCTTCCTGTCTCCCCCATTCCATGTAGCTACCATCCTGAATTGTTTTCCCTTGTCTTCTTTTTATAGCTTTATCACCTACGAGTTTATGCCTGAACAATATATATTGTTTTTGAATTTCATAAAAAGGCTATCATGCTGCATATAAGGTTCAGGGACTTTTTTCTTCCTTCAACATTATATAATTAAGATTGATCTATTTTGTGTGTGGCTCTATTTCCTTTTCACTAAGCAAAATATTCCATTGTTTGAAAGTCCTGTAACCATTCTCCCATTAATAGGCCTGTTTCACACTCTTAAAACAATGCCGTTAAGAACATTCTTGTTTATGTCATCTGGTTCATGAATACATTTTGCAGACATTGAACGATACCTAAAGTAACGTCAATAAACTTGAGCCCGCTGGAAGAAAATAAATATGAAAAACATCAGGTTACAGTTTCTCAACCTTGGTTCTGTGGACATTTGAGCCAGAGAAGTGTTTGTTAAGAGGCCTCTCCTGTGCTTTGTAGGGTGTTTAGTAGCACCCCTGGCCTCTACCCACTAAACTCCAGTAGCACACACAACCCCCCTCCCAAATTTGTGCAATCGAAAGGTCTCCAGATACTGCTAAACGTGTCCCCTTGGGGGCACAGTGGCTGCGGGTTAAGCAGCACTGATGTAGATGTAAAGGAAGGACAGGAAGGAAAGGATCCAGGTTCCTAGAAAGAGGACACACTGCTGCTCCCGAGACTGAAGATGTGTACCCTCCAACCAAGCTTTTTATCTTTATGGAAATTGGTCACATCTAATAGGCATTCTAAAGCCTAGCATACTTACAGAACGAGCCTATACGGCAGAGATGCTGGAGGTGAGTTTTATAACCTAGATTGACATTAAACGACCTTTTCTGAAATCATTGTTTTAACTGGTAAATCCCTTTGTATCCAGTTATTTCTGATAGTTTGCTTCTGGTATGATCACTGAGTCTAAGTGAAAGGTGTGATGACTCCTTACAAGGCAAAACCTGCCCTTTTTTTATTCCTCTTTTCCTGCTCTCTACCTTTTCTTTTATACTTTTTGGTTTTTTTTTGTTTTGTTTTCTGTGTTTCCATTATCTTAGAGAAATATGTTTAAAGACTTGCTGTGTATGTCCCTCTTTACACCTGTATATTATGAACTGTTCTTTCCTTTTCTCCCTTGGCCAAAAGAATCCCCAGATTTTACTCAGAAACACCACTTATAGAGTTTTAAAGAAAACTCATGTATTTCATACAGTTGGGTGAGAAAAAAAAAAAGAGCAATATTGTTAAGCTTTGCCAAGTTGCTGAAATTACTTTTGGAGAAACAGTGTTTTGTGTGCCGATTTCCAGTGTGAAAAGCCAGTGGATGTGAAGAAGAGTAAAGGCTGTGAAGCTGACGTGCCTAGTGACCTTCGAAAAGAAGTAGAAAGTCATTACAGGCTTTCTCTGCCTGAAGATTTCTATCACTTCTGGAGGTTCTGTGAAGGGCTTGATCCAGAGCAGCCAGCTGGTGAGTTGCTCCAGAATCTTTCTCCTCCTTCTGCCAGTGGAAAAGACAGTAGGAAACTGGACCCTGGATGTAAATAGTTCATGGAAAAGGAACTTTGCCAAAGATGTTTCAAATGAGAGAAATGTAAAGTAATGGTATCATCATGTCACTGTCACCTGTTACACTGGCGAAGGTACACCTTTCCACTACATGCTGTGATGAGAGCTTGAAGGAGAACAAGCACATACCTGAATGTGTTGCAGGACTTTTAGGTGACTTAGCAGTGCTGCTTCTAGGAATTTGTCTTATGGATAAGGTGAACCCAAAACTATGTTCAACCGTATTGAAACAAAAAGTAGAAAATGGCTTAAATGCTCATCAGTTATGCATCTATTCAGTGGACATTTATAGTTTTAAAAGGATCAGGGAGATTTTTAGGCAGTGATGAAGTATCATGCCTGAAATATTTTAAGTGCAAAAAGGAGAGTGTGCAGCATATGCTGCTGTTAGTCAAGAATACACACACACACACACACACACACACACACACACACACACACACACGTATCCCTATTTACTTCCTGTGTGCCTGTACTATCTCTGAAAGGCACACTAAAAACTGACAACGTTGTAACAGAGTTACTTGTCATTGTTACCCTTTTGTAGTGTTTAAATGTCTTCACATGAGGTGGGGGGAGGGGGGCCGTCCCATACACTGTTGACAGAAATGTGTCCTGGGAAATAACTGAATCTTGGCAGTATATCAAAACACTGCAACTGTGCAGCACCTTCTCTAAAATACTCATGGATGTGTACAAACGTGTTAGCAGAGTGTTCACTGAGGCATTGTTTAGAATAAAAAAGATAAGAAACAGTAAATGCCTATCAATGGTAGACAGATTGAAGAAACATTTAATAGCATGGGAAAGTATTCAGAAGATTTAAATGAGGACAGGATGAAGACTGAAAAACTACAAAACAGCATGATCTCCCTTTAAAATATCTGTATGTTTATATCTTTTCATAGAGGGGGGAAATTAAACTGTCTCTGTGCCATTTTCCACCTTGTTACCTCTTCCAAGAATGCTCTTCCTCTCTCCATCCTCACCTGCTTACATACCCAGGTCCTACCTGAAGTGCCTACCACACTCTTAGAGAAGCACGAGGGCCCATGTGGTGTTGTAAATGTGTACATCTGAGCAGACTTCGTGACTCATCTGTGGGTAGAGAAGGAGGATGGGCTTGTCCAGGATGAGGGTGAGCCGGGTGGATGGTGAAGGAGGCAGGGAATCAAGAAGGATAATCAGCTGAGCAGAGGGACGGGCAAGAAGATACTTGCATTAACCATATTTTTAGTTGAATTGTTTGTCCTCATGTGCTGTCTTGCCTCTCCCTTGGTCTGGCTGTGCTACAAATATTAAGGCAGACAGCAACATAGTAATGAGACAAGGTAAAGGTTTGCAGCTCTAATATGCCCATAGGAACACAAAACAGTCTTGTTTTGGCCAAAATAAGAAACAGCAGGAATGTTTGAAATGTCATCAGTGGTAAAGTTAAGAGAAATCCTGAGTGTAAGTGCCACATCTTCATTGCTCTGATTTCTTTGCCATTGAGTATTTACAACTAACATCTTCACATGTAACTAAAGATTTTTTTTCTTTTACTTTAGAAGCTCTTTTTTAAGACAATTGCTTAGAAATGTTTTCTGAATGGAAGGCATTATTTCCTATCTGCCTCCAGAAAGGTACCATCTAAATAAACTTGTTTAATTTATAGATTCACTTTCTGCAAGCCTTGGACTTCGATTAGTGGGTCCTTACGATGTCCTTGCTGGAAAACATAAAATGAAGAAAAAATCAGCAAGCCTGGATTTTAACCTTCACTGGAGATTTTACTATGATCCTCCTGAGTTCCAAACCATTATTATTGGAGATGGTAAAACTCAGTTCCACATGGGGTATTTCAGGTAAAGGGTCTTTTCTTCTAAAATACAGCTCCTGTCCCTTTAGCAAGTGAAAGCAGATGATCAGTGGCCTCACCCAAGGTGAAGGGCATGTACTCTCCCCTGGTGGGTACACGAGCCATCTGCCATTTTAACCTACTAACCTACCCTGGGATGGGTGAACTCGTTAGGCTTAACCTCACCAGCTTTTCCTCTACGGTTATAAACATTTTTTTCCTTTTGGGTTCAGAAGAGCTCTTTTAGCCCAGGAAAGGTAATTCAGAGCAGCTGCTGTGACTCAAGTTAGCCATGCTCTTCCAGGAGCCGTAGAATTAAGAATGCACTTTGGAGGCAGACTGGTCCTCCTGTTTATTATTACGTGGGTGACCCTGTGCCAGTCCTTAGTGGCTGTGACTTTCTGTCACTCAGTTTCCTGTCTTGTAATCATTAGACACACCTAATAGGAATATTTGGAGGGTTCAGTGGATACATGCAAGATGCTCAGACTGTTAGAAATAGAGCTGGTGGGAGGAGGGACTCCCTTGTCCAGTTGGAGAGATGCTGCTGTTGACAGTGCGGTGGGGAGAACAGGATGTGGAGAAGGGTGCTGGGGTGCCGTGGTTGCACAGGGCTGGGAGCTGGGGCACCTGGACCTTCTGGCTTCCCGCTGCCTTACCAGGACCGTGGCTGAGTCCCTTCATTTCTGTATTGGTTTCCTCACTCTTAGAATAAGAGGATTTGGTCATATATACACATTGGATCCTTTCACCACTAGTATTTTATCATCCTTTCTGTCCTGTTTGTTTTGGTTTTTCCACCTTCTTTCTTGTTTTCACAGACTATAAAACTGGAGTAGAGATGATTGTGTATAATTTCACCTCTTTCTTTTGACAAGCTTTATTCCCCCTTTCTTGTATTCAGGTATAAAAGTAACTAGGTCCTAAGCATCTTAATTTTAGATTCTCCTGTATAAATACGATTTGTCATAAATATTCCTAAGAAACCTAGAGCTAAACCTGGTGAATTCATTGGCAGTTTTTTAAAAACATGCAGATATAAATTGTTTATAGACCTAAAATTCTACTTTCCTGATAACATAAATTGTGGGCAGCTAAATTTTTATTACCTTTTGCTTAAACAGGGATTCTCCTGATGAACTTCCTGTGTTTGTCGGTACAAATGAAGCAAAGAAAAATTGTATCATTGTTCAAAATGGAGATAATGTGTTTGCTGCAGTCAAGTAAGAAAATATTTTATTTCAATACCTCTCCTATTTATATTTGTTTACAGTTTGTGTAACTGTATCAGTCCGTCTCTGAGGGGAATTGAGGTAGCCAAAAATTTAGATACCTGGAGATCGTTTCTATGACTCTTGCAGACATCTTATCCACACTTCAATTTTTCACCAAACAGTAGACCTCTTTTACAACTAATTACTTTATTTAATGAAAATATTACTTGGAGGCCGACAGGACACTGAGACTCAGCTGCCTCTGGGGATGGGGCAGTCAAAGGTCTCTACACACTGTGGAGCCCGAGCTTGGCCTCCAGCCCCTGATATCAGGGCCTTGCGTCTGCGGGGGTTCAGGGGGCAGCTGTGCCCCACATGGAGCAGGAGCTGAAGCACAGGGAGAGTAGGGCTGCAACTCCTGGGGCTGCTTGGAGCCCAGCCCAGCGAGCTGCCCACACTGCAGGGCCACTCACACGGTCCAGAGGCACTGAAGCAGCTGTGCAGTGGACAGTCTAATAAGATGAAGAAAGCATCTTAATCACCTTAAATATAATAAGTAGATTGTGTTTTGTGTGCCCTCTTTTAATACCCTACTATTCAAAAAGACTTTCATTCCCTGTGATTTAATTGCACAAATTTGCAGTAAACAGAACTCAAACAAAGTCGATCAGTGAACCTGCTGGGCTGCTCTGTGCATACCAGTGTAGCTAAAAGGTATGGGAGATGTCCCTAAAACACTCTTTTTTCTCTACTGGTACCTCTGATATTTATATGAAATGTTGTTTGCTATTTATAATTTATGTAATTCTTTACACCCTTCATATTTATTGTTGAGTTTAAATTTGCACCGTCTTTGTTGGAAACTGTAGTTGTTTATTTCCTTATTGTCTGTCTCCTGCACTAACGTGTGAGTTCATGAGGGCACAGGCTTTTCTTTTGCCCAGCACCTGACCTGTGGTAGATGCTCTGTGAGTCATTTATTCATTCCACAAACTCTTTGACAGCAAAAACAACTAAGTTTTCCTTAGTCCTGTTGGTTTTATTAAAAAGAAAGATACAGTTGTTATTTAAGATAATACAAGATTGTTGTGGCATTTTTTTTAGCTAATTGGAAAACAGAAAAGGAAAAAGAAAACAAAAATACATTGGTGATAAATTTACAACGTAGGTGAAGACCAGCAAGTGAGTACCTGTTACTCAAAAAATGTTTTGTACTTCCAATAATTTATATCAAACACAGAGATAAAAAGGTTATAATGCTTTTCAAGTATTGAAGTATACATAGTATAATTTTTTGAGACTTAAATCAGCTAATCAAAACAATTTACTTCTGTATCAGCCTGAGTAAAGTCTTTTTAGGCAGACCATTTGTTAAAAACAAATTATTTTTATGCCCAGGGAAACTAGTTCTCTTTGTGTAAGATTTAATAGTAGTCAAAGAACTGCAGATTCAACTAGCAAAGATGAGTAGAGATTAGAGAGTGGTAATACCCAGTGATGGTTAGGGTGTAGGAAACTTTTCTGATATGTGTTAATTGGTAAAATGTTTATGGAGAGCAGTTGGAATAAGGTTGTTTAAATATTTTTTCAAAGATTTCTTAACAGATAATGAACATTGCCGGATACTGTGCTATACCTTAAGTCAGAAAGTCCATTTCTAGCTATTTATCTGAAGAAATTTTGCATGGGTACACAGATACCTGTGTATATTTCAGATTGTTTACAAAAAATGAAGGATTAGGAAAAAAAACGTATGTATCCTGAAGTAGAGAAAATCAGGTAACTACATAGACAGTATCCATACAGTATAACACCAGGCTATTGACTGCTGGTTTGGGAGGTGTTGATATGTTATGAGAAGAGGTCAAATAACAGAACAGTGTGCGGCGGTTCCCTTGTCATATCCTCTGATGCACATAGAAATCTGGATAGAGTGAAAGTTTTAAAATACTTATCCTTGGATAACAAAATTAGGAATGATTTTAATCTGTTTTTTTCTTTTTCTTCTTTTCCCTCAAATAATTGTAGCAATACTTTGGGCCTCACATACGTCCTAAAAGGTTCACAGACCACTCTGACCACTGCTGTTTAGCTAATGGTTTCAAACCTACCCATGGAAACCTCCGGGGCTGCTGGTTAAAAGTGTTTCTCCTCATCTCCACTTCAGCATGTCTAGAGAAGGACTTGAGAACTTTTTTTAAAAATACGCATTCCAAGTAAATCTTAAGTATAACCCCAAGCTGTACTTCTATAATTTTAATTAAATTTTAAAAATTCATTTCAAATGAACATTTTAAATGAACATTCATTTTAATGAACATGTAATAAACGCTTACTTTGTACAGGGCCCAAAGACCATTTAAAACACTTGGTACTTCGTAAAAAAGTAAATGTAGCCAATATATCAGATCTCGGGTTGAAATGACACTGTCGAATAGTCTCTTTTCCTCTTGTCTGCACCCCCACATTCTCTGCCACCCTACCTTGCTGTACTGCGTACTTTTAATCAGGAACCCAGGAGGTTCTGATGTGTAGTCACATTTAAAACCATTAACTAAACAGCAGCTATCAGACAGTAGGGTGTGGCCCCCCAGGGATGCCTGCCCGCTCCCTAGGAGACCTGTGAGGTGCGAGCTCTGGGTAATGGCAGGATACGGTTCTCGCACCAGTGGTATACAGGTGGAGGCAGGTACATGCTGCTGGCGCCTCAACGGGGATCGGGGCGGCGGCACCGGGGGAGGAGGGGATAGTGTGTTACCACAGCAGCGATGTGACGCGGGGGGTCACTAAGAAGGTCCGTGATGGCGCAGTAAAGGCAGATCAGATCCCTGCCGCTGGGCACATGTCTTCCTAAGGTTCTGTGTGATGGGAGGGGAAGTACGGAAAAGACACTTCACCACTTAGGGGTTTTGGTTTGTCTCATGGAGAAAGGCCTCGTGAGGCCGAGTTGTGAGCTCAGCTTTTTTCCACTTTACTGAAGAGAGTAACTGACAAACACTGGTTACTTTGACATGAGTGTTTGGCAGACATTTTCTCAAATGAACTGATGAAAACAACTGACTCTATTTGTTGCCAGTGGTAAAATTTAAGATTTCAAAAGCAAAGATGGACTTGGGGAACGTTGTAACCACCCTTATGAGCTGGACAGCTTCTCACTTCCTGAAGACTTTTCTCATGAAATTGGTGTGATGTTAATGAATGTGTTTTTTTAATATTGTGATAGAATGGAGTAAATCTGGTGCAGTGAAGAGTCTCACTCTTTGGGAGCTCTGCATAACTTAGTGAAGCGGTGTGTTTCGCATGGCCACTGCAGGGGTCACTCCAGGCTCACGGGCTCCCTTTAGGTGTATTGGAACAGCACAGGACGTTCTGGCTGTTTCCCTGTGCACATTGCATCCGAGTACTGAAGAGTAGCTTTGAAGCTGAGAGACAGAAGCTTAAAAAACTGGAGCGGAAATAGTCCAATAATACAGTAACGCTAGGAAGACCAGTACCGAGGGCTGTCAGTAGAGGTGGACGTCTTCTGAGAGGGCGTTTCCTGTGGGCCTGATGAAGGTGAGAGCCTCGCTGGAGGCAGAGGAGGAAGGGTGCTGTATGTTGTTGTTGTAGTTGGAGTCTGTTGGGACACGGCTGCTGAGACTGCAGGTGTGCTTTACTATGACTCTGTGCTCTAATCGGGAGACAGTGATTTTGGTGGCCTTGGCTGCTGTGGCATTTGAATCCACGTACACTGATTCTGTCAACTTGAGTAAGTTGGTTATCCTCTATGCCTCAGTTTCCTGATCTGTAAAACGGGGGTCAGAATAGCACCCACACCATCCAGCCCTTAGCAAACTGCCGAACATTAGTGGTGGACAGGAGTGGGTTTCCTCCTGAGAGCCTGGTAGTGGCTGCAGGAAGGGGACACACTGTGTCCAGCTGGGCACTGTTTCCAGCTCTTTCTTTCACTCTTGACCTTCTGCTCTGATGGCAAAAGTGGTGTGGGTTTGTTTTTGTTTTTGTTTTTTGGAGTAGAGTTGATTTACAATGTTGTGTTAGTTTCTGCTGTGCAGCATAGTGAATCAGTTATACATACATATTAACTCTTTTTTAGATTCTTTTCCCATATAGGCCATTACAGAGTATTGAGTAGAGTTCCCAGTGCTGTACAGTAGGTCTTTATTAGTTATCTGTTTTGTATATAGTAGTGTGTATGTCAATCCCAATCTCCCAATTTATTCCCCCCCCCTTAACCCCCGGTAATCATAAGTTTGTTTTCTGCATCTGTGACTATTTCTGTTTTGTATATGTAGATAAGTTCATTTGTACCCTTTTTCTAGATTCCACATGTAAGTGATATTGTATGATATTTGTCTTTCTCTGTCTGGCTTCACTCAGTATGACAGTCTCTGGGTCTATCCAGGTTACTGCAAATGGCATTATTTCATTCTTTTATAGCTGAGTAATATTCTTTATCCAGTCCTCTGTCGAGGGATATTTAGGTTGCTTCCATGTCCTGGCTACTGTAAATAGTGCTGCAGTGAACATAGAGGTGCATAATTCTCTTTGAATTTGGGTTTTCTCCGGGTATACACCCAGTTGTGGGATTGCTGGGTCATATGGTAGCTCTGTTTTTAGTTTTTAAAGGAACCTCCAGGACTTCTTAGGTGGCGCAGTGGTGAGGAATCCGCCTGCCAATGCAGGGGACACGGGTTCGAGCCCTGCCCTGGGAAGATTCCACATGCTATGGAGCAGCTAAGCCCGGGCACCACAACTATTGAGCCTGTGCTCTAGAGCCCGTGAGCCACAACTACTGAGCCCATGTGCTGCAACTATTGAAGCCCACGCGCCTAGGGCCCGTGCTCCACAACAAGAGAAGCCACAGCAATGAGGAGCCCGCACACCACAGGGAAGAGTGGCCCCCACTCACCACAACTAGAGAAAGCCCGTGTACAGCAACGAAGACCCAATGCAGCCAATAAATAAATAAAATAAATTTTAAAAAATAAAAATAAATAAATAAATAAAGGAACCTCCATACTGTTCTCCACAGTAGCTGTACCAGTTTGCTTTCCCACCAACACTGTAGGAGGGTTCCCTTTTCTCTACACCCTCTGCAGCATTTTGAACATAAAATTATTTCTGTAACTGGCAATAATATATTGTTCTATTCATATACCTTTAAAAATTATTTTGAATTGTGCTTTGTATTAGCTTATAAAATAGTTTTGCTTCCTTTTATATTTTTTAATTTTATCTTAACACAGATTTGAAGGTAACATTTAAAAGAATCTGCTGATGCTTAAGTATTATAAACGTCCTCTGGCTCTTTAAAAGTAAAAAATCCTTTTTGGTGTCTCCAAAATCTGTCACGTCCGACTTCTCCCAGGCAGTACGCCAGATCTTACCATCGAGCAATGCAACATAAACTTGGCTTAACCTTATTTTGTAAATACCTTATGTCTTTGATGTAGACATTATGGAGGTAATACAAAGAAATCTTATTTGCTGTTTCTGTGACTGGCAGCTGTTTATTAATACTGCTTTTCTCTTGTTTGAAGAATCTGTTAGGGACGTTGAGAGGACTCTGGTGGTTATTCTGCAGTCTTTCCCTTGCATGGAGTTTGATGTCTTTAACTTGGCTCCCCTTAACTTCCCAAGGCCTGTGCTTAATACAGTGGCCTGCATACTAATGAGGGCTTTTACTTCTTTTTCAGATTATTTTTGATGAAAAAACTTAAAGAAGTAACAGATAAAAAGAAAACTAGTCTCTTGAAAACCATAGATGAGAAACTCACAGAAGCAGCCAGAGCACTGGGGTTCTCACTGGAACAGAGAACCCTGAAGATGAAACAGAGAGACAAGAAAGTATGATTTACGTCTGTTAGTCTGACTGTTCTGCTGTTTTAATGGGGGGGTTTCCTCTCTTGCTTCCTTCCCACCTGCACCTTCTCTCCTCCTCTCCTGCCCTGTCCTGAGGAGAGCTGGACGCCGCCCCCATGGGGCTCCCTCTGGGGCTGTGCAGGATCTGGACTGGGAGGGCCTGCGCATTGTTGGCCAGGCTGGGCCACGGGATGCGGTGCCCTTGCTGTGGTTGCAGAACTCGGGCCAGGCCTTCTCACTCTTTTTTAAATCTTGATTTACCAGTTACTCATTTCATAGATGAGTAAAAGCAGCTTTGTACATAGTAGCTGCTTACATTTCTTTTTTCAGTCACTAAGCTCTGTTGATTTCATGCAAAGTGTTTTTTGGGGGGCAGATTTGTAAAGGTCTGCCTTGCAGCGCTTTATGGTGAGCCCCTCAGGTAGTTGGTATTCTAGAGCCGTGTACTGAAGGAGTGTGGGTTTCTCCAGGAAACGGTGTGTAAGGAGGCCTCTCT
Source organism: Hippopotamus amphibius kiboko (assembly GCF_030028045.1). Lineage (NCBI taxonomy): Eukaryota > Metazoa > Chordata > Mammalia > Artiodactyla > Hippopotamidae > Hippopotamus > Hippopotamus amphibius. Next base: position 107,092,865 of record NC_080187.1, read on the forward strand.
CATTTGCCTTATTGAGCCCACCAACGCTTCCTTTGGCGTCTGCAGAGTGAGTGGAGCTTTGTAAACAGCAAATACCTCTGCGTTTTGGATCCTTTGGGTTTTTCTCTTATAATTGTCAAGAGTAAGTTAATAGAGAAGCTAGAGGAATTCTGCTTTGGGGTAAATGTGAATTCTGTCGGGGTTGTCCTAATAATCCTGGGGAGGAAGGACATTTATCACTGGAGTGAGGGTGCCCAGCCTCTCCAGCCTCTCACCTGTGTCTCCTGCGTGTGGCTGCTTCATCTGAGCATCCTAGGCCAAACAAAGTACTAGGTAACCCTGAATAAACTAGTACTGGTAACTAAGTATTCCAGCTTACTTATTGAAAATCCTACCTCAGTTCCTCTTCTGATCTTGATTCAGCTGCAGGGGTGATGTTCTGATAAGTTATAGTCGCTGTGTCGCAGTCTAATCAGCTCTTTCTTCAGTCCTTGAGATTGGAAGTCATTTCTAAAAATGTACATTTGAATGAAACTCCTTGCAATAGGACATTTTTCAGTTGCTCTAAGATTTCATATCGCCATTTTACCTTTCTAGTTTTCCTAGGGAGCCTCTCCCACCTTGCTGAGTAGGAAGGAGAGCACTCCTCACCCCATAGTGATGGATCCTGATTTTTCTTGACTAGAGACTAAGTTTCTCTGGACAGAACAGCTGCCAACACATTCTGTCATCAGAGCCTGTTTTATTTTTCTGCCATCAGCCATAATTTATTTCAGATGAGATTTCATTAATTTTTCCTCGTAACTATGAGTCAGATGTGATTGGGGTTTAAATTTCAGAGGAATATTTGTCCTGACCCCTCCCCCCATGAGGTTTCTTTTTCATATTTAGTATTTGTTTTTCTTACAAAAATAGCTGGTAAACACATAAATACAAAGAAACAAAGAACTTCTGAGACAACCATGATTTTATCTTCCCAAAGACAACATGTTGGTGACATTGCTTCCAGATCCTTTTCTATTTTAAGTTTGTTCTTTTATTGTTATTCTGAGATCTTCATTTGATAAATATTTTCCTAGTCCAGAAAAAAATTCAGTTCCGCTAGTATATGTGAGTTAGTGACTTTGTGCTTATGTGTGACAGTAACATATGCATTCTAGGATAATTGAGCGCTCCATGACACACTGGAAATTGGTGATCTCATACCGACTGTACCTTACAGTGCTTTGGCCTGAAGTCCTGGTGAACTGCTCATTCCACCCCTACAACTAACAGGCAAGCAGAGTAGGTTTGCAGAGGCTTTGCTCCTGGTCCAAAGTGACAGATCTGAGACTTCAGTTCACATCTTTCTAGTTAGCGTTCCTTCCACCCTGTCTTACTAATTGGCTATATGCCATGTTACCTTTTATTATGAACATTGAGTTAATGTTGCTGTAAAATGAGGGTCCATCACTCCATCCACCTCTGGTACTTTTTTTTTTTATGTTTATTTTATTTGGTTGCACCAGGTCTTAGTTGCGGCAGGTGGGCTCCTTAGTTGTGGCATGCACACTTAGTTGCAGCGTGTATGTGGGAATCTAGTTCCCTGACCAGGGATCAAACCCGGGCCCCCTGCATAGGGAGCATGGAGTCTTAATCACTGCACCACCAGGGAAGTCTCCCACCTCTGGCTCTGATGCCTCACAACATCACCCACCCTTGTGCAGGGTTTTTCTAAATTGGTAATCTCATTCTTTGTAATAAAATTAGGATTCTGATGGTTTACTAATAATTGATACCTCTTTATGGACAATTAGTACAGTTTATCATCAGGGAAAATATACATAGCAGGGTTTTTGTTGGGTGTCAGCCTGAGTCGGGGAGAAGGCAGTCACGACATCACTGTTCTCTTTTTCCATCGTCGTCAGTACTGCTTTATGAACACACTGTGGGCCTCCGTCCACGTGCTGCATGGCAGGTCTGCCTCAGAAGGGCGCTGCGCTGATGTTCAGAGTTTAGGCCGCCTGCTGTAAATAACTGTTCACACCTTTACTTGCACACTTAGCTGATTATTTCCTTAGAAGAAATTCCTAAACATAGTAGGGCCAGGTCCAAAGTGGTTTTTTTTCCCCCCCCAGATCATTATCTAATTTCTCCTCTTTTTTTTAGCTTTTTAAATTTTTAAAAATTTTTTTATTTTGTACAATAAACTGGATATATTTAGAGTGTACTATTTGGTATCCCAGTCTCCCAGTTCATTCCCCCTGCCCCCGTCCTCCCCGCTATCCCCTCTTGGTGTCCATATGTTTGTTCTCTACATCTGTGTCTCTATTTCTGCCTTGCAAACTGGTTGATTTGTACCATTTTTCTATAGTCCACATATATGTGTTAATATACAATATTTGTTTTTCTCTTTCTGACTCATTTCACTCTGTATGACAGTTTCTAGGTCCATCCATGTCTCTAAAACTGTCCCAGTTTCCTTGCTTTTTACAGCTGAGTAATATTCCATTGTATATATGTACCACATCTTCTTTATCCATTCATCTGTTGATGGACATTTAGGTTGCTTCCATGTCCTGGCTATTGTAAACAGTGCTGCAATGAACATTGGAGTGCATGTATCTTTTTGAATGATGGTGTTCTCTGGGTATATGCCCAGCAGTGGGATTGCTGGGTCATATGGTAGTTCTATTTTTAGTTTTGCAAGGAACCTCCATACTGTTCTCCATAGTGGCTGTATCAATTTACATTCCCACCAGCAGTGCAAGAGCGTTCCTTTTTCTCCACACCCTCTCCAGCATTTACTGTGTGTCGATTTTCTGATGATGCCCATTCTAACCAGTGTGAGATGATACCTCATTGTCGTTTTGATTTGCATTTCTCTAATAATTAGTGATGTTGAGCAGCTTTTCATGTGCCTCTTGGCCATCTGTATGTCTTCTTTGGAGAAATGCCTGTTTAGGTCTTCTGTCCATTTTTTGACTGGGTTGTTTGTTTTTTTGATATTGAGCTGGATGAACTGTTTATATATTTTGGAGATTAATCCTTTGTCTGTTGATTCATTCGCAAATATTTTCTCCCATTCTGAGGGTTGTCTTTTCGTCTTGCTTATAGTTTCCTTTGCTGTGCAGAAGCTTTGAAGTTTCATTAGGTCCCACTTATTTATTTTTGTTTTTATTTCCATTCTAGGGGGTGGATGAAAAAAGATCTTGCTGTTATTTACATCAAAGAGTGTTCTTCCTTTGTTTTCCTCTAGCAGTTTTATAGTGTCTGGCCTTACATTTAGGCCTTTAATCCATTTGGAGTTTATTTTTGTGTATGGTGTTAGGAAGGGTTCTAATTTCATTCTTTTACATGTAGCTGTCCAGTTTTCCCAGCACCACTTATTGAAGAGGCTGCCTTTTCTCCATTGTATATCCTTGCCTCCTTTGTCATAGATTAGTTGACCATAGTTTATCTCTGGGCTTTCTGTCCTGTTCCATTGATCTATATTTCTGTTTTTGTGCTAGTACCATACTGTCTTGATCACTGTAGGCTTTAGTAGAGCCTGAAGTGAGGAAGCCTGATTCCACCAACTCCGTCTTTCCTTCTCAAGATTGCTTTGGCTATTCGGGGTCTTTTGCATTTCCTTACAAATCGTAAAATGTCTTGTTCTAGTTCTGTGAAAAATGCCATTGGTAATTTGATGGGGATTGCATTGAATCTGTAAATTGCTTTGGGTAGTATAGTCATTTTCACAATGTTGATTCTTCCAATCCAAGAACATGGTATGTCCCTCCATCTGTTTGTGTCATCTTTGATTTCTTTCATTAGTGTCCTATAGTTTTCTGAGTACAGGTCTTTTACCTCCTTGGTTAGGTTTATTCCTAGGTATGTGATTCTTTTTGTTGCAATGGTGAATGGGATTGTTTGCTTAATTTCTCTTTCTGGTCTTTCATTGTTAGTGTATAGAAATGCAAGAGATTTTTGTGTGTTAATTTTGTATCCTGCAACTTTACCAAATTCCTTGATTAGCTCAAGTAGTTTTCTGGTGGCATCTTTAGGATTTTCTATGTATAGTATCATGTCATCTGTGAACAGTGACAGTTTTACTTCTTTTCCAGTTTGGGTTCCTTTTATTTCTTTTTCTTCTCTGATTGCTATGGCAGGGACTTCCAAAACTATGTTGAATAGCAGTGGCGAGAGTGGACATCCTTGTCTTGTTCCTGATCTTAGAGGGAATGCTTTCAGTTTTTCACTATTGAGAATGATGTTTGCTGTGAGTTTGTCATATATGGCCTTTATTATGTTGAGGTAGGTTCCCTCTATGCCCACCTTCGGGAGAGTTTTTATCAAATGGGTGTTGAATTTTGTCAAAAGCTTTTTCTGCATCTGTTGAGATGATCATGTGGTTTTTATCCTTCAGTTTGTTAATATGGTGTATCACATTAATTGATTTGCATATATTGAAGAATCCTTGCATTCCAGGGATAAACCCCACTTGATCATGGTGTATGATCCTTTTCCTGTGTTGTTGGATTCTGTTAGCTAGTATTTTGTTGAGGATTTTTGCATCTAAATTCATCAGTGATATTGGTCTGTAATTTTCTTTTTTTGTAGTATCTTTGTTTGGTTTTGGTATCAGGGTGATGGTGGCTTTATAAAATGAGTTTGGGATTGTTCCTTCCTCTGCAATTTTTTGGAACAGTTTGGGAAGGATGGGTGTTAGCTCTTCTCTAAATGTTTGATAAAATTCACCTGTGAATCCATCTGGTTCTGGACTTTTGTTTGTTGAGAGATGTTTAATCACAGTTTCAATTTCATTCCTTGTGATTGGTCTGTTCATATTTTCTATGTCTTCCTGATTCAGTCTTGGAAGGTGATACCTTTCTAAGAATCTGTCCATTTCATCCAGGTTGTCCATTTTAATGGCATATAGTTGCTTGTCGTAATCTCTTATGGTGCTTTTTATTTCTGCAGTGTCCGTTGTAACTTCTCCTGTTTCATTTCTAATTTTAATGATTTGAGTCCTCTCCCTCTTTATCTTGATGAGTCTTGCTAGAGGTTTATCAATTTTATTCATCTTCTCAAAGAACCAGCTTTTAGTTTTATTGATTTTTGCTATTGTTTTGTCTCCATTTCATTTATTTCTTCTCTGATCTTTATGGTTTCTCTCCATCTACTAACTGGGTTTTGTTTGCTCTTCTTTCTCTAGTTTCTTTAGGTGTAAGGTTAGATTGTTTATTTGGGATTTTTTTTGTTTCTTGAGGTAGGATTGTATTGCTATAAACTTCCCTCTTAGAACCGCCTTTGCTGCATCCCATAGGTTTTGGATCGTTGTGTTTTCATTGTCATTTGTCTCTAGGTATTTTTTGATTTCCTCTGATTTCTTCAGTGATCTGTTGGTTATTTAGTAGTGTATTGTTTAGCCTCCACGTGTTTGTGTTTTTACAGTTGTTTTCCTGTAATTTATTTCTAGTCTCATAGCATTGTAGTCAGAAAAGATGCTTGATATGATTTCAATTTTCTTGAATTTACCAAGGCTTGATTTATGACCTAAAATGTGATCTATCCTGGAGAATGTTCCATGTGCACTTGAGAAGAATGTGTAATCTGCTGTTTTGGGATGTAATGTCCTATAGATATGTATTAAATCAAGCTGATTTATTGGGTCATTTAAAGCTTGTGTTTCCTTATTAATTTTCTGTGTGGATGATCTGTCCATTCGTGTAAGTGGGGTGTTAAAGTCCCCCACTGTGATTGTGTTCCTGTCTATTTCCTCTTTCATAGTTGTTAGCATTTGCCTTATGTATTGAGGTGCCCCTATATTGGGTGCATATATATTTATAATTGTTATCTCTTCTTCTTGGATTGATCCCTCGATCTTTATGTAGTGTCCTTTCTTGTCTCTTGTAACATTTTTTATTTTAAAGTCTATTTTATCTGATATGAGTACTGCTACTCCAGCTTTCTTTTGATTTCCATTTGCATGGAATATCTTTTTCCATCCCCTCACTTTCCATCTGTATGTGTCCCTAGGTCTGAAGTGGGTCTCTTGTAGACAGCATATATATGGATCTTGTTTTTGTATCCATTCAGCCAGTCTGTGTCTTTTGGTTGGGGCATTTAGTCCATTTACATTCAAGGTAATTGTCGATATGTATGTTCCTATTACCATTTTCTTAATTGTTCTGTTTTTGTTTCTGTAGGTCCTTTTCTTCTCTTATGTTTCCCACTTAGAGAAGTTCCTTTAGCATTTGTTGTAGGACTGGTGTGGTGGTGCTGAATTCTCTTCGCTGTTGCTCGTCTGTAAAGCTTTTGATTTCTCCATCAAATCAATGAGATCCTTGGCTGGGTATTCTTGGTTGTAGGTTCTTCCCTCTCATCACTTTAAATATATCATGCCCCTCCCTTCTGGCTTGCAGAGTTTCTGCCGAGAAATCAGCTGTTAACCTTATGGGAGTTCCCTTGTATGTTATGTGTCGTTTTTCCCTTGTTGCTTTTAATAACATTTCTCTGTCTTTAATTTTTGTCACTTTGACTACTATATGTCTTGGTGTGTTTCTCCTTGGATTTATCCTGCCTGGGACTCTCTGCACTTCCTGGACTTGGGCAGCTATTTCCTTTCCCATGTTAGGGAAGTTTTCAACTAGAATCTCTTCCAGTATCTTCTTGGGTCCTTTCTCTCTCTCTTCTCCTGCTGGGACCCCTATAATGCGAATGTTGGTGCATTTAACTTTGTCCCAGAGGCCTCTTAGGCTGTCTTCAGTTCTTTTCATTCTTTTTTCTTTATTCTTTTCTGCATCAGTGATTATCACCATCCTGTCTTCCAGGTCACTTATTCGCCCTTCTGCCTCAGTTAATCTGCTATTGGTTCCTTCTAGTGTATTTTTCTTTTCAATTATTGTGTTGCATATCTCTGTTTGTTTGTTCTTTAATTCTTCTAGGTCTTTGGTAAACTTTTCTTGCAATCTTTTGATCTTTGCATCTAATCTTTTTTCAAAGTCCTGGATCATCCTCACCATCATTATTCTGAATTCTTTTTCTGGAAGGGTGCCTATCTCCTCTTCATTTAGTTGTTTTTCTGGTGTTTTATGTTGTCCCTTCATCTGGTACAAAGTCTTTTGCCTTTTCATTTTCTCTGTCTTTCTGTGGCTGTGATTTTCATTTCCACAAGATGAAATACTGCTGATACTGCTTGATACTGCTGTCTGCCCTCTTGTGGAGGAAGCTGTCTAGGAGGCTCAGGTGTGCTTCCTGATGGGAGGGACTGATGGTGGTTTGGCTGGGTGGGCAGAGCTCAGTAAAACTTTAATCCGATTTGATGGGTGTAGCTCAGTGACACTTTAATCTGCTTGTCTGCCAATGGGTGGGCTGTGTTCCCACCCTGGTGGTCCTTTGGCCTGAGGCGACCCAGCACTGGAGCTACAGGCTCTTTGGTGGAGCTAATGGCAGGCTCTGGGAGGGCTCAAGCCAATGAGCACCTCTCAGAACCCCTGCTGCCAGTGCCCCTGTCTCCTCGGTGAGCCACAGCTGCCCCCCACCTCTGCAGGCAACCCTCCAACACCAGCAGGTAGGTCTGGTTCAGTCTCCTATGGGGTCACTGCTCCTTCCCCCTGGGTCCTGGTGTGCACACTGTTTTGTGTGCCCTCCAAGAGTGGAGTCTCTGTTTTCCCAGTCCTGTGGAGGTCCTGCAATCAAATCCCGCTGGCTTTCGAAGTCTGATTCTCTGGGGATTCCTCCTCCTGTTGCTGGACTCCCAGGTTAGGAAGCCTGACGTGGGGCTCAGAACCCTCAGGACTTCTGTGGTATAACTGTTCTCCAGCTTGTGAGTCACCCACCCAGCACATGTGGGATTTGATTTTAACGCGAATGCACCTCTCCTACCGTCTCATTGCAGCTTCTCCTTTGTCACTGGATGTGGGGTGGTTTTTTTTGGTGAGTTCCAGTGTCTTTCTGTCGATGGTTGTTCAGCAGTTAGTTTTAATTCCGGTGCTCTTGCAAGAGGGAGTGAGTGCACATCCTCCTACTCCGCCATCTTGATTCTTCCAAAGTGTTTTTTAAAGAAATTTGTAAAGGTGTTAAAGAAGTTAAGAGTGTGTGCGTGTGTGCATGCCTGTGTGTGTATGAGTGTGTGTGTGCGTGTGTGTGTTCTCTGCAGAACTCCCCCTAGGAATTACTCGTGTGCACCCCACCTGCAGGGTCTGTGTACCCCTCTCCCCGCATCCTCACCAGTACTGGTCTTCCCAGTCCCTGAAAACTATAAAATGATCCGCCGTTGTTTTTATCACCATTTCTTTGATTGTAAAGGACATTAAGTTGTTTTCATTTCTCTGCTGGCCATTGGTATTTCTTCTGCTTGAACTTTGCCCGTTTTTCTCTCAGGTTAGAATTACTTGTGTTTTAATTTGGGTGTTAGTCTATTATTTATAAGACTTACTTTAAATGTTTAAAGACATTCATCTTTATTAATTTTATTCTTATATGTATATATTGCAGGTGGTTTTCATCAGTTCATTTGTTAATTTTGTTCTTGGTTTTTACTTGAATTTTTTTTTTTTTTATGTAGTCAAATCTATGTTTTTTCCTTCTCCAACCCAAAATCATAAAAAAAAAATTTCCTTTCTAGTAGTTTTATGGTTTTATGTTTACATTTAATTGTGGTATCAGGAATAAGATACAGTGTAACTGTGACTTCATGTGTTTCCCAAGTGGTAAGCAGTTGTCTGGGGGCTTGTTTGGAATAACCTGTCCCCTTTGTTGCTTAATGAAATCAACAAGAGGGTGGAGAAGGGGCACAGAGACTGGGTGCAAGGGCCTTAAAGCTGAACACAACCTTCCCTCAGGAATGTCACTGCACGGAGAGATACTCAAGCAGATGATTTGTTCAGGAAAGACCTAAGAGTAATGCCACTAGTATGAGTAAGAGAAAAACGCAGACTGGAAGGGTTATGATGAGAGTTTTGTTTGGACCTCTGTTTGTCTTTAAAAATTAACACTTAAAAGCTTACTGTTTATGTTATTTGCCTCCATAAAGGGCACCACAAAAGTAGAAATTGCCCTACTTTGGGGGAGTTTGCTGACAAGCCTTAATTTTCCAGATAAAAATGGGGGACCTGGATTTCACAGGATGGAAAGTTGTGTCCTCCACATCTTCCTGCTGCCAAAAACCTTCTGGGACCAGCTCCTCGGGCTCTCTGCCTAGAAGATCCTGTGGCCATGGGTGAAACTGGCACGGTGCCCTGCCTCCTGTAGTAGGACGCATGGCGCCCACCTCTAGACGGTTGACACAGTGAATGAAAGCCAGCCATTTTACTGTTGCATAATTACTTCAAATGCCTGGCTTCATGTCCTTGACGTCTAGCTAATTTTAAAGGGAAGAAATAATAATCTTCTGCCCTGGGGTCCAAATTTACTGAAATAAAATGGCACCGAATTCTGTCACAAGTCTTGAGGGTGTGTGTGTGTGTGCTTTAATTTCGGGGTTTTTTCCCCCTGTTGTTGTTTTCATCTATTTACCATGATTAAATTTTGTTTTCTCTCTTTAGGTTGTGACAAAGACCTTCCATGGGGCAGGCTTGGTTGTCCCAGTAGATAAAAATGACGTTGGCTACAGAGAGCTCCCTGAAACGGATGGTAACGTATTTCTCATGAACATGTACGTTATGTGTAAATATATGTGGAGGAAGGTTTCCTTATGTTGAGAAGTAGGTGAGTACACTTGCCTTTAGGAAACAGTGAAGGGCTCAGTCTCTAGGGTCAGTGAGGCCTGAACTGAAACTGGGTTTGCAGCTATGTAACCTTAACGAGTTATTTAACTTTACTAAACCGTGGCTTTTCCATCTGTCACACGGTTAGTAATGGTCAATACCGTTCATGGGGTGTTTGGGGTATAACTGAGCATGTGAGTGCTTAGCACCCTGCTTGCCTGATGGCGCTCAAAATAGAGTATTCTTACACGTTTAAAGAATGCGGGGAATTTCCTGGCGGTTCAGTGGTTAAGACTCCACACTTTCACTGCTAAGGGCAAGGGTTCCATCCCTGGTTAGGGAAGCAAGATCCCACAAGCCAAGCTGTGCAACCAAAAAAAAAGTGAACCTATGGTCTAGGTGACTTTTTCTAAACTATGTCAGAACCTTTGTCATTATTATAGTAACTGCTAAAGTAGTATGCATTTGTATAGTGCTTTGTGAAAAATTTTACATCTGTATAAGCCTGTTTAGCTGTTAAAAGCCAATCCTGAGTTACTTCATCTGTAAGTATAAAAACTTTGAAAATGGACTGTTCATACACAGTCTAATTGTTGCTGTGTTGAAAAAAGGGTGAAATTGCTCTCAACTCTCCCCTGCCCCCTCTCCTTTTGTCCTTGGACCATCCTTGTCGGCATTGCCTTTTCATCATCCTGCTCGCTTGGGGGTGGGGGGTGAGGGGAATAAAAAGGAGAGGAAAATGAGACTTGAAGGCAGGCCCTGGCATCCCCACCCAGCACGTGAAGTGCAGGCCCCCACCCCCTCGTTGAGGACAGAACTGTGGCCTTGCCCGCCCCTCCCCCGGAGGACCCCATGGGGCAAAGCACTGCACGTTGGGCCGCAGTGCAGGGGCTGAGTTTGTAGTCTAGCTTGGTTTTGACTCATTTCAATGTAAAAACTGCAACAGTGTTAAGGTTTTCTTATATTGACCATATGTTTGGCTATATTGGGCTAAGTTAGCTAACAATTTCATATTTGTTTTGATATGGGTGCTAAGGTGGGCCAGAGGGGAGAGGGGCTGTCTTGGGGGTGGGGGGGCCGGGGCTGTGGGCTCTGACTGCCTGCTGGTCAGCCTTCTGCCTGTACCCCAGGCTTTTCCTCCGCCTCTCTGTGCGCTAGTGCACCCGGAACTTTAATAAGCAGCTTTATTGTCTTGTTTGGGAGAGACTGAGAGCATTTGTTGCAGAGATCATGGTCTAAGACATCAGGGGTGTAAAACTGGGTAAACCCCTGTTAAGCTCCCCTGGTTGTGGGTCTGTATTTTATGTCCAAGATCACTTTTATTTACTTGTACTTTTTTCTAACATTCTAGACATTAGATCCTTGAATGAGAAGCGGTAGCAGACATAGTTATGGTCTAGTGTCTCGCTCTTCTGTTTGCCAGAAGGTGTAAGTGGCTGGTGGTCTGCAGCTGTGTGGCTGCTCAGCGGGCCAGAGTGGTTTGCTCCAGTCTCCCCGAGGCTCTTTACACTTAACACTGTAACCTGGCCAGTAGGATACCATTTATTGAGCAATTTATTGGTGTTGTGACTAACGTTGTCAGGTGATGTGTACACAGTGTTACTTAATCTTCACCCAGGTCTTTACAGCGGGTCTTATTCTCACGTCCGGGAGGTACGGGACCTCAGACGTGGCCCTGATTGTCGAGTGATTGCTGAGCCGGCGGCCCGACTGCCCTGCGACGCAGCCTCTGGCTCAGCGTCTGTGTGCTGGGGGTGGTGGCTGCAGGGAGGAAAGAAGAGTTAAGTACTGAAGCTCCAAATTGGGGAGTGTTCTGTGCAGTGACAGTGAAGGCTACTTAGTCTTTCAGCTTGCGTTCTGTGACGTGACCTTCTGCAGAATGTGTTATTGGTGGAAGAACGTATCTGTCCTCCAGTAAATGTCACTACTATTTGTTCAGTGCAATACTGACCTGCCCCCGATGGGGGGGGGGGGGGGGCAGGGGCAGAGCCCACTCCGTTACCCCCACAGGGAGGCTGTGTGCCGTGTGCTCGCATTCTGAGGGTCAAGTCCTGGCAGAGGTTCATCACCGTCATCAGCTTATGTTTGTGGTTAGTGTCAGTAGGATGTATGTATCAGTCCCTCATACGTGACACTCAGCGTCGCAAGTTCCAGGAGTGACTGTTCATGTCAGCCACACCTCGTCCCCGCTGGCACAGCAGCCCCGTGTCCAGGAGTGTGTCTTGTTGCTCCCTGTGAGTGACGGCCTGTCTGCATTATCGGATTTTCTCACTGTCAGAAAGGATGTCTACTTGGGCATCGTTCAGCACCTGCCTCCTGAGAGCTGACGCACACTGGCACCAGAAGGCAGGGAGAAAAAAGTTGATAGCCAAAATAGAAATGTTAAACCACTCTTTTTTTTATTTAGGTAAATGTTAACAATTTTCTCTCTATTCTTACCCTAAGTCACACGTTTGCCATGGCTGCACTTCCCCCACTTTAGTAAAAATATAATTCTACAATGATTTCTTGTCTCTTTTATGATTTTTTTTCTCCCTGTATTTAAGTAAGGTAGGACAAGGGCAAAAAGAGCAAACTTTAGGATTATTATTTTTTTAATCTCATTCATAGTGTGGATGAGCCCAGGGGTGGGCTCCATGCATTCTTGGTCTCTGTGTTGTTTTTTTTTTCAACCATTTAAAAATCGGAAAACATTCTTAGCTTGAGGGTAGTTAAAAACAGAGGTGGGTCAGGTTTGGCCATAGTCTGTGGAGCCTGGACTAGCCCAGGGAAAATCTCTGGAAGCTGGTGCAATTCCTGATTGAAGCTAGAGTCATCAAGAAAGGGTCACACTTTGCTAATACAAGAAATCTTTTTTGTTAAGTAAGCCATTTTTATGCTTGACTCTTGAGTAGAAAAATCATAAAGTTGCTGTTGTAAATTACAGTGCCAGCCATGGAGGCCTCCACTGCACTAGTACAGAGTCACCCAGGTTACAGTCTGCACCAAGGTGGTTACAGGTAACCTTGTATGCTTGGTCTTGCAGCCAATCTCAGGAGAATCTGCAGGACCATCGTGGAGGCCCCCAGCGATGCCGAGAGACTCAAAGCTTTCGCTCCTGTTCAGGAAATGATGACTTACGTGCAGTTTGCTAATGATGAGTGCGATTATGGGATGGGGCTGGAGCTGGGGACGGACCTCTTCTGCCATGGTTCCCACGTGAGTGAGAACACCCCAACCCCTCCCCACACACACACACCTGCTCAGTTCCGTCCCCAAGTCCAGCACGGGTAGGGTATGGATTCAGCTTGAATTTCAAAATGAACTTTTTGAAAAGATTTTTAAGCAGATGTGCTAAGAATATTTTTCATTTGACGTTCATCTTATATTCTGGCCTAGGTGAATGACCAAGATTTTTTGCCTTCAGGTATATATTAAAGTGACTTATTAGCTGTCTACTGCTGTGCCCTCCAATTGGGTGTGGACACACCTTCCCAGCTCCGTCTCAGTGTCCGTGGCGGGGATTGTTCTTGTGCTTGAGTTCCTGGATGAAGAGTAAATGCTGTTTCTAAATGTGCTTTAATTTTGTTAAATATAGGAGATGGTATTTTATCATCAACTGCTTGCTCATTACATAGGAAAAACTTACGTAACAGTTACTGCAGTGGTTCCTCAGCTATAGATGTCTCCAGCTCAGGGAGGCAGGAGCTGTGGTGACTCCAGCAGGCTCCTGGGCTAACCTGGAGTAAGTCCAGTCGCCCCAGGAGTAGCTGTGTGAGCGTGGGCAGCACTCCCCGCACATTTGTACCATCTCATGACCTCTGTCTGCCCACTGTACAGACCACTTAATTCTCCCGTCCCCTACCATGCAAAGCAGAAGGAAACCTTGGTGCTCAGGTCCACACAGGCAGGCAAGTCCAGAGTCAGTATCTAAATCAGAGGTTCCCAGGCTGTGGAGTGCAGTCACCTGGAGACAGTGGCAGGAGGGATGCTGTGGGTCTGCGCCCATCCCTGGAACAGCCCCCCGACTCGGGCATCAGAATCCCCAGGGGCTTGTTCAGCACAGGCGGGTACCCCCCAGCCCCCTGGGCTTCACTGAGTTCTTGGTGGGTCCTGAGCATTTGTGCTTCTGGTAAGCTACTGGGTCAGGCTAGTGCTGCTGTCAGAGGAGTCTGTTTTGGGGACTCTGTCTTTCTCACGTAGGGTTGTTATTAGTAAAAATAATCAAAAATGGTTAGCCAGAAAGAGTCAGTGACCGATCAGAATAGTGCTTGACCTGCCAGAAAGTGAGCCGGCTTCATAGAAGCACGGTTTTCTGAGACTCCAGCAGCATCTAAGAACAGAGGGAAAGGTGGAGCAGGTGCCAGCATCAGTCGTCAGCTGTCCTAGGGGCATGTCTGCAACGCAGGCGTCTAGGCCCTTGATAAACCTGAGGCAGTGACTTCAGGGCTGGAAGCCTACGTCAGGGGTGGGGAGAGAAGGAACTGAAGATACTCAGTGTGCTGTGAAGACCCATTCTGTTCTTACTGACAGTGTCAGCTGACGGAAGTAACGATTAAAGTCTTGCCTGGTGGGGGTGCACTGAAGAGAAGGAAAAAGCATTTGAGTGTACTTGGGAGTGAGGGAGCTTAAAATTTTTACTTGGTTTTCTTCTGAGTTTTCTTCAAGACGTGCCCTTAGTCCTGAGGAGCTGCAGTCTCCAATGGGACTCACTGTTCTAATGCAGACGCTGACTGAAGTCAAACGCTGTGGGGAGTGGCCTTTGTTAAACAGCCGCTTTTTTCAGTATTCTACCTGCTGCAGTCTCTGGTTAATGTTCTCTTCTTTCATTTTTCAGTATTTTCATAAAGTTGCTGGCCAGCTTTTACCTCTTGCATATAATCTGTTGAAGAGGAATCTTTTTGCAGAAATTATTGAAGCTCATCTGGCAAACAGAAGCAGAGAGGACGTGGACCAGCTTGCAGCATGAGGCGGGGGTGCCTCTCTTGGGTGTACAGTATTTCAGAGCTTCAGTATGAAACGTGATATTTTGTTTTTAAGGAACAAGGAAAATAAATGGATGGAAGCATTTGCTAAAAACTTTTCTACGGCTCTTGCAGCTGGTTTTGTTTTCCGTGCTGTCAGGTCATCTGCCTCACGATGCTCTCATCACATGTGGAGAGGGGATACGGCCACCCCGGTCCTCTCCGATGTCACAGCAGATCATGTCTGACGCCTGTGGACAAGCACGTGGTCCTCTCCTCCCAGAAGTCCTGATCCAGCTCTTAACAAGCAGGCAATGAGGCATTTCTTTCCCAGACTTGAGTTAGCAAGAGCTGCAGCTGTACGGACTGGGCTTCTGGGCAGCGGGGAGGGGAAGGCGCCGGAGGGTAGACCCGGGACCCACCCCAGATCCCCCACAGCCACCTCTGAACAGTACCTGCGGGCGCCCTGGGCCTTGCCCCACGAGTGTCCACTCACCCCTTCAGATCCACTCCTTCCAGCGGCCCCTCCTCGGGCTCAGTCTGTACGCTACCAATCAACATAGCACAGGCTACTGATACAGCATGTGGTCAGCATTACCATTAACCTCCTCCACTGCAGATCACTCCACTGGGTTTCCAGTAGAGTCGGTGGGTAGCTGCGTTTTACCAGATTCAGATCCTTTTTAAACCTGACAACATCCTTCACCTTAAAACCTCAGAGCTCAAGGTGAAATGAAAAACAGTACACTGTGGGTTGGACCCTTTAGTGAGGTTTCCCTTGTGAGGTTCAAGGTGGAAAAGCCCACAGGTCACCTGGCTCACCCCCCATCTGGTAGGACTGACTGGCCCTGCCCGTGAAACTCTCCAGAGTTACTGTCTCAGCCCCCTCCTCAGAACAGACCTGAGACCTGTACTCTTCATGGCGGGAGTGGGAGGAGACGGGCAGGAGCCTGACAGCAGGACTCACTCCCTGATGAGGCTGTGGGCTTTGAGGTCCCTCAGTAACGCAAACCTTTGAACATACACACACCTGTTAACCACAGTGCCCTTCACTCAGCGCTAGGTGAACCCACACTAGCATGGTCTGGGGAACTGCTTTGATGAGATGCCCAGGAGTGGGGGAGCCTTGACTTCTGGGGTCACAAGTGCCCTCAGCTGCAGCCCACGTGCAGCACCCGTTCTCCTCTCTACGGCCGTGCTGCTGTCGCGGGTGGTTAAGACTAAGCTGACGGGGTCTTTCTCTCCTTTTCATTCCTGTCCATGAACATCCACATCCTGACAGAAGAGCTCAGATTCTAAGAACGGACACAGTCCCATTATGAGAGGCCCTACCTGCGAGTCCTGGGCCAATCTGAATGCAAGGCTGCTTTATGTTAAAACATGACAATAACAATTAGCTCACATGTGCTTTGATTAGCAAAGGACCAGATCATGTTTGGTCTTAAATAATCTAACCTTTTAAGAAGCTCTTGAGCTTTTCCCCACAGATTTCTTTACTTTCTAAGGTGCTTGTTAATACTGCGGCAGTATTTAGAAATAATTAACATTTATCTAAAATACTGATTATTAAACTCAGGTATTCAATTTGCTAAACTAGAAATCCTAGATTCCTTTAACTTTGCCATTTGTTGACCGAACAACCTCAAATGTAAGTTTTTAAAATTTGCCTTGTGATCAGTAATCCAGATTTCAGCAGGATTTCCTACCAAGGAATAAGTGAAAGGGGACCAAAAAAAATTCAGCTTTTCATCCATTCCTTACACAAAGGTGAGTGCGAATCTTCAGGAAGCTGAGTATATTGGAGCCAATACAGGATTTGGACTCCAGTGCCAAGAACATGGCGGTTACAATTTGGATACAGTAGTTGTGAGCAGGGCTTCCTGAGGACAACAGTCTCGTGAAATAAATACATTTCCAGTCTCAAAGCCCAGCAGTGGTGCCCCAGGGCTGGTAACACATTTCAGGAGGGGCTGGCCTTCTAAGGTCTGAGCCTTGGTCACTAAAGAGCAAGCTCCTGCCAGCCCAACACCAAACCTTCCTTTCTTACCTTTTTCCTGCACTAAAGGCATGGTCCTTTGAAACTTTGTTTATTGGTTATTTTTATCTATGACTCAGTGGCTACAGTGGCCTCCAAATGCCACCTGTCTTTCCTGTTCATTTTAAGTACCTGGGCTCTTTCATAAATAAAGCACTTTGACCCAATCAGAATTTAACAAAACCATTACCCAACTCAAATTTAGCTAAGCTCACACTTGGGACTTAAAAAAAACCTCTCAAAGACATAGAATGATAACACCCAAGAAAAAAGTGGAAACAAACCTCACCCAAGATCATGCTCTCAACTGTCTCCACAAGGACGCACCTGATCAAGGCCATCTGTCCAACCTGCTCCCAGCACAGTGCCTGTTAAGTCCGTGTGTCTGCAGACGAGCCTCCCCACACCCTGAACCCTGCCGTTTACTCTCAGTGACCTAGACTAGTGAGGGCTGGGGGCCGCGTCTTCCCGAATGGAACCTGTGGAGACACAGCCACGCCTCTGCCCTTGGACGTTACCTGTGGCTGTGACATGAAGACCCCGTGGCTCACAGAGCCTAAAGCACTTACTACCTGGTCCAGACAGTGCTCCCCTTTGGCCCCCAACTCCAGAGTCACACCCAGACCTTGTCAGGACCAGTTACGGGAACCCCGCCCCATCTCAACTGCAAGCACCCAGGCTTCAGCATCCACCTTCCCTCTGTTCCTCTTGCAGCCTGGCCACCCACCACCTCCCCCAACTTCACACCGGGCCCCTCACCCGCCCAGGCTCCTGCCCTCCAGCACTAGGGGCAAGCCCAGCCCCCTAGCTACTGCCCTCTGCTAGCAGCTCTCAGGGCAGGACCTTACAAGAGCTGCCCGAGGACGAGGACGCTCCCGCTTGACTTGGGTGGCCCTGCTGGGGTCACACCCGTCTCCCTGCATCCTGCTCAGCTTGTTCTGAGAAAGTGGAGGCAGGAGGCAGCCTCAGCAGGTTCACAGCGGCATCTGCTCCCACCCCCTCTGCCTCCCAGCCCTGGAGTCCCTCCCACGCAAGGGCTCTCAGAGCAGCAATTCTCCCTCTCATACATCCCCACTGCTTAAAACACACCCACCCACCCACACACATACCCCCCCCCACACACCCCAAATGAGTAAACCATGAAGACCTTGCTGGCTGTGTTAGTGATTCCCGGCTTGGGCAGGAGGGGCTCCAAGGGGCGGCCCTCTGGGGCAGCAGGAGAGAAGGTGCATGGTCGGGGGTTCAGGTGACCTGCCTGCAGGGGACAGAGGGGCCTGTGGTGGATGACCTCACTGGTGCTGACCGGGCACCTCCAGGCTGCCTGGGATGGGGGGAGGCAGGGGCTGGACCTGCCATTAGCTGAGGGACTGAGCCATAGTTTGGTGACATGGGCTTGGCACAAGGGATTCCATCGGGGCCTGCTGTGTCTTATAACAACATCAACACCAAAACCACACTATCCTGCAGCTTACAACTCCACTCCCTCCATCACACATCCCACTTCTGAACGTGGTCACAGTCACCTTCAATCCCTTCCCATCTCTGCAGGCCCCCCTCCAGTCAGACTGCTGCCTGACCCTCCTAAATCTGCTCCAGTCAGTCATCAGTTCTGTCCACGGGGCCAGTGCGCATCCTCACTGACCGGCTGTCTGCGGCTGTGACTCACATGCCCAGGGGCCCCCGTCTCCCGCAGCGGGACCCTCCGCACTCAGTCTCACGCTGCCCCCCGGCCACTCGACCGCACGGTGGCCTCATCCTGCCCCACGACAAGGCCTCCACGCTTCCCAGGTGGCTCAGGTGAGGCCTTTGCCCTGAACACGAATCTCGGAGACACCCCCACCTGACCCAGCCGGTACCGTGAGCTCCCTCAGCCCAAAGCCTTGGAGACTTGGATGCCCACGCCCCCGCCCCCGCCCCAGCCCTGCACGTGCCGGCTGCTCCACCCGAGGGTGAGAAGCCCCCACTCGCCCTCACGGTCTATCCCCACAGAGCAGCCTGGAGGTGGGTCTCCCCGGGGACTAGAAGCCAAACTCCTGCCCGGCCCGCCCGGCCCTGCGACCTACCTGGTGTCCGCACCTGCCCGGGGTTCCCACCTCAGGACGCGAGCTCCTCGGGGCGCCTCCCCCGCAGGAAACCAGGTCAGCGCGCTGTCCCCCTGCATGCTCACCTCGTCCCTCTGACACGACCAGCACCCCTGCCTCCCCGCGGCTCGGGCCCCCCACCCGCACCCCCCAGGCGTGGGACTAATGCACGCGGGTGCCCGGGATCACGCAAACACACGTGCTCAACAACCGCAGCAACGAACCCCGAAGCGCGTCAGCCCCTGAGACGCCGCGTGCCCGGGGGCCCCGAGCAGGGAGCGGCGGCGGGCACAGTCGGTGCTCAGTCCTCACCGAGGAACAGCACCCGCCACCGACAACATGAGGCCCACCGGTGCACGCCGCCGGCCACCACCTCCTCGCAGGCCGTTCTGTCAGCAAACCTCCCCGCTGGCTCTTCCCACACACCACGCGCCTTCCGTGCCTCCTCTCAGCTGTGACAGCCAACTGCGGGCCAACTCTCCGCGGCCGCAAGCTGCCGCCGCCACTAGCGCTGGTACGGACGCCCTGCTGCTGCGCCAGCCTCTCGCCCCGTCGCTTCTGCTTGCAAAGGCCAGCGCCGGCCTCGTACCGAGAGACGCGGGGCACCCCTGCCGGGGCTGCGGCCACACGGGGCGGCAGTGACCACGGGGGACGGGGACAGAGGGAATCAAAGGCCACACCACACGTTGTCGTATAGATTTTAATAGATTTTCTGATTGACTCATCACAGTAACCATTTTTACTGTAATGATATGCAGCTTTACTACACTATTATAAATAAAAACAGATAAATACAGCTCTAGGCAACATCACAGATTAACAAACTAAGCATTCTTCATGAGCCAAAACTGAAAACAATTATGAATAAGAGGAGATGCTGACACCCGTGCCCATCCTCATCATACCTTCTCTGAAAGGGTACTCAAATGAGGTGCTCCACCTATGGCCGTCACTCATCCGCCAGCGAGCCAGCCTGTCTACTCCATGGTCTCCAGGGTTCCCTCATTTGGTTGAAAAGCAGACACACCCCAATGTATCCAAAGCAAAAATGGAACAGAGTGACAGAGGGAACCACAAACGCAGTGGAGACACGGCCCACTTCCCGTGTCTCAGCAGGTGGACACACGGAGAAGGAAATCAACATCCACCAGAGATGTCCGTCTCTGAAGCAGGACCTGAAATCGGAAAGGAAACATGGGATACAAAATCCACGTCACGTGTGACGTCCTGAGGCCGCACCTCTACGGGCAAATGCAGGGATGACAGGTCGAGAGGAGACGCACAGGACCATCGTTCAGGAAGCACGGCCCTCCAGGCGCCAGGAAGACAGCATGGAGGCAGCCAAGTGGGGGCAGCGAGGGCAAAACACTAACTGCAGGCAGAGAGCAAAGCTCAGAAGGTCTCCTGGAATCCCTAACATTTTGCTCTACTCTCAACTGTCATTCTAATATGGCTTCATGATCTTATAAATCTTCAGGTTCGTAAAGATCTTCCGTGATCTCATAGATCTTACAGGTATATTAAGAACCAGGAAGTGAAGAACCACTTCCATAATGTAAAAACAGCGCATTGCCAGTTGTGTTTCAGAAAATGTCTGTCTGTAAAAATTCATTTTGCCTTCCAAAATGCATAATTCAGAATTTTTAGGCCAGTGCTTCAAGTAAACTGCCTTTGTCAATAGTGAATTAAGACCATGATTAAGACAGTATTTCCGAAACCCAAAATTCCAAACACACCCCAGTACATTTTCAACTCATTCTGCGAAAAAGTGTGATGTGGATTCCAACCGTCACTGGACACCTGGACGTGACCTATGCAAAAATTCACAGGTTCTGTTCAGATTAACATTTTAATTGCTACCTCTGCAATTCTACTGTTTTCATTTGATTTTTTTTTAAAGTTAACACGATATATTTAACTTTTGGTTTTAATCTGCAAAATATGTAGTGTTTCAGCTTCCAGTTAATGAGTTAAAATGGACAGGTCAGAAGACAACCCAGGGGATGGCAGTGAAAGATCAGAAAAGGTTTCCGTACACATCTGATCACAGAGAAATAACCACAACCATGTCTTAAACCCTTGTTCCCACTGTAAACTTTGTTCATATCTCCATATTCCTAAGTCTGAATTAGTCTATAAAAATCACATTAAAAAGGTAAAATTATTTAAGTGCGATATTAACTGATCTGTATTTTATAAATTTTAATCCATAAAAATATAAATAAGAATGGTAAATTTTTAAGAAAGAAATATACATTTAGTGCAAGTTATGAATTACATTTCTTCTTCAGTGTCAGCAGTAAAACACCTTAAGAAAAAAAAAAGACTGATCTAATTTCAAGGAAAAGAAAGTTCCAGTGTTGAAACATGCAACTCATACCAGGTGCAGCTAAACAGAATACTTCCTTCTTGTCACTGTCAAAGCAGCAGCTCTTGGTTCCTTAGGCTCAACAGTACTTGTGTATTATAGGAGTTTTAGAAACAGAAAATCTGCATAAGACCAGGCCACATTATCCATAAAGTCGGGGGGGGGGGGGGGGGAAGCAAAAGAAAACTGTTTATCCTCACAAGTCAAGTTCACTGTTGTTGATTCTGAACCACACGGCACACAAGCGAGAGCTCGTTTCTGCTCTGTGGAGGTTTTCCCTGCGCCACTGGCCTCTGTCGTGGCGCACGTGACTGTGCCAAGCATCTCGTGATGGGACAGACTACAGGGTTAAGGGCACAAGAAACACTCCCTTCTTGTGATGAAACCTCAGTACAACCTCAGTACATCTCAATATGAGAAAGGACTGCTTCCAAATGGCACACCAACTTACAGAGGCTTTGTTACAGCTCGAGAGAGAAAGAGAGGAGGGGGGAAAAGCCCGTCCGGAATGTAGAAAGGTAATGCTTTAACTGTACACTTCATGAGTTAAACAGAACAGTTTTGATAAAAAAGGGCGAGACTCTGCAGTCTTAGAGATGGCTCAATTCAGAGGGATCCCTCCTGAAACAGGGCCTGCTGGCACGTCTCTGCGGTGCTGGAGAGGAGGCCGGGGCCTGGGGGGCAGGCTCGGGCTCCCTCCCTGCGGAGGGAGCCCAGGCCGCATCCCAGGCAGAGACAGGAGACCCCATGCTGCTCTCGTGGGACGGGAGACACTCACTCGCCTCCTTCTCTCTCTCCTTTCCCTCCCCAAACAATGCCTCCATTCCACCAGCAGTACTTGCAAACCGTGTTGTAGCAGCCTGGCTTTTCTATTTCCTTTTCTGAAGGGAGAAAACCAAGCCGACGCCCCTGGTTAAAGTGTGGTGCTGCCCAGCAGGCGGGCCTCCTCCCCGGGCTCCTCTCCCTCTGACGCTGCGGGGCTCAGTTGAACATTATTGAGGCGGGGTCTTGGTTTGCCGTCTGGGCCATATGACGGAGGATATCTTTTTTTGTGATGATACCAAGGAGGCGTCTAAAAAGGAGAAACAGAAGGTTGCTGTTAAAATTAAAAGGAAAAGAAAAGAGACGCTAAATCCATAGCTAAATCCTTTGTGTTGACAGGAAGAGAGCAAAGCAAGCACCTGATTTTGTATTTTCTAAAAGCATTTGGTTGGTAAAGATAATTAAATCCCCCGCAGCCACCCTTTGACGTAGCGGGCAGGACGTCACTAATAACTTGGTGTCCTTTCCCGGAGACCAAGGACTTGGCCCCCCTGAAGCAGAGCCACTCTGAGCAACGTGTGCCAGTGAGAAAAGGGCAAAGACAGGAGGATGCAGAACAGGAAAGGACACTGGCCTCACATGAGAATTCCCACCACATCAAGAAAGTAAAATGTCAGATGACCAAGTACCCTCAATAGTCCACTTTTTTAAAAGCTAAAATTAACTAATTTGAAGAAAAATAACTTAAGGATTTCCCAGCTGTATGCAGAATCTTCATGAAAGCACACACAAATGAGATAAAATGCATATAAAAGTCAACACAGAATTTCAATCTCAAACTTCAGAATCCCAAGAATAAATCTCTAAGACAACCTAAATTTCTAGTACAGTTATCAGTGTCTTCCTTTTTTGATCTTGGTCAAAAAAGTTAAAATACAGTGCTTTTATGAACATCTGAATTGTTAATGCTTACATTAAAAGATAGGTGAAAAAATCAAGAAGCAGTCCTAAAAGATGATCACAGATGAAGCAGAAAGCAGAATGAATGAGTAGCTACTTCTTATTCTTGTTAGTAGGTTTTTTACAAAGGATGAATGAAACCCTTGTGAAGGATCAGCACACAACAGGGGCGCCTGATCAGTGCTGGACTGAAGTGAACTGGGACAGGTCTCACAGAGGGACGGCAACTGCAGGGCAAAACAGTTCCAGGCATCAACTGCCAAAGCCAGACGACTTACGATTCAAAATCACCTTCAGTCATGACTGCACCGGACACAGAGCCAGCTACCACAACCGCATGGGACCCTCAAAGCTGCTGACAGCATTCTAGAAATGGCCTACAAAGGACACCGGGACCCAGGCCCCAGGATTCTGTGGGTGGCAGAGAATGGATGCCCGGTGCTCTGCTGGGCTAGGGAAAGGACAGTGGGCGTCTCAGCCCACTGAACTGTCTGTGATCTCGACAGCACTGAGCTCGGTGACAACTACGTCTGGGCTTAGATGCCCCACAAGACGGCCAAAGACTAGGGAGACCAGGGCACAAACAGAGAGACGCGGCTGGGGGGTGGCGCATTCTGAGCAGGACAGGGCGTCTGCAAAGGCGGATATTTGCTGCTGTTGTAAGAACACTGAAGAGGATTTGCTCCTCCACTGACCACAACTCCTACACAGCACTAAATCCAAAGACCGGCCCTGAAGGGAGGCGGGACTCCCTGGCCCTTCCTACGATGGGGCATGGACACGCCCCCCAGTTTCCGGGACCGGAGGGGCCAGAGAGCGGGCATGTGTGGGAGGGAGGGGTCACGGTCCCCAGCTTCCCACCTCAGCCCTGGCTGTCTAACAGCGTGCGCTCGGGTGTGTGTGGAGGGAGGTGACGGTCACAGGGCACCCCCCACCCCAGGTCTAGGGGGCAGCTGCGTGATCACCAAGGGCTCGGTGCGCCGTGTCAGCTCCTCCAGGTGCTCTACCATGTTCTTCTTGGTGATGATCCCCAAGACGGTCCTGCAACAGACCACGTGATGCTAATGACTGGGAGAACTTGGCCGGGAGGGCTTCCAATCACAATGATAAAGAATGCGAGAAAAAATTAAAACGTGAACCATAAGAATGCTTTAATGAGCTTTAGGAAAATAAACACAAAAATGATCTGAAATCCCAGGTCCCACTGCATAAACTCTACTGACTTTCCAAAGTGACATGATCCTATTTTACATACTGGTGGGTGGTTACCCTTTTTAAATTAAAAATCAAAAGCTTACAATGAAGACAGACTACCTAAAAAGTACAAAGAAACATTAACACACAGCTATGAAACTCTGAAATGCAGTTTCATTTGAAAAGTGCTCTTCCGCAGAAGAAAGTGCTTTTCTTAGATCTGACATGTCAGCCCACGGCCTCCTCACTGGATCCATTCCAGCGGGCAGGGAAAGGGGAGAAGGCTGGGCCTCCTCAGGCTCTGGCCTTAAAGCCTCCTGCCTATCAACAGACTTAAGAAATCCCTTGGCTTTTACTATTACTTGGAATTAAAATGAAAGACAATGCACACTAAATAAATAAGGCTAATACACGTGATCCCTAATTTCAGGGCCTGCTGAATACCACTTCTTAAAATAAGATTCATAAGGTGTATTTATGGTTAGGGGTCAAAATGATTTTTACTTTATACCTTTTTCTCTAAATAATGATTATTTCTCAGTTAATATTATTATAACATCAAGCAATATAATGGACATAAATTCTCATGAGGGTACTTGAAAATAACAACTGCTTTTAATTATTAAAATTCTGGTTACTGGCTTTATAATGGAAGTGAGTGAATTCAACTACAATATATGACAATATAGACAGTGAATGTCAAGAACTCTAAAACACTTGTTAATTTTTGAATTCTGGAAGTCCACGCAGCATGCCCTTCAGGGTGACTGGACGTCCCTGCAATCTGGTTAAGTCAGCTCTGTTATCACACTGCCTCAGACTGTCCCAGCTTCCTGAAGACT
Source organism: Hippopotamus amphibius kiboko (assembly GCF_030028045.1). NCBI lineage: Eukaryota > Metazoa > Chordata > Mammalia > Artiodactyla > Hippopotamidae > Hippopotamus > Hippopotamus amphibius. Next base: position 107,117,700 of record NC_080187.1, read on the forward strand.
GTCACAGGGGGCCTCGCTCAGTCAAAGGCTCTGGTCCCACAGTGATGTTGTCATAAAGCAGTCACTGGGGGATGCCTGGGGTGGGGCAGCAAGAAGGAGGGTAAGGAATGGAAAAGGCAGAAACAGGTCCTTTGCTAACGTTTTCTCACTGTGTTTTAAAATAACGAATGTATCCTTACAACAAACTGAACAGTTCTCAGTGCACGGGAGCAAGCTTCCCTCCAAAAGGCTCAGAAAATGCACTACATAAAATAAACACTCACTCAGTAGATGTCCTCCTCTGACTAAATATTTGAGGTAAAACAAAAACCATCAATTCACTTTCATTTATAGTTGGAATCAAGAAATGTGAACACCCTGACAATTAAGTAAAAGAAACCCACTTTAATTCTTATTCATTCTTTTCTACCCAATTACATACAGTGATTAATTTCAGTTAATATGTTAGTAAGCTCTGCCAAACTGCAAGGTACACAGTAAGGACAGTCACAAATTCATTAAGGAGAAAATGGCAAATTTATAGACTTATAAAGTAATTGTATTTACAAAGTAACAGCCCTAAAAAGGAAGAAATACATATATTTCCTGTCTTTAGTCACTGGAGAAAAGAGATCTGACAGTAATAAGGGCAAATTCACCGCTGCTTTATTAATTTCAGAAGTGCAAGGAAAATCAATGCAAAATGTGATTGGTGTAAAAAACAATTTTCTGTTTCCTTGGGGGGGCAGACAATGATGTCAGAGTAAACAGGGCACAACCCAGCGTCTACTCTTCCCAAAGTATCGATATTTGTTTCCAAGAAACTTCAGTCCCAGGAGTTCTTCTGCCCCCACCTTCCTCCCCCTAAAAGAGTGCATGTTTGGAAAATCACCCCTGCTGTTCATTCCGTCTGAGAAGCTCCACAGTAAAGAACCTCAACTGTATCTAATTCAACACTTTCCAAATGCACACGGTCACAACACTCCTTCTGAGCAATGCTAGTTAACATCCTGCTGGCTCCACCAAGACTAAAAGACTTTGAGAAATTCTGCTAATGAGAATACAAAAGCTAGGGAATGCTCAAAGTTGACAGACACTACCCCCACCCCACTAGTCTCACTTTCTCCTGTCATCTCAGGGTCTAGGTTCCTCAGGTCTTCTTTGCCCCAAATACAGTTATTTTCCACCTCTAAGGACCCCATACAGACTCTAACATGTTGACCATTAGACTCTCTGCTAAAATGCAGAAGATATGAGCTCTCTTCTTCTATCAATCTATTTTCCTTGAAGGACAGAAGTAAGGAAAATATAAACAAGGCAAATAAAGATATTCCTTTAGAAAAAGCCACCTCCCACCCCAGGCTTTTTTATAAACAGGCAGGGTCAGGTAAGACCCTCATAGCTGTCCCCCCACCCCGCCCCTGCTCCCTCACTTCACTCCTTTCCAGTATCTGTGCTGCTGAGAACCTGGACTCCGTCAGCAGAGTCACAATGGTACTGAACCCGCACAGCCTGTGACGTGCTTCACCAGGACGGGAGGAGGACATGCACACTTGTTATGACATAAGAGGACAAGCCACACCAGGCACAGAGAGCAACACAGAGCAGGTCACCAGTTAAGACAACTCAGCTCAGCTTCCAAGGGAGCCATTTATTACTAAAAGGACCCCAAACCAGTAAAGCGCTACGAAAAGGTACTCCATTTAGCAAATACTTACTAAGTTTTTAAACAATGAACTTTGGTACGTTATTCTTTAAACATTAAACAGGAAAAAAATAGTTATTTACAACACATCTCTCCTCCCGTCATCATCTGTGGCACCTGACCGTCACACTCCCCGCCCTTGATCAAATGATTTACTTCCTGTTACCTAGAGTTATCTTAACTGGTTAGCACAGTGCAAACATCGATCACGGATGAGTGCTCTAGCTTTCTGTTTCTATTCCTAACCCAGTATGGGCTAATATACTGTCTAAGAAAACAGCAGTTTAAGCAATCACAAAGAAAGAAAATAAACCCTACCCGTCAATTACCACATAAAGCAAAGCGGCAGCAAGAGGTGGGGCTTTCGAGCTGGAAGGCTATGTGACCCCTGAGCTACACCGAGCTGACCACGTGCCTGGGCACACCTCTCAGCTTCAAGGACCGCCTCTGTGCAGGGGACCGCAGAGGTAAATGAGAAACACGAAGGAGGTGTTCCAGCAGGAGGTGTTCACTGCCCCTCCTTTCTCTAGAGGGCCATGTGTTCTGTCTGTGCAGGATGTCTGTCAAACTGCTGGGTCCTCTAAGTGGGCAGTGTTTTGACCAGCCTCACGTGGTCCAGGGGAATCATCCCATCCACACGCAGTCCAGCCTGGCTGTCATCAGCCTTCAGGTGAAACACTGTAGCTGAGGATTCCAACTAGGAGGAGCAACGCACTGGGAATCAAGGGGCCCAGAGAGAGCGGGTGGGAGGCAGACCCAGCTCAGGGGCGGGGGCAGCGCTGGGCAGTGGAGCGCGTGCTGAGGCCGGGGCCGCAGAGCGTCTCCCAGCTCCCTGACACCTGCCAGACCACAACTGCCCATACCCGGACCGTGGGGAAACACGGCCAGTTTACATGCAAAGGGCAGAAAAATCAATGTATACGTTTTAAATACACAAGTGCTTATCTGCCAGCACTTTATTCAAAACATCTGTGGATGGAGATCATAGGAAAGTGGAAATAAAGTGCCTGCAAAAGGTTTTCAGCTAATTCACAAACCTCGTTTTAATTATACACCATTTCCCTTGTTACACGATAAATCAAACAAATAGCACAATATTCAGAAAGTTATTACTGTATTAGAGATGAACACCCTACCCATGAAATACTTACAAAAAGAGAACTGGCTGTTGCAGTACTCCATGCAGTGGGGTCCACTGCCCTCTAAGTGGGGAAACACCCTCAGCTTGGAAGCCCCCCCACCCCCGGTCCCCCCACCCCCCCGAGAGGCGTCTGCCTTGCTGCAGCTCTGAAGTGCTCCCGAAGAACGTCACTTTCTGTTTTGGCAAAGACCTGGCAGATGATGCTCTGCTCACTCTTGGAAAGTGGGACTTTGCGCGGCTGATCCTAAAAGGCAGACGTCCCCCCTGCCCCCACCAGCCCAGGGTGGGGGGTGGGGCTGGCGGGGCTCCCCACAGGGCCCGTGTGTGGACCCCCTAGAGGGTCCCGCAGGCCGGCACTGTGAGTTCGGTCACACAGAACTCACCCGTTGTGAGTGACCAGGCACTGCCGCAGGCCCAGCTTCCGGAAGATGTCCACCACGATCTCCATGGGCGTGTGGTCCGTGACCGTGAACGGGCTCATGTCCAGGATGCTGCGCAGCTTCAGGGGCCGGGGGCTCTCCGCAGGGAGGGACGGGGTGTGCTGTGCAAAACACACGCGCGAACTGCCCACGATCCCTTCCTGTTTTTTTCTGGCACTTTCTGAAGAGACAGAGAAGAGCAAAAATTAAAAATGGATAGACTTCCTTGTGTTTGTTTTATTCAGAGATTTAAAACAATAAACAAACATATCCACGTGGTCCCTTCATTTTATCCTATCTTCCTCACCAAGAAAAAAACGGACTGAAAAGCCATTTAGCAATTTCTTATATTCGACAGAATTAGTATCCACCAGCAACAAACCATCCTCACGCAAATAACATACTTTTGGTATAATTATATCATGGTATAATTTTCTTTGCTGTTGTCTAACTTTGGGGGACAAGGAAGCATGCTGGGAATATGGGATTTTAAACCCGAGCAAGTAACAAGAGCACCATTTACTCAGGAACCCACCCTTGAGTGGCCTGCCTGTGCCATGGCCACTCCTGCTGCCTTGGAGGTGGGACCACAGAGAATTTCATCCTCGCTTGGACGGTGTTTGTCTATCCTACCCCTGTGAACCAGCTAGTTCTTTCTCTTCTCAGATGTTCAAGCTTATTTTCTAGGTGAGTCATGAGGTGGCTGAAACTACAATTACACACATAATGGACACTGACCAACTTCTGAGGTTTATCTGTAAAGGCTCTGTTAATTCCTGCTCTCTGGGGCTCTGCTTCAAGTGCTCCTGTCCTGTGGTCAACTTCCTCTGCCACCTCTGAAAGTGTGAGACAAGAAGTGGCCAAGATGCAGAAAACTGCAGAGGAAGGACAGAGACCACAGGGAGGAGAGGAGAAACCTACGAAAGGGAGAGAATACACAAGGAAAATGAAACAGCTTATGCTCCTAGCTAGTATGAATTCAAAACTGTGTGTACAAATATGGTATGTGTCATACTGAACGTATCTTGAACATGAGTTTTGCTACAAAAATATTTAAGCCAAAATAAGCAACAGCGCTACGTTGAGCAGTGCGCACAGCTCCTAAACACATACCGCAACGCTTTCTACTCCTTCTGACCAGCAAGGCCCTGCTTCACCGTGTTGTCATACTCAGTGACATTCTAGCGCTGACTCCCCAAAGCATGAGAAAGGCAGGAGAAGCAGACAGCCCATCAGCAACTGACATAAATGACTCGTGAAAAATGCTCATTAAGCCGCTTTTAGCCTGTAGAAGATTCAGGCAAACGGCCTGTGAATGGAGCAACATAAGTGCCGTTAGCATGTATGACAGTTGTTTTGTGAAACCTCGTAGCGACAGATTCCAAAAACATCCCCCAGCGACCTACAGCGCTTTCATTTGTATTAATTTTAGAAAGCAAAGAAGACTCTATATTCATAAAATGGTGTTTCAACCACCTGAGCAGGTACAAAGGTAATTTTAACTCCCACAAAGACACAACAAAAGGCTGGTCCAGGTACTGCAGTTCAGATTATTGAGTAAATGCTATTTCACGGTCTGGGGTTGATAACACTGCCATGGGGGGAAAGCTTTAGCAGACTCTCTCTCCCAGGTGCACGAGCTAAAGCTTTACTCTGGACAGAAGCTCCTAAGGGGGAAGGAGAAAAGTACAAGGGGAGCAGCCTGTTCCTGCACTACATACCCTTCTAATTGCGTTCAATACGTCAACGGTACTCAAATCCTCATACATTAAGAATCCCTGTAAAACTCACAGCTTCTAGCACATACACAGAAAGCCTCAAGTACACTTTTATACTTTAAGGTGGAAAACAGAAAAGATGATTCAATTCACACTATAATCATAATAAATATATGCTTCATTTTAAACAAATCTATAAAACATTCAGCCTCATTTTTACTTCTGGACACAAAAATGCAGGAGGAATGTTTCTCCATTTGGACTGAATTTTAACACGGTAAACGGTCATTTACTCCTGGTGACAGCACATGGCAGAACCACTACTTAGTGCAATCTGAAAATACCTTACAAAATTACAAATGCACTACTCTCTGGCCCAACAATTCCATTTCTACTATTTTCCTACATTTGTGCATAGGCAAAACGTCAACTACACAAAGTTATCAGATATGTGAGGCAGCAATTTTTATCACAGCAAGGCTGAAAACATCTTAAACGTCCATCAGTGGGAAGCTGATTTAAAAAAATCACGATGTATTCTATGGTAGATCCACTCAATGGAGTACTGTGTAGCTGTTAAAAATAGAATCATCTGGAAAGATGTCCAAGAAAACATTGTTTAGTGAAAAAAACAAGATACAGAACAGTATGTATTGGATAGCACGGTATAACTTGTATTAAAAAAAGGTAAAAACACGTATGCTTATACAAGCAGAGAATTATACCTACAGAAAATGTAAGAAGCCAAGGAGACAGCTGTCTACGAAGCTAAACTGGTGATTACAAGATCATGGGTGAGAGATTTTTCACTATATACTTTTAGTCTTCTGGAATTTGAACTACGTGAATATATTATCTACATATAAACTAAAAAAAAATTCTAATTAAATAAAGTTTAATGCCGAATTTATAAATTTGGAGAAAACTGTTCTTATAAAATCTTGAGTTTTCCCACCCCTAGACATAGTATAGTTCACAATTTACTCAAGCATTCTTTTTTGTCCTTTGATAAACTATTTTATATAAGCTACATATATTTTACATATATTGTATTTTACATATAATATGTATTTTATATATTATATACAAAACCTAGTGTATAGATCTATTTTTCCCACTCAAAAACTAAACTAAAACTTTATCAAAATATGTTGGTAAATAATTAAGGTATGGTAAAAAACATCATGCTGTGACTAACCTTTCTGATACCATGATTTGATACTTCACACATCTAAAGTACCCCTATTCCCTGAATGAAGATAACTGACATTATCTTCTATCTCAAAATTCTATTTCTCAAGACAGTTAATAAAATCAACTTTTAAAAATATATCCACAGAATCAATGGGAATATAAATAATTCTTAACTTTACCACCTTCATCTTTTAAAAATCCTGGGCTGTTTCCTTCAAATTTCTACATAAATTCCAAAATCCTGACCCTTTTCTTTATCGCTTACTATTACAACTTAAAGAATAGAAATGTAAACAACAAAACTCTTCTCTGACTTTTGGTTGCCATGGTGACGGCTCAGAGGCTGAAACACGTGGATGCGGCCACATCAACCACACACTCCGCCCACTCTAGCAACTACCATTCTATTACCTAAAGCAAAACTTGCAATGCTGGGATTGGTAGGCTTTGAAAAAGTCTTCCAAAGCTGTAGCCTTTTTCCTTAACTGAACTGGATATTCTGCATAGGCTCTTTTCTTTTCTTTCTTCCTTTTGCCTGAATAGCTCTTGTAAACTGAGAGCGTCCCGTTTGATTTGAGAAATACTGCCCATCTACACTATCTAGCCTTCCTTCTTCAAATGGCTCAAGAACTGAAATATCTTACAATCCTTTGGCAATGGCCACAGAGGTAAGTTGGAGGGTGGTGACAGGCTCATGGAATAACCTTTGGGGACAGGCCGAACGCTCTACATTTGCAGCTCCAAGTCTTCTGCTGAACAAGGGGAGTATAAAAGCAATGGCTGGACGAAAATACCCTCTATCACCTGTGGGGGTTTGGGAAGAGGAGTTAGATTGTTTTGAAAAGGATAAGAAGCTTTACTGGCCTACGCATCAATACTGCAGGACTACAAGGAAAGGGGATAAATAAATTTTGCAGGAACAAAATTGGTTTCCTCCTCAGAAAAAGTTTATCTCCAAGAAATAAGACAGGATGGCTAATGCCTTTAAACTATATTTTCAGGAATGTCAGCACAGAATACAAAAGGACTTACATACTTTTCCAACCTGGCATTTAACCAAAAATATAATCTGAAAAATGTTTTTTTCTCTTTAAATTATAATATTACAATACTGTAAAATCTAAATCCAAAAATTGAAAAAGTAAAACCCTATGGATCTGATATGAAACAGACAAAAGATGATGGAATTTTCAATAATTTGCATTCAAATAAGCCAACTTTATTAAAATACAAGAGTGTGGGACTTCCCTGGTGGCGCAGTGGTTAAGAATCTGCCTGCCAACGCAGGAGACACAGGTTCCATCCCTGCTCCAGGAAGATCCCACATGCCGTGGAGCAACTAAGCCCGTGCGCCGTAGCTACTGACCCTGCGCTCTAGAGCCTGCGCCCCACAACAAGAGAAGCCACCACACTGAGCAGCATGTGCACCACAATGAAAAGTAGCCTCACCTCACCACAACCAGAGAAAGCCCATGCGCAGCAACAAAGACCCAACACAGCCCATACATACACACAAACGTACACACAAACATAAGAAAGTATTTAGCTGTATGCCCCGGCAGTTACTCAGGCCTCAGAGTACGTGCTATTATGAATACTGCCAACAAGACTTATCTGAGCGAGAAAAGAAAGAGTCTGACTCCAAACTCTGATAACAAGGCCAAATCAAAGATAAAACATTATTTAGCTGGAAAACAACTCATGGAAGTATAAATTCCTTTCCTAAGATTTGGCACTTCCCTGGTGGTCTAATGGTTAAAACTCCGTGCTTCCACTGCAAGGGGAGTGGATTCTGTCCCTGGTCAGGGAACTAAGATCCCACATGCCGAGCTACAGAGACAAAATGTTAAAAACCAAAAAACCTAACATTTTAAGAGACATAAAACATACCACCTGGCCCCACAAACCCAACCAATTAAATTTTATAACTTTCCTTTCTTTCAGAAATCTATTATATATTTATATCTGTCCACCTAGGTGTCTAGATATTGACAGAGCCATAGTTAGATTGTATGCATGTGTGTATTTTTTTTTAAAAGGGTACCTATGGCAATTGTCAGGTCTCTTCTGAGGGCAAATCCCACTAATCTCTGAGACTCTTTGGACATTATGACAGGAAAGCCATTGTAGCTGGTCTCGTTAATCATGTTTTCTATGTCATCCACGGTCATGTTGTCCTGGGTCAGGACAGCCAGGGGAGGGTCGCTCCTCCGGGGTCTCATGACATCAGCAGCCAGGGTGGTATGAGTGAATTCTTCTTTTGCATCCAAGAAAGGGTACCCATTTAGCCGGATGTGAGCTTCATAAATGCCTTCCCTCCCAAAGGCATCTCCAACCCATTTACTGGTCATTACTGCAGCCATAAGGGGAACAATATACTCCAAGCCTCCTGTGAGCTCAAAAACAATGACCACCAGGGACACAGTCATCCTTGTCACACCACCTGCAAAAAATAAAGACATGGGTCAGGAAGGTAAGGGTCCTCACCAATCCATGGTGGCAGGATTTCTGCACTAGGCAGGTGAACACAAATTATAAACAGAACCTAGTGAAAGGGATCATCATTATTTTAATCAGATCTAGAGAAACATCAATCGTCTCTGTTTATAACACAGAAGATTATTAAAATAACATTTCAAATCTGGTTTACTTCAGGTTAAAAAAAAAAAAATCACAGCTAACCAACTAATACAGTTGGCCATTTTGATTTACTCCTATAACAAAGACATAATTTCACCCCTATAAAAGCTTACAATTAATTCTTAAAGAATTTGGTGAAGCACATCATAGTAACTTGTTTACTACCAATTTACAAATTAAACCCATGTAGGTAGAATATTAAATTAATACATCTCTCCTCTAAATCTCTTCAAAATGAATAAAACATTTTGACGCTTTTGTGGTTTTTGTTAACAGTGTAATACCGCTACTCAGAAAACTCATCTGAACTACTCCAAGTACCCACCAAATCACCACGTGAACCCCCCTCTCTGCTGAGGCCTCCATGACCCAGGCTTCTCCACCCATGTTGTGTCTGTCCCGTGTCTCTGGCTACCCACACCTTATCTTACAGCTGAGCTGGTCTCATCTCCAACTGTAAAGACTCTGGGTAACCCACTGTTACAGAAATCACCACATACTCGAAACCAAACTCCTCTTCTTCCCCAAAGAGATCCCATCCCACCCCCCTGACTCTAACACCAGGTACCACACTCCTCCTGACAAGCCAGTGGCCACTCTTGGTTCATCCCTTTACTGTATCCCAACACCTAGACTCTCACCTAGTCCTAGCTGGTTTGCAATGCAGGTATCTATCTAGGGGTCCCATTCTCATATTCTCACTATCACCAACCTAGTCAGGCCCTCAAGACTTGGCTCCTGAGTTTGAATACTGTTTCCTCTAACCTCCCTGACTGCAGGCCCCACTACCTTCCATCCACTTTATAAGCCGTGTCCCCAGGTTAATCTTCCCTAAGTGCTACCTTCACCATGTTGCTCCTTTGCTCAAAAACCTATCAAGGCTTGTCAGTTTATACTGTATCAAGCTTAAGCTCTTCCTTTTCATTTTTTAACCTAAAAATAGAAGGGAGAAAGAACCTACTATATATTAGGTATCTACACGATGCCCTAGGCAGTTTACAAAGGCTTTTATTTTTTTTAACCAAGTATTTATTTTACCAGGCACAGTGCTGACAGCTTTATATGCATTTTATTTTATATAACCCTCAAAAACAACTGTAGGAGATAAGTAGTTATTATTTCCATTTTAAAGATAAAGATAAAAATCAAGAGGTAAAGGAACTTTCCTAAAATCATCACACTAAAAATGGCAAAGCCACAACCCTGTCACAGATCTGACCAATTCCAAGCCCAAATTCATCCTGACATAAATCACTACCTCCTTCTCACAAATCCAACTTTACCTCTCAAAGTGCCCAAAATGCACTACTTCAACACTGCCACTTTCTTCAAAGCCCCACGAATGCTGAGTTCATCCATCCCAATCCCGCTGTGGGCACATTACTATCCTCTTCAACAAAGTCAGTTCCTTCAAACCCTGCTCCTTTCAGAATAAAATGCACATCCGCCCCAGCTGAGCCACTGCCACCCTCCTCCCTCTGGATTCCTGCAGGGCTCACGAGGCTCTCGCACTGGAGCTGATAGCCACGCTCTGTGCTCCCCTGCTGAACCAGCACTGGCCCTGTCCTCCCACACGCCTCTCGCTGGGGGAGGGCCCACGTCCACACTTCTTTCTGTACCACTCACCGCACCCCGCAAGGTGCTCAACAGAAAGTGGATGCATTCTTGCTACTCTGGAAAAAGATTCTTCCTGTCACTTTCATTTGACATTACACAGCTGAAGACCAGTAACTACACAATTTTGGCTCACTGAACAAAACTAAGTCAAAATACCAATTATAATTAAATCTTATAACCAAAGTTTAGCCCACATTTTAAATATAAAATAAAATAAAATAATGACTTTTCATGTCCAAGAGGACGGTAAATAGACTCAAGAATTCAATGCAGATATTTTACTTTTCATTAAAGAGTAGTCACCTTTTTTTCCTTTTGCTGTAAATGCACCTTAAATGGAGACAGGCTGCTAAAAAAACATTTTACTAAGGCGAACAGGGAATCACAGAGCCAGAGTAAAGGTACTCCAAAGCTCTGCTAAGGACTAACCCAGGAACCACACTAGAGTCGCTGTAGGTAAGCCAAGATCCCAGACAACGAGAAAACAAACACCTCCTCGGCCAGGACTCAAATCAAGCCTCTGTTGTACTGAGATGTTTTCTGTCATAAAGCATCACACAACATTAAAAGGATGTTAACTACTCCTACGGTTTTGCATTAACAAATGTTCAGGGACAGGTAAAATGAAAACTAGTTCTGCAGAGGCCACATGCCTCGGCCGTGCCCTCCACCCCACCCCTTTCTCTCAGCCACAGCCACACACACGCACGCACAGGGTCCTGTTACCTAAGCACGCGGCCGCACCAACCATGGCGTACAGGCCGGGGGTGATGCAGTCGGCCCCGACCTCGCACCACTCCTTGAAGATGAACCAGTCGTGGTGATAGTAGGCCAGCTGCTCCACGGCAATGCCCACGATGCGGCCGGCGATCGCACCGATGGCCATGCTGGGGATGAACAAGCCGGACGGGACCTGCGACAGGGCAGACGCTCGGTGAGGCACGTCCTCTGAACACCTGCTTCCGACCGACAGTCTAAAGTGACCCACAGAGTAAGATCCTGGTGCGAAGAGAACTACAGCAAACCCCTGTTCTAATAGGAACCCTAACAATCCCACAAGCTCAGTTACAAAGTAACATGCCACATTCTCCAGCCCAAAGAGAAGGTAACCCAAGGGTTATTTCTCCTTCAGCTCAGGGGTTTCTTAATGCCAGTCCCTTATACACACACATATATGAAATTGTCAAAAGGAGCAGAGTTTTCTTGATTGAATTTAGTGAGGAAACTAGGTACAATACAGACTATTGAAAGACCAACAGCTCCAACCTGCTGGGCATGAAATGAGCCCAGCACAGGGGAATGCATGTTGACGAGGGTTGTCGGGTCATTAAAAGAAGATCCACGTAGAAGAGATCAAAACAGATGTTTCACTCTCCCACCAGGTATGTCCTCAGACAGAGGGCTTTAGCGGTCTGCCCACTGCCTCCAGCTTCCAGTGGGAGAAAGCTGGATTTATAGTCAACTCACTGTAGAAGCAGGGACTTTAGCAGCTCCTCTAACTTGACTTGCTTAGAAAAAAGGGAAAACTTGATGGTTTTTCTATTATTTAACCCTTACACCCAGTGGACTGAGACAGAGGACAACAGAAGAGAGAGACCATGGTTCAAAAACTGAGGCCACCGCAGTTCACTGAAGTGGAGCTGTCCTCCACTTGGCTCACGGCGGTGGAAGCACGTCACTAGTGAATGGTAACGGCTGTGTCAACAACATTCAGAAAGCAGCGGTTCGCAGACAGACATCTGATTCCCCATACACATCACAGACGATCATAAGAATTACATTTACTGGCAAATCACTAACTGATCTTATTCTCACTTTCATAAATTCAAAAGAAGCAACAAGGCAGGGCACAAGGCCTGGCTGCCTGAAATCCTTGGTGGAAAGGCCTGGTGCTCCCAGGCCTAGTAACTGAACTCTGAGCTGGCAGGGCCCTCTCAAGCTAAAATCCCACAGTGACACAGGAGGCAGAGCAAGGGCTCCCCACAGATACCCATACCCTAATTCCTGGGAATCTGGTCTGCCGCACACAGGGAGGAATTCAGGTTGTTAATCAGCTGACCTTAAAGCAGGAGATTATTCCGGATGATGTGGGTGGGCCTGAAGTAATCATGAAGGCTTTTTAAATGTGAAAGAAGGCTTTAGAAGAGTTAGTGTCAGAAGGCTGAGATAAAACAAAGACTTGACCAGCCATGGCAGCTCTGAGGAAGAAGGAAGGGGACCAGGAGCCAAAGCACGTGGAGGCTGGAAAAGGCAAGAAAACGGACTGTCCCCCAGAACCTCCTCAAATGCTTAAGAGCCTGCGTGCATCTTAATTTCAGCCCAGTGAGACCCAATTTGGATTTCTGATCTCTGGAACTAAAATAAATGTGTATGATTTTGTGGTAATGTGTTACAGAGGCAAGCTAATATAAGTGGCTTTAAAACACGGCCACTAATTCTCTGACATCCCTCTCACTTCGAGGTAGTGTGTGTCCTCCCCCTGAACCCAGGGCCTTTGTGACCGCGCAAGCAGAACACAACAGGAGGCCTGCTGCCGCGGGACATCCTTGGCTAGGTTACAAATGGTCCTTTTGGGACACTTGCTCTGGGAACCCTGAGGAATCTACCCACCGCCCTGATGCCACCGTGTGGGAAAAACCAGAGAAAGAGAGACAGACAGATAGACAGCGCAGGAGCCCAGATGGTCCACCCCAGCTGTCTGAACCTGTAAGCCCAGGTGCCTGACACATGAAAGGCTTTGGCATGACCAGCCCGAGCCGTGGCTGATGACAACTGTGTAACTGACCACAAACTCAGCATGCCCAGCTGAATGCTTCGCATCCTACTGACCCAATATCAAGAGCACAGTAAGCAGTTCTCTTAAGCTGCTGGCTTTGGGGTACGTTGTTAACACATCAACAGATACCATGCTCGACAATATACCCTAAAAAATTCTTCTTTTCATTACCAATAATTAAACCCAAAAGATAACTTTTTCAGCCTACATTTTATGAGGCAACCATCTTTAGAGAGAACTTTCATTTCTCATTCCACATACAAGCTTTTGCACACACCAAGATTACTTACATATCACAACACATGAGCACTTACCTTGATACCAAAAGTGAACACCGTCATTATGATTTTAAATATGAGTGCCAAGCACAACTGCCATATGGCTGAATACACTCCAAGGCCTGCTGGACGATCAGGAATGTCGTCAACGATTTTACTGGCATTCATGTCATTTCTGTAGTCACAGAGAGAAGAGGACTCCAGGGGGCCGCAGTCTGTGAAGAGCTCTTTAATCAGCTCGCTGGTGTTGAGCCTCGTGTAGGGGTTAGGGAAGGCTACCACAGCCGTGATGGCTGCAACAACGATGACCTCGAGAACAGGGTACTTCCCAAACTTGGTGGATTTGCGTCGACGACACCAGGCAATATTTGCCCTAATGAAAAAGGCTCCCCATAGCCCTCCAAATACCCCGAGGAGAATAAAAGGAAACAGTTCAAAAAGGTACCACGGGGTATGATACTCCACATAAAAAAGGACCAGACGGCTATTACCAAATGGATTGATGGATCTCAAAACAAATGCAGCCACTAAAGCAGCAAAAAATGATCTCCATAAAGTTTTAAGAGGAAAATAATAGCTAACCTTAAAAAAAGAAAGAAAAATTAATGCTATAATTTTATAAGACATTTCTGATATAACTTGAATGGTAAATATCAACACTAAATTTTGCTGCAGCTAGAATTTACATATAATGGATTTTACTGTGGTAAGAAATACCACTATTTTAGTAACTTTGGCTATCACATCATTACAAATTCACAATATCAAATTGATTGTAAATGTCTAATAATTATTTAAAATACCTAGCATTGTGTTATTTTCAAAATGAGCTTCACGCCAATTCAATCATGGTGGTTAACAATAAATGCACCATCACCAACTCCTGTTAGTTCACAAAGAAGGATTTAGTTTCCCTCTTCTATGTTAAAGCAAAAAGAAGAACATAAACAACTCAGGGAAAAAAGTAAATTTTAAACCATTTTTAAGTCACATTTTTGTGTAAATGTGTAAAAAAACTCTTAAGCATCAATGAGAAAACAAACAAACAAAAGATCCCACTGAAGAGACTAGAATTATTTCCTTAAACAGCAATAACTGCCACAGAAATAATCACAGAAGAACTTAAAAAGACTATTTAGAACCTGATTAAAAATTTTTAAATAAAAACAAGGCTATAACTTACCCAGTAAAGATTGTTTCCAATATTTCCTATGAAGTCAAATTCATTTGTGCTTACTTTTAATTATGTCAACAAGGTTAAATTTTAAATAATCACTAACATTTATACATGAATAATTTTTAAAAGACTTTTCTCAACAAAGAACATACATATTACTTTTTATGACTTTTTTAATGTAAGAAAGAGTAAAAAACAGCTATGAATATAAATTTGAAAACTTAAAAAAGTCTGTATCTATTACATGAGCTATAAAACTGAAGAATGTGCCAAAATACATGTGTAATGGTAATTATACACAATTTTAATTGCTGGTTGTTGTTTTCTCTGAAACCTACCTCTTCCAGGCTAAAAAGAACTCCTCCAATTGGTGCACCAAAAGCTACAGAAACACCTGCAGCTGAGGCAGCTGACAGCACCTACAAAGAGGATGTGGCTTATTTTATGTTCTTATAAACACAAATATACCAAATACAAATTCTTCATGTTACTCAAATGTTCGAAATGCCCTTCTGAATTTAACTCGCATGTCTCCCTCTCTCCAAACAAAGGCAAATATTTCTTCTAAAAAGACTTTCTTCTCTTCTGCTTTAATTGAAAGGTCATTCATATATTCAATAGTCAGAAAACATTTGTGGAAATATACCAACAAAAACAAGATGTAAAGAAGAAACGGCAATGACCACAGACAACCTTCAAGATGTGTGCCTGAGAAGACCAGTGGAGAGAGCCGTAAGTGGGGCTCAGGGAGAGCTGTTTATTTTTAAATAGGATATTATTTCTTCAGATTTCAAAGCTCACTGCTTCATCATTAATAATTACCTTTAAGTCCACATCCTAGTGAAATGTCCGGGGAACTTAAAACCTATTGAGTTTCCCTATATTTTCAGTCCCCTAATTCCTCTGAAGAGAATGCTACTTGCCACCATGGGAGCCTCCTGTGAAGGCACAGATGACAGCTGCCCCAAGAGCCCAGGCTCACCACCCAGAGCCCCGACACGCAGGCCACAGGAAGGAAGAAACAGCACTCACAGTCCTGCCTCCAGCCCTCCAGGCTGCCAGTGGACACTGCCCACCTCCCACCAGTGTGAAGCCAAACACACATATCAAGCCAGTGGGCATCTACTTGTAATTAAGTATTTTTCTAAGAGTCTTTATTCCTTTTACTACTTTACACCAATAAATATCTGAGGCTTCCTCAAATGGTGAATTTTGACATCTCTGAAAGAGAAATCTGAAATAATAAAAATTAAATTGTAAGTGTTGGGAGACGAACTCCATAGTCAGCCTGTTACCTGGTAAACTGAACAAATACTTGTTTTAATTAAATTGTACCTGGCTTTAGAATACAGACTCTACTTATTTGGGGGAGGAGGGGAAGCCAATCTAGCTTACTATTTTGTTTTCCTCCACCAACAGGGCTGCAGACAACACACAACTGAATTCTCTGATTCTATGTTTAATAGAATTTTACAATCAAGCTAGCACCCACATACCTATAAGTCACAGATGTTTTAATCTGTTTCATAGGTATCTAAGAATCATTTAATTTAAACACATCAAGGAAGTGGGCAAAGGAAGAAAGCCAAAATATGAGGCTTAAATGCCCTCAACTGACATGTGAACTCCAGCCATTTATACACCAAGGTGTCAGAATCAAGTTGATGTCATAAACATTACTAATCTTCACAGTGTGCATGTTAAAATCTAGGTGAATTTAATTTCTATAATATTTTCTAATAAATTAATTTTTATACTTATAATGAATAAATAAAAATTACAATCTTACCCCACAAATGTCAAGATACAATAGCAAGTAAAGGAACTGCACTGGGCAGACAAATGCAGATGAGAGTGGGAAACCGGAAGGGACTGGGCTCCCAAAGTCTAGATCTAATAAGAAGGTTCCAGGAGCCCATTTTTCTTCTAGAAAATATCCACAGCAACCTGGAAACATCAGGGAACTCTATGATATATCAAGTTTAAAGGTCTCCTAGAAGATCTCAGGCTGGCCTAAAAAAATGGTGAAGGAAATTGCCCTAAAGAGCAAAATAAAGAGGAAGTCCTCTATCCCCTTTGACGTGAATCTCTGATGTAAACCCCAGGAGGTTGAAGGCCCCCCCAGCTTCCTAAGGTGCCAGAGAGCTCTCTGAGATGACACACCTCTCCCACTGGCATCAGACACCTCCTCCAGAGAAAAACAGCTGATGAGATGTCCCACCTCAGGAGAAAAACTGACTGGGGAGAAACAGGAGTAAAAACAGGGCTACATTTGGGAAACATTTCAGAGGAGGAAAGGTGTCAGGCAAAGCAAAAACAAATGCAAATCTTTCTGAAACTCAACGGAAACCAACGGCCACCAGGCCATCTAAAACGTCCCTGAAATCCAGGAGTAAGTCAACACTGGGGGTGATCTCCAGACAGACACCGGAACGCATTCGAAAAGGGGAAAGGAACACAAACAATTCTCACATTACAACTGTAATCTGAATATAGAACGTACCCAAAAAAGTGACATGTGATCTTTACACCAGGAAATTCTTCACTGATTAAGTGTACCAAACAAATGTTCATGTGTCAAACAACAGAAGACGCTTACCTCTCTTTTTTTAGCTTCATTTGTGCTGTACTTTGGAAAGAGGTAGGAAAAGATATTTCCACAGCAACAGGCAACGTGTACCAGGGGCCCTTCTTTTCCTAAACTCAAACCTGATGCCACAGCCAGTACTAATGTGATGGTTTTAATCATTAAAGTCCATTTTCCCAAGTAGCCTCTGATGATGAATCCACTCAAAATAGTTTTAATCTACAAAGGAAAGATCAAGGCAGCTTAATTTCTTTTAAGAAGCATGAGAACTTAGCAAGTTACTCTCGTTTTACTCACCCTGCAAATTTTGGTGGACTATGGAACGGTTCACTATTCATTTCTCAAAAGCTTGAACTATTATGCTCTATATAATAAATCTGTGACGTATTCTAATTCTCTTCCCCAGCAAGGACAGAAGGCAACCCTATCTCACGAACAAACTAAAATATCAGGCCATATTAAGGGGCTACAGATGTCAATACAAGGGGTATAATTACATCATCAGTAAAGAGTAAAATCTGAGTATTTCTATTATAGAAATACAATATAGTTAGATACATTTCAGACATTCTGTGTCAGAAATATTTTGCCTTTAGAGATATTATGCCTTCTCAGAGTACTGTAATCATATGTAATATTTTCCTACATATTAAGAAGGATGAGTGACAACTGCTAAATTCTACATGGTATTGCTCCTTATTAAAGATATTCTTAATTAATACAGCTTTAAAGTCACTAAAATTGTTTTCAAAAGCAATGCACTAGAAAAAGCTAGTAATGTATTTAAGACAGAAAAATTAAAGGGAAAAGAAAACAAGTTCACATCATGTTCAATCCTACGTACAGTCTTAAGTTATTTTTGATAAAAAAAAATTTGTACAATTGACCCACTATGATCCCAGTATTTATTTTAAAGTACAAAATGGTTGTAAATATTATCTGCCAAATTCAAGGATTATTAACTTATCTAATTAAAAGATAGTTATAAAAAAAGAATAAATGTATTCAAATCCAGTTCATAAGAGAAAAACATCAACTAATTCACCAAAGAACTTTAGGCTGCAAGATATTTTCCAGGCTCTTGGCGTTTAGGGGAGTGCTGATATTCATTTAGCCATGTACTAAATTAGTGGTGAGAAAAAAAAAAATCAACCTCCACAGATAACAATGAAATGACTATGGGGAAGAATTTCTTTGAACGATGTCTACTATCAGCTGACATTTTTTAATTTTTTCTTTTTCATATTACTAACCACTTCCCCAGAAAAACCAATGCTTCCCCCCTAACAGGCAGAAAGACAGGTGTCATGGTCACAAAATGTTAATGACACTAAGCGCTGCAAGGCTTACCTCTGGGATCCCAGAGCCACAGGCATAGGGAGCAAACACCTTCACCAGGGAAACAGCAAGAAAGGCGAAACTCAAGGCCCAGAAGATGTACATTATGTAGTTCATGATGTATGAACCAGGACCCTAAAAAACAAATAGTTCAATAACATGAACTTAATTTATGGGCACCGCTAATTCAAGTGCTTGCCACTTAAGCAGCTTGGGTAAAACTTGTAAAAGGCTCCTGGTTTACTGCCACAATAATAAAAGCTTTACATGAACAAAATATTTAAGTAGAACCTAGAAACATATTTGTATACATACCAAGTAAACAATCTACTAAATATTTTTCCTAGCTTCCTCCTAATCCCCAAAGTCTTGTTGCCAAGAATCTCAGCTGCACGTCAATCTCTGCCAACCCACAAACCACCTCTAGTTGGTGAAGACAAAAGTGCCTTCACAATCAATTCCATTTTGCCACAATTCTCTTGAAGATTAAGGGAGAAACAGCATCCTGCCCATCTCACCAGCAGATATATTCTTTTCAGCTCTAAGATTCAGCTACAACAAAATTTTAAAAACATGTCCATATCGGATCATGTAACCATATATGTATGTATATAATATAATAGTCTAACTTCTAAAACACTCTTTATAGAACATCAACAATAGTAAAATAATCATTTAAATACTGTAATGCCACAAAGAAAAATCTAGGGATTTCTGCAAGATATCTCCAGTTAGGAGGCTTATTTTAACTGAAGTTTTTGGTAATTCATACTTCCCAAACAATTGTGATATAATACGTTAATAAGCAGTTTGTGGTCACACAGCTCCTACTGCACTTCTTTTCTACAATAAGAAACACACTTTACATCATAACCCAGCAGACTTGTGACTGTGCAGTTAACTAATACAGGAGCTTCCTGAAACAATACTTACATTTTACTCACAGCAATGCAGTCTCATATTTTCCATTCTATCCTATTATATTTCTTTATTTTCCTTTAATGCAGCTGCAACCATCTAACATGTGATTAATTCTATAATTAAATGAACTGGAGACTCATTTCACTGTGTCAGTTATTAATTCACTTTGAGACAAAGCAAGACTCACCTCTGCTTGACCTATGATTAGTTCCGCCCATGTTTTCCACTGTGGACATTTATCCCTCTCCTCAAACGTGGTTTCGTTAGACCCCCAGCAGCACTGTTCGTGGTTGTACCACAGTGCACTAAGGCAGATGCCCTCCTTTAGGTCAGTCATCCAGTCGGCAGCAATGTCTATTAATCCAGCCAACGCCCCTGGAAAATATGTTGAAGGTGGTGAAAATAGTCCATTTCTGGGGAGCCCAGAGCTATCAGCTTAAAAGGGTCAAGGAAAGCTGGGGCCTCCCTATAAATAAAGGGTCATAAAGGGAATACTAAACAAATTTAAGGTTTCAAATCTTATTATAAATAAGTTTATATTACTTTTTAAAAACTATAAATAGCCATTCTTTAAAATAAAATTGTTCTTCTTTGCTTGAAATTAAAACTAGTTACACATCATCAAAATTCACTGTGATTTTTAAAATGTGTCTGAATCTTCCAAAGACAGCCACCTGTCAAGAGGGGCTCATCTCTAGTTGTAAAGTCAGAGTTTTTACTAGTGTGTTTTAATCTGAAACCCAAGCCATAGATTTACGAAGAATCTCAAACTCGTTAAAATGGAATATCCATTAGAATTAGTGAAACTCATGGCATTAATGAATTACTGTGACAGATTAACTTTTTTTTTCTTTTAACAGAAAATCAAAAATATCATCTTACTGACAGAATACAAAGAATACACAAATTTATGGTCAAAATCTACGTTCTTCTCACATACAAAGACCAATGGGTCACATAAACACTGGCCATTTAGGGATATCAGTACTTGCCTCTATTCTCTACACAAATTTTAATTTTCCCTATTGTTCTTCGGGACATAATCTTCCATGGTAGAAGCTAAGAGCCAGTAAAACACATCTTCAACTGCAATTACAGTCTCCCCAGGGGGCCTCTGGGTGCTCTGCAGCCCGCAGGGAGCTAAAGTGCAGGCTCTGACCGTAGCCTGCCCACTCTCTAGCTACATGACCTTGGTCGAGTCACTTAAGCTCTCTGTGCTTAGTCCCCTTTTCTGTTAAGACTCAGACAGTAGGACTGCCATGAGGTTTACACACAACGTAAAGCTTTGGAGCACTGCACGACACACAGGAAGCACTCAATACATATTAGCTATTTACTGTGATGTTAACATTAAAATGTACTTCACTGAGCATCTGGTCCAAACCTCGTATTTTATAGATAAAGAAACTGAGCAGGAAAGATCAACCAAATTGGACAGACACACACGGTGACAGAGCCTAGACTAGAACTCTGAGCCTCCTGCTTCCTAGTCTCATAATTAAGAAGATTTTTTGAAGGAAAGAAACAAAACGAATGCTTCTAAAACTCCAAAAGTACCCAAAAAAACTGCAGGAAGGAGGGGAGCATTATTTATATTGTCCTGTTAACCAAAAAAGGATCGCATTAAAAATGTTCTTTACCTGATGCCAATCCGGTTAGTGTTACTACTAGCCATCCTGACCACGCATCATACAAACTTTTTGTCATTTCCCATGCTGATTCTTTCTTTTTGCTGTTGATCTGAAATTAGAAATGTTTATGCTTCATTTTTCAAACTACAAATAGAAGCCACAATTCTAGAATCTAACAATTTTCTCAGTTACTACAAATGGAACAGTACTTTCTAAACTAAATAATGGGATAAGTGAGTCTGGTGTAGAATCACAAGGTCAGACAGTTGCTACACCTGTGAACCAGATGACAAGCATTTACCCAGAAATCTGTATTCTTAACAAGAACTTCAGAATGAGAACAAGGGATCCACAAACCACATAAAGTCTGACATATACTGTTTTAAGTTTAATCAAAGTTAGCTGTTATACATCTTTTATATTAACAGAAATAAGACATTATAGCTTGAAATGTCTGTCATTCCCTGCTCATTCTCTGGGTCTAGCAGTTAAGTGGAATATTATTGTTTTTAAAAGTTAAAGTCAGTGAATAACAGCACTATGCCCATAAAAAATAGTTATGTGAATAAACGGGCTGCCAAAATGTGCAGGCCTGTAACATGCAGTTATGAAGAGCTCCAATCCCATTGGAGGGGGTCCAATCACTGCAAAAGGCAGAAACATCACTACAAATACAGAGGAGGAGGTAAGATTAGAAGGACGGTAATTGATCTGATTTCCAGATCTCACTCTAAGACACAAGAAGGCAAGTCTCTCCTCTCTTAGTAAGAATGCACTTCGTAAGAAACCTATCCCTAACTCGCCCAAACCTCTTCTTTCCTACTACCATGGCCGCTTTACAAAGCCACATTCTCAGACTAGGACTTCAGTGTGCCATCGTCCTGAGGGAGGGCTACAGCCGGAATTCAGTGATCTGCTCTATTTCAAACATTTGGTCTATTTTAAGCCACAAGGCTCCATTCAAAAGACTCAGTAAATTCTAAGTTAAATGAGGCAATTTTACTCCTATATTATAAGCAACCAATAACATATTTTAACCATTCTTTAGGACAGAAGGTACCTCATTCCTTTCAAAAGCAATAAACTTCATGTTGGTTTCTCAATAACTGTTATGTTTAATAAAATATAATATTAAACGAAAATTTAAAAATCATCTAAATGTTCTTCAATATAGTACTGGTTAAATAAATTGCAGTACATCTATGTGATGAGAAACTCTAAAATTGCAGCCATTTTAAAAAAGAATAAGATGAATGCAGTATCATGTGGGGGAGAAAAGCAAGGTGTAAGTGTGTATAGGATGCTACCATTTATCTAAGAAAAGTAAGCATATAAATATATGTGCTTGGGAATTCCTAGGTGGTGCAGTGGTTTAGAATCCGCCTGCCAATGCAGGGGACACAGGTTCGATCCCTGCTCCATGAAGATCCCACATGCTGCAGAGCAACTAAGACCATGCGCCACAGCTATTGAGCTGCCACTACTGAAGCCCACTAGCCTAGAGCCCACGCTCCACAACAAGAGAAGCCCCACTCGCCGCAACTAGAGAAAGCCTGTGTGCAGCAACGAAGACCCAACAACAGCCACTAAATAAATAAATAAATAAATAGATGGAATTAGGTATATGCACTGATGTAGAAAATTTTTTTTAATTCGATGTTTTAAGAACAAGAACTTCCCAGCTTTACTAGATTTTTATGCTTATATAAGCATATGTTAAAGCACTGAAAATGATATTTGACCCACTTAGAAAGAGATGATTGATGTGAATAGCCAGGACACTCACTACTTCACTTATTGTTATATTATTTGAAATGCTTTCAAGGACCGTATACTACTTTCATAACCAGAGGAAAAAAGCATGCGTTGTGGTTTAAGTTTCAACTTTCTCTAAAATTTTATGAACATGGTATCTATGGACCCTTTCCTACCCTTCACTTTAGAACACATTTAAACCCTCCCTGAATATCTCAGTGACTCTGTAAAGTGACATACTTCCAAGTACAACTGTGTTTATTTACCTAACAATCACACAAGACACAGAATTTATAGTATGTCTGATTTTGTTTTGGCACATTGGATTAAAACAGTGGTTCTCCTGGTGTGGCCCAGACACGCTGCAGGTCCCCAAAACCCAGGGGTCTTCAAGGTCAAAGCCATTTTCATAGTAATACTAAAACATGATGTGCTTTTTTCACCGCGTTGATGCTTTCACTGATAATGAAAAAGCAGTAACAAAACTGCTGGGTCCTCCGCAAAGTTAAAAGGGTGGCAATCCAAACACCCTGGCGCTGCCACTAACAGCTAAAAGGTAAGTGCCAGTGTCACCTTGAAAGGTCTTTGATGAAGCAGTAAAAAGTATTACGCCCAGTCCACCGAGTCTTCCTAAGACTATGTGTGATGACTGACCTAGATATAACAGCACTCCTGATGTGCACTGGAGTCAGAGGTGATGTCTTCAGGAAAAGCACCTGTGTGATCTACTTGAGGTGCAAAATAAACCACTTACATGGAACACCGGTCTTACTTGAAAGAAAAACCAAACCATGGTTTTTCAGACCTGGAAATCTGACAGGTATTCTCAAAAATGAACCGACTAAGCCTGTCATTTTGAGTAAAATGTGTATTTGTTTCCAATGACAGAATTTGAGCTTTCAAGTAAAACTGAATTTTGGAAAAATTGTATCCATCACTATAAGAATGACAGATCCCACTACTTAAAGACTTCTCTGAGGAGATCAGTGTTGATACTAACAAATGTAGCTTTTTTGATACTGTATAATGATATGGTATGATGAAAGTGTCAGCTACTGAAAGAACTGCATGAATCAATGAGTCAGTATTATTTTTTTAACTATTTTTCAAAGGATCATGGCATAATGTTACAAAATCATCCATTCAAAGTTCAACAGGAACAAAGAAATTTTAATGTAACAGGAGACAAAAAGTTCACTGATACAGTTTCAGATTACACATTGCATCTGACCTTTAAGAAACTACCACTTGTCACTGTTGCAGTATCAAAGAAGAATATCCACAATGATCTGAAAAGGTTATTAAAATACTCCTGGCTTTTCCAACTACATGTCTGTGTGAAGTTGGATTTCTTCATGTACACGAATCAAAATATATCACAACAGACTGTAGCAGCAGATATGAGAATCCAGCAGTTTTTAGTAAACCAGACAATAATGAATTGTCACTCTTGCTAAATATTTTTTTATTTTGGAAAATATTTTTCATAAGTATGTTTTTTATGTTAACATGTAATGGGTTTGTTATTGCTACTTTTAAATGAATTAATATTTTTGAAATGTCTCTGTTTTAGTATATAATATGGTATTATGTCTCATTTTCAGTTATACCCTACTTATAATGCTTCCAGAAAAGGTAAATATTGACTGATGAATCTCAGAAGCAGTACTTTTCATAAACAATATAATCTAAGTCCAATTTCAGGTTTAATAAACATATACATTATTATGAAAGGTAATACCTAATTTGCACAAGCAATTACTTCATTTACAAATAAATTTCAGAGCTCAAATTTGCAAACAGACTTTTGGAATTTGGAATTTTATTTTCAAGAGTTTTCTCTTTTAGAATTTATTTTTGGATTACACTGTATCAGTAAGGCACAATCAACAACAACAAAGATAAGTTGTAGTGTTTAGTGAAAGCCATTCTTTTTTTGATTAGTGATTCACTGCAACATTCAATATACCCTATACAGGACTCAATATGAGAAATACCTCAGAATTTAAAACCAAGAAAGTAGATAAAACAGCAAAACTCCAGGAAACTATCACCACAGTAAGCAACTTCTTTTCCCAACAACTTAAGTTATGTAATATGTTTCCGCTTCTGCCCAGCTGCTGTGCTGCTCAAAGCCAGATAACCCGAAGGACTGCTACATCTTGAACTTGGCTTCACCCTCCTTCAATTCACATGCCCTGTTCTCCCTTTCCTTCCTGTTTTGTCTTACTATACTTCTTTGATTTTAAGCTACTTCAAATCCTTTCCAGAAAGACACAGGATATAAATAAACTTTTTAAAAATTACGTAAAGGAAAAACATATTACTTATAAAATACAGAAATTTACTTAAATGTACTTCTAATGTGTAACATGTTTTGGCAGCCTGAGATCAATGGCAGAAATATATTATTAAGTGACCTAATTGTGTACTATTATTTAAGGATTAATGAAGACACTTACCCGTCTATGCCTTTCTCTGTCTTTACATTTCTCCCGCACCCAATCAATGGTGTGGAAATCATCATAGGTGCCAACACCCGGGATGGGCTCATCCAGAAGGTCCAGCAAGTGTGTGGAACTGCTGATGCTGCCTCCGTTCGTCATGGTGTAATGAGTCCCTGCAAAGCGGAAAGGGAACAATGAGTGTGTTCTGTGAGAGACAATGGTGAACTATGCAGCCTCCTCAGCAGTTCATTAGGAATTCATAAAGAAATAGTATCACTTGAAATAATTACAATCAAATACAGGAAGGAAAGCATTAAGAAAATTCATCTGAAACTTGGAAACAGGCAAAAAGACTATGGCATGTCCTTTGCAACTCATACTAGAGCATCAGAAATACACCAGCCTAGGGATTTCCCTGGTGGTCCAGCTGTTACGACTCCACACTCCCACTGCAGGGGATGTGGGTTCACCTGCCTCATGGCACAGTGAAATACATAAACACACAAATAAATAAATAAATAATCTTTTAAAAATTTAACCTAAAAAAATAAATACACCTGCCTAATAGTCATCAGACACTCTGGAAAAGGGAATTTTGTTGGACTTACTATTTACTACTGATTAGGGCACAGACTGTGCAAAGTCAGTTAGACAATGACTTACAGAAGATGGATAAGTTGAAAATTATGACTTCCATCTGGCAAAAATGTAAATGAATTCTGTCTAGGAGAAAGAAAATCGTCAGCTGTAGTATTGGTTTTGCTGTTTGATTTTTGCCCCATAAGAAAGTTCTTTTCACTGACTATGTCTATCTCAGTTTCACACATCCTCCTCTAAATCAGCTTTGTCATCAAGCTGGTTCCCTCAGGAGAGTTAAGTAAATATTTGACAAGTGTCCACTATGTTGTTACATAGTGTTACATGTTGCTACAGACTTGAAGGTACAAGGAAGGAGACTGAAAGACAATTCACAAAAAAGAAATAAAAACTAGCTATTAACTTTGAAAAGAAATTCACTCTAATACAGAAAAAGAAATGCAGATAAAACCTACAATATCATTTTCCTCTATCAGATTGGTAAAGATTAAAAAAGGTGGCTAATGCACTGAGTTGGCAAAGTTATGGGGAAAAGAGGTCCTGCCACAAAATCATTAGCTTTAGTATAAACTTGTCTAACCTCTTTGGGCAGGCAAAGCTACACAGATATTCTCCAACCCAGCAAGCACACGGCTAGGAATCCTTCATGCAATGATCCTTGTAGAAGTCCAAAAATCATGCACAGTGTGGGCAGAACATGTTACTAGTGCTCCAGAAAGAAAGCAAAAACAAATGAATGCCAACCTGCTTATAATCTAAACGCGGGGTCAGCAAAAGAGCCAGAGAGTATATCTTTCAGGCTCTGGAGGCCATCTAGTCATAACTACTCAACTCTGCCACGGTAGCACAGAAGAAGGCATAGACAATACATAAATGAATGAATATGGCTGTTTCAATAAGAGTTTCTTTACAGGTGAAGAACGAGATTTGACCTCATCCCTGACCCTATTTTCAAGTGCAGATTAGCATGTTTAATTTGAAAATATTTTGGTATAATTTATTTTGGTTTAACAGTTATGCTTACATGTATATTTAAATACAGAGTAAACAGTATGAAAAGAGATGAAACAACATGTTAACAGTGGTTACCTATGGGAAGTAGATTTGTTAGAAAAAGCAGAGAATGAACTTTGATCTTCTGCATAATCCTTGTAGATGTGTGTGTGTGTGTATATACACACATACATACATGTAATATATATGTATATATACATCACAGTGAAAATTACTTTTCTAAATAAACACACACTATTAACAGAGACATGAATAGGACTGTGAGAATAAAGACATTCTAATGGATCTAACCGTTAGATAAGTGAAAAGAGCAACAACTGCTACCATAAGGCCCAGATTCTAGTCCTAGTTAGCCAAGTAACTTTGGACAACTCATCTTCAAACATTAAGTATCTAAATGATACGTTATACCTTATAACAAAGACATATAAGCAAAGAAGCATTTGAAATTTTTCTACAGCCCTAGAAGCTTAGAAAAGCTGGTACATAATTTCAAATAGGTGATCTTAGCATAAGATCTTCAGATTACACATTACATCTTCAAATTATGTAGCAGTACTATAGATTATATACCAAAAATAATCATCTAAAAGTGTGTCATTTTAATAGAAACGTACTAATTGATATAGAACATAAGGAGTGGCACTATACTAACATTTAAACAAACACACATCTTCTGTAAAAGAGAAACCTGCTTATTTTATTCTGTGGCTTTTAAGGAACAGAGCAACATTCCCAGACTACTCTTGTAGTCTGACTGTACCAGAGCAGAGCAGGACCCCATGGGGGCCTTCCCCCATACCCTCTGCTTTAGCTCCTCTCTGAAGTACTCAGATAATAGTAACTGAAGCAAACTTCCTGAGCTGTTTTGCAGATGTGAACCACCCCCCTCCACCACCACCACGTGGAAGAACTACTAGAGGACCAGGAGCACATAGCCCCAGGCCTCCTGGAGCCTAAGGACTGATACTGTCAACCCCTGTGACACCGCCCTGTTCCTCACCCTCAGCCAATCAGAGAACGGTGCACAGGCTGATCAGGTACCCTGCGACCTCCCCCTCACCTGGCCTTTAAAAATGCTTTGCCAAAACCTTTCGGGGAGCTCGAGGTTTTTTAGGGCATGAGCCACCTCATCTTCTTGCCTGGCCCTGCAATAAACCTTTCTCTGCTCCAAACTCCGATGTTTCAGTTTGTTTGGCCTCACTGTGCGTCGGGCACATGCACTTGTGTTAGCATGATGGTTTAAGCAGACTTGTTCTCTTTTGTGTATACGGAAACTATCATAAATGTTAAGTCATTCACAAAATGATCACGTGGCAAAGCCAGAACCTGAACTTTCCCCCATCACTATAAATAACGCCTACATTAGAGCAGGAGAGGATCAGTGGGGGAGATGAGAGGGAGAGCCACACAGAGCCGCCACGCCAATACAGGGACTCATTTTATCACTGTTCAGGTAAAAGCCAAATAAACACTGTGGGCTGCAAGCTCTGTTTCTTCATCATTCAAAAAGGCAGTAGGAGCAAGCATTAACACAGAAAGGATTAATGTTTTAAACAATGTAATAAATACTGAATATTGTACTAATAAATTTAATGTCTCTACTTCAACCAGTTTACAACAGAACTCTCTCCTACCTCCCTATTTAATACATTTGAACGCTTGTCTTGGAAAGGTGTAAAACTTCTAAAAGGAGACTAGCATACTGATTTCAGTGTTTTGGCAGCACTCCGGGAATAAATAATTTATCATTTTGGCTGAGGGTCTGAAGGCCCAATCACTGCGATGGCCCATGAGCACTTACATAAAACATACGTGCCAACCTTCCACTTCAAACTTTGCATACACTAGCTCTTCCGTCCTCCCTCTATCCTGATTTTATTCACCAATTTCCACTTCGTAAAAGCTAACTGAAAGGCCACAGATTTTCTTAAGAAAAAGGGACTGGAGAGTAAAAATAAGAGCATTTATAATATCTTGACAAATTTCGGAACCCGTGACTCCACCTTCTGTACAATAATATTAAGCTTGGTCACTCTGAAGATGTTTCCGGAGGGAAGTATCAAAAGCTTCTATGATACCACGTAGGAAGACTTCTGGGGTACTCTGCCCAAAATGCATAAACAACAAGACAAACCCAAACTGAGGGAAATTCTACAAGATAAATGGCCTGCATTCTTCAAAAATGTCAAAGTCACCAGAGACAAAGAATGACTGAGGAGCTGCTCTAGATTAAAGGAGACCAAAGACATGGCAACCAAACTCAACCCATGCCCTGGACGAGCAGAGCAGGACCGGGACAAACGTGTCTGCGCTTTTGTATTAAAGGACAGGGCAACAAGCAGCACATCTGAAAACAGCCTGTAGCTTGAATAACAGGTCTGTACTAATGTCAATTTTCCGATTTTGAAAACTGTACTATAGCTATATATAAGCTGTATATCATTCCATAAGGAAATACACACTGAAGTATTTAGGGGTTAAAGTGCATCATGTCTGCATCTTACCCTTACAGGGTTCAGGAAAAAAATAATGTGGTATACATACACACCACATACATATAACTGATAGTACATATTATGTATTACACAGAGAACAGCACATATAACAGACAGAGAAAGAACAAGACAGAGGATGAACAAATGTGGTAAAATGTTAACATTTTAAGAATCTGGGTGACGAGTATATGGGATTCTTTGCACTACTTCTCAACATCACTAAGTCTGAAATTAAAAGAAAAACATTTTTAAGTCTACTGTGATATATTCTGCAAACTTCAAACTTTTCCCCTATTTGTCCTTATCTGGGTAGAGTTGAAGAGACATGAACTACTTATCTTTATTTATAACTCTTCTACGCAAAAATCAAAAGCAAAATTTCTATACCACCTAACATGCATGCACACATTATGTCACCAGCGCCATGATAAGAATTTCCAGCCATCTGCAGCATGAAGGTACTAAGCAAACACAGCATGTACTCCTCCAATAGGCTTCTGAACTAGGAAGGAAAGCAGGAGAGACCACTATGCTTGTTTTCAGACGCAGCAAAAGCGCAGCACCACACACATTCACAGAAGCCGTGTGTCCTGCTTCAGTGACTTTCAAAGCATTAGTCTGTGGAAACTATCCTGACATCTAATTTACAGAACTACGCAGCAATACAAAATTCCAGAAAATTGGAAATAATGTATTCAAACTTTTTAAACAAGAGGACCCTGTGCACCAATGATTTATGTTTTGGGGCTTTTATGTACGTCCCTTGGAATTTCTGGGGCTGCCACTGCATATGTTAGGGTGGGGATTAGTCAGAGCAGTTTCTGTCCCCAACAGACTACTTGAAGTCAGTCTGTCCCCTCATGCCTATTTCTTCCTACCTGACACAGCAATGCTGTTTGAAAAAATGCAGAGTATGGGAGAAATACTGATTGGTCTTCTTGGTTTTGGGGAGCCCACCGAAACAGAGATTCACTGTTTCCCCTCTAAATTATTCCTAAAAGAGGTCTCAGTCCTTCTTGAGACTCTTGCTATCAAATTGGCTTAGAAAATAACCAAAATGCGGGGCTTCCCTGGTGGCGCAGTGGTTGAGAATCCGCCTGCCAACGAAGGGGACACAAGTTCGATCCCTGGTCTGGGAAGATCCCACAATGCTGAGGAGCAATTAAGTCCATGCGCCACAACTACCGAGCCTGGGCTCTAGAGCCCACAAGCCACCACTACTGAGCCCATGTGCCACCACTACTGAGCCCACGTGCCACAACTACTGAAGCCCGTGCACCTAGAGTCCCTGCTCTGCAGCAAGAGAAGCCACCGCAATGAGAAGCCTGCACACCACAACAAAGAGTATCCCCCACTCACCACAACTAGAGAAAGCCCATGTGCAGCAACGAAGACCCAACACAGCCAATAAATTAATTAATTAATTAATTAATTTAAAAAAGAAAGTAACCAAGATGGATTTTGGTATGAAAGTAAAATAAAAACTTTTTGCTAGTTGATTAGAATATTTCTTTGGCTCTGATAAATATAATTAAAAGGAATCTCCAGCAAGAGAAAGGCAGACATTTCTTTTTATTTTTTGGCCACACCACACAGCACAGCACAGAGGGATCTTGGTTCCCCCACCAGGGACTGAACCCATGCCCCCTGCAGTGGAAGAGCTGAGTCTTACCACTGGCCCACCAGTGAAGTCCCAAAAGACAGACATTTCAATCTGGCTTTAAGCTCTCTCTCCTTTCATTCTGTTTCTTTCTTTCTTTCTTTCTTTTTTATAAATTTATTTATTTATTTATTGGCTGTGTTGGGTCTTCATTGCTGCATGCAGGCTTTCTCTAATTGCAGCGAGCAGGGGCTACTCTTTTGTTGTCGTGCGAGGGCTCCTTGTTGCCGTGGCTTCTCTTGTTGAGAAGCATGGGCTCTAGGCGCGTGGGCTTCAGTAGTTGCAGCACACAGGCTCAGTAGTTGTGGCTCACGGGCTCTAAAGTGCAGGCTCAATAGTTGTGGCACACAGGCTTAGCTGCTCCGAGGCACGTGGGATCTTCCTGGAGCAGGGATTGAACCTGTGTCCCCTGCATTGGCAGGCGGATTCTTAACCACTGCTCCACCTAGGAGTTTCTTACTGGGCTATTACTGACAACTGAAAGATACATCATACTGAATGCAAAATCAATTAACATATTTTTTATGTTTAAAGTCTGCTTTAGGATTGCTGAATAAAATTCAAGAATCAGCTGGCTATTAAAAAAAAAGGATTCACATTTTCACATATTTTCTTTTACAGCTTGTTTTGCCAAACATGGAAATCTAAGCAGTACAAAGGAGAAAAGGAAAGACTTTCTGTCCTACTCTAAACTGGGTAGGTAACATTCATGTCTAACAGGATCACAGAAATGCCTATATATCCCACACTAGGAGTAATTTTAAAGCTATTATGTTTCCTAACAATAACAATGGTTTTTAAATATTCCTAATTATTAATTTGTTTGTGTATAGTTCACTGCAACCTAGATTGGTTTAAAGTTCAACTTCCATATGATGAGATGAACATAAATAAATTATATTTGCGTGTTAATAAAATTCTTATAAGCAACAGTGTAAGTTATCCAGCCTCACCTCTACACTTCATCTTATGCACGAACGCAGCACATACTTTGTAGGTAATGCCACAAGCACAAATTAAAGTTCTCGCATATGTGGCACTTCCCTGGTGGTCAGCAGTTAAGAACCCTGCGCTCTCAATGCAGGGGGTCTGGGTTCTATCCCTGGTCAGGTAACTAATATCCCACATACGACAACTAAAACTCTTTTTATAGTGCATGAACACAGAATGACATGATTTACTTGGACTTCCCATTTCTCAAAGCATCTGCAGCTCTTATCGATCTATCTGAGGAGACAGTAGCAGAGACGCACAAGGACACCTTTTGGAAACACTACTAATCAAGGTCCTTACCCGACACTATTTCCTGTCCTCTCCACATGTGTTCCCCAACAACTGAAGAAACACCCACCACCACAGGAAAAGAAGCACACCACAGAACACAGAGAACAAGATTCAGCACTGTGGCTTCTGAGTTTCAAACTCAGGCTTTTGAAACCCAGAGAAAAGGCAAAATCTTAAAAGCCAACACCTTTGGGTTGTAAGCGATGGGTTTCTGGGTTCCAAAACGTTTTAAGTGAAAAAAAGAGTTTCTGAAAAAAGAACAGATGAAAAAGCAATTCTACACAGTTACATAAGGTCCGCGGGGGAAGCAAGGAGAGGGAATAGAGTAAACAAGAGAGTTAAAATAATGAAACTGGCAACTGGCTTCAGCTTTTAACATTTTCTACCAGAAAAAGAGATGAGATCAAACTAGCCACATTTACTTACAAGTTTTTCATTACTTAGCGTATTTTCATTACTCAACATACTTTCTAAAAACCATCTCATGTCATTAAATGCATGTGAACATTGTCTGCAATGGACCTCAGACTACCATAGTTAATTGCTGCAATATACTCTATCATTTAGATTAGTCTGCATTACAAACAGTATATACAGTGAATATACATCTACCTACTTAAGTCATCCTCTTTTCCAATTAATTTTTAAAATTTTAATCTTTCCTGTTCTTAACTTTTTTCCAACCCTATGTCCAGATATTTAATATTAATAACCAGATATATCTCCAAACTTAAAATAACCACATTACCTAGTAACTGTCCTCAGATTAGATTAATATTTAGGTAATGGACACTTATTGTCTCTGCCCACCTAGTAACCCTTTCCCCTTCTTTCTGAAACAGAACCCAATTATTTTTAGGAAACATCTATTCATCACTGCATTCAGTCCTGGTGGGGGCATCCATCAAAATATCTTCCCCTGCCCAGCTAAGAAAACAGCATGCAATCCAAGGTTGGCTAAACAAACCCTATCTCCTGAAAATATAAATCCTGAGCAGAATGATACAAAGACATTAGGAGTCCATTAATTTTAACACCTGAACTTCAAAAGAATATAGGATAAGTCCCTGTACCTAGATCCCCAGATCTCAGAGTATAAGAAAGTATGATCTGAAAGTAGTAGCTCCCAAATTTAAGACAAAAACTTTTCTGGAGGTCTGACTACCAAATGCCAGTGACTACCCAATGGCTGAAAAACAGCAACAAGAAAAGACTAGAGAAAAGATCACTTTCTTTTCAGAGTAGCCTAGTTGAAAAATTCCATGACCTTAACGCACTTTGAAGTCAGAAAGACCTAGAGTCAAATCCCAGCACTGCCACATAAGCCAGCACTAACTAGAACTACGTATTAACCCCTTCCAGGTGATTTCACCCACTTTCAGAGTGTGGTACGTGGACTGCAGATAAAACATGTAAAACACCTACTAATCTATCTGACAAATAGTAGGAAATCAATAAACACAAGTTATTGTTTCGGCTCAAATATTTAGCCATTTAACGTTTCATCAGGCTTTATTATGTTACTCATGTGGTACTTATCTTAACCAAAGGATGACAATATGACAAAGGGAAGAAAAAAGTCTTACAAATTTGAGCAATGAGTTCTTCTGCAACTGTGTACTGAGCAAAAATCCTTCAGATTTTTAACAGATAACTTAATTCATTATGCCTGTTATGGACACAAAAACAAATTTCTAAAACGTACGGTCAATGATCAACCTTTCCATAAAATGGACATCTCATAATTTAAATATCACCAACAATATTTCATAGTTCAAGTATCACTAACACTAAAATATCAATACCTCAGCAAGTAGGAAAAATTATCCAATCAACAAGCTGTAACTGGCTTGCAGCTTTCTTGCAAAAATAACTTTATTGATAAGAGGACTTTTTGCCTTATTTTTTTCCCAGACATAAAACTTTATAACATTCATGCATACTTATGTAAACACAAACTTATTATTTATTAATATCTATAATCTAAACAAAAAGAATTTTTTAATTATCTGCAGGAAAATTTAAAGTTGTTATTTATTTTGTTTTAGATTCATTTTGGTTTTTTGTATTGTAGTATAGTTGATTTACAATGTTATGTTTCAGGTGTACAGCAAAGTGATTCAGTTATACATATATATGTCTTCTTTTTCAGATTCTTTTCCCTTATAGGTTATTACAAAATATTGAGTTACGTTCTCTGTGTTATACACAGCAGGCCCTTGTTGGTTATCTATTTTATATATAGTAGTGTGTATGTTAATCCCAAACATATGAATGTTTATGTATATTTATACATAAACATAATTTATTCCCCCTGCTTTCCCCTTTGGTAACCATAAGTTTTCTAGGTCTGTAGGTCTATTTCTGTTCTGTATATAAGTTTATTTGTATCACTTTTTTAGATTCCACATATAAGTGATATCACGTATTTGTCTCTCTTCACCATGCTTCACTTATGATAATCTCTAGGTCCATCCATGCCGCTGAAAATGGCATTATTTCATTTTTTATGGCTGAATAATATTCCTGTGTGTGTGTGTATGTATGTATGTATATATATATACACACACATACCACATCTTCTTTTATCTATTCCTCCATCAATGTACATTTAGGTTGCTTCCATTTCTTGGCTATTGTAAATAGTGCTGCTATGAACAATGGGGTGTATGTATCTTTTCAAATTATGGTTTTCTCCAGATATATGCTCTGGAGTAAGATTACAAGATCATACAGTAGCTCTAATTTTAGTTTTTTAAGGAACCTCCATACTGTTTTCCATAGTGCCTGCACCAATTTACATTCCCACCAACAGTGTAGGAAGGTTCCTTTTTTCCACACTCTCTCCAGCACTTATTATTTGTAGGTGTTTTAATGATGGCCATCCTGACTGGTGTGAGGTGATATGTCACTGTAGTTTTGATGTGCATTTCTTATTATCGATACTGAGCATCCTTTCATGTGACTGCTGGCTATTTGTATGTCTTTTTTGGAGAAATGTCTATTTAGATCTTCTGCCTACTTTTGATTGGGTTGTGTTTTTCTTGGTATTGAACTGTATGAGCGGTTTGTATATTTTGGAGATTACTCCCTCGTCAGTTGCATTGTTTGCAAATATTTTCTCCCATCCTGTAGGCTGTCTTTTCATTTTGTTTATGGTTTCCTTTGCTGTGCAAAAGCTCTTAATTAGGTCCCGTTTGTTTACTTTTGTTTTTATTTCTCTAGGAGATGGCTTCAAAAAGATACTGCTGTGATTTACGTCAAAGTGTTCTGCTTATGTTTTCCTCTAGAAGTTTTAGAGTATCTGGTCTTACATTTAGGTCTTTAATCCATTTTGAGTTTGCTTTTGTGTATGGGGTTAGAGAACGTTCTAATTTCATTCTTTTACATGTAGCTGTCCAGTTTTCCCAGCACCACTTACTGAAGAGACTGTCTTTTCTCCATTGTATATTCTTGCCTCCTTTGTTGTAGATTCATTGACCATAGGTGCATGGGTTTATTTCTGGGCTTTCTATCCTGTTTCACTGTTCTATATGTCTGTTTTTATGCCAGTATCAAACTGTTTTGATTACTGTATCTTTGTAGTATGGTCTTAAATCAGGGAGCCTGATTCCTCCAGCTCCCTTTTTCTGTCTCAAGATTGCATTGGCTATTCAGAGGTCTTTTGTGTCTCCATACAAAATTTAAGATTTTTTGTTCTAGTTCTATGAAAAATGCCATTGGTAATTTGATAGATAGAGACTGCACTGAATCTGTAGATTGCCTTGGGTAGGACAGTCATTTTGACAATATTGATTCTTCCAATCAAGACCATGGTGAATCTTCCCATTTTTTTACGTCGTCTTCAATTTCTTTCATCAGCCTCTTACTGTTTTCAGAGTACAGGTCTTTTGTCTCCCCAGGTAAGCTTATTCCTAGGTATTTTATTCTTTTTGATGTGATGGCAAATGGGATTGTTTCATTAATTTCTCTTTCTGATCTTTTGTTGTCAGTGTATAGAAATGCAACAGATTTTTGCGTATTAATTTCATATCCTGCAACTTTACCAAATTCATTGAGCTCTAGTGAAACAGGAGGGAAGGGGGCAGGGCACAACCTTTGAAAGAAGGACATAGCCTGGATGGAGGACAAGTCGACTTCCACTAGACCTTAAGCCTCAGTACACACTCACTGTAACACATCTGCAAGCCAAATGACACACCCACAGGCACCAGGACAGTTCCAAGGCCAGACCATAAGGATCAAAAAGTGGGCGGTGGCCCAATTCCTAGAAAGCCCCGCCCCTTTCTGAAATAGCTGGAATACTCTCACTCATTAGCCTATGAAACGACCCACCCCTATAAAAACTGACAACCCCGTACCCTGGTGCCTTTCTCACCTTCTGAGATGGCCCACACTCTGTCTGTGGAGTGTGTTTCCCTCTAAGTAAATCCACTTCTTACCTATCACTTTGTCTCTCACTGAATTCCTTCTGCAATGAGACATCAAGAACCTGAGCTTCATTAAGTCCTGAAACCAGGTGTGTGATCTCAGTTGGAAGACCCTGGGTTGTTCTGGCTAGGTTCGATTCCCAGCTGCATGGGTTCAAGTCCCAATCTGAGGTGCATGGTTTCACTGGTAGTTTTCTGGTTACATTATTATTTAAAAAAACATTTTCACTAATGGGAAAAGAATAGTCTCTTCAACAAATGATACTGGGACAACGGGCTAGCTACATATAAAAGAATGAAGTTAGACCCTACCTACCTCACATCATACATGAAAATTAACTCAAAATGGATCACAACCAAATGTAGAGCTAAAATTATTAAAGTCTTAAAAGGAAACAGGAGTAAATCCTTGTCACTTTGGATGAGGCAATGGTTTTGTAGATAAAACACCAAAGCACAGGCGGCAAAGGAAAAAAAACAGATAAATGATACTACATCAGAATTAAGAAAATCTTTCCCACCAGACACTGTACATAATAATAATGTATTGAGTGCTTACTGTGTGCTAGACACTGTTCTCAGCACTTTACATATATTAGCTCATTTAATCCTCAGAACAACCCCAGGAGATAGGTATTATGAACTCTATTGTATAAATTAGAAAAGGCTGGTACAGTGAGTTAAGAGATATGCCCAAGGCCACACAGTAAGTAGTGGAACACAGATTCAAACTCAAGTAGTTTGATTCCAAAGGCATTTCTTAACACTATGAGTACTGCCTAAAAATAACTTCATGGTTTGTTTGCGTGCATATCTGAAGATATACGGATGCTCTTCTCTGTGAGTAGGTTAAGACTGTTTATGGTGCCTTCTCCCAAAACCTTGTGCTTATGCACTGATCACTCTTACAATTAATACAACCTGACCCTTCACCATCACCAGCCCTCTCTGCCTTTGGCTCCAGACCATAAGTCTGATGCAACAGTTGTCACTGGCACTGCTTTGGTACCAGCACGCACATGGTCGTGCTTCAGCAGAGGTCAATGACAATTCAATATCCCATTCTCATCCTCAGGTTGTTCCAAACTCATCTTAGGCAAAGGAAGCCAAGCCAACTACCCTTCCAGAGGTTACTTAGAAACTGGTTTTCAAACTTTTTAAACTGTGGCCCACAGCAAGAATCATTTCTGACATAGTGTATAGATATGCACTTAAGTAAAACCAAAGTTTAGTGTATTTACTATTTGGCATATACTCTGATGTTTTTACTGTCTACTTCCTTCCTTCCTCTTTTTTTCTTTTTTTAAATACTGGTCACAACCTAACATGCTGAACCCTGTAATTTGACAAACACTGAACTAGAGACATACAGATATTAATGAAATTATCTGCTTTCCCACAAATAAAAACCTTTATATTCCCATCCACTAGTCCTCAACATATATTTGCCGAACTGAGTTACAAAAACAAAACAAAACAAAAAAACACAACTTGTTACACCTTAAACTGAACTAATTTATTAGTAAATCTCACCATCACACATCTTCAGTAGTCTAAGTCTTTTTCTCAAAGGGGAATATACAAATAATAGTTTTATGTGCAAAAGTAGGTATATATTTGTTTACTAAGACTATTACTTATTACCTCTGGGGTCAATCTCAAAAGATGTGAGAGCAGTGATCCTTGCCATGTAAGCTCATAGCCAGATTACTGTCTTATCACACACATGTAAAACATTTATGCTTTTATTTTAAACAATGGAAGAAGGCAGGCAGAAATCTAAAATCCTGCATACTCCCTGACAACCCAGTTTCATCTGTATACTAAGAGCAGGAAGTCTAGTCCCCAATGCATTTTTTTTCCTACCTCTGTGACCTTACTGATAAGAAATGGTCACCCTGGTGAAGGAGGGGAAAGTGGATATTGTAAGTTGATAGCAGAAGTTCCAGAATGTTAGCAGACTTCGAAATGAGAGATTAAAAATGTAACAGCAGGGCCTTCCTAGGTGGCACAGTGATTAAGAATCTGCCTGCCAATGCAGGGACACGGGTTCAATCCCTGCTCCAGGAAGATCCCACATGCTGCAGAGCAACTAAGCTCGTGTGCCACAACTACTGAAACCCATGTGCCTAGAGCCCATGCTCCACAACAAGAGAAGCCACCACAATGAGGAGCCCATGCACCACAATGAAGAGCAGTCCCCGCTCGCCACAACTAGAGAAAGCCCATGTGCAGCATTGAAGACCTAACACAGCCATAAATAAATACATTTATTAAAAAAAAAAAATGTGATGGCAAGCACAGTGTTAGTACTTAGTAGGTGGTCAACTAAACATCTGCTGGATAAATTAATATGATAAAGTATTCGGTCTTTAAATTTGTTCTGCCATCCACAGTCATACTTAACTGCCATCTATTTAAACAACAAAAACTTGGAAATTAAAACCAAATGGCAAAGAAGTTGACAGAAGATATACAACTGGTAAGTAGCAATGCTAAATTACCCAATTCAGTTTCCTTCTCTGTTCTACTAACACCCCAAAACAAAAAGCCACATTCTTATGTAGGGATGATAAAGTCAACATTATGACATCTGTATAACTGGAAACAAGTTCTGTGTTCATTATCTCTGCATATAAGATGATTTGTATATTACATGAATAAAAAGACTCATGAAATTTGTTCTCTTAAATGGAGGAGGGAACAAATTGACAAACTAAAGCAAAACCACTTTTGATCTAGTTAAGGTTGTAAAGGACTACCAAAAAACTACAAACTAAACATATGTTTATTTAAAAAAAACCAAAAAACATTTAAAATACAATTTAAGCCACCATTCTCCTCTGGCCCCTTCTCAGCACAAAACAGAGACCTTAACACTGGGAAAATAGCCAAAATCACAAACCTAATCTACGTGGCAAGAGACCTGCTCATGTTTTGATATTTTGAAACACAAAGCATTTTTAACTTACAACCAGCCGTGAGATGGTATAAAATTAATCATACTAAAAGTGTCAATTTTAGAAAATAGAGCTACAGATAGTAATATGAAACATTTTATTGAAGATTTTAAATTCATATACTGTGGGAGAAATAAACAAAGATAGACTTTGTTTTATACTATTATTTTAAAATAAAAAGACTTTTTGATATCAGATAAAGAATCTCTATTTGTTCTTTTTAATTTACAGACACTTAGATATATTAACTTGCAAGAAGAGATTTAATTTTCTAGTTAGCTAGAAGATTAAAGGTAAGAGAAGTGTAATAAGGACCTGAATCCTAAAATCATTTTACAAAGAATCTAGAGAACGCCCCTATGGCAATATCATCTAACACCTGGATTTTCAAATAATGTACAAAAACGCCAACTACTGATACTTTCAGGAGGGAATAAAAGTGAACAAACTCACCTATTATAATATGAAGAAAAATGCTTTACTTAAATATATCTCTGAGCTAATGGATGTCAAGAAATGATTTCAGGTAGAAGCTTAAAAAAAAAAAAAAACAAACCACCCTTGGGAGTTCCCTGGCAGTTCAGTGGTTAGGACTCGGCATGTTCACTGCCATGGGCCTGAGCTCAACCCCTGGTCAGGAAACTAAGATTCTGCAATCCGCTCGGTGGGTCAAAACAAACAAACAAAAAGAAACCTCCAAACTTTATTTCAAAAGGAAAGCCACACCTCTTGTGATTTAAGACTGGTATTAGTCTAGAGTTCAAGTTCCTCTGGGATCTGGCATTCCTCTATGCCTTCCTATATGGCCCCTTTTACTGACCCAGTGACACGACAAAACTAATCAGGGAACAACATACTAGGTATTTGGTCCCATCAGAGCACTTAAGAGCCTATCCTTCCCCCAAGGAATACGTATCAAATCCCCTGGGGACTTGGAAACTCAGCCCACTTTGATAACACTTGTCAAAAAAAAGACTGATCCCACCCCCCAAACAGACCCAGAGAACACCCAGTCTGTATCAGTCATAAGAAATTTATCAGCTTCCCTGGGGTTTTGTCTGTTTGTTTTCAAACCTGGGAAGCCTTCTTACACCCCTACCAGACAGCACACGCCAAGCTATCACAGGGACATACACAATGCAAAGCGGTGTGTCGCCAACATCTGAGTAAGAGCCTCATCATCTGCATCGAACCCTGACTTTCTTTGAGCAGTTCTTTACCTCGGATTTGTCACCAGGAAATGGGGATTGTAACCATTCCTACCTCACAGTCTGTGACGAGGATTAAAATGGATTGTTACACATCAAGGAGCTGACACACTTAAAGCACTTATTACAACAGGGAACAGGTATTAGCAATAATTAACATCACCATTACCACCCCCACCGGTTCTCCATAGCAGCTGTGCTTGCCTTACACACACAAGAGCTCAACAAAAACTTCAAATGAAACCATATTCAAGTAATGCTAAAAGTCCCAAAGATCAAATCCATTATAAGGGCCTGTAGAATAAAAAAGAATTCAACCTCCAAACTACCTAAACTTCATGAACAAATAAGGAAGAAAGTCAGAGTATAAAACTAAAAATCCAAATAAACCAAAGTTTTATCCCCCCCGATAAAAATAGAAGAAACATTTTATCAAAGAACTTAATAGTGTCTATATAGGAAATTTACCCCCAAAGATAACTATTTATAAAATGTTATATTAATTTCTAATTTCTAATCCATCAATAATACATTAATTCTATTTTTAATCTACACACATTTCTAGTCTCCATATTATTCACTTAAGTTGGAACCGTAATCATTTACCATCTCACCTTGACAAGGAGCATTAAATCTAATTTACTCCACAAAGCTAATTCCTAACTCTAGCACTCAGGGATTCAGCAGCCATGTTTTCTTCATTCATATCCTTTACAATTTTATACTTGGATTATCTGCCCCTTCACTCTTTCCCAGCCCCAAGAGATATTTCTAGTATTGTAATTTTGTCCTTACAGGGAAGCTGATTCTTTTTCTTGATTTATGTTAGCTGCTTGTCTCCACATCTCCAGTTCTTTGTTTTGACCCATGGCCAGAAAAGGTCATAAATTATGCAACACAAATAACCTCTTACCCACAGATACTAGGATACTACAGAACAGTCAAGTGAGCCTAATAACCAACTGATCTGCACTACAAAGACACAATGTTACTTGTAAATAACACTGGCTTAGGTTAATTGAGTAAAGTCTCATCAAGGGATAAGAAACTCATCTGGGCTGCCAAGAGTGGGACTGACTCAGACCTTAAGCAAGATTCCTAAAGGACTATTTCTGAAAATATAATAGAAACAAAAAGCTTCTATTTTACTAATAATCATATCAGGAACCATGCCTACTCGCACATAAGCTTTGGCTTATTTCTTATTACTTGCACACCTTATACAGAGATGGGGTCCATATGTAGGTTATGTCAAAGACTGTCAAACCTAAAACCAGGATTTAAGTTTCCCAACCCCAGATCTTCTAGTTTATTATAAATCAACAAACGGAGGTTGCTGATTTATAACAACACTCAAAGAAAACACAGTTCAATTACTGATTAGCAAATACTGTGACATTTGAACAGTCACCATTCATTCACATTGCTTCCTGTTTAAAGAAATCCCTACCAGAAAAGGGATGATGGGAATGTAAGAAAAAGGAGAGCACAGGAACACATCAGAATTGGAAAAACAAACAAACCCAATTCTGGGTGCTAAGATTATGAGAAAATTTAATTTTCTTCTTCATGCTTTTAGGTATTTCCCCAAATGTTTTAAAATAATTTATATATACATATACATACATATCTTACTAAAAAGGTAACCAAGAGAAAGCACAATATATGTAACATGATCGTCACATAGTTTTGCTCAAAATTCAAAAAGCAAGCTTTTACTAACAACAGAATCCTATGGGATATATACTGTTGCAACTGTTCAGAGCCTAAAATATTGTCTGGAACACACAATTCAACCAATAAATATTTGTTAAATATATTACCACATTTTGATCCTAACAGAACTTAATAATAAAATAAAGGTGTTATCAAAATACAAACCATATTTTAAACAGAAGAGGCTAAATATGCTCAGGAAAATCATGACTTCCTTACTTACAAAATGAGTTTATAATATCATGCAGGAAATTCAAACTAATGTGGCTCATAAATGAAGTCATCTAGCTAAGAGATTTTTCTTGAGGTTCAAATTTTTTTCTAGAACTGCCAGTCTATTTTTAGAATAATCAGCTTAAGAAAAATGAAAAAAGGGTAGTTTAATTAACATGTAATCAATTCTGGCAGTGCCTGCCAAGAGATTTACATGAATGCTGGGCGCTTTGCTGATTTTTTACAAACTACTGACTCTTATTTTTTCTGATGTGTAAAAATGATACTATATGTTTTTATCATATAAATTTTTACCAGATACCTGTGGAAAACAATGTAGTCAGTCAGCTGAATGCACACTAAAAAATATTCGCATAAAACTGTGTTCCTCTTTATTGCCATTTGAAAGTGTTCTAAAACGCAGATAGAGATTCTCCTAGGAATTGACTTAGGTAACTGGCAGCAGCTGAAATCCAATGGCACCTGGACACACACTGGATTTCTCGGTGTCGATTAAGGTAGAGAAATACCACTGCCCGCGCCACCCGACAGGACCTGGGCGTGCTGTGACGGCAGCTGCGATGCGCACAGAGGGAACAGCCGGACCAGGACCCTCCACCGGCCTCAACATCAGCGGCCCCGGACCAGCCCTGCCGCCCGCATTACCTCGCTTGTGCAGCTCCCGCAGGGGGATGCAATCTCCTCCCCCGTCGTAGGGCAGGTAGGGGTCGGAGGCGGCGTCCATGGCCATGGTCCGCAGGAAGAAGCGGAGGGAAAGCTCGCGATCTCACAGCCCGCGCGCTCCCCGCAGCCCCGCCGCAGCAGGTTGGGCAGCCGCCATACCCGACCCGTCGGCGCGCGCAGCCTCGCGGGCTGACGTCACCAAGGCGCCGCGGTTGCCAGGGCGACAGGCTCACCTCCCCATCAATCACGCCCCGCTACGTGTGGCGGTCACTAAGCCGGGGGTGACAGACCAAACAGCTTCCACAGCAAGGGGGCAACCACAGTAAGGCGACAGCTGTGAAAGGAAATTCTGCGTGTACACAAGGAATGAACCTTTTCATTCCTAATGGAGATGAATGGGAGCGACGCTCTAATAAGGCCGTGTGATTTTACAGTATAAATATACTAATTTGTATGTAGTAACGTCACGTGAATCATAAATATAAAGAACTAGAAGATAC
Source organism: Hippopotamus amphibius kiboko (assembly GCF_030028045.1). Lineage (NCBI taxonomy): Eukaryota > Metazoa > Chordata > Mammalia > Artiodactyla > Hippopotamidae > Hippopotamus > Hippopotamus amphibius. The sequence continues at coordinate 107,161,787 of NC_080187.1, forward strand.
CAAAGGCTTCGAGAGACTTGGTTTTTAATGTCTATTCTTAATTATCTAAAATGTACTAATCAGACTTCTACATGGATTCAAAAATTTAGTAGCTGGGCCGTTACTAATCCCCTTGAGCTGCCTCTTATTACCCTCCTTCAAGGAACTGGCTAGTAAGACATTCCAGCTCTGAGGAGAAAGAAACCTAACATTTTAATTAACTTAGCTAGTTGTGAAACTATGCAAAAGTGATTTACTAGGTGGGAGATGTTCCTCTCTCCTGACTTCTACCTCACAAAGATTTTTGCTGTGCTTTTAAAAAAAAAGGGGGGGGGATTAGTGAGATATGTCTCAAAGCGTACTGTCTCTTTGCTAGACATTTTATGAAATTCAGAAATAAAGGAACTCTCTTTGTTTCAAAGTGTCATTCCAAAAAAATTAAAAAGCCAATGTTCCTTTAAACTGAGTTCAAATTTTTACAGCTGCCTCTCAGGTGATTCCTCACTAGGAAATTCTCCTGAAATAGCTAAGGTGGAGTAATGCCACTAAACAAAAATGTGCTATTCATAAGAAGCAGTTCAGGACACAGAGGTTTTGTAAAATTTGTTTTCCTAAGTATTGAATGAACCAACCCTAAGGTCTATTCCAATTAAGTGATTTTATTTTATATGAGAATTGGGGGCAAGAGAAGGAAAGAGAGGACTCAGATGGCAGTAAAAGAAATTCTATTCAACTTGTCTAGTACATCTTTGGGGAACTTTTTAAAATATTACATTAAATAAAGTTTTTACATTTCAAAAAGTCTGAACCTCAGAAAGACATACCTTCTTATAAAAATCCCACCTGGGATTTGGGAAAAAAAGGTTCTGGGAAAGGAACATAGACTAGTTACTGCCATAGGAATATTCTATCTAATTCTGATTCTGGCTATTAACACTTAAGATATGACCATGGGTGGTTTTTTCTTTCTCTTTGTTGTATTTTTCAAATTTTCTTGGAAATTTTTTTCCTTTTTTCTGCAAGGAAGAAGGCCTCAGAGCCCAGCCTGCCCCCACCCTACCCCAAGCACGATCCTGTCCTGATGCAGCTCCCAACACCTGAAATGATTTTTTTAAACAAAGAAAGCTAACTTTTAAACAAAGAGCTAACCTTACTAAATTAACTAAGTGTAAATTTGGTCCTTTTTGGTACTTTGGTACGTTAACTTCTACTATTATAAGACTTTTTAAAAATATATGCTATATGGCATTTATAAATAACTTGGTTTTTATACTACTTACATCCTTCCGTGCCTTTTTATAAAATGAAAAGCTACAAGATTTCCTGGTAATTTCCTGGTAGGCACTCTCTTAACCTGTTTTTCCTGATTTACAACTTGGTCATACAGGAAAAATGAAAATGATAGCTAGCTAACACTATCTAGAGGGGGAAGAATACCTTACCTATAAAATACATTGACACTGTTGCATAGGTAAAAGTTTTATAGCGTAAGTACAAAGTTTTGACTATTTTAAAGAACATAACTAAAAAGTTTTAAAGAGAAAGGAATGAGGTGGAAGTGGGGAGGACAATGGTACATTCAGTTTTGTATTTTATATGAAATTCTACATTGTTTAAAATTTTAAAATAAATATATTATTTAATTTGGAAATGATTACTTTTGTAATAAATCTGAAAATTAAAATTTCTCATGGTTATGGGGCCCATGGCTTCCACTTGCTCTTTTTTTTTTCATAAATTTATTTATTTAATTTTTTTATTTTTTGGCTGCGTTGGGTCTTTGTTGCTGCACTCTGGCTTCCTCTAGTTGCCCCTAGCAGAGGCTACTCTCCATTGCAGTGCTCGTGCTTCTCACTGCAGTGGCTTCTTTTGTTGCAGAACACAGGCTCTAGGTGCGCCGGCTTCAGTAGTTGTGGCACACAGGCTTAGTTGCTCCACGGCACATGGGATCTTCCTGGCCCAGGGATCGAACCCATGTCCCCTTAACCACTGTGCCACCATGGAAGTCCCTGCCACTTTCTCTTAAAGTAAAACAATTATTATTCAGGCTGAAGTGCTCCACTTACACTTTAGAAAAGGAAGAGGTAAACTGGAAGATGTGGCCAAAGAGGACTTGCACACAGATTAGGTATTATGAGACTAACAACCAGAATTAAGTTGAAGAGAGCAGAAGACAAATTCAAGAATTCCTAGGAACAGCTGTGGGGCGGGGCAGGGGGATGCTCATGTCACCTACAAATTGGCACTTGCCATCTGGCTCTACAAAGATCAAACTATAAGCCGATGCAGCTGCTGACCTTTAACACCCCCTACTTCTTTGGAGCAGCTCCTCAGAGCTATTGGGAGCTCTGTAGGTAGAGTTCAGGTGGAGATCAGGAATGCTGCACTCTGTGCTCCGGGAAAAACGGGCAGAACAGGTCTTCAGATAGATATTTTCAGGGGAAGATTTTATGAGCCCAATTCTTGCATCTCCTCGTATTTAGAAAAGCACTAAAATCCTTCATGGTGATGTCTCCTCCTCGTGACTAGCAGTAACCCTCACAGAAACCTCTTGTAAGAAATATGTTTGATTGAACGTATTCCCCATTCACCAAAATCACATATATACTGACCTCCCCCCCCCCCCCCCACCTCTTTGGAGCAGCTCCTCAGAGCTATTGCGGGCTCTGCAGGTGACATGAGCATCCCCCTGCCCCGCCCAACAGCTGCGCCTAGGAATTCTTGAGTTTGTCTTCTGCTCTCTGAAATGCTGTTTCCCGGGCTATATTCCTCATTTTGCCCCAAATAAAACTTAACTCGCAACTCTCACGTTGTGCTTTTTTTGTTTTTTAGTCGACACGCAGGACAGAACCTCTTGAAGAACCAAAACACTGAAGTGGCAGCATAAAAAAGGACTTAAAATTTCAAAAGAGGAAGGTATTTCTACTTCCAAATGTACCCCCGATTCTAACCTCAAATTGATGTGGGATTCTGGAGGTGTGTGAATCAGGGAGGCACAGTAGATTATATGTTTATAATCATACACTATAACTACACATGTATAACTATATATAACATTAACCTTTAAGCCCCTCCTAACCCACATGATCCAAGAAATCTACATTAGAAGTACTTAAGAAATAAAAAATGTTTTTTGCCTTTAGATCTAACTACCAATTTACAGGAAATACAGGAAACAGAGAAACATGTTAAATGATAGCTCAGGAACACAAACAGGAAAACTCAAAATGGGAAACGACCTTATTTGTTCATTTCTTCAACAAATAAACCGTAAGGAAAAAGAAAAGGAGGGGGGCCCTAAAGAATTTTTTTTTTAAGATTTAAAAGATTATCAACCAGTTTCAATGTACAATATTTTATGAAACAATTGGGGAAATGTAAAATAGACAAGATCATTGATTATAAGGAATTATTTAAAAATAATTTTATCTTTTAGACATACATAATGCAATATATATAGAAAAACAACAACAACCCAGAGCTGGACAGTAGTTAAAACAGACCTCCATGCAGAACTTGGCTCAATTTTCTTTGGATTAGGGTTTACATGCTTTTTTTTTTTTTTTAATTCCTTTAAAAAAAGACACTTGCAATCACTATTACCATTTAACAGTTTACTAGAGGTTCTAGCCAGTGCAGTCAAGCAAAGGCGGATAGGGAGGGAAAAGCTATAATGATTAGGAAGAAACAAAAGTGCCACTACTTGCCAAGGATATGACTATATCTTAAAGACATCTCAGATAAGTCATTAGAACTAGTAAGAGTTGAACAAAGTTGATGAATTTTTAAAAATCAATATTCAACAAATGAATTTCAAAATATACCAGCATATAGAATATTAAATTTTAAAATAAAAATAGCATTAAATAGCAATAGCAGTAAAAAATTACCTAGAAATGAGTGTAACAAAGAATGAAAACAGAGACTTCCCTGCTGGTCCAGTGGTAAAGAATTCGTCCTGCAATGCAGGGGACGCAGGTTTGATCCCTGGTAGGTGAACTAAGATCCCACATGCTGTGAGGCAACTACGAGTGCTAACCACAACTGCCGAGCTCCAGCACCTCAACTAGGGAGCCGGAATGCCGCAAACTACAGAGCCCGGGCTCTGGAACCTGCACACCCCAACTAGAGAAGAGAAAATCAGAGTGCCGTAGCATTGGGACCACTGGCTATCTCCATGAAAATTTTTTTAAAATACACTCTTATCCATACACACCCACAAAAATCACTCAGATGATTATAGACTTGAATGTGAGAGGCAAATAAAGCTCTTATAAAACAATAGGGGAAAATATCTTCATGAACTCAGGGTAGGGAAACTTTTCTTAATCAAGACACAAAAAGCATTAGCCATAACGCAAAAGATTATTACACAGGACCACATTACAATTAAGAACATCTGTTCAACCTGGTGTACCTCCAAAAAAATAAAAAAAAATAAAAAAAAATAAAAAAAAAAAAAGAACATCTGTTCATATCCCACCAAAATTTATATATTGAAAACTAATCCCCAATGCAGTGGTATCTGGAGGTGGCAGCTTTGGAGGTGATTAGATCATGAGGGTGGAGCCCTCATGAATGGGATATAAGTGCCCTTATAGCAGAAACTCCAGAGAGTTCCCTAGAGGACACAGAAAAAAATGGCAGGCTGTGAACCAGAAGCAGTGCCTCCTCAGCACACATGGAATCTGCCAGTGTCTCACTCTTCAATTCCCGGCCTCTAAAACTGTGAGAAATCAGTGTTTGTTGTTCAAGCCTCCCAGTCTGTGGTATTTTTGTTATAGCACCCCAAACAGACTAAGAGAGTAAAATACCCCCTAAAGAATAAAAGCTATTTACAACACATGTAACAAAAAGCTTGTATATAGGAAATAAGTAACTATTACCTATTTGTAAGACAGATATGCCAATAGAAAACTCAGCAAATGACTTGAATAGGTACTTCAAAAATTTTTCTCAAATAATGCATCAGCAAGAAAAGATGCTGAACCTCTTTGGCCACTGAGGAAATGCAAATTAAAACCACAATCAGCAGATGGACAAAATTAAAAGTTGGACATCAAGTGGCTGGTGAATGTGGAGCAAGGGAAGCTCTCATACGTGCTCACCTGAGTGTACCTGGAACACCACTAAGGAAAACACAGCTCACGACCCAACAGGTTCACAACCAGCCCAATGAAATTTGTGCACAAACCCACAAGGTTACATGGATAATATTCAAAATAGTACTGTCTGTACTCACCAAAAACTGTTAAAAACTCGAAGATCCGCCAGTAGTAAAATGAATAGGTATACTGTGGTATATTTACAAAAGAGTGATATAGTCTAGGGCAACATCACAAGAGCTACTACCTGCAACAAAGAAGATTCTTGAAAATCATGCTGCATAAAAGCAAGAAACAAAGGAATCATTCCATTTATTTAACCTTCAAAAACAGGGCAGTGCTGGACTTCCCTGGTAGCACAGTGGTTAAGAATCTGCCTGCCAATGCAGGGGACACAGGTTTGATACCTGCTCCGGGAAGATCCCACATGCTGCAGAGCAACTAAGCCTGTGTACCACAACTACTGAGCCTGCACTCTGGAGCCCACGAGCCACAACTATTGAGCCCATGTGCCACAACTACTGAAGCCTGAGCGCCTAGAGCCTGTGCTCTGCAACAAGAGAACCCATCGCAACAGGAAGCCCACACACCACAATGAAGAGTAGCCCCCACTCACTGCAATTAGAGAAAGGCCGTGCACAGCAACAAAGATCCAATGCAGCCAATAAATAAAATAAATAAAAATAAATTCATTAAAAAAGCTGAAAAGAAAAAAAAAACAGGGCAATGTTGCATTATAATCCCAATGATGCATACTTAGATGGTCAAACCATAAAGTAAAACAAAAAAAGTGACTAGACAAAGAGAAAACAGCATTTATCTCTAGGAAAAAAGAAGGGGTTGTGATCAGGAAGCTTCTAGAGTACTGTATGCTTTATTTTCTTAACCAGAAAAGCTGGTGAACCAGAGGATGTCTGGGATTCACTTAGTGGTAACATACCAATGTCACCTTCTTAGCTGAGAAAAACGGGCCCTGGACACCTAAGAGGTTAACAGTCTGGGAAACTGAGTGAGAGGTATTTGGGACCTCTTTGTACAATCTTTGCAACTTTTTTATAAATCTAAAATTAGTCCAAAGTAACGTTTATTTTAAAAAATGAGCTGGAGGGCTTCCTAGGTGGCGCAGCGGTTGAGAATCCACCTGCCAATGCAGGGGACACGGGTTCGATCCCTGCTCCAGGAAGATCCCACATGCCACGGAGCAACTAAGCCCATGTGCCACAACTACTGAGCCTGTGCTTTAGAGCCCGTGAACCACAACTATTGAGCCCATGTGCCGCAACTACTGAAGCCCATGCGCCTGGAGCCCATGCTCCGCAACAAGAGAAGCCACGGCAATGAGGAGCCTGCGCATCACAATGAAGAGTAGCCCCCACTCACTGCAACTAAAAAAAAAAAATCCCGTGCACAGCAAAAAAGACCCAACACAGCCAATAAAATAAATAAATAAATAGATAAATTTATTTAAAAAAAAAATGAGTTGGAAAGAGTTAACTTTGGGTTCCAAAGGTGTTTGCCTTGTACTCATTAAGTTGTACAATTTTGCTTTACACATTTTTCTGATGTGTTATACTTCACAATTCAAAAGTCTTTGAGTTAGAAATTTATCCTAAATATCTCTAATTCTATTAATGTTTAGTGTGGATTTATTATTCTTTTTTTCTTCCCTATCCTCAACCCCTCTAGTGGAATCTTATGTACAGTCACAATCAGTTACAGGTAACAGGTTCATAAGTATCTACATTGACTTTCATTTCACCTAAGCACAGATTCTTCCAAGGAATTTCCTCTAAACATTAGTGGTTTAGAATGGTTTAAGCAGGTCCACAGACTTCCTATGATTTTATGCATTTACTTCAGGACATGATTTTATAGGCTTAGTTCACAACTCCTGAACCCTTTTCCAACTGCAATTCTTAACTAGAAGCACAACACAAAACAGGATTTAACTGTTTTCTCAATTCTCCCTTCTATATGCACAGAAGCAAAGTTAATTCATTACACTGACCTAATAATTTTAGTTAACTTTCTATGGACTTCTTTTTGTAGAGCAATGACAATAATTACACGTGACATTTGAGTTACAAATCATCAGGCTCTAAAACTAATCTCACATTTTTCCAATGACCTTTCTGAGAATATCCAACCAGTATTTGATTGGTTTTGCATTGGTATTTTAGGCTAATTTCATCAAGGCACCACTTTACATGACCAAGGTCATTTTCCTAGTTCATTAGCAACATCTTGTATTACAGCACTTCATAAACTTAGTATGGGTTAGTTCTCCCTAAGTGCATGACCTTACCCTTATCCAAGCACACAAATGTGGGAAGTACCCTATTCCACACGTATTAAGTAGGAGATACAGATGCAGAAAATGTTTACAAGGTAGTTGGCAGCAGAATGAGAAGGGTGTCAAACGTATTAGGAACATGACACTGCTTGGAGTAAGTATCAGATGAACCCTAGAATTATTCACTCATTTCTAAAAATAATTCTGAGTAGACTGTTTGAAAGAGTTTTGACCTTCTGCTGACAGAGAGCCATTATTAAGTGGTAGTGGTAGTGCTTTATTAACTTAATTTTAAGAATTTCTAAAAAACCCTTTACTGAGTATTCATGATGCAACCATTTCATGTTTTTTAAAGGGTTGAGTTTATATGAGCCAAATGCCTCGCCTATTAGAACAATGCCACCAATGTTATCGGTAGATGCCAGATGAAACTAAAATCAACTTGTCACCTACTGAAGACATCATGCACAAACATAACCTTTGAAAAGCTCTAGCAAAATCAAATTGTCTTAACTCAGAATACATTTCTTGGATTTCTGAGCTTTTATACACACAAATTTGCTTAAATTTATAAGCAAAAACAAGTTATAAGTTATATTAACTATCAGTAATTTGCTTTTGCTTACAAATCCCATGCAAGGAACTGAGTTTACTAAAAAATTATTTTATTAATGTTTTCTACCTGCAGCTGACATCAAAGAACTTCACTATTCTTATTCACAGAAATTGACCAACTCCAACTCTTACCAGCCTTTAGTTTTCAGCAACAATTCTACCATCCATTTTCAAACCACTGTATTCACTACACATGAACAGATATTAATAAATGCCTTCTTCCAGTAATTTTTTCTAGGAATTTAGAATACATTCGTATATTCAAATATTATGCAACCATTAAAAATTATTAAGGTAAGGTTTTGTAACATAAGGCAATGCTTTTAATATTAACTGAAAAAGGTCCCACCTCATACATGGCACTACCAGCTTCATACACTAGGAATATAGAACATTTACTCTCTCTTTCACCTCCAAACAATCAGCATGTCTGGCTGATTTCACCTGGGAATCTATATTGAATCTGTCTGCTCTGCATCTGTCATCCTGCCCATCAGAGAACCATCACCTCCCATCTAACCTACTAGACTACCTCCCTGCTCTCACTACCTTCCAATCCATCTGCTCACATGGCTGCTGAAAAATCTTTTAAAATTACTAACATCATACTCTTCCCCCCCCCACCATTACTCTTTAGGAAAAAGTGCCAAAACCTTAAGATGCAGGATTTCAACCTTGCTTAACTACCTCTTGAGTTAATCAATTAATTTGGGAAGTTGCAGGATATAAAATTAACACACAGAAGTCTTTTGCATTTCTATACACTAACAATGAAAGATCAGAAAGAGAAACTAAGGAAACAATCCCATTCACCACTGCAACAAAAAGAATAAAATACCTAGGAAAAAAACGTGTACTCAGAAAACTATAAGACATTGATGAAAGAAATCAAAGACAACACAAACAGATGGAGAGATATGCCATGTTCCTGGATTGGAAGAATCAACATTGTGAAAATGACTATACTACACAAAGCAATCTACAGATTCAATGCAATCCCTATCAAATTAGCAATGGCATTTTTACAGAACTAGAACAAAAACTCCTAAAATCTGTATGGAGACACAAAAGACCCCAAGTAGCCAAAGCAATCTTGAGGGAAAAAAATGTAGCTGGAGGAATCAGACTCCCTGACTTCAGACTATACTACAAAGCTATAGTAATCAAGACAGTATGGTACTGGCACAAAAACAGAAATATAGATCAATGGAATAGGATAGAAAACCCAGAGATAAACTATTGTCAATTAATCTATGACAAAGGAGGCAAGAATATACAATGGAGAAAAGGCAGCCTCTTCAATAAGTGGTGCTGGGAAAACTGGAAAGCTACATGTAAAAGAATGAAATTAGAACACTCCCTAACACCATACACAAAAATAAACTCCAAATGGATTAAAGACCTAAATGTAAGGCCAGACACTATAAAACTCCTAGAGGAAAACTTAGGAAGCACACTCTTTGACATAAATCACAGTAAGATCTTTTTTGACCCACCTTCTAGAGTAATGGAAATAAAAACTAAAATAAATAAGTGGGACCTAATGAAACCTCAAAGCTTCTGCACAGCAAAGGAAACTATAAGCGAGATGAAAAGACAAACCTCAGAATGGGAGAACATATTTGCAAACGAATCAACAGACAAAGCATCTCCAAAATGTATAAACAGTTCATCCAGCTCAATATCAAAAAAACAAACAACCCAATCAAAAAATGGGCAGGGGGCTTCCTAGGTGGCGCAGTGGTTAAGAATCCGCCTGCCAATGCAGAGGTCATGGGTTCGATCCCAGCTCCAGGAAGATCCCACATGCCGCGGAGCAACTAAGCCCGTGTGCCCAAAAAATAAATAAATAAATAAATAAATAAAACAAAAAATGGGCAGAAGACCTAAATAGGCATCTCTCCAAAGAAGACATACGGATGGCCAAGAGGCACATGAAAAGCTGCTCAACATCACTAATTATTGGAGAAATGCAAATCAAAACTACAATGAGGTATCACCTCACACCGGTTAGAGTGGGCATCATTAGAAAAATCTATAAACAGTAAATGCTGGAGAGGGTGTGGAGAAAAGGGAAGGCTCTTGCACTGTTGGTGGGAATGTAAATTGATATAGCCACTATGGAGAACAGTATGGAGGTTCCTTGAAAAACTAAAAATAGAGTTACTATATGACCCAGCAATCCCATTACTGGGCATATACCCAGAGAACACCACAATTCAAAAAGACACACACACCCCAATGTTCACTGCAGCACTATTTACAATAGCCAGGTCATGGAAGCAACTTAAATGTCCATCAACAGATGAATGGATAAAGATGTGGTACATATATACAGTGGAATATTACTCAGCTGTAAAAAGGAATGAAATTGGGACGTTTATAGAGACATGGATGGACCTAGAGACTGTCATACAGGTCATACAGAACTGAGTCAGAAAAACAAATATCATATACAAACACATATATGTGGACTATAGAAAAATGGTACAAATCAACCAGTTTGCAAGGCAGAAAGAGAGACACAGATGTAGAGAACAAACATGGACATCAAGTGGGGAAAGCAGGGCAGGGGGGTGGTTGCAATGGGATGAACTGGGAGACTGGGATTGCCATATATACATTATTAATAAGAAAAAAATATCAAATTGTACACTTTAAATATATGCAGTTTATTTATGTCAATTGTATCTCAATAAAAGTTCTTAAAAAAAAAAAACCTTAAAATGCAGGATTTCAACCTCACTTAACTACCTCTTCAGCCTCAGCCCCTCCCCCTCTCTAGTTCCTAACTCCTTCCTCCCTGAGGGCCCCCTACTTGTACCTGCACCTATACCTGAACTCCCAGGACCCCCATTTCACACCCTCCCTCACCTGCCCCACCCCTCATTCTTCAGTTCTCACCTCAAATGACACATCTTAGATTCCCCACTTGTATGTTCTCATACTCACACTGCTTTTTTTTTTTTTTAATATTTATTTTATTTATTTATTTTTTTGGCTGCATTGGGTCTTCATTGCTATGTGAGGGTTTTCTATAGTTGTGGCGAGCAGGGATGGCGGCGGGGGGCGGGGCTACTCTTCCTTGTGGTGAGCACACACGGGCTTAGTTGCTCCGCGGCACGTGGGACCTTCCCGGACCAGGGGTTGAATCCATCTCCCCTGCATTGGCAGGTGGATTCTAAACCACTGCACCACCAGGAAAGTCCCCACACTGCTTCTTTACAGCATTTACCATAACACCACAGTAACTGGTTCTTGTGGGATTATTACTTACTTTAACGGTGCTCTCTCTCTCAGCAGAGCACAGACTCCATAAGACAGACTCACACCATTCTTGTTTGCTGCTCTATCTCAAGCGCCTAGTATCGTGCCTGGCCCATAAAGGAGCCTAAGAATTATTTGCTGAATGGAATATACATAGAATTAAGTCTAGAGAAAATACACCAAAATAATCAGTTATCTATGGTTAGTAGGATTATGAGTAATCTTAATTTACTACCTTTTATTTTTATCATTCACATTTTCTATAATAAGCACATTTTGCTTTTATTATTTACAAGTTAACTGTTTCCAATTCATATTTTAAAATAAACATTACTTTGGACTAATTTTAGATTTATTAAAAAGAAGTTGCAAAGGTTGTACAAAGAGGTCCCAAATACTTCTCACTCAGTTTCCCAGACTGTTAACATCCTATGTGTCCAGGGCACATTTTCCTCAGTTAAGAAGGTAATATTGGTATGTTACCACTAAGTGAATCCCAGACATCTTCTGGCTCACCAGCTTCTCTGTTGCTGTCCTCTCTCTACTCCAGGGTCCCATCCAGGCACCACACTGCATTTAGTTATTACTGCATCTCCCTCCACTCCTCTGGTCTTGACAGTTTCTCAGTCTTTCTTTGTTTTTTGTGAACTTGTCCTACAAAATATGCCCTCAGTCTAGCTATGTCTATTGCTTCTCTTGTGCATAGACTGGGGTTATGGATCTTTGGAAAGAATATCACAAAGGCAAGTGCCCTCCTCGTCACATACTGGGGGTATGTGATATCCGCATGGCCTCACTGCTGGTGGGAACTGCCAGCACCTGCTCATGGCCATGGTGGTCAGCTTTCTCCACTGCAGAGCTACAATCTTCCCCTCCTCTATTCTTTGAGTATAGCCCACCCTCAAAGGTGAAGGAGGTAGGAATTAACCTCCTCCTCCATGAGGGTGGAATAGCTACATAAATTATTTGGAATTCTACATGGAAGATTTATCTTTTTTCCCCCATTTATTTATTTGTTCAATCATTTACATCAGTTTATATCATTTATGTCACATATATGTACTCATTTATATTTACCTTACACTTTGGTTATAATCCAATTCTACCTTATTTTCTTGGCTCAAATGGTTCCAGGTTTTGCCACAAGGTGCTCTCTCAGGTTAGTTCCAGTGTTCCTTTGACACGCCTTCATCTTTTTGTTTTTGAGCACGTTCTTCCGTTACTACACATACTCTAGGCTCATCTTGTATTCTCCCTGCCCCAGTTTTAGTATCAGCACTTCTCCAAGGAAATCCAAGTCATCATTAAGCCTTAAAGTTAACTGTATAAGATTATTATGAACCCAAGATAATCTATGTGAATGTCATGATGTAATCTGTTTGATGGCTACACTAAGTAGAAGTAAGTTTAACCTTTGAGCACCCGAGCCAAAATTGCCACAAAGGACTCTCATGTATAACAGAAACATTTCCACCATTTCTTTTACTATATTCTTTTATTTTGTTTTCAAAACTAATCTGAGTTGGGTGGGTAGAACAGATATTCATATTTTGCCTTCATTTTCCAGATAAGAAAAATGAGAAACTGAAGTGATGACAGTGACTAACGTCAGGGAGCTAGAAATAAGACAGCCAGTATCTGCCATCCTGTGCCTTTTTCCTCCTGGATGACACTGCCACTCTGGGTCCCTGTGCAATACAGCTGTGACAACATGGGTGAATGACAATTCCTGCCACAGCACTGAATATCCTACTGGCTTCACAGGTGTCCAGTTAAACTAAAACTTTTCTCAATAAACCTATATTAGTTCAATAAATAAAAAGGAAAAAAAAACTCCTAAACACTATAAAATAAGACTAGCTAATATGTTAAGTAGATGAATATTTTATAAAGCAGCAAACTTAACAAGTTTCTACTGGATGTATGCCAAGATACTAAATGCTGTACAAGAGAGGATGGAATGAACAGCATCTGTGGCTGTCCACGGTTCACTAATATCCCAGCCCCAAAAAGTTAAGAAATAAGGAAAATAAGATTGCTAATCAAGAGTTAAGATATGTCACCAGTACATAATGGATCAGCCCTACACAGAACAATGCAGACAGAAAAATAAATGACTTACAGGCCAACATGAATTACTAGAATAATTAGACTGAAAGGTAGTGGGCTTAGCCTAGCAGGAAGGCAAACTACAACCAAAACAACTAAGAAAAGTCAAGAAAGCAAACACACACAACAGAAGCAATACAGTTCATGACACAGGAAGGGCCCCTGGGCCAGCCCTGGGAAACAAGGGAAGGCTCTCCAGGGGCATGAGGTGTAACCTGAGAAGCAAAGCACATGTAATAACTGGTATTACAGGCAGAGAAAACATGCACAAAGACCTGGAGATATGTCAGCCCGCACAAACCCAAACCTGACATTTACAAGGCCCAGGGCAAGATGACCAAAGAAGGCCCATTTGCCATATGACTAAGTATTTAAGTTATAAAGCAAGTTAAACCATTCATGAAATATGTTCTATCTTCCTACACTGACAAATACACCTTATAGTAGTTGGACGTTTTGGCTCAGTTTTATAAATCTGAAGACAAATCGGTGACAATTTGGAAAACACTGTAAAGCATTAAAAAGAAAAAGAAAACTCCATCACCCAGAGAAAAACCATTATTTTGGTGTATTTCCCTCCAAATTTGTGTGGGGTATGTATGTGTATGTAGTATTTTAAAAGAACTGGGATCACATTATACAAACAGATTTTATCCTTTCTATATAAGCCCTTCCATTCTTACAGTTTATAATACAACACAGAAAGTCACCTTATTCAGTTACCCAAAGTGCATTTTGCAGCTGGTTTCTCAAGTCAGAATTCTCAGTGTGGTCATGTGTGCCCCACAGACCCCTGGAGATGCCCAAGGTCTTTTTCAGGAGGTCTGTGGGGTTAAAACATTTTCATAATAAGACATTTATGTATAACTAAAATGATACATTTGCACCAGTTTCCTATTGCTGCTGTAGCAGATTACCACAAACTTAGTGATTTGAAACAATACAAATGTACTCTGTTCCAGTTCTGGAAGTCAGGAGTGTAAAATCAAGGTGTCTGCAGGGATGAGTTCCTCTGGACGCTCCGAGGGAGACTTCACTCCTTGCTCTTTTCAGCTTCCTTCCTCGGTGCACGGCCCCTTCCTCTTAGCACTCCAACCTGGGGTCTCAGCCTCATCCTCCTTCCTGTCTCCTCCTTTTAAGGCCCCTTGTGATTACAATGGAGCTACCCAGATAATCCAAGATAAATCGCTCCATCTCAAGATTTCTCACTTACTCAAAACTGCAAAGTCCTTCCATCATGTAAAGTAACACATTTACAGGCTCCAGGAATCACTGGGGGGAAGCGGGAGATTATTCAGCCTACACAACATTACCTGTCTTTTCACTCTACAGTATCTACGGTACACGAGCAATACTAGGTACAAGGCTGCCATCTAGCACAAATCCAAGCAGTGGCAGCAAGATGGACTAGCAGGCCGTTTTGTTCAAAATGGACAAGCAGTGCCACCATGTTAGCACCAGAGAACAGAAGCCTGTTTCCCTTCCAAATGCCCTTCATGAAACAGTAAAAGTTATTTGTCTTATGAAATCACAACTCTTGAGTATACATCCTTTTAATGGGAAGAATACACAAAGCCTTTCTGTGTATACTATTGAACAACGGTTCCCTCTTGAGGAAAAGTGAAAATTAAATTTTGGAAAACTTGTGTTCACCAGTGTGAGCCCGACAGCTTCCCAACAGTTAAAGACTTCTGATGGGATTATGGGACTGGTGGCAACGCTACAAAATGTGACTTGTTGGTTTTGTGTAATAAAATGTGTGAACATTAGCAAGATCTGCATAAATCTGTTATGGGCTGAACTGTGTCTCACCAAATGCATATGATAAAAGTCCTCACCCCCAGCACCTCAGAATGTGACTGGACTGGCAGGTAGGGCCTTTAAAAAAGTAATTCCAGGAACTTCCTAGGTGGTGCAGTGGTTAAGACTCCACCTGCCAATGCAGGGGATAGAGGTTCAATCCCTGCTCCAGGAAGATCCCATATGCCGAAGAGTGTGCCACAACTATTGAGCCTGTGCTCTAGAGCCCGTGAGCCACAACTACTGAGCCTGTGTGCCACAACTACTGAAGCCCATGCGCCTAGAGCCTGTGTTCTGCAATAAGAGAAGGCACCGCAATGAGAAGCCCTCGCACCACAATGAAGAGTAGCCCCTGCTGGCCGAAACTAGAGAAAGCCTGTGTGCAGCAACAAACCCAACACAGCCAATAAATAAATAAATAAATAAATAACTTTTTAAAAATTAAAAAGTAAAAAGGTAATTCCAGTTAAATAAGGTCACCAGGGTGGGGCCTAATCCAGTAGGACTAGTATCCTCAAAGAAGAAGCAATTAGGACACAGATATATACAGACTATGTGAGGACACAGGGAGAAGACAGCCATTTACAAGAGAAAGACCTCAGAAGAAACGAACAACCCTGACAAAACCTCCATCTTGGACCTTCAGCCTCCAGAACTGTGAGGAAATTAAATTCTGTTGTTTAAGCCACCCAGTCTGTGGTACTTTGTTACAGCAGTCCTAGTAAACTAATAAACCAGTGACTCAATTTCCAAATAACTAATGCATATTATAAAAGCATGCGTGGGTAATAGATCCACTCAAAGCAAAAGATAGGCCAATGGATTTTAATTTAACGCAACACAAAAAGTTCATTAGTATGGGTTCACTTGCCACATTGCAATTAAAAGTAGTAATATTTGATACTACTACTTTGGGTGTATTATCAAAGAAGAACATCCACAATGATCTGCAAAGGCTATTAAATTATTTCTTCTTTAACTATATCTTTGTATAAGGCCAATTTTCTTATATATTTCTCATGTTTCAATTGAACAACACATTACACAATGTTGAATGAAGAAACAGATCTAAGAATCTGGATGTCCTATTAAGCTATACATTAGAGATAGTTAGAAAAACATGAAACAATGTCACTCTTCTTACTCAATTTATTTTTACTTTGAAAAATAGTTATTTTTTCATAAAAAATGTTATTGTTATAAGTAGTTATGGTTATTTTTAAGTGAATTAATAAAGGATTGAAATTTAATTTTGAATATAGTAAATACTGATAGCTGTAACACACATTAAAAAAGAAAAAAGCTTGTTAGACTCCTCAATAATCTTTTAAGAATAGAAAGGGATCTTGAGAACAAAAGGTCTGAGAACTATTGCCTTAAAAAGTATACTTAAGAACTTGGTGTACCCCCCAAAAAATAATAAATTAAAAAAAAAAAAGTATACTTAAATATGAGCCGAAGCCAGGCCTTTTGTGGATACGTGAGAGAATGCTTTGTTTTGTTTTACTTTTTTTTTCTTTTTTAAATGTCTGTGCTAGCTATCATAGCTGCAATCATGACCTTGCCACATGGAATGTAAGTTTTGGACATTCCATTCATCATTTACCTATGACTTCCAGTAGGTACAAAATTATTTTCAAAAAAGACCCCCGACCCTGCCCATGAGTACAGCCTCCACTTTTCATTAAGAGTTCTAGTGGCTTCTATTCAGTCTTAGGTTTTGTTATACTTTCCAACTACTTACGGAAAATGAGCTGAATGTAAGTAAATAGCTCTGCTATAATTTTAAAATATAATTCTAAAATCACTGCTATCGGGACTTCCTAGGTGGTGCAGTGGTTAAGAATTCACCTGCCAATGCAGGGGACATGGGTTCAATCTCTGCTCCGGGAATCCCACGTGCCTCGGAGCAACTAAGCCCGTGCGCCACAACTACTGAGCCTGTGCTCTAGAGCCTGTGAGCCACAACTATTGAGCCCGTGTGCTGCAACTACTGAAGCCCACGTGCCTAGAGCCTGTGCTCCACAACAAGAGAAGCTACCTCAATGAGGAGCCGGAGCACCACAATGAAGAATAGCCCCGCTCGCCACAACTAGAGAAAGCCTGTGTGCAGCAACGAAGATCCAACGCAGCCAATAAATAAATAAATAAATAAAGTTACAAATCAAATCAAATCAAATCACTGCTAATATATATTTAACCTTCGGTAAAAAAATAACAACAATAATAGAATTTGATGACTTCTGAAACTCTCCATACTGTCCATCTATTCCAAGATTCTCTGAAATACATCTATGGATCCTGCCAGAACACCATAAATAATCAATGCCTGTGCCATATAATAACAGTACCCTTGTGGAATTGGGTATTGTGATTCAAGTCAGCAATATGGATGGATGTTATCACAAAAGCCCTGTGAAAATCACTGCTGTTTACTCCAAGCATAGTCTTGAAAATCAGTCTAGTATGTAGATAAGAACCACTTCATAATGTTACTCAAAAGCAGATTATCTTAATATCAGTAATAGGGCATCTGCTGAGAAACTGATTGGGTTTTTCTCTCATAAACACTATGAATCACTTAACTAAACAGGTTTCCTCATTTCACTTGCTGCTACAAAGCTTAGAGCCAAATTCCTAGTCTCCCCTCAGAAAGTAAGTAGTATATTGCTAGTAAGTTTTCATTGGCCTCATTCATCTCTACATTTTATGTCCTTGCAACCTGTTTTCCTTTGCTTCATCCTTCTCAAATACTTATGTTAATTATTGAATTTTGTGTGTCTTTATATGCTGCTTTACGTCTTTTCTTTCAAATGAAGTAAAACATTAGTGTATTTCTCACTGAAAATACATTAGCATTTTTAACTAACAAGATCTAAGATCCTGGTTAATATGAATCCACTTTTAAGAAACAACGCAGTTTCCTGGGGCTGATGCCATGCTTCTGTGTCTGCAGAACAACGGGGTGGACCCTGGACTGTGAGGTTTGGCCGAATCCTAAGAGGCATCCTGCAGATGGCCAGTCAGCTTCTGGCAAGGTCCCTCTGCATCCACTTCACCGGGCCCTTCCTTCTGAAATTTCTAGCATAGGCAGTACCGACAAACATATCAATCAGAGCAGTGTGCGACAAATAAGGTCACAAAATTTTGAATAAAGCTAAATCTAACAGTAGATATTCAAATGAGAATGCTGGAACCTCTTGTAACAGCTCAGAAGGTAAGTTAAGTTTTAGTAGAGGTGGAAGGGTCACAAGACCTGGAACAGAACAATCCACCTCTCAGCCCCAAATGCTATGCAGTCATGTGTGGTTTCTGAGTCCTGAGGCTCAGGATGCGACACATATGTGAAATAGAACACAAATTTGTGATGTCTCTGCCTTCTGTTCCCAGTGATTATACACCCCAAGGTCTTGGACAAAAAACATAACACCTGCCATTTGAATTTAGTATTTCTAAAGTTTTTTTTAAGGTTCTCTACAGACAGAAGCAATCAGGAGTGAGCCCTCTGGACACTACTGTTCCTCGCACACTTTCTCTCTCGGCTTGTGACACTACCATCTACACACAATCTAAGAACCTGGGAGTTACTCTTGATACAGCAAGTAAGCCATACTGTTCACAATTCACTCACGGTAAGAAGGGCTATAAGAATCTAAATTTTAAACTCATTACCATCATTAACAGATTAATCACTGAGAGTTCATATGCTGAACAGTGGCTGACTCAAGGTTTCACCATCAGTTTTCTTACTCCCAGTGAAAACAGTACATTTAGAATAACGCTGCAGTTGTACAGAGGAATGCTCGTGTGTTTCATTTTCAATGAAGCAAGAACTATATGGTTCTCTTTATACAACTGTGACAACAAAATCCTGGCCCTCTCTTCCTGCTCTTGTAATGAAAAGTTTTGCATTTTCCAAAGAACCTGAATTACAGACTAAAGAGACTCATTCAATATACTTAATATAAATACACATCAAGTCTAATTTTTCAGCTTTTCACTGGTTTAGATTTTTGATACTATTAATTAGTCATCACTATTAAGGATAACTTCTATTTTTTAATCACAGTGTGTTCTGGATTATTTGGGATTCACTCTGAGCCCATAAGGCTGATTTCATTTTTTGAGATCTGAGTCCATCTCTTTAAGTTATTTTCAAAACAAGGTCTATGCGACAAATAAGTAATTCAATTATCCATTGGAGTCAAGGGAGTCCAAAGTGGTTTATCTCTACAACCTAAATCCTAATCCAGAGTCATGTTTTAGCTTTAGAGGTACATCCCTTTTTAGTACTACTGGAAATGTTCCTGACATCTCACCTGAATGCTATATTAAAGGAAACTGTTCAAGCTGGGGAAAGAGTCTACTACATCCAAAGGGGAAGGAACACAGAAGAAAGGAGGACCACTGCTAGTTACAGAGGGAAAAACTAAGGCTAAGCAACTTGCAGGGGCTACAGAGCCAGTAACTGGCAGAGCCAAGGTGTAAGTTCAGGTCTAAACTTGAAAGCCAATGAACAAAAGATTTCTACTCAACACATATGCCAAACACTACCAGTCCTTTCCAGTGATTATTCCTTGGTATTCTAGAGAGATATTGAGTCATAAAAGAATACTCAGGACTCAATTGCTTGTCCTACTGTCTACTTCCATGCTCTAGACACTGAGCAGACACAAAGATGAACTCTCCCCTTGCACACCTGCTGTGGCCCAGGTCGGGAGGTCTCACTGAGACCCCCACTTCTTCTATTGTAGGACGGAGCTCTCCCAGCTACTGTGAACAGAACCACGTCGGCTCTGCTGAAAGAAAGGATATCACCATCCTACCAAGGACAGTCTCTGTCTCACAACCTAATACCTTTTCCTACTGCTGGGCCTTCATACATTACCTCCCTTTCCAAAAAAAACTCTTAGCAGTTCTAAACATGTATCAAAATAATATCCTTTTTTCGAGATGTAACATTTAGAATCTGTACCACCCAATTTGACACTTACATAGTACTTACATAGTTGCTATAAACTACTGTTCCACAACTTGTACCTTCAACTACCCTAACTCAGGACAGACTCTGTACGGAAAACATTAACATTTGCTTACCCTATGGTCATTCCAACTTCTCCCTTGCTAACAGAATCTTAATTTCATATGGCTGGTAATGTGCCTAAGTGCAGGGAACAAATCATGATTGTTCTAACCAGTCCATAATCCCCCAAGTCAGTGATCAGTCTAGGTGTGGTCATGTAACCCAGTTCTGGCCAGTGATGTGAGAGGAGGTCTACTGACTGGGTTCTAGAAAATTATCCTCCTTGATCTAAGAAAACAAAAAACAAAAAAAAAAACCCTTTTTTGTTCCCTTGCCTTCCTTCCTTCCTACGTGACAGTCTGTCCTATAGAAACCTGTGGATGAAAACCACCAACACTGGATGCCTGTGTGGAAAGATGGAAAGAGCCAGGTCCTCCTGTGTCTTTCTACTGCCCTGAGTTACTTCCCTGCTTCACATACAGGGCCAAGGAGCTACTTTAACACAGGAAAATGGGTATGCTGTTAAATTTCACCTGATTTTTCAAATTATGAATACATGTGTTTATCTGGTTTATAACTCTGTAATTAAAATTAGGAAAAAAATCCATCAATGATGAAAAGAGCACATGACTAAAAATGGCAAAATACTGTTGTTTTTTAAATCACAGAACATTCAAAATAGCCAGAGAGCATACAAGGCAGCAAGAACCTGAAGTGCTAACATTGTGAAAAGAAGTGAAACAGGTAAACCCAACAGCCTTGGCCACTGTTTGCTCTGAGCCATTTCCTGGTTCAGAGCAGCACCGTGACTGAGAGGCCCAGCTGAGAGCTTTCACCAGGCTCACGGCACCATGGAGACAAAACCACCAAGGCAAGTGGACTTGATCAGGCCAATATCCTGGAGAAAAGAGACAGAACAGTTCATTCCATGATGCTTGTCCCTAAAAGTATCTACAATTCCTAAACTTCATGAGCAAGAGGGTGAGAAACCAAGCACAGAGCAGTGGTTAAGAGACTAAAATGGTAAGCAGAACTGTCATCCGTCTCAAAATGCCAGGGAGACAGAAAGTGAATTTCAGGGCCCAATAAAGAGAAAGAGTCTTTGTAAACACACTAGGCTTTCTACTAAAATCCTTGAGGGCTGTGCCCTAAAAATAAAGTGAGCCAAAAATAGACTAACCCTCAGAAAGTCTGAAATCAGGCTGCAAATTTTCTCCATCTTTGATGGGATCATCATAATTGGATCCTAGATTACCAGCCTGCCAAAAAAAACTAAATACACTACTGGTGGGACTTCCCTGGTGGTGCAGTGGTTAAGAATCCACCTGCCATGCAGTGGTTAAGAATCCACCTGCCAGACTTCCTAAGTGGTGCAGTGGGTAAGAATTCGCCTGCCAATGCAGGGGACACGGGTTCAAGCCCTGCCCCAGGAAGATACCACATGCTGCGGAGCAACTAAGCCCATGCACCACAACTAATGAGCCTGCGCTCTAGAGCCCGTGAGCCACAACTGTTGAACCCATGTCCCGCAACTACTGAAGTCCACGTGCCTAGAGCCCGTGCTCTGCAACAAGAGAGGCCACCACAATGAGAAGCCTGCGCACCACAACGAAGAGTAGCACCCCCTTGCCACAACTAGAGAAAGCCCATGTACAGCAACGAAGACCCAATGCAGCCAATTAAATAAATAAATATATATATAAATACATAAATAAACTTAAAAAAAAATCCACCTGCCAATGCAAGGGATAAGGGTTCGATCCCTGGGCTGGAAAGATCCCACATACCATGAAGCAACTAAGCCCGTGTGCCACAACTGCTGAGCCTGCACTCTAGAGCTCGAGAGCCACAAGTAGTGAGCCTGTGTGCCACAACTACTGAAGCCCACATGCCTAAAGCCTGTGCTCCACAACAAGGGAAGCCACTGCAATGAGAAGCCAATGCACCACAACGAAGAGTAGCCCCTGCTCGCCACAACTAGAGAAAGCCTGTACACAGCAAAGAAGACCCAACACAGCCAATAAATTAATTAACTAATTTTTAAAAAAAAGAAAAAAAGAATCCACCTGCCAATGCAGGGGACACAGGTTCAAGCCCTGGTCCGGGAAGATCCCACACGCCTCAGAGCAACTAAGCCCATGCACCACAACTACTGAGCCTGCAAGCCACAACTATTGAGCCCATATGCTGCAACTACTGAAGCCCACATGCCTAGAGCCTATGCTCTGCAATAAGAGAAGCCCACGCACCACAACAAAGAGTAGCCCCCACTTACCACAAATAGAAAAATCCCACGTGCAGCAATGAAGACACAATGTAGCCAATAAATTAATTTTAAAAAATCAAATGGAAATTCTATGGCTGATAAATAACTGAAATTCAAAATTCAATAGAAAACAATAATAGTGCTACATACCTGTTGCAACAGCCGAAATCCAGGACATTGACAACACCAAATGCTAATGAGAATATGGAGCAATGGAAACTCTCATTCACTGCCAGTAGGAATGCAAAAACGGTGTGGCCACTTTAGAAGACAATTTGGCAGTTTCTTACAAACTAAACATATTATTTGATCCAGTTATCACCTTCCTTGGTATTTATCCCAATGAGTTGAAATATTCAAATGAAAAGAAAAAAAGATAGAAAATACAGAAAAGAGTATAAGAGACACAAGGGTCTCAGTGAAAAGATGTAACACATGTGATTGGATCCCAAAAGGAGAGGCAAGGGGGAAGGGCAGAAACAATATTTAAGGACACGCTGGTCAAAATTACCCAAATATGAATTTTAAAGAAAAAATCAAGTCATAATTCGGGAGCTCTAATAACCCCAGCCAACATAAATACAAAGAAAACCACACTTACGCTCACTGTGGTTAAGCTTCTGAAAAACCAAAGACAAAGAAAAAAGCCTTCAAAGAAGCCAGAGTGGGGAAAAAATACAACTGATAGCTGACTTTTCAACAAAGGCAAATGACACCAAAATTACATCTTTAAAGTGTTCAAAGAAATCTAAAACTAGATGTAAATCTAAAATACAGCTCCAAAAATATCGTTCAAAAATAAAGGTGAAACAAAGGCTTGCACAAAACCTGAGTGAATTTATTGCTAGCAGATTGTAATTAAAAGAAATACTAATGAGAGTTCTTCAGGCAGAAAGATAACTATCCCAGACAGAAACATGAAAATGCAGGATAGAAATTTCTGAAGAACAATGGAAAAAGTAAAGTCACGAAATCCAAATAGGCATTGATATAAGAAAACAATAATAATGTCTCATGCAGTTTAAAATATACAAAGAATTGAAATAGAGGACAGCAATGGCACAAGAAGCAGGAGGCGGATAAAAAAAGGTAAAGTATCCTAAGGCCCTTACATTTTCCATAAAGTGGTAAAAGTACTAATTTATAGTAGCACCAATAAATTAAGAGTGCATGTTATAATCTCTAGAGTAACCCACCAAACAAAATATAAGAGAATGCATAACTAACAGGGTACTGGGGGGAAGAGAAAGAAAGCAAGGAAAAAAAAAAAACCAAAAAACCACAACTGTGACAAACAGAACACAAATACAAAGACAGTAGATTTGAACTTCTGTCAGTGGTTACATGGACTACATTTACATAAAACCAATGAGAAAAAGTTAACTCATATATATGCTGGGTTTTGGTATAAAGATAGCCAAATATTTCAATGTAACAGAGTACAAAGTCCAGAAGGAAACCTACAGAAATACACCCACTTGATAGATGACAAAGATGTCACTGCAGTATACTGGAGAGTGAAAGGTTTTTTCAATAAATGGGCCAACTAGTTATCCATATAGCAAAAAATGAATCTGAACACTTAACTCACATCACATATAAAAATTAATTGCAGGTAGATTATAATCTAAATGTGAAAGACACAAGAAATAAAACTTCTAGGAGAAGAGAGAATATCTTCTTGACCTTGAGCTATGGGAAGCTATCTTAAACAGAACACAAAAAGTATAAAGAATAAAGGAAAAGATTAACTTTCATTAAAATTGACCACACCTTCATTGAAAGATTCCATTAAGAGTGAGAAGGCATACCACAGAGCAAGAGAAGACATTAGCAACACATAAATCTAACAAAGGACTGGATCAGAATGCATAAAGAACTCTTATGAAATAGGCAAAAAGACTGAACAGGCACTTCAAAAGAGGCTATCTAAAAAGCCAATCCATATACAAAAGGCATTTAAACTCAAAAGTCATCAGACAAATGCGAAATACGAGACTACTGCACCCATACTAGAATAGCCAACATTTTAAAAACTGATAACATCAAGTACTGGTGAAGATGTGAAGCAACCAGAACTCTCACACACTGCTCACAGAACGTACAGCCTACAACCACTTTGGAACTACCCTTTAACAGTATCCTGGTAGCAATGAGACCCACATATCCTGTCACCTAAGATGCCATTCTGAGGTATAAATCCTACAGAACTGTGTACATGATATGCACTAAAACATAAGTACATGAAAATTCTCAGCACCATTAATAGCCAAAATCTAAAAAAAAAATTTTAAAAATAAAAAATCTAAATGTCCTTTAACAATATAGATGGATAGATAAATTGCAGCATATTTACATGATGGCATACTACATGGTAGTGAAAATAAATTAACTACTGTTATATTCAACACCACAGATGAATCAAAACATAAGTAAATGATACCAGACTCCAAAGAGTTTATACAATATAAATCCACTTATATAAAGTTTAAATACCTGCAAAAGTAATCTATGGTGATAGAAATCAAAATAATAGTTACCTTGAAAATTGGAAGAGAGAACAAGGGAGGATTCTGGGGGAATTGGTCATGTTTTATTTCTTGATTGAGGTATTTGAGTGTGCTCACTTTGTAGAAATTCATTAATTTCCATGCTTGTGAGGTGATGATTATTGTGACAGTTAATTTTATTTGTCAACTTGACTGGGCTAAGGGATACTCAAACAGCTGGTAAAACGTTATTTCTGTGTGTGTCTGTGAGGGTCTTTCCTGAGGAGATCGGCATTTGAATTGGTAGACTAAAAACTTCGTTTTCTGCTTGATTTGGGACATCTTTCTTCTCCTGCCCTTGGGCATCAGCACTCCTGGATCTGGGCCTTCAGACTCAGACCAGGACTTAGGTCACTGGCTCTCCTGGTTGTCAGGCCATTGAGTCTGGACTGGAACTACTCAACTACTCCACCGGCTTTCCTGGGCCCCAGTTTGCAGATGGCATATGGTGGGACTTCTCAGCCTCCACAATCACATGAGCCAATCTTTCGTGATAAATCTCTTTCTATATGTCTCTCTCTTATAGATTTATAAATATTAGTTCTGTTTTCCTGGCAACTCCAATTACAGTTGTATACCTCTCTGTACTATGTTATACTTAAATGTTAAAGTTTATCCCTATATAGGGGTTTCTTTTGGGGTAATGAAAACTAGACACAAATGGTAGTTGCACAACACTGTAAATGTACTAAATGCCACTGAATTGTACATTCTAAAATGGTTAAGTTTATGTTACATGAACTACATCAATTAAAAAGAGAAGTAACCCCAAAATTTAACCTCAGTAAAACAATGTGTATATTTACTAGCAAACATTTATGACTACAAATATTAAGAGCTGTAATGCCAAACTTACCAACTGCTGTGTCACCGTCTAACAAATTGTCATCTTCAGAAGTCTGAAAGTCCATAATCACACCTGCTCCATCTAAAAGCTCCTCATCACTGCTCGCACTTGTTATACTGTTGTAGCTGTTTCTATAGTAGCCTCTATGGAACAGCTGCTCAGACTCCATTTAGCTGTCTGGTTATCTGAAAAAAAGGGGGGGAAGGAACGGCTTAACACTTTCCAACATATAATAAAAATCATCTACTTTAACAATTCAAAGAAAATTTGTGATCTCTGTATTAAAGAAAAAATAATACCAACTTCACTCAACATAGCAATAGCTAACTCTATGGTGTTAAGTCCTTGGGGCTCACTTAATAATTCTATTCTCACCAAGCAGCTGTAAAAAGGAATGAGGAGTTCTTCAGGCAGTGGCATAAAATGATCTCCAAGATCAATTGTTAAGTTAAAATACGAAGTACAGAGAAGCGTTTACAGTATACCACAATATATATGGGGGTTCTCCCCCAAAAAAGGAGGGGCTGCAGTAGAGGGTGAAATGCAGGTTGTGTATGTTCAGACCATCTCTGGAGGGAGTTCCAACAGAGTTGCTTGCCCACAGGGAAAAGGAACAGTGGCTGAAATACCAGGTCTGAGAGGGAAACTGTATGTCTCTTTTGAGTATCTTATCAGATGCAAATACTAACTTTAAAATACTGTCATTTAAACAATTTTAAAATTTCATTCTCCTTTCATCATTTTAAAATTTAAACCTTCAGAGCCCATGGTCAAATATCAGCCATGAAAAATCTGATAACAGGTCACGGATCCCATTTTTTCCCAGCAGATAACAAGCAAGCACAGGTTTTCACTGTTCTTACTCCATACTTTAAAAACAATGTAACTCCTAAATAGTTTGATGTTTTGAATGCATCCACCTACTTGCTCAACACAAAACATAAGTGAGCTAGACACCAGCAACAAGCTTGAGAGGTTCCTGTGTGGGACTTCAAAGGCAGAGTCTCAGGAGCAGTCCAACCAGTAAGCCTGGTAAAGCAAGACTTCTTAGCTTTGTCAGGATGAGCACACACAGAAAGTGAAGTATGACAGAAATGAGGCACACTCCACTTGCAGTGCTGAATTTTAACACTGAGACTTGAAGTGTTTTAAGACAAGCTCTCGTCCTCAGCAAAGTCTCCTTTGGCACGCTGAAAAAACCTCAAAGAGCTATAACAATTAAAAATTATCTGTAAGGCTTTTACACTTTTTAGAAAAACAAAATACTGATAACTACTTTTAAAAGATATATAAATTCCCTAACTTAAAGACCCCCTGAGAGAAGGTGAAGCTTGAGAGCTCTAGTCTCAGCATGTGGCACAGTGACAGGAACATAATATACAGATAATAGTGGTCAAAATGCCAGACTGTTTACTCAGCCAACCAGATAAAATGAATTCAGTCTTCAATAATGAATCCTCTCTACAACAGTGTTAGTCTGGTCTTGGGAGAACAACCAAAACCTAGCACCTCAGTTACAAAGAAAATCTTAAGTATTTACTGCTTTGCAACTTTATTAATATTTTATGATTACCGCTACCAAAGATGGTGTATTATACTGAGATTTGCTAGAAGATACTAATTAAAACAAGAGTTTTATTTCTAGGTAAATATTAGAATACTATAAAAATAACTGTTCATGCTAAGAACTATGTAGTGTCCACAGAGGTGATCAAATTCAATATTGTGGCTCTTGAGTAAGCAACTAAAAGGCTTAAAAAAAAAAAAAAGCACTAATAGTTTGAGTCATTTTAATTTTAATGTAGCAAAGCATGTATGCTAAGGTTCTGCAAAGAACACAGACACTCTATTCTTCACTTTTTTACGTGACAGTCACACTAGAAGTGCTTAAAACATGTGATAACATGCATCAATGAACATTAATTTGCTAGAGGCTACACATCACTGAGAAATCACTCTAAAATAAAACTGTTTGTGTCCTAGGCCCTCAATCGGCAAATTACAACATATCTCCTCCATATTCTCCCTGAAAGTCCCTCAAAAACTATTAGTGATAACTGGTAACTTAACCCTTTCAAAATGTTTAAAGAACTTCATTTCATGAACACCTCTGAGACATCTAGACTGCACCTTTCTTTAAAACAACAGCAACCAACTCTGTTAAAAGTTTATTAAGCTCAGGCCTGCATGGATTCCTATTTCTATAAATACAAAAACTTAAAAAAAAAAAGCTGTTCTTATTAATTCAGAAACTTGTAGAGCTGAACTGTCTGATCAGCAGCCACTAGCCCTGAAACAAAGCTCTAAGGAGAAACACCTACTGGAGTTGGGTGACTTCATGACAAAAAAAGAATGTTGAATGTTTCATTAATAAATTTATATTGATTCCATGCTGAAATAATACTTTAGATATACTGGGTTATAAAATATACTATTAAAATTAATCTAATCATTTTCTTTTTACCTTTTTAATGTGTATACTAAGAAATTGGAAATTACATATGTGACTTGAATTTGCAGCACAAATATTTTTATTGCATGGCACTGCTATAAAATAGTCAAACTTCTATGGTAGCATAAAGCAAATACACAGAAGGAATCTGGACACCAGTGTTTATTTTATTTATTTGGTTGCACTGGGTCTTAGGTGCTGCAGGTAGGCTCCTTAGTTGTGGCATGTGAACTCTTAGTTAAGGCATGCATGTGGGATCTAGTTCCTGACCAGGGATCGAACCAGGGCCGCCTGCACTGGGAGTGAGGAGTCTTAACCACTGCACCACCAGGTAAGTCCCATGGACACCAAGGTTAAATAGCTTTAGGTTCCAAACTCATTTCCCAGGCTTGACCAAAAAGACTAGTTAAACCATAATACAGCAGCTGAAATTTTGCATATAAAAAAATGAAAACAACACTACAAAGTCATTTCTTTGTTTTAAATTTTCAAAAATATATTTAAGGGACTTCCCTGCTAGTGCAGTGGTTAAGAATCCGCCTGCCAATACAAGGGACAAGGGTTCAAACCCTGGTCTGGGAAGATTCCACATGCCACGGAGCAACTAAGCTCTTGTGCCACAACTACTGAGCTTGTGCTCTAGAGCCTGCGAGCCACAACTATTGAGCCCATGTGCCACAACTACTGAAGCCAGTGGGCCTAGAGCCCATGCTCCACAATAAGAGAAGCCACCGCAATGAGAAGTCCGCGCACTGCAACGAAAAGTAGCCCCCGCTCGCTGCAACTAGAGAAAGCCCGCGTGCAGCAATGAAGACCCAATGCAGCCAAAAGTAAGTAAATAAATAAATAAAATTAATTAAAAACATATATATATATTTAAAACCATTTCAAAACATTACAACAGACACAGAGGCTTGCGAATATACCCTTGCAGAGCTATAAAGAGTAGCGCTAACCCATGGAAATCTCCAGGAAGAAGCCTGGTGCACTGCAGTGAGTTCTCAAATGATCTATGCCCAGTGACCTTGACCCCTCTCACATGATCTCCACACTGCAGCCAGCACGGTCTTTTCTAAAAGCAGGTCTGATGGGTCACCTCTGCCCACGCCATGGATTAAGGTCTTAATCACGTCTCACCACACTTAGCAGACAAACTTTTCCACACACCAGACAAAGCCCGTGCAGACCGGCCTGGGCCACCTCTCCTGGAATGCACATCTCCCTCTCAGTCCCACCAGACTAAACCTGGCTCCTGCCCCAGGCTCATGCTCCCTGGGCCTAGAACAGACCCTCCCCTCGTCATCTAGGTAACGCTCCTACACATTCCTCAGCTCTCACCACAAGTATCCCTTTATTTGGTTAACAAACTCTCAAGAATTTACCATATGTCAAGAACCATCCTAAGCACATGATAAGTTAACCCATTTAACTTTGTACTTAACACAATCACAACCCTAAAGCTTCAGTGCTATTATCATCCCCATTTAACAGATGAGAAAACTGAGGCAAAAAGAGTTGTAGTAACTGCCCCAAAGTCATGCAGCTGTAAGGAAAGCCTTCCTAACCTATCTCATATCTGGGCCAGGCTTCCCTGACCAGGTCAAATTCTTACTGTGCATTCTCACACTTCTCCTCCATAGCACTCACCCACAGTGTAACATTACCCCGATTCACTCGATAATTAACATTTGTCCTCCCCTCCAGAAGGTGGAGTGAGGCCTGGCTGTGCCCATTTGTGCCAACTCTGCATGTTCAATGCTTAGCATAGTACCACGCACCTAGGAGGGGTTCACTTTTTTAAATTAAACTTTTTGTTTCGAGATACTGTGATTTCACATGCGGTTGTAATAAATAATACTGAGAGCTCCTGTGTACCCTTTACTCAGCTTCCTCCTATGGTAACATCTTGCATAACCATGACATTGACACAGAACTTTCCATCACAAGGACTCCTCACGCTGCCCTTTACAGTCACACCACTTTATCCCAGTCCCCCACCCCTTCCTTAACCCCTGGCAACCCACAGGCTGCTTTCTGTTTCTACAACTCTGCCACTTCAACAACGCTGTATAAATGGAATCGTGCAGTTGATGACTTTGGGGATTAGCTCTCTGCACTCAGCATGACTCTCTGGAGAGCCATCCAAGGGTTGTGTCTGTCAACAGGTCCTCCCTCTTCGTTGCTAAACAGTGCTCCATGGTATGGACATACCACACATGTTTGTTTAACCATTCACCCACGGAAGAATATCTGGCTCTTTCCTAGATTTGGTCTATTATAAACAAAGCTGCTATCAATATCCATGTACAGACCTTTTGCGAACTTAAGTCTTCATTTCTCTGGGATAAAAGCCAAGGAGTGCAATAGCTGGGACATATGGTAACTGCACATCTGGCTTTTCAAGAAACTGCCAATGTAACATCCCTACCAACAACATATGGGTTAGCCTGTTTCTCTACATCCTTGTCAGCACTCGGTGATGTATTTTTTTTTAGCCATCCTGATAGGTGTGTAGTGGTATCTCATTGTTCTTTTAGTTTGTATTTTCCTAACGGCTAATGATGTTTAACATATATTTATTTATGTATGTATGTATTTTTATATTTTTGGCTGCTTTGTGTCTTTGTTGCTGTGCACGGGCTTTCTCTAGCATGGTGAGCAGGGGCTACTCTTTGTTGCAGTGCACAGGCTTCTCATTAAGGTGGCTTTTCTTGTTGTGGAGCACGGACTCTAGGTGCACAGGCTTCAGTAGTTGTGGCACGTGGGCTCAGTAATTGTGGCATGAGGGCTCAGTGGTTGTGGCACAAGGGCTCAGTAGTTGTGGCTCACGGGCTCTAGGGCTCAGGCTCAGTAGTTGCGGTACATGGGCTTAGTTGCTCCGCGGCATGTGGGATCTTCCTGGAGCAGATATCGAACCCGTGTCCCCTGCATTGGCAGGTGGATTCTTAAGCACTGCACCACCAGGGAAGTCCCTGAACATATTTTTACGTGCTTACCTGACTATCTGCATGTCCTCCTCAGTGAAAGGACTGTTCATATCTTTTGCCAATTTTCTAACTGGACGGTTTTACTTCTGAGTTTCATATTTTAGAATACATATTCTAGGGCTTCCTAGGTGGCGCAGTGGTTAAGAGTCCACCTGCCAATGCAGGGGACACGGGTTCGATCCCTGCTCCAGGAAGATCCCATATGCCGCAGAGCAACTAAGCCTGTATGCCACAATTATTGAGCCTGTGTGCTGCAACTACTGAAGGCCATGCACCTAGAGCCCGTGCTCCACAATGGGAGAGGCCACGGCAAGTGAGGAGCCTGTGCACCACAGTGAAGAGTAGCCCCCACTCACCGCAATACAGAAAGCCTGTGTGCAGCAACAAAGACCCAACACAGCCAATAAAATTAATTTAAAAATAATAATAGAATAAAATTTAAAAGAATATATATTCTAGATACTAGTCCTTTGTGAGATATGTTGTTTGCAAATATCTTCTCCCACTCTGTAGTCTGGTTTTCTTCCTTTTAACAGGGTCTACCACAGAGCAAAAAAATTTAATATGATGAAGTTCAGTTTATCAATATTTTCCTTAAGGATTGTGCTTTTGGTGTCAACTGCAGGAAATCTACCTACCAAAGATTTTCTCCTAAGTTTTTTCTCAAAATTTTTATACTTTTACATTTTACATTTAAGTCTGTGGTCCATGTTGAATGAATTTTTGTTTAAGTTGTAAGGTTGAAGTTTGGTTTTGTTTTTGGACATATGGATGCCCAACTGTTCCAATGCCATTTGCCAAAAAGGTTAATTAGCTGGGTATATTTGTGTGAGTCTATTTCAGAGTTCTCTGTTCTATATCGTTGATCTGCGCGTCTACACCTACAGCAATAATGCACAGTACTGACTACTGTAGCTCCTGAAATTGGATAGATTGATTTCTCATACTTAATTCTTTTTTCAAAACTGTTTTGGTTATTCTAGTTCCCCTGCCTTTCCATATAAATTTTAGAATAGTCTTGTCTATCTCTACAGAATCCTGCTGGGTCAGTTAATATCTACGGTATGAATGAATAACAAATGCACAACAAATGACTGATACATCTGTACTTAGACCTTGTATGAGAACTCAAATTCAACAAGACCTAAGCTGAATACACATTCGCCCTGAACCTGCTCACCCTCCCACTCTCCCTATCTCATTTTACAGGATCACCATCTACCCAGCAGCCAAAGTCAGTTTTCAGAGTCAATGATTACTGTATTTAACAACTATGTGGTGAGCATCCAGCATATGTTGGGGTGATGAGTAAGAAACAGTCCCTGTTCCCAAGGCAGTGAAGGTGAAAGAGACAAACAGCGACATATGGTATGAAAAGTACCATGTGAGAGGTATACACAAGGTACATGATGCAGGAACAAGCTGCTGCCTGGGAAAGTCTGCAAACACTGAAAGAGGAAATGAGTACTGAAGGATTAGAATGAGTTAACTAGGCCAACTATGAGGTGACAAGTCAATAAAGGGAAAAAAAAAAGTACATGCGAAAACACAGTAGCATGATAAAACCTGCTCGGGTAGCTCATGTAAAAGGTGGGGGGTAGTTCCCAGGTCTGGTGGTTGAGACTCTGTGCCTCCACCACAAGGAGCATGGGTTCAATCCCTGGTTGGGGAACTAAGATACCACAAGTGCGTGACCAAAAAAAAAAAAAAAAAAGAGTTGAGGGGCTGGAGAGTAGCTGGGGAGGTGGATGGAGGCCAGAGAAAGGGAGGGGTTCCTAGGTCCTGCTGAGTATCTTACTTACTCATGTCAACACATAGGAAACCATTAAGAGATTTAAATGAAATCATCTGATCAGATATGAACTTTAAGAAGCCAACAGCAGCGGCAGCGTGGAAGGCAGATGAGAAGGGCAAGAGACTGAAGACCATAAATCCAGGGAGGAGTCAGGTGGCCCTTACTCCAGGGAACTCTTGAATAGCCCTGAATGTGGCACAGTGAGGGCATCACTGAACTGAGTCACAGCGACACGAAGGAGCAGGAAGGGCTACGAGAAGCACTTAAGAGGCCATGGTAGTTAACAAAATGTGACGAATGGTGAAGGAGAAATCTAAAGTATCTGCTTGGTTTCTGACTTGATTAATTGATTCAAAACAGTTGGAAGAAACAAAGTGCAGTCTCCTACCTCTTACAGCAACTAAAACCAGAGCATTCTCTCCAACGTCAGGATTACACACCCAGGCTTTAGTCCTATTCAAAGCCAGACTACAGTCAGGGGATGGTGCACCAATCTAGCCCCCAAACTGCACACACTGAGCAGTTCAGCACCAGGACTAGGGGGTGGCGAGCAGAAAGGGTGAGACCCTGGAAATGGGGCTAAGGGACCCAGAGCTGAGGGAGATACACTGATTCTTCACTGCTCCCAACAAGGTTCTGCCCTCTCATCAAGGGGACCGGGTAAGGGCTGAGGACCACGGCTAAGTTTCAAAGGTGTGTCAGTCAGCTATGTGACCGAACAGCAGGCACAATCTGCCATAAAGAATAAATGAAAATCCCAAATGTCAACAACCAGAGAGATGAACAAAAGTCTCAAGACCAATGACAGCAGGGAGTGGAACTCTGACTGATAGAGCCACTTGGAAGTAACGGGCTTTCTCATGTAAATATTTTAAGAACTACGTGTGCAAAATACTCGTTAAAGATTAAAATGTGATGATAAATTTCAACATAATCACTCATTTACTAAAGTTTATAAAATGGCTACTCATGTACCAGGAACTGTAAAAAATATAAATAATTTTTATTAATGGCATATTTGTATAGGCCTTACAGCTTTCAATAAACTTCAGCATAAATTATATATTGTCCTCAAAAGGTATATGGTAATTTTTTTCTGTAAGTTACTATATATCCATATAGTAAAAGGCAACATATGACAGATGTCACAGAAGACACTAGAATTGTTACAAGAGCTCAGAGAAAAGACCACATCCCACTGTAATTGATAAGAAGCCTTCTTTGGAGGAGATACACTTGAATTGGACATTAAAAAGTAAGTGGGGGGAGGTGGTCCAGTGGTTAGGACTCCAAGCTTCCAATGTGGGGGGGCCTGGGTTCAATCCCTCTTCCAGGAACTATGATCCCACAAGACGCACAGCGTGGGGTGGGGTGGGGAGGTAAGTGGGATTTTACGGCGCAGTGATGGGAGAAGAGGTTAGTTAACTGAAGCAACAGCTAGGGTGAATCAAGCTATGTAGCCAAGAAGGCGACGAAGACATTTGGAGATGAGTATGTGCACAGAACACAAGTCCCTACAAGATTTCATGGTCAGTTAAGTTTGGGAAATAAAACACACCCCGTCTAGAACTGTAATGGCTAACAGCATAAGAAAGTTTCTTGAGAAATCCTGTAGTAAACATTAACTTCATAAACAAACTTCATTAAAAGTTTCTGAAATTTATTTTACCAGGGAATGACCCCTCCACCCCTTATAACATCATGAAACTTAGATCAGAACATCACCATATTAAAAAAGAATTTATCCTGATACAAATTGTCAATACTTACAAGAGATGACAATAATGAAAGTGATCTCTCCCCAAAGTAATATTTCTTGATATTTTATTCTACTGTCCATCAAGCTGTCTGCATGTTTAAATTGCTGTGTCTTAGATATTTTTCTTGAAAAAAGTATCAAACAGATAACCTGCTAAAGGAAGTAGCTGTCTATTCTGAAGAAAATTTCCTAGATTCATAATTTCTTTTAGATCCAGTCAAAAGTTAACTGCTAGATGATTTTAAAAGGAAAATCACACACAAATATAAAGCTCAGACTATAACACGTAAAAAGGTAAACAATCCAACAAAAAGATGCTGTGGAAGACTTACACTTTGAAAACTAAATAATTTCCATGACTTTACAAGACATAAATCGTTCAGCTACTTCCCATGAGGACAACAAACGTATTTACATT
Organism: Hippopotamus amphibius kiboko; assembly: GCF_030028045.1. Classification (NCBI taxonomy): domain Eukaryota; kingdom Metazoa; phylum Chordata; class Mammalia; order Artiodactyla; family Hippopotamidae; genus Hippopotamus; species Hippopotamus amphibius. The sequence continues at coordinate 107,197,051 of NC_080187.1, forward strand.
TACCTGCCTTGTTTCCAAAGTTGCAGATCAAATCTCTGTATTTCAGCAATGCAAATGGACAGTTTCCCCATGTGGGTTCATCTTTCATTTTATACTTCACTGAAGAACACTGATCTTTAAGAATCAAAATGTATCACAGCTACAACATTTTTATACACATGTGAAAGTGCTAACTGAAAAACACAAGAGTTTATTAGAGTAGTAGGATGAGGATTAAAAAAAAAATTTCCCAGAGTTTCTGTAATTTTACATTGCTTTTACAACTGGAGAATAAATGGACCTATGGTGCCAATCTCTCTCACCCTATCCTTTCTTCCAGCATATTGTTGAGTCTTACTCCCAATGAAGTGCAGCCACTGAGAGCAAGAGCTCCGAAATCACACTGCCAGGCTTCCATCTCAGTTCTGGGCAAATTAATTAAATCCTCTATGCCTCAGTTTCCACATCTCTATAATAGGAAAAATGAAAATACCTACTTCAAGGGGTTGGAGTGAGAATTGAGATAATCCACAAAACCACTTAGGAAAGACCCTGAATCACAAATTCACTCAATAAACATTAACATATAATATTTCAGATCCCTGCTGAAATGTCTGACTACAAACTAAGCTGAAAGTTCTATAAAGCAGTGATAGTGGCCAAAACTCACAGGATACTGCTTTCATATCTGACCCACCACAGAGCTCAAACCTGGCTTCCTGAGAGGTCTCAAAATTATTACCCACGTCACAACAGGAAATGGAAAGCCTATCACCAGCATGACCTGTAAAACAGCCAATTCACTAACATAAAACCATAACTTCAGCAGATCTTTCCCCTAAACTGTATATATGCAAAACCAGGTTAAATATTTGCATTCCTAATGAGCTATGTATAACTGAAAACACATGCTAAAACACAAGTTCCAACTAAAGATGTAGGTACTATACATTCATATTGACCTCTTAAAATAATCTGGCCTGTTTTTCAAACAAAGAATCACTCTTTGAAGAGTATGGGGGTAAGGTGTGGGAGGAGATGCAATGGGTTCTGCCAACAGTTGCTGTTCCTATTAACCAGAGGTCTTAAAAGCAAGCTTAATCTGAGTAAATACCTGTAGGGCACACACCTGGTTTTGAAGCCACACTATGTAACAAGAAAACAATCAGCAGCAGCACCTTTTAAGATGAAAATCAACAATCTATACATGAGCATTTTAACTCCTCTGTGTACGCTTGTGCTACACAGACAGTATTTCCTAGTGACTCATAAAGCCAAGTAAAACTGACTTGACATCAAATTATTTCCGTGTAGACCTCGTCAAGAGAAGATTCTTCTAAATTAACTCTTGAGATGAAAAGAAAAGCATTTCTGGAAAGATTCAACAATCAAAGACATAAACCACAATGATGCTGCAGTAACTGAATTCCATGCTATAAACTCAAAACAGTTTCTAGTCTGCAGAACTTAACTTTTCAATTACTAAAAATAAAAATTAAAAAAAGGTACGGTCACTGTTGATTCATTTCTTATAAAAAAGAATTTTCTTCCAAAGGAAACACAAATCTCAGCCTCTGATATGCATAAGGTATACGTAATTATCTTCTATGTGCTCCGATTTTAAAATGCTATACAAATAAAGCACACTATATACAAAATCAATTTCTGAGTCTAAGGTGGTTTCCGGTCCAAGTTTAAGATCAAAACACAAATGTTATATATACACACAAACTATGTCTTGATATACAGATAAATTTAAGGAAATACACACTGAACATAACTTTATACTTGGGCAAATTTCGCGAAACTAAAACCCACAATTACTCTCTTCCTGGCACCTACGTTTACTCTGCTCAAAGGTCTTTCGGCAGCTCCCCAAGGAAGCAGGTGAAAGCTTAGAGAATGCCCGCGGGCCACACCTGCTGCGGGCTAACCTGTCGCAGGACCAGGACGGCGAGGCCAGCGGCCGGCCCCGGCCCCACGGACGCCACGGCCCCCGGCCCCCGGTCCCCGGGCCGCCGCCGCCACTCACCTCGCCGCTCAGAGGCATATCAGCCCCAGGGCCGCGTCCTGAGCCACCGGAGGGCTCCGCATCTGAGGGCGGCCGGCGCCGCCAGCCCCACCGCGACCGCGACCGCGACCCACGGGCTCAGGCGGGCAGGAGCCGCATCAAGTTGGAGCCCCGGCTCCGCGGCCCTGGACTCGACCCTCTGCTGCCCCGAATCAAACACGACCACCTCCGAGCTCACCTCCCTCTGGAGGGACCGCAGCTGCAGCCATGCTCCAACTCGGGGAGGAACTGGAGCGGCCGGCCACCAGCACCTCTCCTCGGCGTTCGGCCCGACTCCGGCCGCGGGCGACGGGACCGCAGAAACGGCTGCGGCTCCGGACCGTCCGGCCCGACCCACCGACCCCGGAAAGCAGACAGGAGCAGCGCGAGCAGGGCCGACAGGTGCGTCGGCGCCTGACGTCACCGCGTAGCCGTGAACTGCCGTTCGGCGTCCGGCCCCCTGTAGGAGCCGCGTCGGCGCCCATTGGGCCGTGTGGGAGCAGGGGGCGGGACGCGTGGAGGCAGGTGGCAGGACTTGTGGAGGCGAGGCGGGCGGGGAGGGGCGTCCCAGTGGGAGCAGGGGGAGGGTCTTCTGGGAGCAGTGGGCGGGTCCTCTGGGAGCAGGGGGCGGGTCTTGTGGGAGCAGGGGGCGGGTCTTGTGGGAACAGGGGGCGGGACAAATGTAAGCGGTGGGCGGGCCGAGTGGAGGCAGGGGGCGGGTCTTGTGGAAGCAGTGGGAGAACCAGGTGGGACCAGGGGGCGGGTCTGGTGGAGGCAGGGGGCGGGGCGTGTGGTAGCACGGGGCGGACCGTGTGGAGTCAGGGGCGGGGCTTGTGGGAACTGTGAAAGCAGTGAACGAACCAGGTGGGAGCAGCATGAGGGCGGTGTGGGGGCAGGGGGCGGACCCAGTGGAGGCAGGGGGCGGGCCTTGGGGAGCAGTGGGCCGGCCGTGTGTAAACTGCAGGCGGGTCGTGCGAGGCCGTGGGCGGGGCCCGAGCGCCAGGGGACGGGGTCGGCTGGGGGCGCGACCTTTCCCAGGTGGTTGGGCACGTCCCTCGCGCTGTGGGGTCCTCCTCGTGGTGACCTCGCGGGAGGACGGAGGCGGCACCAGGCCGCGCTCCCCGAAGGGCGCTGTGCGCAGTCGGGCAGGTGGTGGGATCAGTTTCGGCGCCTGCAAGACCGCGGCGTCCGGCAGCGCGGAGGCGGGTCTGCAGTGGCAGGAGCGCTGGTTCCTTGGGTAGCCAGCCTGCTTGCGCTTAAGGGCGGCCTCGGCTCCGCGCCGGCACCGGTGAGACGGAAGAAGGTGAGGGTAAGTGCTGGAGGAGAGTCTGCTGTCGAACGTTGTACAGCGGGGTGTGCAAGAGAAGCTCCTTTGCCTCCCTACCAAATTGTATCCAACTCTGTATTACACACTACTGCTTTTGCTTATGTACACTTTGGGGACCCTCCAGTAAAATCACAAGTGAGTAATGAACATCTGAACTAAATATGTATTTTTTTTTTGCATCTTGGAGGCACATAGCACTCTGTAAACATTAATATCAACATTCTAGATTCAACTCATCCTTTTTGGTAGCTGCATACAACATATCCCATAAAAGCGCTTTAAGCAGGGTCCAGTGACACGGTTCTATTTGTTGTTGTAGGACTGAGGCCCCTGTTTTGTTGCTTTCTTGCCAGCTGTGAACCAGGGATCACTCTCCGCTCCTACAGATCTTTCTCAAGTCCCAGCGTATGTTTCTCACAATGTAGCAACTTACCTCTCCAAAGCCAGCAGGAGAATTTCTCTTGCTTTCCCTTGCATTTGACTTATTTTAAGGTGGGCAGTGAGGGGAGGGGTTTACATAACTAGGTCAAGCCCACCCATCATAATCTCATTTTTTATGAACTCAAAGTGAATTGACTAATAATGCTATCATGAAAGTGAAATCCACCACATTTACAGACCAGCCCACACTCAGGAGAGGCAGTTACACCAGGCATGTGCACCAGGGTCTGGGAATCTTGGGGCCATGTCAGAATTCTGCCTGCGGCAGCCCTTCCTCTAACCCCTAATGAGTCACAGGTAAAAAAATATAGTCACCCCTTCCCAACATTCCCAAGGGCCGCATCCCAGTACAGCATCTGAGTGAAGTCCAGAACCTCCTCTAAATCTGTATCTCATGTGCTCAATGTCCAAAAGCTCTTCTAAGTCAAGTGAAGATGGGGCCCCAGGGTGTAATCCATTCATTTCTCTTTGTGGACCAGTGACACTAAAGAGCCAAGTTACCTGCTCCCAGTGCTCCCGAAGTACAGGGCTGGGACTGGCATAGGAACAGTGGCAGGCCTTCCAGTCCACAGGGAGAGGAAGGAAGATGGGGGCCTGCTCTCAACACACAGCCGCCTTCCACGGTGGTGGGGGTGCCCCTCTCTTCCGTGAGTGTAGTAGTTGGATTTGGGGTTTGGTTTTGTGTTTTTGAGAAAAGGAAATTCGCTTTGTGTTGCCCTCACTCAAGAGGATTTTGTGCCTTAATAGGCTTAAGCATCAGTTTTCCCAGCTCCTGTATCTGCTTCACTGGCTGACAGCCTCACATTCACTTCCTTACTTAGCGCCGGCACCAGCCCACAAGACAAGTTTCTCTCCACGTGACTTTATTTCATAACCCTCTTTGCCCTTCCTGTCACTAGTCCTCACATGAAGTTATAGGAGTTTACGCAGCAGATTTCCTTAACTCCAAATCTCAGGCTAGGCCATTTAAACAAACAGGCAGAAAACACCGAAAGTTCTTATTGTCTAAGCCCAGAACCGTGAGGCCTAGTCACCCAATGTGTGTGGTAGTCATAGGGCCATTCAGGTCACCTTTGTAGGATCAAGAAATTTAGCTTCTTGCAATTAAAAGAATATGTCCCCCTATTTTCCAAAAAAATGTGAATCTGGTTTATTTGAAAAGCCTAAAGAATCAAAAGCTTTCTAAGGACATATCTTAGAACCTGCCAAAATTAGGGATCCTCTCCCTTGTTGCCAGGAAAGTCTACTCTCCCTTGTATGCTTCTGAGTGCAAAGAGTTGGAAATTGTAGGATATCAGGCAAAAGACTTTAACTCTTTTTAAATTCTTTTTAATATACAGGCCTGAGTAATACCCAGAGGTTACCTGCTTGGTGTTATGTGGGAGGTGACCTCGATGCAATGGTACCCTCCAAATACACAAGCAGACAAGCTATTCTGGAGGTGAGGGAAAGAAGATCAACACACCTGGAGAAGCCAGGGGGAAGGAAAGTGAACATACTTAGAACAGGGTATAAGTGGGGTGGAAAGATTAAAACCTGTGGCCATGCAATGTGCTTACATCCTGTCTCTCTTCTTGGCACGTCAGCCTCCTGTGGGTGGTGGGGTGATTAGAACCAGAGGTGAGGTTTGAGCAAGTGTCCAGAAATGGAAGGTGCCTAAGCCAATGACACACTCTGGCTCTATCAGAGAGATGCAGGGATGAGACTGCCTGGCCACAGCGCCAGGTTGCCAGTTGACCTGCTGAGCACATCTTGGGTGGGACACTTGGGACACAGTAAGAGTGTCACCACTGAGTGGCAGGATTAAGACCCATGAATGTTGGGTGTCTCATGGATATTCAGTGTGCCATGAATATATGGTGCTTGCTCATATTTGATACATCTTGTATGTTTAGTGCCTCCTGAATATGCGGCATCTCTTGGTCTTTCCATCCCTTTCAATCTCTGTTCAAAAGTATCAATATACTCCCAACTGAACTCATCTGTCCACGATGTCTCACAGCTGAGTAACTCACCTATCTGTGCTTAACAGATGAGTTTTGTCCATCCTGTTTATTTCTTTTCTTCCAGGGTGGAATTGAATATTCTCAGACAACACAGTCCTGGGCTTCAGAGTTGGTATTGTGCCCAGGTGGTGATGGGGGTGCCCACAACACAGTCAGACTTCTCAGGACTCTCTCATTGTTGGTGTAATGGTAGAATTCATGGAACCATGGTCATATCCAAGCACAGTTTTCTCTTATTTTACTTGGGACACTGTTGGATAAGTTTCTTAGGTTCTTTTAAAGGAAAATGTTGAAAAGCAAGCAAAAACTTTTCTAAACTAAGTGGAATTTTTCACAAGAGATTTACAGACATTCTATATTTTCTTCTCTCACTGCAGATATGTAGCCTAATTTGGGGAGAGAGGTGCCTAGATTTGAGAACAGACAATAGTCAGAGTCACATCATGGTGGTATAATGTCCAACATGAGGAACTATAGTTAACACTATAGTTAACTCTGGTATATTTGAAAATTGTTCAGAGACGAGATACTAAGAGTTCTCATCACAAGGGAAAAAAACATGTTTTTCCTTTATTTGGTACCTATATAAAATGATGGATGTTAACCTAAGCATTGTGATAATTATTTCACAATATATGTGAGTCAAATCATTACCCTTTGAACTTATGCAGTGCTGTACGTCAATTATATTTCAATAAAACTGGAAAAACCCAAACCAGCCCAAACCAATGAATAAAAATAAATAAAAAGCTGTCAGCACACAGGAAGTACTAGGAGGCAGAGCAAAATACTTCATGTGAATAAAGCCAGGCTCTTGTACTTTAAATCACAATTTCTGGTTAGAACTGAGCTGAAGCACTAATAACAAGAACTCTACCAAGACTTCTATTAGCTTTACTGCTCCTCCACCAGCCAACCAACCAACAAAACCTTTCAGCACTCAAGGAAAGTGAGAAAGAAGAATAACTCACAGTGGCAAGAGTGTACTTATTCCAACCAGGTCTGGTGCCCTGGCAGATGCAGAGAACACATGGTAGACATAGCCAGTGAGTGGACGGGGTGGCAGCCATTCCTTTCTGCCAGTATTTCTATCACTCTGGGAGTGGCAGCTTGTAATGCACTATTTTATTAACCAAGCATTAGCAAAAGAAGTAAAGAGGAGCACTGGGAATCATATTTCAGTTTCTCCTGGATTCTTGGTCTCTGGCCTCAGTCAAGTTGCTCTAAGTTTTCCCTGAAGTAAAAAAAAAACCTGGGGTTGGAATTGCCAGATATATATTACTACTAAGAAAAAAAAAAAACAACAACAAATTGTACAATTAAAAAAAAAAACCTGGAGATAGGATTATTTCCCATAACAACTTTAAATATACATTAAAAAACAGGTCCATCGAAAATCAGAGACAGGAGCAAAGTCATATAGATCTGCTTCATGTATTTGTGAGTTGTTTTGGAAAAAGAACTTTGATTTTTATCTCTCATGTTTCATGCACATTGGTAAGAGGGAGGGAAAGGGACTGAGAAGTTCTATTAGGAAAATAGTGATGTGGTTCTGGTCTAGGATTTCTTCCTGATTTCACCAGCATCAGGGAAGTAATTGAAAATGACCTCCTCTTGTCCTTTGACTTTTTCTCTTGTCCTTTCCCTTTCCTCTAAGGGAGAACTGAAATTGTCTTGAATAAATTTTCAGTCCTGATTACATTTTAAAGGCTTTGATAGGGCAATCTTCCAGTTTCATGATTCTCTCCTACAGATCTCCTATCTAAGCCTCCCTGAAACTTGATACACTCTAACCTGTTCAACCAAGCCCATCCCCAATTCAGTCTCATGGTGAGACTCCTTTCTCAGGCTCTGCACAGCTCAGGGCTCAATGTTTAGCTTTGTTCTTCCTGGAAATAGATTGTGATCTTCCTCCTCAGACAGAGCTTCCCCTTCTCCTAGGAGATCTTGCAGGTGACCCAACCCAGAAAGCCCGAAGCTTAAGACCTAACTGGATAGTGTTTTATCTTTGCATATCAAGCTAGACCTACCAGATTAAGATCCAAAAATGCAGCAGGCTGCTGCAGTTTCAGTTCAAGCCCCGTACAGCTAGTGGCTACTTCTAACTGCACATCTAGCATAAGGCCAGAGTAGGCTTTCAGGAGTGTGGCTTAAAACGAAAAGCTCCCCTCTTAGAATATGAAAAGATGGAGTGCACAGACACTGACTTTTTTTCCTCTTGGATTTGAATATTACATGTTTTCAAGAGGTCTGGATTTTAGAAAATGTGTTTCCTCCTATTTAAGGTTTTAGGTCTTTCTCTTCCCCAATCACAGAAGATGGCTTGTGTGGGGGCTTCCCTGGTGGCACAGCGGTTACGAATCTGCCTGCCAATGCTGGGGACACAGGTTCAGTCCCTGGTCCAGTAAGATCCCACATGCCATGGAGCAACTAAGCCCATGTGCCACAGCTACTGAGCCTGTGCTCTAGAGCCCATGCTGCGCAACAAGAGAAGCCACCGCAATGAGAAGCCTGCGCACTGCAACAAAGAGTAGCCTACGCTTGCCACAACTAGAGAAAGCCCACACGCAGCAACAAAGACCCAATGCAGCCAACAAATAAATAAATTTTTTTTTTTTTTTTAAGAAAGATGGCTTGTGTGTCAGGATAGATCCAATACATACACTTACACAAACACATGGCCTTTCCCTTTCACAAAGGGAAAGCACTCAGTGTAAGTGGACTGCCAACCACCTGCTCTCATTTTTTTATCCTCTCATTTGCCACCTGCTTTCTGGAAAAAACAAACCACAATACCCAGCCCTGAATAGGTCTGTCCCCATCACCCAGCATAGCGCTCAGTTCACTGTGAGTGAATAACAGTGTATATTTCTGAAAAGCCTCAGTAGAAGAGAACTTTGGTAATAGTCCCTTTCTGCTTGCCATGGTATATACCACTACTAATAGACGTTTAAGGAATTTTCTTTTTTTTCTACCAGAAAAGAGGTCCACACGTATAACTTTATAACAATATTTAGGATAGAAGTTCTGTTTAATTATCATAATTAAAAAAATTAATTTAGTGTTGGCAATTTTTTTTCAACTGGAAATATTGTTGAAATCAAGCAGGACCCTGTGGGGTCTTCTGGGGACAGACCCCCTTCCCCACCCTCTGTCCCTTGCCTCTTGTTTGTAGAAAAGCTTTAGCCTCCTAGGCCTTCCCCGAGTTCCAAAGAGCAAATTTAATCAGACGAGTGAGAAAATAAAGAAACAAAAGAAAATAGTCAAATAAGACAAAATTATAAGAGTTTAGCCATAAAACAAAGTCAAGGAACTTTAATTCCTCCTCAAGGGCTGTAGATAATATCCTGAGCCATGTCCTTGTGTTGTTTTACAGACATTAAACCTCCTACCAGTGGAGGAAGTCAACTGCATGCTGCCCACCAGCACGTAGACCCCAGACTGGCTGGAGCTAGAATATTGATAATTGAGTTTCCTGGAGTATCACCCTGTCAGCTCACCATCAACCAATCAGAAAATTGTGCACGAACTGGTCACACACCCTGTGACCTCTCCCTCATACTGTTTTCAAAAACCTTTCCCTGAAAGCCTTTGGGGAGTTCAGGTCTGGTGGTCCAGTGGGTAAGACTCCTCACTCCCAAAGCAGGGGGCCTGGGTTCGATCCCTGGTTGGGGAACTAGATCCTACATGCATGCCACAACTTAGAGTCTGCATGCCACAACTAAAGATCGTGCATGCCGCAACTAAGACCTGGTGCAACCTAAATAAATAAATATAAAAGGATTGAGAGATTCTATTTCTTCCTTCAGTGAAGCCAGCTGTTCTGAAAAGCGTGTCTTGAGACTATAGTGTTGTGTGTATCGCAAGCCACAGTGGAGGAGCATGGAAGCTTCTGGAATCATCCAGGCAGCACAGTCACCAGCTGAAGGAAACAGAGTCAGTGATTCCAGCCAGAGCCACAAGGAGCAGAAGCACTACCGAGCAGAACTCTGCTTGGTTTCCTGGCCTCAAAATTGTGAGAAATAATAAATCGTTGTTTTAGGCCACTAAGTTTTAGGCTGATTTGTTACACAGAAATATATAACCAAAGCACAGAAGTACCTATTAAAGTGGAAAAAAAAAAAAAAAAGCATGCTTTTTGACCCAGCAAACCCTTTTTTCAGAATCTACCCTTCAGAACTAATGATACTACTGGAGACCATCTCTATGTCTGTTGAGTGGAATTTAATTAAACAGATTTCGGTAACTCTATCTCGTGGAGTATTGGTATAATTAACAAGAATTAGTCGATCTCTGCAGAAATGTTCATGATTTATTGTTAAAAAAATTCAGGTTGCAAAATAATGTGCATGCTATAATCTCATTTTAAAAGATTAAAACTAATATATATGAATACAAGCTCATTTATGGGGTTTTTTGTTGTTTTTTAATATAAATTTATTTATAATATTGGCTGCATTGGGTCTTCGTTGCTGCGTGTGGGCTTTCTGTAATTGTGAAGAGCAGGAGTTTGTAAAAGAAAAAATCTTACAGAAGTATATAAACCAGAAAGGGAAATAATCAGGTAATCCTTTTAACTCAGGTCATGAAAATGAACTAAAACTAAGTTCCCTTACCGAGTTTATGCTTCATCTCTCTATCCACAACTTTATTCCCTTTCTTGTCCCCTCTGACCTCAATCCTGTGCTCACTGAACACTCATCAACCAGAATTAGACGACTAAAATTGCTATTGTTGATAACATCGTTAAAGTACTAAAATTGCTATTATAGATATCATCATCAACGTATAAACTCAGGTTTTTTCTCCAGGGCAAGATGAGCTCACAGACAGCCTCCCCCCGCCCTCCCTTGGACCACCTGGCCAGAGAATCAGAAACCAGAGACTCCCCAAACCAGGATTAAGAAATGTCACAGAAATGTCACAAGACAATGATTAACCCCAGCCTCTTTATTCTTCCGCTTAAAAGAAACAAACAAGCAAATAAAACACACAGCTCAAAGACCAAGGGGGAGTAGATCTGAGGATTACCTCCCACCCCCTTGCTTGGAGCCCTCACTTTGCTGCAAACTCCCCCTATTGGAGTTTGGCTTTCCACGCCTCTGGCACAGGAGCCCTTTTCTCTGTTATAGTCAGAGGAACCTGCTTTATTTACTCAACGATATGTCAAGGGCGACTTTCTATGTCAATAAAAATATCTATAGATCCCAATCACCCTTTTTAATGTTTTCAGAATACTCCATTGTTTGGATATATTGTAATGTATTCAGTAAAATCCTTGTTAGGCATTTACATTATGTTTAGTTGCTCTGATTATAAACAATGATGGTTTCCTTATATATACATCTTTGCCCTCCTGTCTCAGAAGTGAACTTGCTGTTAAGGATATAGATATAGCTAGCATGCCTTTTGCAAAGACTATAGCAGTTTATGTTCTCACCAGCAGTTTATGAAAGGAGCCTAAAGAAGTGACTAATCATTCTTCATGAAAGCAGCAAAAAAGAATTTACTTAGATTAGCAATTGGCAATGTTTTCATGTTGCTTTGCTGTACAAAGAAATGTGGGTAGAACTGGGGTTATTATGCATTCAGACACCAAAATTCCTACTGACTGGGTGTGGGAGAGGTCGCAGGAGGTTAGCTAGCCTAGGAGTCGTTGGGAAATGAGGGAAACAAGTCTTTTGCATGGAGATTGAAGAGAACAGATATATCAAAGCAGACTTCCCCAGCTTGCCAGGTTGGATGACTTGCAGTGCCATCTTCTGGCAAAGAAGCCAAAAAAGTTCAATTTCCACACTAGCAATAAAGTATTTCTTATAAGCACGACTAAACCAGGCTGGCAGGGGAACCCAGAGAGGTTTTAGGCATTGGTGTGTTGGGAGGGCATGAGGGGAAAGGAAGCACATTTCTTTGAAGTAAAGATCTGAGGTCTCAGGCAAAATCTGTGGTGTCTCCCCCGTGGTACACATAACACATACAAACAGGTACTACAACCTGGGGAGTATCTAAGGTGGCTACACCACCATCCTCCAGCTTCAAGTCTGGATTCTCCAGTATCTCTGGGTTACTCTAGAGAAGGCAGTTTAGCCAAAGGGCTACTCAGGGCTACACCACACCTGATCCCTTATTACAGAAAAGTCTGTCTCTATCTTTAAAAGTCCTGCAATGAAGAAAGGTACTTAGACCACTAAACCTTTCAGGATAACTGCAAGCAATGCATACACCCATTAGATGTAAAGGTGTAGAAATCCACATTTTGTTTATTTGTTTTTGTTTTAAATTTTTTTCTCTTTAAACCATGTTATACTAAAAACAAATACTTTATTTGCTTTAATTATCCAAAATATAGTAGGAATAGGCTTGCTTTTAAAAAACATTCTATTTTTATTTATTTACTGAGGTACCGTCAATGTACAATATGACATGTTTCAGGTGTACAACACAGTGATTCAAAATTTTAACACGTTATACTTCATTTATAGTTATTACAGAACAATGGCTATATTTCCCTGTGCTGTACAACATAGCCTTCATTATTTGTTTTTTACATAGTAGTTATACCTCTTAATTACACACACATATCATGCCCCTCCCTCCTTCCCTCTCCCCATGATAACTACGTTTGTTCTCTATACCTGAGTCTGTTTCCTCTGTGTTATATTCAGTAGTTTATACTATTTTTTAGATTACACATATAAGTGATTTTTGGGGGGGGTGTATTGGGTCTTTTTTATTGTGAGCAGGCTTTCTCTAGCTGTCGCGAGCGCGGCTACTCTGCTGCGGTGTGCAGGCTTCTCATTGCATGGCTTCTCTTGCTGTGGAGCACGGGCTCTGGGCATTCCAGCTTTAGTAGTTGTGGCAGATGGGTTTAGTTGCTCTATGACATGTGGGACCAGGGATTGAATGCATGTCCTCTGCATTGGTAGGCGGGTTCTTTTATTTTTAATAAGGAACTTATATATAACATTAAAAAAATTAAGTGACTGTGTTGGATCCTCATTGCTGCATGCGCGGGCTTTGCCTAGTCGCAGAGAGAGGGCTTGCTTTTTAAAGCAAAATTAGTTTTAAAATATGGCATCCCTAAGAAAAGGCCCTCAAGTTAAAAAAAGTCCCTTTTTCTATGCAGTATGTGTGGGACGAATTTATCACAGGATTTACTCCACACCAGCTTCCACGGGGTTCTGCCTGCCGCCCGGCCTGGCTCCTGTCTCCCTTTCCACCCGCAGCCGCGCGCACCTGCAGAGCCCGCACCTGCAGTGCCTAGAGCTGCCCAGCCCCTCCCGCCTCTTTCCGCCCAGCCCCTCCCGCCTCTTTCCGCCCCGCCCCCGTCACCGCCCCGCCCCTGCCCTGCCCCCGTCACCGCCCCGCCCCTGCCCTGCCCCCACCGTCTTTCCCGGCCGCCCCCGCTCCGCACCGCCTTCCGCGCGCTGACGTCACACGCTGGCGCCGGGGACGTCCCGCCTTCTGCTCTGGTGCCAGGTTTTGGGGAGCGCTGTGCGGAGTACTGAGCCTAAACCTCTGAGTGCTTCTCCGCGTTGCCGGGTATCCAGCACCCGCTTGGCGAGGCAAGGCGAGGTGTCGAGCCGGCAGGGAGTCCTCAGCCCCAATGCGCCCTCCCCGCGAGGCTGCCGGCAGTCGCCTCTGAGAAGTCGGGGGGCGGCGCCCGGGGCACTCCCCCCACCGCCGTTGCCAGGGGCTCGGGAACTGGTTTGTTTCGTCAGGCGGTGCGGACCCGTGTCCTGGGGCGTTGGCCGTGGCGGCGCGGGTTGCGGTCGCATGCCCTTTCCGGACCGCTAGGGGGATGCCTCTGCCTGTCTGAGCCCCCCAGGAAGGCGGCGACCCCGGACGGTGTCTGCCCCGCGGCCTGGGTCCTGAGGTGAGAGGCACTCGGGGAGGCGGGACGTGCGGAATAGTGCGGTCGCTCTGGAGACGGGAGACCTTGCCTAGACCTCCTTATGTAGGGAGGCTGCGGCAGCCTCCCTGAAGTGCACGGAAAATATCAGTGGTGGCCGCATCTCATTAAATGGTCATTCTTTAAGGGACCGTGTGTGTTACTATGCAATCCTTGGACATTATTTTAAAAGCGGTAATGATCATGGAATTAAAATAATAGAAGCGTTGCTATGGATAAGAAGTTATTTACGTTGCTTATATCTTGTCTGAGATCTTAAGTTACATATACATTTTAATTAGAAAGCGAGTAGCAGTTAACTGGCCAGCCCATAATCTTATATTCCAGTTTCCATAATTTGAAACAATTTCTGCATGTAAGGCATTAAAAGTTCTAGTACTTTTAGAGTTCATCAGCTCTTTTTTTATACAGGCCTAATTTTTATTCTCTAATGTAAGATCCGTCCCCAAGAAGCAAAAAAAAAAAAAAAAAAAAATTTAATGCCATGGTAAGTTACATCAGAAATAATTTGAAGGATTATAAGTAATATCGAATATACGCTAATAATGGCCTTTTCTTATGATGCAGCAGTATTATAGAGATGATGGAGGGAAGCCAGACATGGAGAGTAGTAGTTCTTTGTTTCTACTTTAGATTTGTCTGAAATTAGAGGATCCACAGATCTGTTTTAAGATTGCTCTCTTGTTTTTGGTGAGAGGTAAGGAACCTATTTTTGTGGGAAAACAGCTTTTTGCACATTAAGAGTCACCATTGGGAGCTTAGTAAAGGTTATGGAACTTGGCCACAGGAGTTCTTTTGAGGTCATTTTAATAATGCATTGACGTTGTATTCCAAGTAAATTTTACTCTGCCTAATCCCGTGGACATGACACCATTTCATGAATATAAACTCTTTATTTACCTGTTGGTACTTTCCACTAGGGAAGCTGTTAATTGCTGTCTGAATAGTCTTACAGAGAGGAATAGACTTACAGAGAAGAAAAACAAATATTTTGAAAAAACTCTAATAGGAATCCCTTTTTTGCTTTCTGCTTTTTCAAATTATGAGAAATAAGGCACGGCCTTTCCTCAGTTTAACTGAGGAGTTAAATTAACTGTCTCCCACAACCCAAATGGTATTTATTATTTTGGGAGAACTATACGTGTGGATCTTAGTTGCAGACAGTACCCTAAGGACTTCTTGAAATCTGTTGACATTTCTTTACCAGTATTTCCCTTCAGGACAACTTGCTTGTCCATCGTATAGCTGAAGCAGCTGAAAGGCTTAATGTGGCATATTGGTGGGGATAGAGTTTTTCATTCATATACCCTGACATTTTTCACATTTGGTGCACAAAATTTTATTATGTCAAACACTTATTTGTGACTTAAAGATGTTCTTAGTAAAATGTGAGGAAAGATGTCTAACTTGACTGGAGGCTAAGATATTTTTTCTGGAGCATAGTGAAGCTGTATAGAAAAATTTGATGGACATTTAAGTATTTGATCGTCTGAAATTTGTGTTGGTTTAAAGTGAAGAAAATGGATTTAATTTTTTTCCATATGGCTACCTAGTTGTCTAAAAACTATTTCAAAATCCATCTTACTGATGTAAAATGTCATCACAGTCATCCACCAAATTAAAAAAAATTTTTTTGATATATTTCTGGACTTTCTATGATTTGCTTGTCTAGTTCACAATTATTATAGCTTTATAGTGTGTCTTGATGTCAAGTAGAAAAAGTCTTCCTTCATTGTTCTTTTTCCCCAGTATTTCTGTGGCTATTGCTTCTTTTTTCCATGTTAACTTTAAAAATCAGCTTGTCTGATCACCCTCACCCCCAGAGCTTGTGTTTTTATTAGGGAAGCATTACATTTAGAGATTAAGAATTAAAATCTTTCTGATATTGAATCCTTTCCTTTCCTCTCCTCTCCTTTCCTTTCCTTTCCTTCCTTCTTTCCTTCCTTCCTTCCACGTCTGTTTTTTCATTTTTTCTCTGTTCTTTTGTTGAATATTTTCTGCTGGTTTATTTTTCAGGTTGCTAATCCTGCTGTATGCTGCCTGCTGTAAAACCCATGCAATGTGTTCTTAATTCCAGATATTTTATATTTTAGTTCTAGAAGTTCATTTAGTTTTTAAAGGTAAATTTCAGTTATTTGTTGAAATTCTCCATCCTTTAAAAAAAATCACTTTTGTCCATCTTTTCCTCTTATTTTCTTGAACTTATTAATCAAGGTTATTTGAAGTCCCCGATTTGAGTCATTTGTGAGTCTTTTTCTGTCGTTAGGACTAGTCTGTTTTATTAGTCTTGCCCTCTGTCTGCAAAACTTAGCAGTGGGCTGACTGACACCAGAGGAATTTACAAGCACGTTTTTGGACTCCTGTTCTTTTTCCTCCTCTCCAGGATTTTGGCGGCCCTAAACTGACCTTTCTCCTCAGCCCATAAGGCTGCTGCTTTCTACTTTAGGCTCCATTCTGTTGTGCCACTGTTTGGAAAGTGTTTTCACAGAAAAGGGTGGGATAATGTGGGACTCACTAGAATATTCCCACCTCTCAATGAATTTCTTTCTGTTGTTTTATATATTTTACTCAGGGTTTATGATTGTTTTTGAAGGAAGGGTGGTTTGATACAAGTGCACCATCATGGTCGCAACAGAGTCGCGCTGTTCATTATGTCAGCTTTCACTCAGTCTCCCGGATTGTATACGGTATTTCCAGTCTCATCTGTGTCTGGTATCCCTAATCTGGAGACATCTCTCATCTGCTGCCAAGTTGGGAGGGGTGGTCAGCTAACTGGGAGAAGTGATGGAGGAGCTGTGTGTGTGATAGCTTCTTACCCAGTCTCTGCCAATCCTGTGTTAGTCCTAATAATGTCCTCCCTCTCAGAGCACCTGGTGCTCCCAGTTACTGAGCTAGTCTGTGATGGGAAGTGACTTCCTCCCCACTGCTGGCTGAGGACACAGCTTTCTCTAGCTTCCTAAGTCATTTGCTGCTTGGTCTTGTGTTTGTCGGCTTCCAGAATTTTATTGCCATTGCTGTCTCCCCTCTTCTGCTTTTTTGATCCTTCACATTGTGTTAGTTGGGTTTTGGGAAGAAGTAGAGGTAAATATGTGCATTCAGTCTGGTATCTTAAATTGTGAGTTGCAGTTTATTTTTTGACTTTTAAAGATTTAGGCTAAAGAAATTATTCTTGTGGCATCTTTTGATTTTTCTGAAGGAAAGGCTTTGGCCATCTCTCTGTCATTTCTACTCTTTGTGGCTAATAGTGCAATTTTAAATTGTTAAAGTTTCCTACTTTCTGACATACTTTCTAATTTTCTTTTCCTTGAGTCACAGACTTAGAGTTAGTAAGGCCCTTAAGATAGTATTATATTTAAATCTTTAGTGTTTTTAGATGAAGAAACTAAGGCCTGGGGAAGTCAGGTGATTTGCTTTTGGTCACATAGCTTTTCTCTTCTGAATCCATTGCTTTATTTGTTGTATCACAAAACTCTTGGAAATTGTAAATATAAAAAAATCTTTGTATACTTTGAATATCTTCAAAGTCTTTAATACTTTTGAATATCTTCAGCATCACATGTGTTGATATTACAGGGATTAAATTGATGTAATTGTTAGAGACCTTAAGATATGTCAAGTTGGTATAGTGATTTCTCTTTGATGTTGGTAGCTGAAGCATAGGAAGGACAAATATTTACTTATAATTTGGGTTTATTACAGTTATGAAGTTAGAACAGGATCCATGTGCTTCTTCAGTTACATGTTACAATGATTTTGGATGTGTAAGCCTATAGTACATTTTGTTGTTACCTTTTATTTCATTTGGTTTGAAAAATCTTCAAGGATTGTAATTCAGCTGAGAAGTCTCCTGGCTAGGAAGTAAGTACCTCAGTTAGAGATGTTGTAAGACACTGAAAGTAATCTTTTTTTTAAAAAAAGACTTATTTTATTATTTATTTATTTTTGGCTGCGTTGGGTCTTCATTGCTGCGCATGGGCTTTCTCTAGTTGTGGCGAGCAGGGGCTACTCTTTGTTGTGATGTGTGGGTTTCTCATTGCAGTGGTTTCTCTTGTTGCTGAGCCCGGGCGCTAGGTGCACAGGCTTCAGTAGTTGTGGCTCGAGGGCTCTAGAGCACAGGCTCAGTAGTTGTGGCGCACGGGCTTAGTTGTTCCACGGCAGGTGGGATCTTTCCGGCCCGGGGGGTCGAACCTGTGTCGCCTGCATTGGCAGGTGGATTCTTAACCCACTGTGCCACCAGGGAAGCCCAGAAAGTAATCTGTCTTGCCATGTTTTCTGTTTCATTTCCTGTGATGTCCGATACTAGTCTAGTGTAGACTCTGCAGAATAGGAGGGGTTGTTGGTTGCTCTGAAACTCACCACAAATCTTTCATTGTTCAGAATGGTGTCCGCACTGGACATTATTTGTTGGCAGTGAGAGTCACCTTTCTTCACTTAGGGGGCAGTAGATTCTCCTCCACTTTCCTGAGATGTCGGAACACGCTACTAGTCATGTGGGCAGTGGGCTGCAGTGCTAGGACCCTTGGAGCCTCCATCTTGTTAGTGTTGTCCCTGGAAAGGAATTGGCAACTACATTTTGAGGGAGGGCCAAATGGACTAATTTTTTTTTCTTGGCAAAAGTCACAGAATAATGACGGTTGTGAAATAGTCTCATTATATGGTTACTATTTAATGTAATTTGACTTATGAAATTTAGTTTTCTAAGATGAGTTTATATTTTTTCTAAACAGCATAGTAATGTAATATCATGTCCTGGAGAAATCATTAAATTCTGGCTGGTGCCCACAGAGCTATTGTATTATGCTTGTTGACCAAACTTGGGCTTGAAAGTGTGTTTGGAATGACTTCTTTAACTCCCTAGTGATGCTGCAGTGCTGTCATAATGGTTAATTTCTTGTTTCTCTTACAGTTGCTAAAAGCCATGTCATTTCTTACAGAAATTTTGAAATAGAAAAGTTTTCTAAGGTAGAAGAAGGCTCTTTCCCACAAATTTCTATAAAGCATAATTTTCCTATTGATTTTACCACAGAGTTCTGGCTTTTAAGTCTTACAGGCCCCGGATATGGATTTGGTCATTTATGCAAACTGGATCAATATATTAGAGGCAAAATAAAATTAAATTTAGTATTGATGGGTGAAATGAGACCATGGATTTGTTAATTTACAATGAGAGACATGGTAAACTGTCATAGAAATTTTGACATAGTCTTCACGACAAGCCCATTTTCTCCTAGAAGGGAATCATACATAGAAAGCCTGCTTGCTTTGGGATAGAAATAGAAAAGAACAAGCTATGTGAATTAATATTTTTCAGATTATTTATTTATACTTTTTTTATTGAAGTATAGTTGACTCACAATGTTATATTAGTTTCAGCTGTACAACGTGCAGATTCAATTTTTTTATACATTACAAAGTGGTCATCATGGCATGTTTAGTTACAATCTGTCACCATATAAAGTTATTACAGTACTATTGACTGTATTCTCTATGCTGTACATTACATCCTCATGACATTTGCTTCATAGGTGAAGTTGGTGGCTCTTAATCTCCCTGACCTATTTTACTCATCCCCTACCCCCACCTCTCTAGCAACCACCAGTTTGTCCCTTGTATCTGTGTTTCATTTGTTACATTTCTTCATTTGTTTTCTTTTATAGATTCCATGTATGGGTGAAATTACACAGCATTTGCCTTTCTCTGTCTGAGCTTCTTCACTTAGAGTAATGTCCATGTTATTGCAAATAGCAAATTTCATTCTTTTTTTTTTTCCAGCTGTGCCACGCAGCTTGCAGGATCTTCCCTGACCAGGAGTTGAACCCCGGCCCTGGCAGTGAAAGTGCCAAGTCCTAACTACTGGACTGCTAAAGAATCCCCTTATTCTTTTTTATGACTGCGTGAGAGTCCATTGTATTATATACCAAATCTTCTTTACCCATTCATCTATTGATGGACACTCAGGGTGCTTCCATATCTTGGCTATTTTAAATAATGCTGCATCGGGGTGCACATATCTTTTTGAATTAGTGTTTTTGGTTTCTTCAGACAAATACCTAGAATGGAATTGCTGGTTTATATGCTAGTTCTATTTTTAATTATTTGGGGAACCTTTGTACAATTTTCTATTGTATCTGCACCAACTTACAGTCCCACTGAGAGTGCACAAAGGTTCCCTTTTCATTACATCCTCTGCAACACCATTTTTTTGATTATCTTTTTGATAATAGCCATTCTGACAGGTGTGAGGTGATATCTCATTGTGGTTTTGATTTGCATTTCCCTGATGATTAGTGAAGTTGAGTATCTTTTCATGTGTCTGTTGGCCATTTGTGGGTCTTCTTTCAAAAAATGTCTATTAAGGGTCTCAGCCCATTTTTTAATGTTTTGTTTGTTTTTTGCTGTTGAGTTGTATGAGTTCTTTGTATATTTGGGATATTAACTCCTTATCAAGTATATTGTTTGCAAATATCTTCTCCGTTTCAGGAGACTGCCGTATTGTTTTTGGATAGTTTCCATTGCTGTGCAAAAGTTTTTTAGTTTGATGTAGTTCCAAATGTTTATTTTTCCTTCCATTTTCCTTGCCTGAGCACTATGTAAAAAATAGTGCTAAGATTTCAGAGAGCATACTGCAGATGTTTTCTTCTAGAAGTTTTATGGTTTCAGGTCTTACATTTAAGTCTTTAATTCATTTTGAGTTTTTTGGGGGGTTTTTTTTGTATATGGTGTGAGAAAATAGTCCAGTTTGATTCTTCTGCATGTGGCTGTCCAGTTTTCCCAAGAACCTTTATTGAAGAGGCTGACTTTCCCCTGTATGATCTTGCCTCCTTTGTCTTAGATTAATTGCCCATATTAGTGTGGGTTTATTTCTGGGCTCTCCATTCTGTTCAGTTGATCTATGTGTCTTTTTTTTGTACCAGTACTGTACTGTTTTGATTTCTGTGGCTTCATAGTATAGTTTGAAATCAGGGCGTGTGATACCTCCAGCATTGCTCTTCTTTTTCAAGATTGTTTTGGCTATTTAGGGTCTTTTATATTTCCATACAATTTTTTTTTCCTCAAACCTTTTATTAGGAAAAATTTCGTAAACAGAAAAATTCAAAGAATTACACCATAAACCATATCCTCACCACTTAGATTCTTTCAGTAACTATGTTACATAGTTCCTTTGTTATATGTGTATATATCTATCAATCCTTTTATCCAACACATAATGTATCTTAAGTATTAATGCATTTCAAAGTTTTAGATATTAGCACACTGTCTCCTAAACATTTCAGGATTATTATTAACTGCAGATAAATTGTAATTAAGTTGAGTTAAATACTGTTTTTTAAGTAGAGTTCAGTATTTGTTTACAATTTTTCTGAGGTAAAATGCAAACACTATTCCTAAATGCATTGTTTAATGAGTCTTTGAAGTGCATATACCTATTTAGTCCAGATCCCTATTAAGCTACAGAATTCCCATCATCCCACAAAGTTTCTTCATGTTTTTCCCTAGTCCATCTTCACCTCCACCCCCAAAGACAAATTCTTCAATCTTTTTTTTTTAATAGATTAATTCTGCGTATTACATACCATTACAGAGTATGCTGTCTTTTGTGTAAGGCCCTTTTATTCAGCATATTTTTCAAATTCACCTGTGTGATCGTGTCCTTTTTATTTCTGAGTAATATTCCATTGATGAATATGCCATTTTTATTTTTATTTTTTTATTTTTTTAAGCTCTTTATTGAAGTATAATTGCTTTACACTCTTGTACCAGTTTTTCAGGTACACCAAAGTGAATCAGCTGTATTTATACGTATATCCCCATATCCCCTCCCTCCTGCGACTCACTTCCACCCTCCCTGTCCTGGCCCTCTAAGGCATTACCCATCATTGAGTTGATCTCCCTTTGTTATACAGCAACTTCCCACTAGCTATCTATTTTACAGTTGGTAGTGTATCTATGTCTATGCTACTCTCTCACTTCATCCCAGCTTCCCCTTCAAATATGCCACTTTTAAAAAGTTCAAATTCTTGTGAATGGAAACCTGAGACATTTCCAAGCTTTATCTGTTATATGTAAGCTGTTGTGAACATTCCTGTGCAATCTTTTAGGATACATGCTTTCATTTCTCTTGATTAAATATGTGATTGTGGAATTGTTGGATCATCTGGTAGATATATTTAAATTTTATGAGAAATTGCCAGACTTTTCCTGTAATGATTGCACTATTTATTTTTTTCACCACGACGTACAAGAGTTTCAGTCCTCTGCTTACCTTTTTGGTGGACTTGTAGTTTATCTGAATGTGGTTTTCATTTGCATATCTTTAATGGACAATGATGTTCAGCACTTTTTTATGTGCTTATTGATCATTTGTATACCATCCTTTTGTCTCCAGTGTCTTCCCACCTTTTTATAGGGTTGTTTACTGTCTCTGTATGAAGTTTTTGGCATATTTTACTTATTTAGGATACAAGTCCTTTGTCAGATATATGTTTTGCAATTTGTTCTCCCAGTCTGTAGTGTCCTTATTTATTTCCATACAAATTTTAGAATTATTTGTTCTTGTTCTTTGAAAAATGCCATTGGTATTTTGATAGGGATTGTATTGAATCTGTACATTGCCTTGGGGAGGATGGTCATTTTTACAATAGTGAGTCTTGCAGTCCATGAGCACAGTATATCTTTCCATTTGTTTGTGTCATCTTCAATTTCTTTCATCATTTCCTTACTATTTTCTACATACAGGTCTTTTAGGATACCTCCTTAGTCATATTTATTCCTAGGTGTTTTACTCTTTTTGCTGCAATTGTAAATGAGATTTTTTTTCTTAATTTATCTGTTAGTTCATTGTTATTGTATAGAAATGCAACTAATTTCTGTATATTAATTTTGTATTCTGCACCTTTACTCAATTCATTTATTAATTTTAATAGCTTTTGGGTGGTGTCTGTAGGGTTTTCTATTTGTCATGTATTTCTAGTTTACCACATGGAAACTGTGACAGTTTTACTTCTTCCTTTCCAATTTGGATTCCTTTTTATTTCTTCCTGTATGACTGCTTTGGCTAGCAAAGCTAGCAGTTGCTTTGATTTGACTTTCGATACTAAGTCAAATAAAAATGGCAACATTTGGCATCCTTGTCTTGTTCTTGATTGTAAAGCATTTTTAAGCTTTTCACCATTGAGTATGATGTTGGTTGTAGGTTTATCATATATGATTTTCTCATGTTGAGGTATGTTCCTGCTATACCCATTTTGCTGAGAGTTTTTATAGGTGGATGTTGAGTCTTGTCAAAAGCTTTTCCTTCATCTATTGAGATGATCATATGGTTTTTATTCATTTTTTTTGTGTGGTGTATCATATTGATTGACTTGCAGATATCTCACCATCCTTGCATCCCTGAGTTAAATCCCACTTGACCATAATATATGATTCTTTTAATGTATTGTTGAATTTGATTTGCTTATATTTCATTAAAGATATTTGCATCTATGTTCATCAGTGATATTGATCCTTAAAGTGATATTTTCCTTTTTTGTGGTGTCTTTGTTGGGTTTTGGTATCAGGTGATACTGGCCTTGTAGAGTAAGTTCAGAAGTGTTCCTTCCTCTTCAGTTTTTTTTGTTTGTTTTTTTGTTTTTCTGAATAGCTTGAGAAGGATAAGTATTAACTCTTCCTTAAATGTTTTGTAGAATTCACCTGTAAAGCTGCCTGGTTGTGGATTTCTGTTTGTTGGGAGTTTTTTGATTAGTGATTCAATTTAATTATTAGTGAGCAGTCTTTTCAGACTTTTTTTCCTTCCTGTTTCAGTCTTTTGAGATTGTACGTTTCTAGGAATTTATCCTTCTCTTTTAGGTTGTCTGTTTTATTGGTGTATAATTATGCATAGTAATCACTTACGATCTTTTGTATTTCTGTGGTATTGGTTGTAACTTTCATTTCAGATTTTGTATCTTTCTCTCTTTCCCTCTCTGTCTCAATGAGTCTGGCTAGAGGTTTAGCATTTTTCTTTACCTTTTCAAAGAACTAACTCTTGGTTTCATTGGTCTTTTCTATTTTTTTTTTAATGTAGGAAATGATCATTTTATGTTTATTTATTTGGCTACATTGGGTCTTCATTGCTGTACACAGGCTTTCTCTAGTTGCAGCAAGTGGGGTCTACTCTTCGTTGCAGTGCACAGGCTTCTTACTGAGGTGGTTTCTCTTGTTCTGGAGCACGGGCTCTAGGTAAGTGGGCTCAGTAGTTGTGGCCCATGGGCTCTAGAGTGCAGGCTCAGTAGTTGTGGCACATGGGCTTAGTTGCTTCGAGGCATGTGGGATCGTCCCCAGACCAGGGTTTGAACCCACGTCCCCTGCCTTGGCAGGCAGATTCTTAACCACTACCCCACCAGGGAAGTCCACTATTGTTTTTTTAGTCTCTATTTCATTTATTTATGCTCTGAACTTTATTTTTTCCTTCTACTAACTTTGGGTTTTTTTCTTTTTGTAGCTCCTTTTGGTGTAAAGTTAGGTGGTTTATTTGAGATTTCTTGTTTCCTGAGGTAGTCTTGTATTGCTATAAACTTCCTTGTTAGAACTGCTTTTGTGTGTCTCACAGATTTTAGGTCATTGTGTTTTTGTTTTCATTTGTCTCCAGGCATTTTTCTATTTCATCTTTAATTTCTTTAGTGATGTATTTGTTGTTTAGTAACATATTGTTTAACCTCCAAATGTTTGGATTTTTTTTGCAGTCTTTTTCTTGTAATTGATTTCTAGTTTCCAGCTGTTGTGATCAGACAAGATGCTTGATACGATTTCACTCTTAAATTTATTGAGACTTGTTTTGTGGCCTAGCATATGATCTATCTTGGAGAATGTTCCATGTATACTTCAAAAATGTGTTCTGCTTTTGGATAGACTATTCTATATATATATATATATATATCTATATATCTATCTTCAGTCCATGTGATCTAATGTGTCATTTAAGGCCATTGTTTCCTTATTGATTTTCTGTCTGGATAATCTGTCCATTGATGTAAGTGGGGTGTTAAAGTCCCCTACTATTATTGTGTTTCTGTCAATTTTTTCCTTTGTGTTTGTTAATATTTGCTTTATGTATTTAGGTGCTCCTATGTCGAGTGCATATATATTGACAATTGTTATATCTTCTTGTTAGATTGATCCCTTTATCGTTATCTATTGTTATTCTTTGTCTCTTGTTACAGTCTTTGTTTTTTTTTTAAGATTTATTTTATTTATTTATTTTTGGCTGCGTTGGGTCTTCATTGCTGCTCACAGGCTTTCTCTAGTTGTGGAGAGCGGGGGCTACTCTTTGTTGCGTTGCAGTGTGCAGGCTTCTCATTGTGGTGGCTTCTCTTGTTACAGAGCACTGGCTCTAGGTGTGTGGGTTACAGTAATTGCAGCATGTGGGCTCAGTAGTTGTGGCTCGCAGGCTCTAGAGCACAGGCTCAGTAGTTGTGGCACACAGGCTTAGATGCTCTGCAGCATGTGGGATCTTCCTAGCCCAGGGCTCGAACTCATGTGCCCTGAATTGGCAGGAGGATTCTTAACCACTGCACCACCAGGGAAGCCCCAGTCTTTGTTTTAGTCTCTTTTGTCTTCTATAAGTATTGTTGCCCCAGCTTTCTGTTTCCCTTTGCATGGAATACATTTTTTTTTATGCCCTCACTTTTAGTCTGTGTGTGTCTTAGCACTGAAGTGAGTCTCTGATGAGGCAGCATACATGTTATGTCTTTGGATTGGAGAATTTAGTCCATTTACACTTAAAGTAATTATTTTTTAATTTTTAGTTTTTTTTTTTTTTTTTTTTTTTTTGGCTGTGTTGGACCGTTGTTGCTATATGCAGGCTTTCTCTAGTTGTGGTGAGTGGGGGCTACTCTTCATTGTGGTATGTGGGCTTCTCATTGTGTGGCTTCTCCTGTTACAGAGCATGGGCGCTAGGCACGCAGGCACACAGGCTCAGTAGTTGTGGCACATGGGATTAGTTGTTCCATGGCATGTAGGATCTTCCTGGACCAGGGATTGAACCCATGTACCCTACACTGGCAGGTGGATTCTCAATCTCTGTGCCAACAGGGAAGTCCTTAAAGTAATTATTGATAGGTATGTACTTATTGCTATTTTGTTAATTGTTTTCTGGTTCTTTTTTGTTCTTTTTTTCTTTGTTTGCTCTCTTCCCTTGTGATTTGATGGCTATCTTTTTTTTTTTTTTTTTGGCATGTGCCTTGTGCAATCTTAATTCCTTGACCAGGCATGGAACCTGGGCCCTTGGCAGTGAAAGCGCCAAGTCCTAACCACTGGACCACTAGGGAATCCTCTCATGGCTATCTTTAGTGTTATGTTTGGATGCCTTTCTCTTCTTTGTATATCTATTATAGGTTTGGTTTGTGGTTACCATGAAGTTCATATATAACAGCCCCCCTTCCCCCCAACCCTCTCCCTTACCCGTCTCTTTCTCCCTCTTGCACGCATGTGCATGTGCCCTGTCTGTCTCTCTCTCTCCCTCTCTATTGTACATATATATCCATATGTATATATACACACACACGTATACATTATGATTGTTTTCAGTTGATGATCTCTTAAGTTCTTATGCATTCTAAGAACTTTGCATTTTTTCTCCCTAGCACCCCGCCCAGGTTGAACGCTTTTCTCTTCATTTTTTTGCATGTTTTCATTTACATATCCCTTAACTACTTATTGTGGTTGTAGATGATTTTACAACTTTTCTTTTTTAACCTTCCTGCTAGCTTTACAAATGATTTATCTACTTTTACTGTATGTTTGCCTTTACCAATAAGAATTTTCCTTTTGTAATTTTCATATTTCTAGTCACGGTCTTTTCTTTTCCACTTAGAGAAGTCTCTGTACATTTCTTGTAAAGCCAGTTTAGTGGTGCTGACCTCTTTTCACTTTTGCTTTTCTGTAAAACTTTTCTCTCTCCTTTAGATCAGAGTGATAGCCTTACCAGGCAGAGTATTTTTGGTTGTAGGCATTTTCCTTTCATCATTTTGAATGTATTATGCTACTCCCTTCTGGCCTGCAAAGATCAGCTGATGGTCTTTTGGAAGTTCCCTTGTACATAACTATGAGGGTGAGTCAAAAATTATCAACACTCTGGTTATATTAAAACTTCTGTTGGCCGCACTGTCTTATTAGCGCTTTCCATTCAAGGGTACTGTTTCCCCAGTCACTGCTGTGCAGGTGTGGATGTGTTACATCAGTTCATTTGTAACTGTGGTGCAAGCAAAAATGGATGCCCCACTTGTGATTTGTACAAAAGAAGAGCAGTGCAGTGATTCGTTTTTTGTGGTCTGAGAGTGTGCACCTCCACACACTTCTGCCCACACTGTCGACAATCTGCAAAAACTTCGTTTTGAGTTGTTAAAGCATCCTCCCTGTAGTCCTGATATTGCTCCATCATCTTTCACCTGTTTGGTCCCCTGAAAGCAGCTCTATAAGGATGAAGATTCACTTCTGATGAAGAAGTGGAGACAGCAGTGCATTCGTGGCTCACAGCTCAGCCTAAAACATTTTTTTTTTTAGAACTTTTATTGAGATACAGTTAACAGACAATAAACAGCATATATTTAAAGTGTACAATTAGGTATCACAGTCTCCCAATTCATTCCCCCCCAACCCTCCCCACTTCCCCCACTTGGTGTCCATATGTTTGTTCTCTACATCTGTGTCTCCATTTCTACCTTGCATTTCCTCTTTCGTAGTTGTTAGCATTTGCCTTATGTATTGAGGTGCTCCTATATTGGGTGTATGTATATTTATAATTGCTATTTCCTCTTCTTGGATGGATCCCTTGATCTTTATGTAATGTCCTTTCTTGTCTCTTGTAACATTTTTTATTTTAAAGTCTATTTTATCTGATATGAGGATCGCTACTCCAGCTTTCTTTTGATTTCCATTTGCATGGAATATCTTTTTCCATTCCCTCACTTTCCATCTGTATGTGTTCCTAGGTCTGAAGTGGGTCTCTTGGAGACAACATATATATGGGTCTTGTTTTTGTATCCATTCAGCCAGTCTGTGTGTTTTGGTTGGTGCATTAGTCCATTTACAATCAAGGTAATTATCGATATGTATGTTCCTATTACCATTTTCTTAATTGTTTTGTTTTTCTTTTTGGAGGTCCTTTTCTTCTCTTATGTTTCCCGCTTAGAGAAGTTCCTTTAGCATTTGTTGTAGGGCTGGTTTGGTGGTGCTGAATTCTCTTAGCTGTTGCTTGTCTGTAAAGCTTTTGATTTCTCCATCGAATCTGAATAGGATCTTTACTGGATAGAGTATTCTTGGTTGTAGGTTCTTCCCTTTCATCACTTGAAATATATCATGCCCCTCCCTTCTGGCTTGCAGAGTTTCTGCTGAGAAATCAGCTGTTAACCTTATGGGAGTTCCCTTGTATGTTATTTGTCGTTTTTCCCTTGTTGCTTTTAATAACATTTCTCTGTCTTTAATTTTTGTCAATTTGACTACTATATGTCTTGGCGTGTTTCTCCTTGGGTTTATCCTGCCTGGGACTCTCTGTGCTTCCTGCACTTGGGGAGCTATTTCCTTTCCCATGTTAGGGAAGTTTTCAACTAGAATCTCTTCCAATATTTTCTCAGGTCCTTTCTCTCTCTCTTCTTCTGGGATCCCTATAATGCGAATGTTGGTGCATTTAACATTGTCCCAGAGGTGTCTTAGACTGTCTTCAGTTCTTTTCATTCTTTTTTCTTTATTCTTTTCTGCATCAGTGTTTATCACCATTCTGTCTTCCAGGTCACTTATTCGCCCTTCTGCCTCAGTTAATCTGCTATTGGTTCCTTCTAGTGTATTTTTCATTTCTGTTATTGTGTTGCATATCTCTGTTTGTTTGCTCTTTAATTTTTCTAGGTCTTTGGTAAACTTTTCATTCTTTGCATCCAGTCTTTTTCAAAGTCCTGGATCATCTTCACTATCATTATTCTGAATTCTTTTTCTGGAAGGGTGCCTATCTCCTCTTCATTTAGTTGTTTTTCTGGGGTTTTATCCTGTCCCTTCATCTGGTACAAAGTCCTCTGCTTTTTCATTTTCTCTATCTTTCTGTGGCTGTGGTTTTCAGTTCCACAAGACAAAATACTGCTGATACTGCTTGATACTGCTGTCTGCCCTCTTGTGGAGGAAGCAGTCTAGGAGGCTCATGGGTGCTTCTTGATGGGAGGGACTGATGGTGGGTAGGGCTGGGTGGGCGGAGCTCAGTAAGGCTTTAATCCAATTTGGTGGGCGGAGATCAGTAAAACTTTAATCTGCTTGTCTGCCAGTGGGTAGGGCTGTGTTCCCACCCTGGTGGTTGCTTCGCCTGAAGCTACCTAGCACTGAGCCTACAGGCTCTTTGGTGGGGCTAATGGTGGACTCTGGGAGGGCTCATGCCAATGAGCACTTCCCAGAACCCCTGCCACCAGTGCTCCTGTCTGCTCAGTGAGCCACAGCTGCCCCCCACCTCTGCAGGCAACCCTCCAACACCAGCAGGCAGGTCTGGTTCAGTTTCCTACGGGGTCACTGCTCCTTCCCCCTGGGTCCTGGTGAGCACACTTTTTTGTGTGCCCTCCAAGAGTGGAGTCTCTGTTTCCCCCAGTCCTGTGTAGGTCTTGCAGTCAAATCCCGCTGGCTTTCAAAGTCTGATTGTCTGGGGATTCCTCCTCCCATTGCTGGACTCCCAGGTTGGGAAGCCTGACGTGGGGCTCAGAACCCTCACTTTAGTGGGTGGACTTCTGCGGTATAACTGTTCTCCAGTTTGTGAGTCACCCACCCAGCACTTATGGGATTTGATTTTAACATGATTGCCCCCCTCCTACCATCTCATTGCAGCTTCTCCTTTGTCTCTGGATGTGGGGTGTCTTTTTTGGTGAGTTCCAGTGTCTTTCTGTCAATGATTGTTCAGCAGTTAGTTGTAATTTCAGTGCTCTTGCAAGAGGGAGTGAGCGCACGTCCTCCTACTCCGCCATCTTGAACCTATATCCCAGCCTAAAACATTTTTTAATAAGGGAATATGAAAGCTTGTTGACAGATGGACAAAGTGTGTTGAAAAGCAGGGAGATTGTGCCAAAAAATGATGTATTTGTCTTTTCTAAAAGTTAATTAAAATAAATTCTACAGCCAGAGTGCAGATAATTTTTGACTCAGCCTCATAGTTGCTTTTCTTTTTTAATTTTTTTTTTTTTTGATGTGGACCATTTTTTAAAGTCTTCATTGAATTTGTTACAGTATTGTTTCTGTTTCATGGTTTGGTATTTTTGACCCCAAGGCATGTGGGATCTTAGCTCCTTGACCAAGGATTGAACCTGCACCCCCTGAATTGGAAGGCAAAGCCTTAACCTCTGGACCATAACTAGTTGCTTTTCTTTTGCTGCTTTTAAGACTCTGTCTTAATGTTTAATTTTTGCTGTTTCCATTTTAATGTTTCTTGCTGTGGACCTCTTTGAGTATATCTTGTTTGGGACTTTCTGTGCTTCTTGGACCTGGATGTGTTTTCTTTCCCAGCTATTATTTCCTCAGATAAGTTCTCTTCCCCTTTCTCTGTCTCTTCTCCTCGCAGGACCCCTTATAATGCTAATGTTACACATTTGATGTTGTCCCAGAAGTCTCTTAAACTATCTTCATTTTTAAAAATTCTTTTTCTTTTACTTAAAAATTTATTTTATTGAAGTATAGTTGATTTACATTGTTGTATTAATTTCTTCTGTACAGCAAAGTGATTCAGTTGTATATATATGTGTGTATATATACATATATACATATATATTTTTTCATATTCTTTTCTATTATGCTTTATCACAGAATATTGAATATAGCTCTCTGTGCTATACAGTAGGACTTTGTTGTTTATCCATCCTGTATATAAGTTTTCATCTTCTAATACAAAACTCCCAATCCATTCTTTCCCCACCCCCACCCCCCTTGGAAACCACCAGACTGTTCTCTACATCTGTGAGTCTGTTTCTGTTTCATAGATAAGTTCATTTTTGTCATATTTTAGATTCCACATATAATTGATATCATATGGTATTTGTATTTCTATTTCTGACTTACTTCACTTAGCATGATAATCTCTATGTCCATCCCTGTTGCTGCAAATGGCATTATTTCATTCTTTTTATGGCTGAATAATATTCCATTGTATATATGTACCACATCTTCTTGATCCATTCATCTGTTCATGGACATTTAGGTTGTTTCCATGTCTTGGTTATTGTAAATAGTGCTGCTGTGAACATAGAGGTCCGTGCATTTATTTATTTATTAAATAAATATTTAAATAAATATTTAAATATTTATTAAATAAATATTTAAATATTTATTTATTTATTGGCTGCGTTGTGTCTTCATTGCTGCACACGCGCTTTCTCTAGTTGTGGTGATCAGGGGATACTCTTCATTGTGGTGTCTTCTCTTGCTGTGGAGCATGGGCTCTAGGCGTGTTGGCTTCAGTAGTTGAGACTCACGGGCTCAACAGTTGTGGCACACGGGCTTAGTTCCGGCATGTGGGATCTTCATGGAGCAGGGATCGAACCCTTGTACCCTGCATTGGCAGGCATATTCTTAACCACTGAGCCACCTAGGAAGTCCCAGCCTGCATTTTTTGATTTACAGTTTTGTCCAGGTATATGCCGAGGAGTGGGACTGCTGGATCATATGATAACTCTATTTTTAGTTTGCTAAGGAACCTCCATACCTTTTTCCATATGGGCTGTGCCAATTTACATTCCCACCAGTAGTGTAGGAGGGTTCCCTTTTCTCCACACCCTCCCCAGCATTTGTTATTTGCAGACTTTTTAATGACGGCCATTCTGACTGATGTGAGGTGATACCTCACTGTAGTTTGTTTTTGTTTTTTGTTTTTAATTTATTGATGTATAGTTGATTTACAATGTTGTGCCTATCTCTACTGTGCAACAGAATGACTTAGTTTTGCACATATATACATTCTTTTTTTTAATATTCTTTTCCATTATGGTTTATCCCAGGAGATTGGATATAGTTCCCTGTGCTGTACAGTAGGACCTTGTTGTTTATCCATTCTAAATGTAATAGTTTGCAGCTACCAACCCCAAATTCCCAGTCCCTCCCCCCCCCCCAAGAATCTGCATTTTTTTTTCCAGACAGCTGCAACCTTTTTTTATTATAATTCTTCTGTCTTCCATATATTACTTCCCTGATAGGACCTCTTACTTTTAGTTATATTCTACTAAACCAGAAGTACAGTGTTTTCCCCATATATTTTTTTTAATATGTATTTTTTTTTTAAATTCTTTTTTCTTTTTCTCTTCACCTGGGTGATTTTGACTGCTCTGTCTTCCAGTTTGCTGATCTGTTCCTCTGTATCATCTCATCTACTGCTTATTCCTCCTGGTGTATTTTTTATTTCAGTGGTTGTATTTTTCATATTTGTTGGGTTTTTCCTTATGCTTTTTAACTCCTCATCAAACTTCTAAGAGTGTTCATCCATTTTTCTCCTGAATTTATTGAGCATCTATATGATCATGACCTTGAACTCTTTATTGGGCAGACTGCTTATCTCCATTTTGCTTAGTCCTTCTGGGGTTTTGTCTTGTTTCTTCCTATGGTATGTATTCCTCTGTCTTCTCATTTTACCTAATTCTCTGTCTTTATTTCTATGAATTAGGTAGACTGGCTGTGTTTCCCAACCTTGGACGAATGGCTTTATGTAGATGTCCTATGGGGCCCAGCAGCACACTCCTCTTTGGTCATAAGAGCTGTGTGCTCTAGGAGTGTCCCCTGTGTGGGCCCTTCTTTCTTGGTGGGGCTGGCCTGTGGCCTGGTTGATTGCCAGGTCCTGCCTCCTGTAGTGGCTGCCACTGGTGGGTGGAGCTG
This sequence comes from Hippopotamus amphibius kiboko, assembly GCF_030028045.1. Lineage (NCBI taxonomy): Eukaryota > Metazoa > Chordata > Mammalia > Artiodactyla > Hippopotamidae > Hippopotamus > Hippopotamus amphibius. The sequence goes on from NC_080187.1 coordinate 107,229,621, forward strand.
GGTACTAGCGTGGCTGACTGCAGGTCGCCAGGGGGTGGTCTTCAGGGCTGTTGCCATCTGGTTAGTAGTTGGGTAAGCCCCTGGTGCTGATAGGCTAGAGGGAAAACTCCAAATTGGATTTTGCACCATCAGTGTCTTCGTGGAAGAGCAAACTTCCAAAAATGGGTGCTGTGAGCATCTGTCCCCAGGGGAGTCCCAGTGGCCCTCCTGTCTTTCCGGGAGGCTCTCCATTATTAGCAAGTGGGTTTTTTTTGTTTTTTTAATAAATTTGTTTATTGGCTGCATGGGGTCTTCGTTGCTGCACGCAGGCTTTCTCTAGTTGTGGCAAACAGGGGATACTTTTCGTTGTGGTGCCCAGGCTTCTCATTGTGGTGGCTTTTCTTGTTGTGGAGCACAGGCTCTAGGCACCCAGGCTTCAGCAGTTGCAGCATGCATACTCAGTAGTTGTGGCACACAGGCCTAGTTGCTCCGCAGCATATGGGATCTTCCCAGATGAGGGATCAAACCCGTGTCCCCTGCATTGGCAGATGAATTCTTTTTTTTTTTTTTTAAGAATTTTTATTGAGATACAGTTAACATACAATAAACTGCATATATTTAGAGGGTACAGTTTGGTACCCGAATCTCCCAATTCATTCCCTCCCAACCCTCCCCGCTTTCCCCACTTGTCCATATGTTTGCTCTCTACATCTGTGTCTCTATTTCTGGCAGATGAATTCTTAACCACTGTGCCACCAGGGAAGTCCCAGCAAGTGGGTTTGGTACAGGCTTCTTTCAATTTACTGCCTCTCAGAGCTGTGTTGCACAGTGGGTGAGATTTTGTGTGTGCCCTCTAAGAGCAGGGTCTTTGTTTTCTACAGACCCATGGCTCTCTTGTATGCAAGCTCTGCTGGCCTTCAAAGCCAGATATCCTGGGGGCTCATCGACCTGATGCAGGAGCCCTGGGCTGAGGAGGCTCATGTGGGGCTCGAACTCCTTGCTCCTTGGGGATAACCTCTGCATTTGTGATGATCCTCCTGTTGTGGGTCACCTATGTATGGCTGTGGGTCTTGTCTGTACCGGATCTCCACCACTCTTACCCATCCCATTCTGGTTCCTTCTTTGTGTCTTCAGTTGTGGAAAATCTTTCCTGCTATTCTTCTGGTTGTTCTTTTTTTAAAATTTTTATTTGGCTGCACCAGGTCTTAGTTGCGGCTTGCTGGCTCCTCAGTTGCGGTATGTGGGCTCCTTGTGGCAGGTGGGCTCCTTAGTTGTGGCTTGCAGGCTCCTTAGTTGTGGCATGCGAACTCTTAGTTGTGGTATGCATGTGGGATCTAGTTCCCTGACTAGGGAACCCGTGGGATCAAACACAGGGCCCCTGCATTGGGAGCATGGAGTTTTATCTGCTGCACCACCAGGGAAGTCCTGGTTGTTCTTATAGGTAGTTGCTCTTTAAGTAGTTGTAATTTTGGTGTGCTTGTGGGAGGAGGTGAGCTCAGGATCTTCTTACTCTGCCATCTTGACCACACCCTCTGAATTAAATATTTATTATTTTTAGGTTAACATAGCAAATTCATGTGTCTTCACAATATGTGTGATCTTGCCAGTAGGCAGTGCTAATGGTTGCTTTGGGGACACTTTTTCTCTCCCTTCTTCTTCCTCCATCTGTCCTCCTCCGCTTCCCTTCGCTTTCTTAAGCTTTCACTACCTAACATATTGTACTCACTTCTGTCTCCACCACTCTCCTGAAATTACCATTGCTGAAGTTATTAATGACCTTAGTCAAATGTCTTACGGCATTTGGTATGGTAAGTATCACATATTTCTAAGTGTGATACCAATGGCAGAAATATAAGGAAAGCATTAATAAATTTGTTCATATCAAAATAAGCTTTTGTATTTCAATAAAACTGAAGACAAGCAAAAAAATATTTGTGACGGAGAAGGGCTAACATCTTCATTAAAAAAGCCTGGTGGCGCAGTGGTTAAGAATCTGCCTGCCAATGCAGGGGACACAGGTTTAAGCCCTGGTCTGGGAAGATCCCACATGCCGTGGAGCAACTAAGCCCGTGTGCCGCAACTACTGAGCCTGTGCTCTAGAGCCCTCGAGCCACAGCTGTTGAGCCCATGTGCCACAACTACTGAAGCCCGCATGTGTAGAGCCTGTGCTCTGCAACAAGAGAAGCCACTGCAGTGAGAAACCCACGCACCACAACAGAGAGTAGCTCCCTGCTCTTAGCAGCTAGAGAAAACCCGTGTGCAGCAACAAAGACCCAATGCAGCTAATAAATATATTAATTAATTAATTAATTAATTTAAAAAAGCTTTTATAAACTAATAAAAAGAAGAACTTGAAGATGGCGGAGTAGAGGGACGTGGAACTCACCTCCTCCTACAAATACGTCAAAAATATATATGGGAAACAATTCTCATGGAATACCTACTGAAAGCTGGCAGAAAATCTCATGCAACCGAAGTTGCAGGAAAGATCCCCAAGTAATTAAGTAGGACAAAGGGAAAAGGGAGATGAGAAATTGGGATGGGACCTGCCCCCTGGAAGGGAGCTGTGAAAGAGAAAAGGTTCCCTTGCTCTGGGAACCTCCTTTACTGGCTGGGCGGTTTGGTGGGACAGATAGGGAGCTTCAGAGGCTTGAGAGGACAGTGTGGAAGCTGGCCTGCTGTTCCACAGGGTAGAAAAAGTGCAGCACAGACAGTCTTGGCCACATCGCTATACTTCCTAGCCTGCGATGCACCTGCTGGTGCGTGCAGCGACTGGATGCTGAAACTTGGGCTTCAGCAGACAGACCCATGGAGGGACTTGGTTTGGGTACACAGAGACAGCCCCATGGGCCTGGAATGTGGCCTGGGACACAACTGGGGGTGTGCACAGGAGGAGCGTGGGTCCGCCACAGAAGCTCCATTGTCAGTGCACAGAGGGAGGGGGCGTGGGCCCACCATAGCAGCCTCACTGTCAGTGTGCTCACAGCAGGGCATGGCCCTGGCCGCCATGGGTTTTGTGAAATTTGTGGGCATGCACACACACAGGTGGGGATGAAATTGGACCCACTTACCGGACCTCCCACAGTGTGAGGGGTGCAGCTGTGGTGGGCTTTCATGCTGGTGGGTGGGTTTTAGGACTATTCATGCCTGTCTGAGGGATGTCCAAGTCGATTGTCCACACTCCTGAAGTGGAGAGTGGCCCCTGAGGGCAGCACTGGGAACAGTGAACTTTGTGGGCGTGCACACGGGTGGTGTCACGGTGTTGCATGTCCTGGTGGACAGCTCCTGGGGAGGAGCACGCACTGACTCCTTTCTCAGAGGGAGTGCTCCAGTCCCACATACCTCATATTGCAGCTTGGAACTGGATCTGGGGACTTCTTCTCCAACAAGTGGGAAGCAGATCCTGTCCCTGACAAGGCTGTGACAACTACAAAGCAATGAAGAGGCCCTACCCAACATTAATTGCAGGCTCTGGTCACCACAGCATCACACACACCCCTTATAAAGGGGACAAGGGCTAGCACACGTTGACGTAAGATGTGGCAAGCATCTATATCAGAAACAGCCCTTGTACCAAATTACTGGACTCACACAGTCTACACAGGTATGCTCGCACATAAAAATAGCCCTTCAAGGCCACAGTAGATAACTGTTTCTCCTAAATTCTTAGAGTCAGAAAAACATAACTAAAATGAAAAAGCAGACGTACAGGAGAGATCCCCTGAAAGAACAAACAGTGAAAGAGACCTCTTCAGCCTACCAGACCCTGATTTCAAAAAGGAGGTAATAAAAATGCTGAGGGAATTAAGAAAGATTATTGATAGAAATGCAGATCACTGTACCCAGCAACTAAAAACTATAAAGAGGATGTAGTGTTCGTTGCAGCACTATTTATAGTAGTCAAAATATGGAAGTAACCTAAGTGTCTGTCAACAGATGACTGGATAAAGAAGATGTGGTATGTATATACACAGTGGAGTATTAGCCATAAAAAAGAATGAGATAATGCCATTTGCAGCAACATAGGTGGACCTAGAGATTATCATACTGAGTGAAGTAAGTCAGACAGAGACAAATATCATATATCACTTATGTGGAATCTAAAAAATGATACAAATGAACTTATTAACAAAACAGAAATAGACTCACATAGAAATCAAAATTGTGATTACCAAAGGGGAAATGGGAGTGGGAGGGATAAATTAAGAACTTGGGATTAGCAGACACAAACTACTGTGTATAAAATAAACAACAAGGACCTACTGTATAGCACAGGGAACTATATTCCTTATCTTGTAAAAACCTATAATGGAAGAGAATCTGAAAATACTGTGTATGTATATCTGAAATACTTTGCTGTGCACCTGAAATTTACACAGTATTATAATCAACTGTACTTCAATTAAAAAACAATAAAGAAGACCATCCCAGTAGAAAATGAACAAAGAACCTGCATGAATAGTTCAAAAGAGAAGAAATACAACAGTTCAGAAATGTGGAAGAATTTTCCAGATTCATTGGTAAGCAAAAGAACTTCCAAAAAAAAAAAAAAAAGAGAGATGCTGCTTCCCACATCAAACATGATGAATAGCAATAGGAACAGATTGTGACACAGTGCTCACTGTGTGCAGGGCACTTTTCTCCAGACATTAATGAAACTGACTGACCCACCCAGCAGTTCTATAAGCAGGTCCTGTTATCCACATTGTACAGATGAACAAACTGCGCCACTTAAAGATAAGTAACTTGTCCAAGGTCACATAGCAAGTAAGTGCTAAGGTCAGGATTTAAACCCAGACTCTCTGATTCTAAAGTTTTTTTGTTTTTTTATTTTTTTGCTGTGTGCAGCCTTTCTTTTAGTTGTGGTGAGTGGGGGCTACTCTTCGTTGTGGTGTGCAGGCTCCTCATTGCCGTGGCTTCTCTTGTTGCAGAGCACGGTCTCTAGGCACGTGGGCTCAATAGTTGTGGCTCACGGGCTCTAAAGCGTAGGCTCAATAGTTGTGGTGCACGGGCTTAGTTACTCCGTGGCATGTGGGATCTTCCTGGAGCAGGGATCGAACCCATGTCCCCTGCGTTGGCAGGCAGGCTCTTAACCACTGCGCCACCTAGGAAGCCCTGATTCTAAAGTTTTAGTGCTTTTTAACTACTACCCTTTATTGCCTCTCAAAGATTTTAGTAAACAGTAACCAGAATTAAGAGAGTACATAAGAGCAGGCACTTTTATTCACTGCTGGTTAGAGTGCAAGCTAGTAGGCATTTCTGTAAAGCAGTTAAGCAGTGTGTTTGAAAGCTTTAAAATGTGTGTATTTCTCTTTCTGGCTTACTTCACTCTGTATGACAGACTCTGGGTCTATCCACCTCATGACATATAGTTCAATTTCATTCCTTTTTATGGCTGAGTAATATTCCATTGTATATATGTGCCACATCTTTATCCATTCATCTGTTGATGGGCATTTAGGTTGTTTCCATGGCTAACACATATATATGGAATCTGAAGAAATGGTACTGATGAACAGGTAAGAATGGAGATACAGAAGTAGAGAATGGACTTGAGGACACGGGGCTGGGGTGGGGGGCGAAGGGGAAGCTGGGACAAAGTGAGAGAGTAGCATAGACATATTTACATTACCAAGTATAAAATAGATAGCTAGTGGGAAGTTGATGTATAACAAAAGGAGATCAACTTGATGATGGAAGATGCCTTAGAGGGCCAGGACGGGGAGCGGGGGAGGGAGTCGCGGGAGGGAGGGGATATGGGGATATATGTATAAATATAGCTGATTCACTTTGGTGTACCTCAAAAACTGGTACAAGAGTGTAAAGCAAATATATTCCAATAAAGAGCTTAAAAAAAAAAGTGTGTATTCTTTGAACTTGGAATGTATATTGTGGAAATCTTTTTAATAACTACATAAAAATGTAGGTACAGAAATTTAATCTGAAGTTCTTTTATAATAGCAAACACTAAAAACTTAAATGTCTAATAAGGGGATTAGTTAAATAACTTTGGGAAATAGTCTTGTTAAGCTTGTATTCTTATTGCCGGTAGTAAAGTAATTCTGCTAATTAATTAGTTCATGCAGGAATAAGTTTGCTTCTTTCTCTATCTGCATTAAGTATATACAGTATTTGACTTTCCATAGTATTATTTTGTTTTATTTTTTGACTGTGTTCGAACTTCATTGTAGTGCATGGGCTTTCTCTAGTTGCAACGAGTGGGGTCTATTCTGTCTTGCGGCATGTGGGCTTCTCATTGTGGTGCCTTCTCTTGTTGCAGAGCACAGCTCTAGGCACATGGACTTCAGTAGTTGCGGTGCGTGGGCTTAGTAGTTGTGGCGCGTGGGCTTAGTAGTTGTGGCACATGGGCTTAGTAGTATTGGCTCACGGGCTCCAGAGCACAGGCTCAGTAGTTGTGGCACGCAGGCTTAGTTTCTCCGTGGCATGTGGAATCTTCCCGGACTAGAGCTCAAACCTATGTCCCCTGCATTGGCAGGCAGATTCTTAACCACTGGACCACCAGGGAAGTCCCTCCATAGTATTGTTATAAAATTGAGATGTCACTAATTTGCTCTTTTTAGCTGTTTCTACGTTGCATGAGTAAAATTGAAGTAAAGTTTGTTTAACCTTCAGTAAAGATTTTATGTATCTTTTTAAGTAAGGAAATCACTGAGAAATAGAATTTGAATTAAACATTATAATTATTATAGATGATATGCTTTATTTCTATTAACTTTTTTTCCCTTAGATATAGCATATCTATTAAGATGCCTTAGAAAAATAACCATGGAGAAGTATGTTAGAGTACAGAAGATTGGAGAAGGTTCATTTGGAAAAGCCATTCTCGTTAAATCTACAGAAGACGGCAGACAGTATGTTATCAAAGAAATTAACATCTCAAGGGTAAGTGTATTTTTTGTTTGGTTATCCAAGTAGAAGTCTGGTTACAAAAGGATTCATTTTTAGAGAATAAAAAAAACATGGCAATGCGTGACCTGAAGCGAAAGACTGCCACAATCGCAGAGAACCAGTATTTCAGAAGAGTCTGTAAATCCTTTCAGATTTTTTTCTGTGATGTGTGCTTGTGTTTATGTGTTTAAAGATACATCACCTATTGTTCTGTAACTTCATCTGGTTTGAACATCTTAAAATGTTTTTATTTGTGCCTTCAATGCATTCTTTTTAACTTCTGGCTATATTTTAATATTTGGGCTGTGCTTTGTCAGTAGCATTGTTGTTAACCACTCTCCTTTTGATGGACTTTTATGTTGTTTATTTACTTAATTTACTGATTTTTCCTTCTATTTAAGATGTCCAATAAAGAAAGGGAAGAATCAAGGAGAGAAGTTGCAGTGCTGGCAAACATGAAGCATCCAAACATTGTCCAGTACAGAGAATCGTTTGAAGGTCAGATAAATTTCGTAAGAGAGATCACAAGAATGCCTGAGTCTTATGACAACTGTTGTTTACATCTGTTTTAAGGGCCTTTTTGTGAATTATTCTCAGGGAGAAAAGTCTATCATTTCTGCTTCAGTGCACATGCATATGAGTGTCACCCTGATTCTCCAATAATACTAACGCCACACTGTCCCTGTGTGGCTTAGTAGTGGCTTGCTGTCCCTGGGGTTGCTTATGAAGAGGCAGTGTGGTAACTACAGAGCTTTAGGCAGAGCAGGAACAGTCATTTACACCTTATTAAACTCAAGTCCCTTTAAGTGCTACCACACTGCCACTGAGAAGATGTTCTGATTTTAGAAAGTGTCCTGCTTGTTCGTGTTCTCATTATCATAATATTGAGGTATATTGAGAGTGTGCTTAAAATATTATAAAGTATTGCTATTTTGGAAATATCTACCATAATATTTGGTAATGCAGGAAGTAAGATAAGACAAAGCTTCTCTAAAGGCAGGTCAGGGTGGTTTATTGAAGTCATTCCCATTATTATCATAAATCCCTGTCAGTTGCAAAATATTTAGAAAGATAATCTAGATTGAAAGTAGAAGACAGTTTAAGCGACCATTTCAGGGTTCCATTACATACTAGTTTCAGCATTTGAATTAAAGTATCCTTGATCCCAAATAAACTTGGTATCTGTTAAAGTGGAACATACTTCGAAAAATATATAGATTGGTCAACACCTTATATCATAAATTACTAGGTTTATTTATTTATTTTATGAGGGCAGTGAAATGAGGCTTTGTAGCTCATGTGAAAGAGTACAATGTTAACCATCTCTTCCTTCCTAGGACCTTGGATTTCCTTTATTTACCTTTCCCCTAGCATCTGTCTTTTAGTTTCTTTTTTCTTTCATCACCAAGATTTTATTATTTAAAGGTAAAAGGTTTGAATGTATGTCAACACATTTTATCAGATGTTTTATATTTATGTTGTATACTTCACCTGGAAACATCTGGATGATTCAAAAGGGATAGCACATTCTTTAAATAGGGTTATATTATTACTGGCGTTTAGGGTTTTTTTTTTTTAAGATTTATTTTATTATTTATTTTATTTTTGGCTGCGTTGGGTCTTTGTTGCTGCACACAAGCCTTCTCTAGTTGTGATCAGCGGGGGCTACTCTTCGTTGTGGTGTGCTGGTTTCCCATTATAGTGGCTTCTCTTGTAGAGCATGGGCTCTAGGCGTGTCGGCTTCAGTAGTTGCAACTCGTAGGCTCAGTAGTTGTGGGTCACAGGCTCTAGAGCACAGGCTCAGTAGTTGTGGCGCACAGGCTTAGTTGTTCCACGGCATGTGGGATCTTCCCGGACCAGAGATTGAACCTATGTCCCCTGCATTGGCAGGCGGATTTAGTTTTAAAGGAGTAAATGCTCATGGTAAACGTATTCGGGAGTGCAGACATGCATGAACCCCAGGCTCTCCGTTCCTCCTACTCTACTTATTCTCGTACCCTAGGAGTAAGCACTGTGAGTAACTCCATGTTGATTCCTTACTGTACTTTCTGTGCCTGTGTGGAGCAAGAATATGTGTATAGCTTTGATGTTTAAAAACAAGTGGGATCGTATGTATATATGTCTGCATCTAGTTCTTTTCACTTTGTATCTCATGGGTACCTTTCCATGTCACTGTGTATTGATGCACTCCATTCCTTAAAACTTTCTTGTAACATCTGCAGTGTTTCCCACTGTATGCACTTTATGACTCTGTCATAACTTGTTTAGCCTGTTTTCTGTTATGGATACTTAGGTTGTGTTTAGTGTTTCACTATTACAGGCAGTATTGTATCTTTATGTCCTTGTAAAGATGTGTGTGTACTGTGGCAGTACTTTAGGAGTGGAATTGTTAGACTGAAGGGAATGAGAGTTCCTGTGTCTCACAGGCTCTCCAACCCTGGCTTATAAATTCATTCTCAAATTTATAAGGTGTAATTTCATCTGGTGATTGTATACATTTGGTCACAGTCCCTGTTTCTGCCTCACCAGAACCACCTTCTCATTTTAATCATGTAGCTCTTTGAGCCTCTTTAGTTTCTCATAGAGCTTTTGGGAGCTCTGAAACACAAATACATAATTTTTCTCTAAAATGATTAAAAATAACTTACATATGTGAACTTTTTTTTTTTTTTTTTTTTTTTCTTTTTTGGCACACAGGGCTTAGTTGCTCTGTGGCATGTGGGATCTTCCTGGAGCTAGGATCGAACCCGTGACCTCTGCATTGGCAGGTGGATTCTTAACCCCTGCGCCACCTAGGAAGCCCCCATATGTGAACATTTTAAATCTCTCAATTTTTAAAAATAAGCAAGTTGGTTAAAAAAGTGAATTTTTGTCATTTTGAATGTCTGCCATGAAAGGTGAGGAAATTAATGCTTTACAGTTCCTCCCCACTGATTTTTGTTCATCTTGACAGGGTAAAAGTATTTAATAATTATCTTTTGATTTGAAATTATAATTCTTAGAGTTGTTTGGCCTTAGTTCTACATTTAGACAGATTCAAGTCTTAATGTTAATTCTTCCATACCTTAGCTCCCCCTTTCTAGAGATGTTTGAGTTTATCTCCCGCTTGTCTGGATTTCATCAGTCGTTTTTCATGATGAGCTTATGGATGCTGTATTCCCTCAATGCAGTTACTGTTTGCATGTCTGAGTGTCTTACTGATGCTTTTACACATGAATAAGTATCTTCGATAACCCCTTTTCCCTTACAAGCACATTATGTCTTCTGGCATTGAATGTTTCCTTAGAAAATTTTGAGTTCAGCATAAAGCTTCTCCTCTTCTTGAAGGTAATTTACTTTATCTTTCCTTGATGCTTGAAGGATTCTTTCTTTAGAATTGAAATTCACTAGAATATGGCTTAGTATTAATAATTCTGATTCTGTTTCTTTTGGAACATTTTGTACCCTTTGTCCCTGCAGATTCTGGTTTTCCTTTGTTTCAGAAAAGTGTTCATTTCACTCTTTAAAAAAATCCGTTTATACCTTAAAATAAGGAAAAATATTCCAAAACTTGTTTGTCAGAAAGTTGTCTTAGCTTACAAATTAATTATTCCTTATAAAGTCTCGTATTATAGGATGGGCTCTCAAATTTTTAAAATACACTAAATAACAAGATGCTTTTGGGAAAGAAGGCTTCACTGAGTTAGTTTTGAGTGCTTATAGAGGTCCTCAGGCAGAATCAGTTTTAAAACGAGGTATCAAATTGAATATTGATGTCATAATTGGAGATATTAGATACTGAAGTAAGTCTTCTAAAGTCACTTAAAAGGCAATACGGTTATGTTGTGACAATCATGTGTGTGAACTCTCTAGGATGATTTTTTTTTTAAAGCCCCAGTATTATGTATATGGAATTAAGACATAGAAAAAATTCCACTGACAGCATAAACAGATTTTAAAATGCTCTCTTTCAATTAAAAGGAAATGAAGGGACTTCCTAGGTGGCTCAGTGGTTAAGAATCCGCCTGCCAGTGCAGGGGACACGGGTTCTATCCCTACTCCAGGAAGATCCTACATGCCATGGAACACCTTAAGCCCGTGCACCACAACTATTGAGCCTGTGCTCTAAAGCTTGTGAGCCACAACTATTGAGCCTGCGCTCCAGAGCCTGTGAGCCACAACTATTGAGCCCATGTGCCGCAACTCCTGAAGCCCACACGCCTAGAGCCCGTGCTCCGCAACAAAGAGAAGCCACGGCAGTGAGGAGCCCTCGCACCACAATGAAGAGTAGCCCCCGCTCACTGCAACTAAAAGAAACCCTGCGTGCAGCAACAAAGACCCAACATAGCCAATACATAAAAATAAATTAATTAATTAAAAAAAAAAGGAAATGAAGATCACGTTTATTGGGAAAATATAGGTGAATCAATAAAAGACATTGATAGTGATGATAGATGTGAAAAATTTGGATAAAATGTAAAACTGGAGAGTGAGGAGAAAATAGTATTCCCAGGCATATAAATGAATAAATTATAACATAAACTGTTATAATTAGACCCTTTACTTTTTTGTGTATGTTCCTAACATTTATCAATTTAAAAAATTTTGATCCTATCATTGAGAAAGTCTTGTGTCACTGTATATTTGGATATCTGTGTTTACATTTTTATTATTCATATATTGCTATTTTTAGTTGTGTGTAGCTCTCATCTTCTAATTACTTTCATTTTTTTTTTGTCTGTATTCCTACAGTCTACATTTTTTATCCTCTTAAGTTTGTTTTACTTCTTACTTTTGCAAAAGTACGAGTAGTTTTTATATCTTTAATGGAAACTTTTCAGTCTCATATACAGAGCTAAGTGTTGACATTCAACTTGTTCCCCATTGGTGCTGCCAAAAAGTAACTTTTCTACCTACCTGTAGAAAGCTTTTCTTTGAGGCTAAATTTGGGCTGCTTTTTGCTGCAGGTAATGGAAAATCTGGCCAGTATTGGCTTAAGTGAGAAAGATATTTAATGCCCTCACCTAACAAGAAGTCTTAAAGATGAGCAGTCTTATATATAGGGTGTATATGGCAGCTTAGGCCCTGTCTGATGTCTACTCTGACATCCTTAACATGCACGTTTTTAAACCTAATGTTGTCACCTTGTCCTGAGAAGGCACGTTGCAACTCCAAGCGGCGCCTGCATCCAAAAGATGCTGAAAGAAGGGGGCAGAGGGCGGCATCAGCAGCGCTGCTCTTATCTGTTCCTGTGGCCAGATTAGCCACTGCTTTCTCAGAAGCTGCCATTCAGATTTCCTCTTAGAGCTTAGTGACCGAAACCGGGTCAGTGACCACCTCTAACTGTAGGGGAGGCTGGGAATTAGGGAATCTGGGATTTTTTTCAGCTTCTCAAGTGGGAGGCGATGAAGGGAGAAAAGCAATAGAATTACAGGGTTAGCCTGCCAGCAGTGCGTGCCTCGGTGAGTGGTCATGGTTCTTGTCTTCCACTAAACTCTCAGTCGTTTTCTAACATGCATCAAGGCTTTGTCACTTGCCTTACAGTCTTTTTTGCCTCAATTTCAAGCCGTTTCTAGGTGGTCATTGTTTTGGGGTTTTTTTGGAGGGTATTTCTTCAATACTGTGTGAGCCCTTGGGTGATAGAGGTGACGTTTTATATTTGTGTATCCCTGACATCTCATGCAAAGTGCCTGGAACATAGTTGGCACTCAGATGCTTGTATAATTGAAGGAATACAAAACAGATTAGTATTTCCCACATGGAGGGAAGACTTTTCTGTTAACCTTGACGTTTTAACTAGTATTTATCCCAAAATAAATGATAGGGTTTTTTTTAATTTATTTATCATTTTATTGGCTGTGTTGGGTCTTTTTTTGCTGTGCGCGGGCTTTCTTTTTAGTTGCAGTGAGTGGGGGCTACTCTTCATTGCGGTGCGCGGGCTCCTCATTGCCGTGGCTTCTCTTGTTGCAGAGCAGGGGCTCTAGGCGCGTGGGCTTCAGTAGTTGCAGCACATGGGCTCAATAGTTGTGGCTCACGGGCTCTAAAGCGCAGGCTCAATATTTGTGGCGCACGGGCTTAGTTGTTCCGTGGCATGTGGGATCTTCCTGGAGCAGGGATCGAACCCGTGTCCCCTGCATTGGCAGGTGGATTCTCAACCACTGTGCCACCTAGGAAGCTCAGGTTTTTTTAATAAAAAAATTTATTTATTTATTTGTTTGTTTTTATTTTTGGCTGCATTGGGTTTTCGTTGCTACGCATGGGCTTTCTCTAGTTGCAGAGAGCGGGGGCTACTCTTCATTGCAGTGCATGGGCTTCTCACGCACTTCTCACTCTGGGAGGGCTGTTCCTTGAGCTGTAATAGCTGATACTGGCCCCTTTTCCTTACCTGGGCAGAAATAGTGTGGTCTTTTTTTTTTTTTTTTTTTTTTTAATTAATTAATTAATTAATTTAGCAGTGTGGTCTTATTTCCATGGAAGAGTGAGGGCGGAGAGAAGAAGTGTTCTTCTCATCCTGTCTACCACAGGAGGGGTCATGGAAGTCTTTTTCTCCTGTGGACTGAGGTGTAAAGGTTATTAGGGAAGTGCCCTATCTTCATGTTTGTTCACAGATTATATATCAGTACCAAGAATGCTCCATGAGAGTAGAGACTGTCTCACTGTTGAGCCCTGAGAGTTCATCACTGCATCTGTTATTGTGTTTAACAGGTAATTAAGTGATGAAACAAAGCTGAAAAGTAATGGTTAACTAAAAATCAAGGTTACGCATCTCTGATAAATGGGTGGAAGAGTGTGGTTTTTTGTAGTTGACGTTTAAGGAAATATACCTATTAAATGCAATCAAGTATATTTGTCTGCAGTTTGTCCATATTCCAGAGGTGTTTATGTCAGTGTGGACACTGCTCTCCAATGGGATGCTGTATTCTTGGTAGAAAAATCATTAATGATGGAGTTGCTTGTTAACCCAAATTATCGCACAGTCTGAACAACGAGTGTACCTTGACTTTACACTTTAACTCTTCTGACTGGTTCTGTTTTTAGTTTAATGGAATGTATTTAGTTAATTGCTGCTTTTTTAGTAAACCTTTAGGTACCTTTAATGTAGCTATGCTTTTGATGTACATTTTAAAAAATGGAATGTAATGTTTATATTTTGTAGAAAATGGCTCTCTCTACATAGTGATGGATTACTGTGAAGGAGGGGATCTGTTTAAACGAATCAATGCTCAGAAAGGCATTTTGTTTCAAGAGGACCAGGTGAGTTAGCACGTAGATTGACTCTTACTCCATAAATGTTGAGAAGTCATTCAATGCTCGTTTGTTTGTACATGTGTTTCTGTGTAGCTGTGAGTGCTGACTGGATGACTGCATGCCTCCTCCAGCATCCCACTTACCTTTCTGCTCTCGTGACCTCCCTCCTGAGTTTAGGTCCCATCTCGTTTCCTGTCTGTAGCAGTGCTGCTGTACGTGTCATATAAGTTGTTCCTGTGTGTGTATATATATATATGCATAACTGTATGTTTATGTGGGTAACTTAGTCATCACAACTGATTGATTATGCTATATCCTGTCCATCGGCTTACTGCTGCCAAACCTGATCTTCCTAAAATTTGGCTTTGCCAGGTACCTCCAGCTCTAGAAGGTAACCCACAACCGCATTAAATCCAATTTCTGTTTTGATTTCAAGGATCTCTAAAATAGGAGCCTGTTCTACCTATGCAGTCTTGTTTTTTGTTACCTAATGGGCACTCTTTTTCATTGATGTACCAGATATTTATCATGCCTTCCTTTTGTGGTTGGCACTGGGTCACAGGTTCTGACTATGACTTTCATTCTTATTCCTGTGTATTTATTCTGATTATTTATTTTATTTTGGTAATACTTTCTCACCTGTACCCCGACTCTCTGTTACTAATATTTTACCATTTCTTTAAAAACTCAGCTCAAGTCCCAGCCTTTCCTTTAGATTTTCCTTAGGTACTCTGATTTTCCGTGATCTTTTCTTGCTCTAAATTCCTATTGCATTTCTCATTATCACCCATCCTTAATTTTAATTGCAGGCTTTTACATAAGAAAATGAAGGGAGCTCTGTGCTAGGAGTGTTGTATTTGGTGTCTCTCTTAATTCTTATAACCGGAATTAGCATACTGTAGTTTTCTCTGTTTAATAGGTGAGAAATCTAAGGTTAAGTAGCTGGCTCGAAATCACAGTTGGTGTTTGAACCTACTTCTCTCTAACACCAGAGTTTATAAAATTTTCTTTTTACAAACTTGAATTGTAAAATTATGCAGCGGTTTGGAGATGGAAAGTTGTCTCTTCCCACTGTTCTGCCATGAGATTACCACTGCTTTTGGTTTGGTGTGCTCTTCCAGACTTTCTTTTTCATATTGCACATACTTGTGTATACACTGAGACACACATATTCAGAAATGGGGTGGTATACTTACTGTTCTCTGTCTTCCTTTTGTCACTTAAAAATTATCTCGATTACTTTGACATGTCAGTTCATATAGATCAGTTGTATTAGGTTTTTTTTGGGGGGGGCGTGCGATATGCGGGATCTTAGTTCCCCAACCAGGGATTGAATCCGTGCCCCCTGCAATGGAAGTGTGGAGTCCTAACCCCTGGACCACCAGGGAAGTCTTGAGATCAGTTGTATTAGTTTTAAGAGCTGCATTATATTGCATTCTAGCAAAGCCCTTGATTTGTTTCTTTTCACTTCCTACTCATTTCTGTTCCACTCCCTTCTGTGCAGAGGCAGCTCTTCCAGTGTCTTTAATCAATATCTCTGTGTATGTTTGCAAAATGGCCATCATTGTTTTGTATGTATGTATTTTAAAATGTGTATGTGTTGTATTATATCTCATTCAGTTTTACTTTTCCCCTAAGGACTATTTCTGATCCATCCTTTTTGCTGTCTGTACATCTGTTGTTTCTAACTTATCTAATAGTTCATGGTATTCATCTCAGTCTACACTTTTACTGCATCATGCACCTTTGTTAATGTGCTCTGAATAATTTCACATGAGAATTATTTTTCTGAGTAAGTTGTAATTTACTGTAGAGCAGAGGACCCCAGTTTACTTACATCATGTCAGGGTACTAAGGAAGGCTGTGTCTGTGGTAGTACCAACTTGGCATAACTAATCAGTTGATTGATAATGTCATACAAATGCGGACTTTGAGGTTCTTGGCAATAACTTGGAAATATGGTAAGATGAGACCTTGAGTTAAAAGTACTGTTGAACAGGGTAATGTCATATTCCTCAAGCTTTCCTTATATCATGTTCCACAGTTAAGCCTACTAGACAGAGCACAAAACTTGGAGTGAGAAAACTTGAGTTTGAGTCCTTGTTATGTTTACAAGTTACTTAAACTGTTTTGAAACTGTCTCCTCATTCAGTAGTGGGGGTATTCCTACCAGGTGGCCGATGGTACTGTTGAGGTGAGGTCAGATAGTAATGTATATTTGTGTACATGTGTATGTATATATGTATGTTTTTTTATTAAAATTTTATCTGATATGTTCCATTGCTTGTGCTTATTTTTATTCTTTTGTCTCTTTTGAGTTTTAAAATGCTTGCTATTAAATTCTGTAATATTCTATTGTAAAGTAGAATAATGTATGGATTTGGTTTTACTGTTGGATAAATATTCTTAGTGCATAACGATATGTGTGTGTGTGTGTGTACATATATGTATTTCTTGTAATCCTAGAAATTATGGAGATTACTCTATTTCTTTTTTGTCCATCTCTGAGAGTATTCCATACTAAGCAGTACAAATTTGGCAAGTTTTCTTTTAAGTTAATAGCATTTTTTCTTACCCTCCAAAATGACAAGTTTTGCTAGCCTATTTAAAATGGGAATTACTTATATAAAAACAACCTGCTACTCAACTGGGCTTTGAAGCAGGAAAACAGAAGTCAGAGGCCATCTTTGTTTTAGGCCGTAGGTTGAAATCAGTCTGAGATGGTTTTGTTCCGTCTGTAGAATAAAAATGAGGGGCTTCCCTGGTGGCGCAGTGGTTAAGAATCCGCCTGCCAATGCAGGGGACATGGGTTCGATCCGTGGGCCTGGAAGATCCCACATGCCATGGAACAACTAAGCCCATGTGCCACAACTACTGAGCCTGTGCTCTAGAGCCCGCGAGCCCAACTACTGAGCCCGTGTGCTGCAACTGCTGAAGTCTGTGCACCTGGAGTGTGTGCTCCGCAACAAGAGAAGCCACCGCAATGAGAAACCTGTGCACCACAATGAAGAGTAGCCCCCGCTCTCTGCAACTAGAGAAAGCCCGTGTGCA
The DNA here is from genome assembly GCF_030028045.1 of Hippopotamus amphibius kiboko. Taxonomy (NCBI): domain Eukaryota; kingdom Metazoa; phylum Chordata; class Mammalia; order Artiodactyla; family Hippopotamidae; genus Hippopotamus; species Hippopotamus amphibius. The sequence continues at coordinate 107,246,787 of NC_080187.1, forward strand.
GCAATGAATACCCAACACAGCCAAAAATAAATAAATAGATAATAAAATCTTAAAAAAAAAAGAATGGAAGTGGGAGCAGAGACCTGTGAGACAAGGAAATTCTCCAACTGCTCAAGCCATTCTCCTCAAACTTTCCAGTAAAGAGGCAAACAAGGAAGCAACTTGACTCAGTCTGTGACTTTTAATCAGTAGTGAACAGTGAAATGAACTAAGTACCTTCTGCTAAACAATCCTTGGATGGCGTATCCATGTAGATATTAAAAAGATGTGCCACCGACTGTTTTTGGCTTTTTTTTTTTTAATTGAGATACAGTTAACAGACAATAAACAACATATATTTAAAGTGTACAATTTGGTATCCCAATCTCCTAGTTCATCCCCCCCCCAACCCTCCCCACTTTCCCCACTTGGTGTCCATGTGTTTGTTCTCTGCATCTGTGTCTCTATTTCTGCCTTGTATTTCCTCTTTCATAGTTGTTAGCATTTGCCTTATGTATTGAGGTGCTCCTATATTGGGTGCATATATATTTATAATTGTTATCTCTTCTTCTTGGATGGATCTCTTGATCTTTATGTAATGTCCTTTCTTGTCTCTTGTAACATTTTTTATTTTAAAGTCTATTTTATCTGATGTGACTATTGCTACTCCAGCTTTCTTTTGATTTCCATTTGCATGGAATATCTTTTTCCATCCCCTCACTTTCTGTCTGTATGTGTCCCTAGGTCTGAAGTGGGTCTCTTGTAGAAGCATATATATGGGTCTTGTTTTTGTATCCATTCAGCCAGTCTGTGTGTTTTGGTTGGTGCATTTAGTCCATTTACAATCAAGGTAATTATTGATATGTATGTTCCTATTACCATTTTCTTAATTGTTTTGTTTTTCTTTTTGGAGGTCCTTTTCTTCTCTTATGTTTCCCGCTTAGAGAAGTTCCTTTAGCATTTGTTGTAGGGCTTGGTTTGGTGGTGCTGAATTCTCTTAGCTGTTGCTTGTCTGTAAAGCTTTTGATTTCTCCATCGAATCTGAATGAGATCCTTGCTGGATAGAGTATTCTTGGTTGTAGGTTCTTCCCTTTCATCACTTGAAATATATCATGCCCCTCCCTTCTGGCTTGCAGAGTTTCTGCTGAGAAATCAGCTGTTAACCTTATGGGAGTTCCCTTGTATGTTATTTGTTGCTTTTCCCTTGTTGCTTTTAATAACTTTTCTCTAATTTTTGTCAGTTTGACTGCTATATGTCTTGGCGTGTTTCTCCTTGGGTTTATCCTGCCTGGGACTCTCTGTGCTTCCTGCACTTGGGTAGCTATTTCCTTTCCCATGTTAGGGAAGTTTTCAACTAGAATCTCTTCCAATATTTTCTCGGGTCCTCTCTCTCTCTCTTCTCCTCTTGGGACCCCTATAATGCTAATGTTGGTGCATTTAACATTGTCCCAGAGGTGTCTTAGGCTGTCTTCAGTTCTTTTCATTCTTTTTTCCTTATTCTTTTCCGCATCAGTGATTTTCACCATTCTATCTTCCAGGTCACTTATTCGCCCTTCTGCCTCAGTTAATCTGCTATTGGTTCCTTCTAGTGTATTTTTCATTTCCGTTCTTGTGTTGCATATCTCTGTTTGTTTGCTCTTTAATTCTTCTAGGTCTTTGGTAAACTTTTTGATCTTTGCATCCAAAGTCCTGGATCATCTTCACCATCATTATTCTGAATTCTTTTTCTGTAAGGGTGCCTATCTCCTCTTCATTTAGTTGTTTTTCTGGTGTTTTATGTTGTCCCTTCACCTGGTACAAAGTCCTCTGCTTTTTCATTTTCTCTATCTTTCTGTGGCTGTGGTTTTCAGTTCCACAAGACAAAATACTGCTGATACTGCTTGATACTGCTGTCTGCCCTCTTGTGATTTTTTGGCTTATTTTTAAGTTTTGGATAAATTTTCTCGTAGTCTTCTCTCCTGATAATTTCCAAATATATGTTCCTTTAAATAGAAAGTCTGGTCTCATAGGGTTGGTCCTGATATTTAGGTGTCGTCAGAGTGTTAATTAAGCATGTGGGCTTCCATGAGTTTGCTCTGAAAATCCAGAGCCTTATAGAACTGAGTAACTGTGCAGCTACTAAGGCCACAGAATTGATTTCTGTCTAGAAGTTTTCATAAGGAATCTTGGATTGGATTGTTAAAAATATTATTTGTTCTCCTATCCCAAGGCCAGGAAAGCAACCCCAGTACATTCTCCACTAAATTTCACCTGCAGTACCTATGAATTTGGGTGATTTTCTTTCTTCTTGCAGGTTTTCAGATTTGCCAGGTTTTTTGGCTACTGCTAAATGCCCTTGCCACCTATGATGCTGAGACCCTGTAAGTCAGGTGCTAGGCCAGTTCTCTGGTGGCGCAATGTAGAAATTGGTTCTGTGTGTTTTTGTTAGCAGTGGGCTTGTCATAATTGAATGAAAATCATCCTCACATATGACACTCCAAGGTGTGGCCTTGGTTGCACAATTGATTTGTGTAGTTATATTCTGGTAAAAAGGAGTGTAGATTCTTATTGAACCAATGAAAATTACAGTATTCCTGAAAAGTAGAACTCAGTGAAACTGTTTCTTTCTAAATTCTGAATAGGTCATTGAGAGTCAGATAATCATTTTGAGATGTTATATTTCAGTCTACAAAAGCGTAATCCAAGTTGAGGGTTAGAGATAGCTTAAGAAGAAGAAAAAAGGACTTTATATGTTCATTAGTATGAAAGAATGGAACATTAAAAATAATACCAATTGTATTCCAAACAAACACAATTAAATTTCATTTAATTCAGTTCATTCAGTCCTAGTAATTCTTATCCTGCTGGGTTTTAGGTTAGTCTGCTTTTATGATCTATATCAGCTTCTGGACTGAAAAAGCCTTAGAAATGTTGACTCAGTCCATTGTCAACGTGAGCTCAGAAGCTTGTACTTACGAGTCTGTTTTTAGAGGTATCAGTAGTTCAGTGTTCCTAGTACAGTCCTTTCCAGGAGCCTTCTGGTCATCAAAAAGCAATGTCCTGTTTGATAATGAGATTGAAAGGCTGTAGTTAATTTATAATAGTAACCAGTAGTAGAATACAGTTCTCCATAGGGATATTTGATATGGGCTTGATGAATATTTTCCTTAAGGGTGAAAACAGACAGCAAAGTCATTGACAAATCTCTGGGACTTCCCATAAAATATGCATTTTCTGAAATATTTATATTAATATTTTACTTATACAAACGTAACCTAGAAAATACTTAGCATCTTTGTTAATTTGGTGAGTCTTCCCATGCAGCTCTTATAAAAATGTTGAGCTAACTAATATATATGGTGAGAGGTAGCCTACAATTTTTATTTTATTTTTTCTAAATTTAGGATCTAATCTTGGGAAGGCAAAGATTACAGAGTTGTCAGAGATTTGGTCACTTGATTAAGATAGGGTTTTGGATACCTGAAAAGTAATATTTGGTTACCTGTTGAATCAAAGTGATAAAATATTTTAAAGTAAATACAGGTGGAGAAGATTCCGGGAAGATAGTAGAGTAGGAAACACCAGGAATCTGTCTCCCCACCTACACAACAATACAATGTCAGAGTCTATCCAATGTAACTTTTTTTAACAGTTCCTTTCTTTTTTCTTTTCTTTCCTTTTCTTTTCTTTTCTTTCCTTTCCTTTTCTCCTTTCCTTCTTTCTTTCTTTCTTTCTCTTTGATTGCATTCGGTCTTTATTGCAGTGCACGGGTGTCTCGTTGCAGTGGCTTTTCTTGTTGCAGAACATGGGCTCTAGGCATCCAGGTTTCAGTAGTTGTGGCACACAGCCTCAGTAGTTGTGGCTCACGGGCTCTAGAGCACAGACTCAGTAGTTGTTGTGCATGGGCTTAGTTGCTCCGCGGCTGCGGCATGTGGGATCTTCCCGGCCCAGGGATCGAACCCATGTCCCCTGCATTGGTAGGCGGATTCTTAACCACTGCACCACCAGGGAAGTCCTCCAGTGTAACTACTTTGGATCTCTGGAATCTCTTGAAGGCTTGTGACTTCCAAGGGAAGGCTTGAATACTAAATTGTGGTTAATTTCAGTCAATTTCAACTCTAGGTATCAGGGGCTGCTCATCTCCCACCTCCCAGCACTGAGGCATCCAGCTGTGCATGCATCCCAGAAGCAGCTTGCATGCACCTTTGGGAACCAGAGTGGGTAAACAGGTCCCTGTCCTCCAGGTTTCGGGGATCTGTGCTCTGATTGTTGATGGCAACTTCAGATCTCAGAGGTGTGGGGAAAGAAGTGGGCAGCCATTGTTGTGTTCCTCCCCACTTTGTTGTAAGCCTCTCCCCTTCTGGCTGAAGTGACTTCCAGGGGATTTAAAGAGCCAGCACCCCTTTTCCCCCCTGCTTCATTTCTCTTTCCACCTTTGGGGAGCCAGACTTTAAAGCCTTTAGGCATTCAAAGCAACCACAGTATGAGGGAAGTTTGAAAGTCACCATGCATACCCAGAGAAACATGCAGACTCAGAAAAAACCTGAGAGGATTTTAAGTTTGTGCCTCAGGCTGATCTTGACTCAGAGACAACATACAACAGTCAACAAAAACAGAAACAAAAAAACAGCAAACCTTGGGGAAGGAGAAAAAGCTGATTTCCAGAGGTACTGCATTTTTATATTCAAAGGATTACTTTTCAGCCAAAAAAAAAAAAAAATCAGGAAAGTATAACTCATTTGTAGGGGAAAATAAAAAAACAAGACCAATAGGAACTGTCTCTGGAAAAGATCTGATGGCAGATATACTAGACAAAGAGTTTAAAAAAACTGTCTTAAAGAGGCTCAAAGCTAAAAGAAGACATGGAGAAAGTCAAGAAAACTATATGAACAAAATAAACATCAATAAGGACATAGAAAATCTAAAAAGAAATCAAAAAAGAAATTCCAAAGCTGGGAAGTAGAATAACCAAAATGAAGAAATATTAGAGGGATTCAGAGGCAGATTTGAACCTTTCCTGAGGAAGAAGAATCAGTGAACTTGAGGCTAGGACAATGGAAATTATAGAGTCTGAGTAACAGAGATAAAGGATTGAAGAAACATGAACAGAGCTTAAGGGACCTGTGGGACATTGTCACACAGACCAACATGTGCATTGTGGGAAGGAGAAGAGGGAGAGAGGGACAAACAGTATTTGAAGAGTTATTGGCTGAAAACTTTACAAATTTGATGAAAGACATGTATATAAACATCCAAGAAACTCAATGAACTCCAAGGAGGATGAACCCAAAGAGACCCACACCAAGACACACTATAACCTAACTGTTGAAAGCCAAAGAATCTTGAAAGCAGCAAGAGGGAAGTGGCTTATCACATGCAAGGGATCATTAGTAAGATTTCCAGCAGATTTCTCAGTGGAAGCTTTAGAGGCCAGAAAACACTGGGCTGATGTATTCAAAATGCTGAAAGAAAAAAAAAAAACTATCAACCAGAAATCCTTTATCTGACAAATTGTCCTTCAGAAATGAGAGATTTCTAGATAAAAGCCTAAGCTGTTTGTTACTACCAGAGTTGCACTGAAAGAAACATTAAATGGAGGCTTGCAGATTGAAAGGAAGGCATACTAGACAGTGACTTGAAGCCATATGAAGAAATGGAGAGCTCAGTAAAGGTAAATACATAGGCAGTTATAAAAGCTAGAATTATTACAACAATGATTTGTGACTCCCCTTTTTCTACATGATTTAAGAGACTAATGCTTTTTTTAGAAGCAGTTATTAGTCTAAAAGCAATTATTGTAATTGGTTTGTAACTCACTATTTTGTTTTTCTACATAATTTAAGAGACTAATGCATTTAAAAAATTATAAGTTTATATTTTGGGACATACAAACGATGTAATTGTACAAAGATGTAATTTGGTGAAATCAGCAACTGAAAGAAGTAGGACGGAGATGTAAAGGAGCAGAGTTTTCATGTGTTTATTGAAGTTAAGCTGATACACATCCAAATTAGAGTATTGTAATTTTATGGTATTGAATGCAATCCCCATGGTAACCACACAGGAAATAGGTATACAATATATATAAAAGTGAGAGATGAATTTAAATGTTTCACAACACAAAAAGCACAAAAGAAGACAGTAATGCAGGAAATAAGGGACAAAAGAACCACAAGGCATATGGAAAACAAATAACAAAGTGACAGAAGTAACCCTCCATATCAGTCAGCCTTAAGAAGGAAGGGAATTCTGACATGTACTACAGTGGCTCAACCTTGAGAACATCATGCCAAGTGAAATAAGCCAGTCACAAAAAGATGAACACTATGATTCCATGTGTGTGACATATTCAGAGTACTTGAAATCATAGAGACAGAAAGTAGAATAGTGATTTCCAAGGACCAGGGAAAGAGGGGAGTGGGGAGCATTGTTTAACATTTAACATTGCAGGACTTCCTAGGTGGCGAAGTGGGTAAGAATCTGCCTGTCAATGCAGGGGACACAGGTTCAATCCCTGCCCCAGGAAGATACCACATGCTGCAGAACAACTAAGCCCGTGCACCACAGCTATTGAGCCTGTGCTCTAGAGCCCGTGAGCCACAGCTATTGAGCCCCTGTGCTGCAACTACTGAAGCCCATGCGCCTAGAGCCTGTGCTCTGCAACAAGAGAGACCACCACAATGAGAAGCCCGCATACCACAAAGAAGAGTAGCCCCCACTCGCTGCAACTAGAGAAAGCCCGTGTGCTGCAACGAAGACCCAACACAACCAGTAAAATAAATAAATAAATAGATAGATAGATAAATAAATTTATTTAAAAAAAATTTAACATTTCAGTTTTACAAGATGAAGAGAGTTGTATAGGTGGTGATCGTTGTACAACAATATGAAAGTACATAATACCACTGAAGTATGCACTTAAAAATGGTTAAGCTGGTAAACTTTGTGTGATGTGTATTTTATTATAATTAAAATTTTTAAAAAAATATACATGAAGGCAATACAATTATAAGGATCCTTAGCTCTGTCATAGGTGAGGAACTTTTGTTCAAAAACATACATGATAAAGTCAGTACAAAGCAGAGAAAATTATTCTGATAACATGGAATATCTGCTTTCTAGGTAAATTTCGCAGAAGTTAAATAGTGATCTCTTATTACTTCTTACAGGCTAAAATCAATTTATGATTCTATCAGAGAGAAAGCCAAGTTCTGTTTTTCCACTAATATAATATTTGGCAGTAAAAGTTTCTCAAAAATTTTTTAAAATGAATAAACCTGTCAAAACAGCATACTTTAGTAAATTTTAACACATTTTATTGCACAAAGAAACCTAAGTTTTGGAGCAGAGAAAATGGTTTGTGGAGTTGTTTTAGTGCTCTAAGGCAGTCTGTGGTAATGGAAGTAACATGTACACATAAAGCTGTAATTCAGAGAAGTGTATGATAATTACCATGTGTTTAGTTGGGTTGGCTCAGCATTTTATAACATTGGAATTTGGCAGCCTTTTGAGCAAGAGAATGCCATTATCCCAACAATATTTTGTAAATATTAATGTGAGCTAATGTGTATAAGGAAGTGAAAAGGAGAGGTTAGAAGCAGGGGTGTAATTGGATGATCTTCCTTCCCCTCCAGCCCTGATGTAAGATGGGCTGAACTGGACAGACAGAGGGGCATGCTGTGCTCTCCTCCTCCTCCTTGGAACTTCCCTCTGGAGCCTCATTTCTGTCAGATTTTGCTGTATCGCCTGCAGGCTGAGTTGGCTGTTGTGCTCTGGGCTGTCAAAACTCAGAGCATCACCTGTACTCTACTTAACCCATCTCACTCCTAGTCTCTGATGCAGGTCAGCAAACATGGGCCAAGCTCGACCCACATCTGTGTTTGTAAATAAAGTTTTATTAAAACAGTTAACGTTTGGGGGGGCTTCCCTTTTGGTGCAGTGGTTAAGAATCCACCTGCCAATGCAGCAGACACAGGTTCAATCCCTGGTCCGGGAATATCCCACATGCCATGGAGCAACTAAGCCTGTGTGCCACAACTACTGAGCCTGTGCTCTAAAGCCCATGAGCCACAACTACTGAGCCCATGCACCACAACTACTGAAGCCCGTGTGCCTAGAGCCCATGCTCCACAACAAGAGAAGCCACTGCAGTGAGAAACCCTTGCACTGCAGCAGAGTAGCCCCCACTCGCCACAACTAGAGAAAGCCCACATGCAGCCACGAAGACCCAATGTAGCCAAAAAGAAAAAGACGCCCCAAAACAGTTAATGTTTTTTTGTTTGCGTATAATCTCTGGCTGCATTTATAGTACAGTGGCAAATCTGACATGGGGCAGAGGCCATAGGGTCTGCAAAGCCTACTCTCTGGCCCTTTACAGAATAAATTTGCTGGTTCCTGGTCTATGAGCTCTTTTATTAACTTTTTTAGCCAGTTCCTGCACATATCAAGTACATTGTTAGTGCTAAATACATTTTTGTCTAATTATAAAGGAGTACAGGTATGGGAAATATGGTAATGAAAAACATGATCTGTAAAACAAGGTATTGGTGGTTCGTAGGATGCGTCCCAGGCGCTCTGGGTAGACTGCATAATGATAAGACTCACCTGAGCTGAATTTTCATTTTCTTTTGTACTTTTCCTGACCCCTCCCTGCTGGAGTTAATTGCTCTCTCAAGTGCACATTGCTGTTATGACTTGTACATTTTATTAGATATTTGTCTATAAGTGTACTTCTACCACTATGTGAATGAACTCAAAGAACTCATTTCATTTTTCTACTTACAGCGCCTTATGTAAATATGAAAAGGAACTTAAAATTTACGTAGTCCTCAGTAAATATCTACCGAACCAAGAGGGTTGTTTTAGAAAAAAATTAAAAATTAATTTTAGGTTACTTTAATGTAACACTTGTTCTTTAAAAAAAATACTGAAGAGGTAAGAGTAAAATGTAAAGCTTGTTACTTACCTTTCATTCATTCTTCTGAAAATCCACTTCCCTGAGGAAAACACTGTCAACTGATCGGTAGCTGTCCTGTGCATCCTCCCTACACACAGCACACAGTTGTAAACAATTATATAGAGTTCAGGCGTGTAATAGACATAAACAGCCTTAAAAAAAAGGCGTGTGCTATGCATACTGGCCTGTGACTTTCTTTTTTTCCCTTCATGGTGTACATACATAGAAGTACTTCCTTCATAGAATTCTAGTGATACAAATTGTGACATTTCACCAGTCACCTTGATGGATGTTTAGATGTTTAGGTTTAGGTGGACGAACAAAAGGATATGTACACGTCCTTGTACATATCCTTTTGTATTTGTGACACTTTATCTGTAGGATAAATTTGAAATTGTAGTTCTTTCAAATGGTATGTGAATTTAAAATTTTTACTGAGTAACTATAATTAACTTTTTCACAAATAGGGTATGCAAAGACTTATTTCCTCACACTCTGGCCAACATTGTTTATAACTTCATCTTTGTTAGCTTACAATGGTATCTTATTTTAATTGCTATTTTTTTTTAACTTGGAAGGAGATTAGTATTTGATTTATGTGCTTATTGGCTTACGTTTCCTCCGTCATTGGCCTTTCCAGTCTTTTGTCCACTTCTTATTTTGGCTGCCAGCATTTTTCTCAGTGATGTTGAAGAACTATTGTGTATTAGAGAATTAGCAATGTAAGTGTTATGTTGCAGGTATTTAATTGTATATTTTGCCATCCAGATATTTTAAAATTTATGTAGGAAACTTTTCTTGTGACTTGTGGGTTTGGTATCATCTTTTAAAATTCCTGCATCAGTCAAAATTATGGAAAATTAACTCCTATTTTCTTCCTCATTTTGTGCTTTAATGTTTTCATGTTTAACAATGCCAACTTCAGAGTGTGTGTTTATATGTGACGAATGTGGGGCAAGAAAAAAGTCAGTGATGTGTTTCAAATTTCCAGCCTGATTTTTTCCTTTCATGATTTTTACTTATGTAGAAAAAAGATATACTTAACAGCAAAGAAAAGTCACTCACCATCATGCTATCCTAAAATATAAAGTAGTTCCATTTTTCATTCTCTGGAAATTTCTTTTCATATTAATTCTGATTTATAAGAGATTCTTCAGTAGTAGTCTCTTATATTTAAACTTAGTGTGTGCAGTGCACATAATGTGTCAGTTGACTTGAATATCTACCTGATGTTAGTGACATTAATTACAGTGAAATTAAAAATTGTAGCCTAACTTTAAATATATGCAGTTTATTGTATATCAATTATATCTCAATAAAAGTTCTTAAAAAAAAATTGTAGCCTAATTTGTTTAAGGATTTAGTTTCCCTCATCCCCAGATATCCCTGAATCCTTTTAATGATCAAGGAAAGACTACTGTGAAATGTAAATTTTAAAAGAAATGACAGATCTGATTTTCTCCCCTAGATTTTGGACTGGTTTGTACAGATATGTTTGGCCCTGAAACATGTACATGATAGAAAAATTCTTCATCGAGACATAAAATCACAGGTAAGTTTATTCTGTCACTACTTACTTGTATGTGGATGTGGACATGGGGCCAGCGTTGTCTTGGGCCAGAATGTTTGAGCTTGCCTCAGTCTGCATCCAACTGTCTTCTCCTTTCACAGTCCCCGCTCCAGTGTGACACTGGAGATCACACAGACATCCTGTGTTAGGTCTCCTGCCAGCTTTTCATATCTGGCTCTCTCATTATGATGGAAGAAATCCAAAAGAATGGTTGAGTGGAAGGGATTTTTTTTTCTTTTTTTGAGATTTTGCATGTTTGGAGATGACTATTCTCTTACCTTAATGATAATTTGGATGTCAAAGTTCTAGGTTGGAAATTGTTTTCATACAGAATTTTGAAGATTGACCCATTTGCCTTTGGCTTCTTGCGTTGCTGTTTTGGAATTTATGATTTCTTACCCTTATTTCTTCTCTCTGGCCTATTTAGGATATTCTCTCTGTCTCATGGTTCTGAAATTTCATTTTGTGCATTGGTGAGGCTCGCTTTTTATTCATTATGACATGCACTTTTAAAAATGCTTATTTCCTCTAGAACTGTTCTGACAAATGTTTATAGCTATATTTTCTCAAATATTATTTCTCTTTCGGTACTTTCACAGTGGTCTCCTGGATTTTTTTCTGTACACGCGTTGGAGCTTCTTAATCTATCTCTTCAAGTATCTCATTTGCTCTTTCACATTTTATTTCTGTCTTTCTCATTGTATTCTACATGAATTTTTCGACCTATCTTCCGGTTAACTAAATCCCTTTTAAATTTTGTGTAAACTAGTGTTTTTCTCATCTATTGAGTTTTTTATTATGACTATTTTTTTCTCTCCAAGATATCTAAATGGTTTTTCATATACATCTGTTCTTTTTTTTAAATTAATTCATTCATTTATTGGCTGCATTGCGTCTTCGTTGCTGCGTGCGGTCTTTCTGTAGTTGTGGAGAGCAGGGGCTTCTCTTGTTGCAGAGCATGGGCTCTAGGTGTGTGGGCTTCAGTAATTGTGGCACATGGGCTCAATAGTTGTGGCTCACAGGCTCTAGAGCGCAGGCTCAGTAGTTGTGGCGCACAGGCTTAGTTGCTCTGTGGCATACGGGATCTTCCCAGGCCAGGGCTCAAACCTGTGTCCCCTGCATTGGCAGGTGAATTCTTAACCACTGCACCACCAGGGAAGCCCCTGTTTGATTGGTTTTTTTTTAAATTTTGTTTGTTTGTTTGTTTGTTTGGCACACGGGCTTAGTTGCTCCGTGGCATGTGGGATCTTCCTGGAGCAGGGATCGAACCTATGTCCCCTGCATTGGCAGGCGGATTCTTAACCACTGAGCCACCTAGGAAGCCCTATTTGATTGTTTTTTAAAATTAATTCTGTCTGAAGTGAATTCTTGTTCTAGTTATTTTATTGGCTGTTTTTCTTTGCATTAGCTTTCTTCGTGTGTATTGGATTTTTTTTTGTGGGAGATGTTTTGTCCCCTCAGCTCACACATCTTTACATCAAGGTTTCTTTCATGATTGCCTCACTTGGGGTCGCACAGTTCCTAGAATGGGTAATGCAGAAAGGGTTTGTTTCCTGAGGTCAAGGCCGTGTGTCTGTCTTCTTATCTTCTAAACCTGCAGCTTCTTATGTAGCCTAATAGCCCCAGGATGAGTAGTGGGAGGAAGAGGGACTATGGTGGCAACTCCATACTCCCTCTTTCCTGTCTCCTGACCCTCTACCTCCTAAATCCCATTTCAGACCATGTTACTCCATTCTGCTCTACCCCACCTTGTGCCATCTTTGGCTGTGAGCTTGATTCAGATCTGACTGATAACAAAGTTTAATTCATGTTACCCCACAAACTCCTGGATCCGCGATTTGATGATAGAGCACTGGAGTTACCTAGATTCTGGAAACCAGTGGTGTGCTTTCTATCTCTGTGGATTTGCCTATTCTGGACATTTTATATAAATGGAATCATGTAATATGTGACTCTGCCTGTTTTAAAATTGGGTTATCTTTGGTTATAATTGAGTTGTAAGAGTTCTTTATTCTGATTTCAGTTTCTTTGTCAGGTACATGCTTTGCAGATATTTTCCCCAGTTCTGTGAGTTGTCTATTCACTTTCTTGATGGTGTCCTTTGCATAAAAGTTTTTAATTTAATGAAGTCCAGTTTATCTGTATTTTCTTTTTTTGCTTTGCTTTTGGTGTCATAGCTAAGAAATCATTGCATAACCCAGTGGCACGAAGATTTACACCTGTGTTTTCCTCTAAGAGTTTTATGGTTCTTATATTTAGGTCTAGAATCCATTCTGAGTTATTTTTTGCTTATGGTGTGAGATAGAGGTCTACATTTCATTCTTTGGCATGTGGATATCCAGTTATCCCAGCGATATTTTTTAACTGGGTTCATTTTTATGACAGCAGTTGTCGATTGAGAACTAGGCTGTAGCAATATTTCTGGCTTTTTTTTCATCTCTTTTACAGAACATATTTTTAACCAAAGATGGGACAATACAACTTGGAGATTTTGGAATCGCTAGAGTTCTTAATAGGTAACATACAGTTCTAAATTTTGGCTTGATATAATGTCTTCAGTGAAATTTTAATCTATGGTGATATATTTGTGATAATTTATAATATCTTTAAGTATCTTAAGCTTCCCCAATAATTCTCTTTTTGTTCTAGTACTGTAGAGCTGGCTCGAACTTGCATAGGGACTCCATACTACTTATCACCTGAAATCTGTGAAAACAAACCTTATAATAATAAAAGGTATTTAAAATGATATTCATTACATGTTTCTTTTAAATCTTTCTCTGTTGTACTATATTTATTAACCTTCAGAATATTATCTTAAAAGGAGGGCAATTGTAAAGAAGCTATTTTACTATTTTGCTGAAGTAACTATAGAAAGAATCACTTTATTATTTAAGTTACAATGGGAAATAGAGTGTTTTCTTTGTCATTCTCATTGTAGTAGTCACTTCCTATTGAATGATCATAGTTAATATTTATTGAACACTTACTATATGCCAGGCACTGTTGTAAATGCTTTCTATGTATTAATTCTTTTTATCTTCACAGTAACTTTGTGAGTCGTAGGGATTATTCATTCCTCCTTTCCTTATAAGGAAACCAAATGCAGAGAGGGGTAAAGTAACTTCCAGGTCTCAGGCATCTGGCTCCCAAGCCCAAACTCCTAATCACTGAGCTGTATTATGGCTAACAGATTAATATGTGTGTTGGAAAGAGGATTTCTGCCACTGAATTTCAGTTACATTTTATTTTCTCTCTCGTACTCTAGTTTTAAAATCCCAACCAAGAAACACTGGTCTCAATTTCTTCTTCATTAAAGCAGTATTTTGCTATAATATTTAAGAAATTGTGGTATTTTGCAAATAATTGAAGAAAACATTTTCATTTTTGCAAAATAAAAAACTAAATGAAGTGTTCATGAAATTCACTGATTTTGTCCTTTTAAATATTAGATTTCTTTAATGAAACTTCTAAAGTAATTACTTGGGCAACTGTTATTTTTCTAATTTGGGGTAGCTGCTTTTGTCATTTTGTTATGGTTGAAATTTTAAGTTTGAAAGGTCATGTTTTATGGAACACATATTTTTGCAAAGCATTTTCATGCTGCTTTTGTGAAAAAACTTTTAAAGTGAATTCTGATACTTAGAGAATATCTCTCATTTTTCTCTTACATAGTGACATCTGGGCTCTGGGATGTGTCCTTTATGAGATGTGCACACTTAAACATGCAGTAAGTAGAAGTTTCTGAAATGTTTAAAAACTTCTGTCAAAAAGTACATATCTGTATAATATTTTTGATTTAAAAAAATCATATGCCATCCTTCAGATGACCCTCTTATACTAGAAATTCTTCTATGTTGGTTTATAAATTTCTTATATTTTCTGAGGTATAAATTTAAATCAATTTTCCTTTAATATATATGCATATATTACATATGCATATTATATATGATACATATATCATATTTTATTCCAGAAAATTATTTCTAAAGACAAATAAATTTTGTCTTTTTGATGTTAAATTCACATATGAATGTGATATTTCAGCTTAAACTTTATTCATTTCATTTTAACAGTTTTTCTCAAAACATCTGAATTATTTGAATTTGAAATTGAAATTATCTAAAGAACATATCTCAGCATATTCATTGAGGGTTTTTTTTTTTTCCAACTTAGTCTTTAATTCAGAGTATTTAAAGTTTACACTGTTGAGATTTTTTTTGAGATGGCACATAATTCACCAAAAAGGGGGAGTTCTTGTCCAAAATAAGTTGAATTTTAATAACTTTCCTTTTTAAAATACTGCTTTTTAAAAGTGTTTTCCCCACTGATTAAACAATAATATATTTTCATTACAGAAATCTTAAGGGAAGAGATTAAACTATAAGTAAATGAATAAATATCAAAAGCATTTCTTCCAGCCAGTAATGAGTGCTTGTAATATTTTGTTGTTTCATTCTAGACTTTCTTCTAGAATAAGTGAGTTCTAAAATGAGTTCTGTGTTTGGTTTTTTTTTTCCCTCAAGAGTTTGGTTATATTGTGTAAGCAGTTTTATAGCTTGTTTTTATTGCCTGATATTATTTGGGGGGTATTTTTCTTTGTTGTGTTTTTTCATGGTTGCATACTTGTCTACTGTGTTACCTTAAGATTTATTTTTCTTAAGGAAAAAAGCCTGGGCTGCCAAAGTGATATGACCTGGTGGATATTAGATCTGTATTTTAAGGAATTGGTCAGTTTTTCTGTGACATACAGTCATGTAGGTCTAAATTTACATATTTTTAAAAAGTCTTTTCAATTATAATACATTGTTCTGTCACATTGCTTCTGTATTTTGGGATTGTTTATCCTTCAGTGGACACATGAAATTAAGTAATTCATTAACCTCTCTTTATGAAGAGCTTATCAGTTGGGAGATAAATAAAAGAGTAATAACCGATTTCTGCATTTAGGATTCCTTCTTAGGTACATAGATATTTCTAGATGATTGAATTGTACTCAGATCTTAATAAACAATATCATATTTTAAATAGTAGGAGAATTTAACAGAACTCTTTTATACTTGGTATAATCACCAGTGCCCAACTTATAGCATGTTTTGTTTTCTTAATGTGTACGTTAAGAACATATTGACAGTGTACAACTGTTGTATACTATTTTAGCTGAGATGTCTAAAGCTTAATTTTTCTTTCAAAATGAAATCTTCTTTAGATTTTAAATTGCCCCAGTTCTTTTTCCCCCTGCACTTCAGTTAGAGTTTATATTGTGTTTAATCCTAAAATATGTATTCCCATTGATAATGCTTGTATTCCCCTTTGGAATATTTGCCACATTGCTGATGCCATGGCTCTTGGGAGCATCACATTTAAAAATAATAATAATGAGCATTGTATAAAAAGAAATTAATTAGTGCCTTTATTATATTTTTACTAAATAATTTTAGTTCTGTAGTTAATTGTTGAGACTGACATTTTTTGATTTATGTTTCATATATGTTTATTTTCTGGATTTTAGTTTGAAGCTGGCAATATGAAAAACCTGGTACTGAAGATAATATCTGGATCTTTTCCACCCGTGTCTTTGCATTATTCTTATGATCTCCGCAGTTTGCTCTCTCAATTATTTAAAAGAAATCCTAGGGATAGACCATCAGTCAACTCCATATTGGAGAAAGGTTTTATAGCCAAACGCATTGAAAAGTTTCTCTCCCCTCAGGTATGTCTTTTTATTTTATAATTAAATTCAACAGGAGGGTTATGGAGCTTGGCTAGGCCCTGGCCTTCTCTGTTTGGAGGAGAGCATATCGCAACCCTGGGGGGATGCTTGCCTTTACACTGGAGTCAACTTCCTTTCTGTTCTCATATAGCTCTTCCCCTTCCTCTCTGCTTCGCAGTTGTGCATCTGTAGGAGGGAAAACATTCCTTGTGTGTTTCCTCTTAACACCTACTGCTTAGTTTCTGACACTTCTCATCAGCAAATGTGTGGCCGTTTTTACACACCAAGCAGAATTTATTTCAGTGTCCCGTGTACCTGGAGATAGCATCAGATCCCACAGGTTAAGGGCCCAGTCTCTCCACACGACCACCCCCACTGCTGAAGCCAGTTGTAAGTCATAGGTTGTCACCTGTGCTTCTGACTAAGCAGCTTATCAATTAGAGGTTCCCATTACCCCTTCCTCTGGTTTGATTAATATGCTTGCTGGAGCACCTCATAGAGGTCCGAGAAATATTTACTCATGTTCACCAGTTTATTGTAAAGCATATGATAAAGGATACAGATGAACAGCCAGGTGAAGAGGTGCATATCGGTGAGGTCTGGAAGGGTCCTGAGTGTAGGAGCCAGGGTCCCTCCTTGAATGTTCACCGACTCAGAAGCTCTCTGAACCTCATCCTTTTGGCTTTTTATGGAGGCTTCATTAGTAGGCATGATCAATTAAATCATTGGCTCTTAGTGATTGGTTCCAGCCCTTTTCCTCTCCTGGGAGGGGAAGGGAGTGGTATTGGAAGTTTCCCTGGCAACTAGCCCCCATCCTTAGGTGCTTTCCAAATGTCACCTCAATAACATAAACGTAGGTGTGTTTGAAAGGGGCTTGTTTTGAACAACAAAAGACACTTTTATTCTCTTCCCACTTAGGAAATTCCAAAGATTTTAGGGGCTGTGTGCCAGGAACTGAGTGAAGACCAAGTATATATTTCTTAATACAAGTCACAACATCACAGAA
Organism: Hippopotamus amphibius kiboko; assembly: GCF_030028045.1. Classification (NCBI taxonomy): domain Eukaryota; kingdom Metazoa; phylum Chordata; class Mammalia; order Artiodactyla; family Hippopotamidae; genus Hippopotamus; species Hippopotamus amphibius. The sequence goes on from NC_080187.1 coordinate 107,263,990, forward strand.
TTATTACTTTGTCTCTTGGCTTTGTTGTTTTGTTTTCTCTTCTTTTTTATTGGAGTAAAATAGATATAACATAAAATTTATTATTGTAACCAGTTTTAAGTGTGCAATTCATAATGCTGTACAGCCATTACCACATTCAACTCTTTTCATCTTGGAAAACAGGCTCTGTACCCATTAACTGGTAACACCCCTTCCCCTCTCCCCAGCCCCTGAGATCCATCTTTCTGTACTCTCTGTCTTCTTGGGTTTCTGACTAAGATTATTGAACATTTCTGTGCCTCCCTTTCCTCACCTGTGAACAATGGGATTGTAAATGTATCTTTCTACATCATGAGGTGGTTACAAGAACCAAAAGTGACAATGCATGTGAAGTGCTTAATGTCTCATACTTAGTAAGTACTCAGTGTACTCAATATATGTTAAATATTATCAGTATATCACTTTATTATGCTAATATAAATATATTATCTTTATAATTTATGTGATTGTAATTGTTTTTTTAAAAATAAATTTGTTTGTTTATTTATTTATTTATTGGGTCTTTGTTGCTGCACACGGGCTTTCTCTAGTTGTGGTAAGCAGGGACTACCCTTCATTGTGCGTGGGCTCATCATTCCGGTGGCTTCTCTTGCTGTGGAGCACAGGTTCTATGCACATGGGCTTCAGTAGTTGCAGCACAGGGCTCAATAGTTGTCGCTCATGGGCTCTGGAGTGCAGGCTCAATAGTTGTGGCACACGGGCTTAGTTGCTCCGCAGCACGTGGGATCTTCCTGGAGCAGGGATCGAATCCGTGTCCTCTGCATTGGCAGGCAGATTCTTAACGACTGCACCAGCTAGGAACTCCCTGTAATTGTTTTTTATGTAATAGAAAATGGTTGGAAACCACTGTTGTGTGGGCATTTCTTTGTATGTAAATAGATTATTGACTCATGATTTCTGCTCAAGTACTTGCATATAGGTGCATAATATTTACTGAGTTGAATTGAATTTTCATTTGACAGGATTTATCATAAATCTATATCAAGTTAATTAGTGTAAGTTATTGATATAAATATGATCATCTGAAAGTAGAATTATTTTACAGAGTTTGTGTGGCCCTTGTTGATTTAAATGATCACTATTAAACTCTTGTATAAATCAGATATCTAGCAAAATCATAGTTTTATTTTATATGTTCATGAGGGGAGAGGAAAGTGTCATAATCGTTTGGCTTAACAGAGCATCCTTATGAACAAATAATCTTCAGAAAACAGAGATGTGGATTTAACTGTTACTACCAGGAAAAAACATTAGTAAGCAAGAAAGCCAATTAAAATTTGGTGGTTAAAGGCCACTTATATAGGACATAGCTACAGTCTCTGAAGTGTGGGTGTCTCACAAGACTCCTTTGTTATAAATAACATTTTCAAGGACAGATTTATGGTGCAATGTACTATTGCTTTTTGGCAGCTACTGGAGAAGAAACAATGACTACATTTACTCTTGCTGAGTTTCTTTCCCCACATAGCAGCAGTTAGCACATACAGTTTCAAGGCTGAAACACTGGAATTCAGCTAGCGAGCAACAAAAGAAAATACTCAAGCCTAATACACACAAAACCTGTAACATCGAAAGACAAAAGGGCAGATTTTGGCTATTAACAGTGTGTTTCACATACATGCTTAGTAAATACATAGTACCTTATTGCTATTTACGCCCGACTTAGATTTCACTCTTCACAAAAAACTTTCTTTTGTTCTTAAGATTTTTCTGCTATATATCACTTGTTCAGTACTCTCTAATGACAAAGTTTGTGATACTTTTTTTTAAGCTCTTTATTGGAGTACAATTGCTTTACACAGTTTTGCCAGTTTTTTACAGTAAAGTGAATCAGCTGTATTTATACATATATCACCGTATCCCCTCCTTCCCACAACTCTGTCCCACCCTCCCTATCTCACCGCCCCAAGCTATGACCATACATCGAGCTGATGTCCCTGTGTTGTGCAGCAGATTCCCACTAGCTATCTACTTTACATTTGGTAGTGTATCTATGTCAGTGCTACTCTCTCACTTCGTCCCAGCTTCCCCTTTGCCCCCCACCCCATGTCCTCAAGTCCATTCTCTACATCTGCATCTTTATTCTTGCCCTGTCACTGGGTTTATCGGTACCATTTTTTAGATTCCGTATATATGAGTTAGCATACAGTATTTGTTTTCCTCTTTCTGACTTACTTTGCTCTGTATGACAGACTCTAGGTCCATCCACCTCACTATAAATAACTCAGTTTCATCCTTTTTATGGCTGAGTAATATTCCATTGTATATATGTGCCACAACTTCTTTATCCGTTCATCTGTTGATGGGCATTTAGGTCGCTTCCATGTCCTCGCTATTGTAAACAGTGCTGCAGTGAGCATTGTGGTACATGTTTCTTTTTGGATTATGATTTTCTCCAGGTGTGTGCCCAGTAGTGGGATTGCTGGGTCATATAGTAGCTCTATTTTTAGTTTTGTAAGGAACCGCCAAACTGTTTTCCATAGTGCCTGTACCAATTTACATTCCCATCAACAGTACAGGAGAGTTCCTTTTTCTCCACACCCTCTCCATCATTTATTGTTTCTGGATTTTTTGATGGTGGCCATCCTGACCAGTGTGAGGTGATACCTCATTGTGGCTTTGACTTGCATTTTTCTAATAATTAGTGATGTTGAGCATCTGTTCATGTGTTTGTTAGCCATTTGCATGTCTTCTTTGGAGAAATGTCTGTTTAGGTCTTCCGCCCATTTGTGGATTGGGTTATTTGCTTTTTTTGGTATTAAACTGCATGAGCTGATTACATATTTTGGGGATTAATCCTTTGTCCATTGCTTCATTGACAAATATTTTCTCCCATTCTGAGGCTTCTCTTGTCTTGTTTATGGTTTCTTTCGCTGTGCAAAAGCTTTTAAGTTTCATGAGGTCCCATTTGTTTATTCTTGATTTTATTTCCATTATTTTAGGAGGTGGGTCAAAAAGGATCTTGCTTTGATGTATGTCATAGAGTGTTCTGCCTATGTCTTCCTCTAAGAGTTTTATAAGTGTCTGGCCTTCCATTTAGGTCTTTAATCCATTTTGAGTTTATTTTTGTGTATGGTGTTAGGAAGTGTTCTAATTTCATTCTTTTACATGTAGCTGTCCAGTTTTCCCAGCACTGCAGAGGCTGTCTTTTTTCCATTGTGTATCCTTGCCTTCTTTGTCAAAGATAAGGTGCCCATATGTGCGTGGGTTTACCTCTGGGTTCTCTATTCTGTTCCATTGATCTATATTTCTGTTTTTGTGCCAGTACCATACTGTCTTGATCACTATGGCCTTGTAGTATAGTTTGAAGTCAGGAAGCCTAATTCCTCCAGCTCCATCTTTCCTTCTCAAGATTGCTTTGGCTATTCGAGATCTTTTGTATTTCCATACAAGTCGTACAGTTTCTTGTTCTAGTTCTATGAAAAATGCCGTTGGTAATTTGACAGGGATTGCATTGAATCTGTAAATTGCTTTGGGTAGTGTAGTCATTTTCACAATGTTGATTCTTCCAATCCAATAATGTGGTATGTCCCTCCATCTGTTTGTGTCATCTTTGATTTCTTTCATCAGTGTCTTACAGTTTTGTGCATACAGGTCTTTTGCCTCCTTAGTCAGGTTTATTCCTAGGTATTTTATTCTTTTTGTTGCAATGGTAAATGGGAGAGTTTCCTTAATTTCTCTTTCTGCTCTTCCATTGTTAGTGTATAGAAATGCAAGAGATTTCTGTGCATTAACTTTGTATCCTGCTACTTTACTAAATTTATCGGTTAGTGCTAGCAGTTTTCCGGTAGCATCTTTAGGGTTTTCTATGTATAATGTCATGTCATCTGCAAAGAGTGACAATTTTACTTCTTTTTTTCCAGTTTGGATTTCTTTTAATTTTTTTCTTCTCCAATTGCTGTGGCTAAAGCTTCCAAAACCATGTTGAATAATAGTGGTGAGAGCAGGCACCCTTATCTTGTGCCTGTTCTTAGAGGGAATGCTTTTGGTTTTTCACCATTTAGAATGATATTGGCTGTTGGTTTCTCATATATGGCTTTTATTATGTTCAGGTAATTTCCTTCTGTGCCCACTTTCTGGAGAGTTTTTATCATAAATGGATGTTGAATTTTGTCGAAAACTTTTTCTGCATCTATTGAGATCATCATATGGTTTTTATCCTTCAATTTGTTAATATGATGTATCGCATTGATTTGCGTATATTGAAGAATCCTTGCATTGCAGGGATAAACGCCACTTGATCATGGTGTATGATCTTTTCAATGTGTTGTTGGATTCTGTTAGCTAGTATTTTGTTGAGGATTTTTGCATCTATATTCATCAGTGATATTGGTCTGTAATTTTCGTTTTTTCTGACATCTTTGTCTGGTTTTGGTATCAGGGTGATGGTGGCCTTGTAGAATGAGTTTGAGAGTCTTCCTCCTTCTGCTATGTTTTTGAAGAGTTTGAGAAGGATAGATGTTAGCTTTTCTCTAAATCTTTGATAGAATTTGTCTGTGAAGCCATCTGGTCTTGGGCCTTTGTTTGGTGGGAGATTTTTAATCACAGTCTCAATTTCAGTGCTTGTGATTGATTTGTTCATATTTTCTTTCTCTTCCTGGTTCAGTCTTGGAAGATTGTACTTTTCTAAGAATTTATCCATTTCTTCCAAGTTATCCAATTTGTTGGCATACAGTTTGCTTGTAGTAGTCTCTCATGATCTTTTGTATTTCTGCAGTGTCAGTTGTTATTTCTCCTTTTTAATTTCTAACTCTATTGATTTGCGTCTTCTCCCTTTTTTTCTTAATGAGTCTGGCTAATAGTGTATCAATTTTGTTTTATTGATCTTTCTACTATTTCCTTCCTTTCTTTTTGGTTTATTTCTGATCTAATCTTTATGATTTCTTTCCTTCTGCTCACTTTGGGGTTTTTTTGTTCTTCTATCTCTGTTTTGGGTGTAAGTTTTGGCTGTTTATTTGATAATTTTCTTGTTTCTTGAGGTAGGGTTGTATTGGTATACACTTCCCTCTTAGAACTGCTTTTACTGCATTGCATCCCATAAATTTTTGGTTGTCGTGTTTTCATTGTCATTTGTTTCTAGGTGTTTTTTGATTTCCTCTTTAATTTCTTCAGTGATTTCTTTGTTGTTTAATAGCAGATTGTTTAGCCTCTATGTGTTTGTATTTTTTATAGTGTTTTTCCTGTAATTGATATCTAGTCTCATGGCGTTGTGGTCAGAGAAGGTGCTTGACACGATTTCAATTTTCTTGAATTTACCGAGGCTTGATTTGTGACCCAAGATGTGATCTATCCTGGAAAATGTTCCATGTGCCCTTGAGAAGAAAGTGTATTCTGTAGTTTTTGGATGGAGTGTCCTATAAATATCAATTAAGTTGAGATGGTCTAATGTGTCATTTAAGACTTGTGTTTCCTTATTTATTTTCTGTTTGGACGATCTGTGCATTGGTGTGAGTGGGGTGTTAAAGTCTCCTACTATTATTGTGTTCCTGTTGATTTCCCTTTCTATGGATGTTAGCGTTAGTGTTATGTATTGAGGTGCTCCTATGTTGGGTGCATAGGTATTTACAATTGTTATATCTTGTTCTTGGATTGATCCCTTGATCATTACATAGTGCCCTTCCTTTGTCTCTTATAATAGTCTTTATAGTCTAATTTGTCTGATATGAGTATTGCTATTCCAGCTTTCTTTTGACTTCCATTTGCATGGAGTATCTTTTTGCATCCCCTTACTTTCAGTCTCTTATGTGTCCCTAGGTCTGCAGTGGGTTTCTTGACAGCATATAGAAGGGTCTTGTTTTTGTATCCATTCAGCCAGTCTGTGTCTTTTGGTTGGAGCATTTAATCCATTTATATTTAAGATAATTATTGACATGTGTGTTCCAATTACCATTTTCTTAATTGTTTTGGGTTTGTTTTTGTAGGTCTTTTCCTTCTCTTGTGTTTCCTGCCTAGAGAAGTACTTTTAGCAGTTGTTGTAAAGCTGGTTTGGTGCTGCTGAATTCTCTTAACTTTTGCTGTCTGTAAAGTTTTTGATTTCTCCGTTGAATCTGAATGAGGTTCTTGTTGAGTAGAGTATTCTTGGCTGTAGGTTTTTTGCTTTCAAGACTGTTAAGATATCCTGCCACTCCCTTCTGGCCTGCAGAGTTTCTGCAGAAAGGTCAGCTGTTATCCTTATGGGTTTTCCCTTATATGTTATTTGTTGCTTTTCTCTTGCTGCTTTTAATATTTTTTCTTTGTGTTTAAATTTGTTAGTTTGATTAATATGTGCCTTGGTGTATTTCTCCTTGGGTTTATTCTGTATGGGACTCTGCTCACTTATTGGACTTTAACTATTTCATTTACCATGTTGGGGAAATTTTCAACTATAATCTCTTCAAGTATTTTCTCAGACCCTTTCTTTTTTTCTTCTTCTTCTGGGACGCCTATGATTCAAATGTTGGTATGCTTAATATAGACCCTGAGGTTTCTGAGACTGTCTTCCATTCTTTTTATTCTTTTTTCTTCATTGCGCTCTGTGGCATTTATTTCCCCCATTCTATCTTCCAGCTCACTTACTCGTCCTTCTGCCTCAGTTATCCTGCTGTTTATACCATGTAGAGTTTTGTTTTTTTTTAATTTGTTGGCTGTGTTGGGAGTTCCCTGCTGCACACGGGCTTTCTCTAGTTGCTGAGAGTGGGGGCTACTCTTCATTGTGGTGCATGGGCTTCTCACTGCCGTGGCTTCTCTTGTTGCGGAGCACGGGCTTTAGGCATGTGGGCTTCAGTAGTTGCGGCACATGGGCTCAGTAGTTGTGGCTCACGGGCTCTAGAGCACAGGCTCAATACTTCTGGCTCACGGTCTTAGTTGCTCCATGGCATGTGGAATCTTCCCAGAGCAGGGCTTGAACCCGTGTCCCCTGCATTGGCAGGCGGATTCTTAACCACTGCGCCACCTAGGAAGTCGTAGGGTATTTTTAATTTCAATTATTGTGTTCTTCATTACTGTTTGTTTGCTCTTTCATTCTTCTAGGTCCTTATTAAATGTTTCTTGTATTTTCTCGATTTTGTTTTTGAGATTTTGGATCATCTTTACTATCATTACTCTGAATTCCTTTTCAGACAGTCTGCCTATTTCCATTTTATTTATTTGGTCTTACGGGTTTTTATCTTGCTCCTTTGCCTGCAAGTTGTTTCTTTGTTTTCTCATTTTGTCTGATTTATAGTATATGCTGTCTCCTTTCCCTATGCTGCCTAGTAGTAATCCATCTTGTTTCTGTTCTCTGCCTTCTGCGGTGGGGTTGGTTCAGTGTCTTGAGTAGGCTTCCTGGTGGGGGGGGGTCTGGTGCCTGCTTTCTGATGTGTGGATCTATGTCTTTTCCCTTTGATGAGCAGGGCCATCTCAGGTAGTGTGTTTTAGGGTATCTGTGAGCCTAATATGGCTTTAGGTAGTCTGTGTGCTGATGGGTGGGTTTGTGTTCCTGTCTTGTTTGTAGTTTGGTGTGAGGTATCCAGCACTGGGAGTTGCAGGCAGTCAAGTGAAGCCAGGTCTTAGACTCTGATAGAGGTGTCCGTGAGACTTCTCTGCAGTTAAGCTTCCCTGTGGCTGAGGACTTTCATGGTCTAGCGTCCTGGACTCAGTGCTCCCTCCCCAGAGCCTCAGACTTGACTTCTGGTCAAGGAATCCAGACTCCAGAGGTCGCTCGTCCTGGCACTTTTATTCAGCAGTTTCTCTCAATGTTTTTGGTAGCAGTGTTGTTCTTCCACAAACTACTCCATCATATGCACAGATAGAAGTCCTACAATATCTCCTGCTTAGAGTTTTTCCATGGCGCCTCTGTGCCCTCAGGAGAAAAGGCCACCGGTTTCTGGAAGGCCTCAGGCAGGCCTGTGGTGCAGAGCGTGGACGCCATCTCAGAATAGCATCCTCAGTGATACTTCTTTTAATGCTTTAACTTTGAAACAATTTATGAACTTTTACTGCAGCGTATGAACTATTATTTTCAGTATCACTGTAATGTTCTTTACTGTCTTTAAATTTTTAATCCCCAAGTTCTCTCAGTGCTTTCAGCCAGGATCCGTGAGGCCTGGTTCTCAGTCCAGCACATTGTGGAGATGTCTTCCTGGGTGTGGCTTGATAGATGGTGGGCAAGCTCTGTAGGTGCCATTCTGCAGCACTTTCTGTGAGGCTGAAGATGTTTTATATCTGCATTTGCAAACTCACCGATACCAGCCACGTGGTTATTGAGCGCTTAAAATGTGGCTAGTGTGGCTGAAGAGCTGAACTTTAAGTTTTATTTATTTAAAATTTTAATCCAGGTGGCTTCATGTTGGTAGTGGCAGCTATATTGGACAGCACAGCATAGGAATTCCAGAATCTTCTTGGATTCCACATGCCCCATCTCTCAGTTCACATGTGCATTCACACAGGAAAAAGACAGACTGAAACCCAAATTTAGGGCAAGGTGGAGATCGTAAAGCCCCTCTTTTCTTCCATGAAAAAGAAAGGAAAAAACTCACATGTTTAGAAGAGAAAACACACTCACACAGTTGCTCTGAGTTGCCTTTGAAGCAGACTTTTCATGCATTAGTTCTCATACTTTAGCATATATAAAAATTACCTTGAGGACACTGCTGGATACTACCTCTAGTTCTGTTTCAGTGAATCTGAGATGGAGCCTGAGAATCGGCATATTTAGTAAGTTCCTGGTGATGCTGATTCTGCTTATATGAGGCTTTAAAAAACTACTCCTCTAGGGGGATCCCTGATGGGAAAGGCAGCTATCACAGCTCATGGCTTTTTGCCTATTGGAGCCTCTGGTCCCTTCCACTGTGGGGAATCTTACCTTCACTACCCCTCTGTTCTCTTGAAAAAAAGAAAATTCACTTGCCTTTCCCTTCTTTGCCCAGTAAGAAAAAAAGCAGGCCTAAATTGACTTAGCAACATAGTTTTACATTTAAAGAGGGAAAAAATGTAGTGAGTAGGGAGAGAAAATTGCTTGCAGGAAATACTGATTTCTGCTTCTCAAAATAAGTAGTCAAGTGTTGTAGTAATAATAAAAAGAAAAAAAGAAAACATATTATTTATCCAATAATATGTTTACAATTTTATATTGATAAGATTGACAACTCATTGGAGATGCTGAGAAGATTCAGAGTGAAGTTGAAATAACAGAGAGGTTAATCTGGGGAAAGGATAATGAAGTGATTCTTCCACAGTTTGAAAGCAGGTGAGAGAGATGTGTGCACCTCAACATGGAGGTTATTCCAGATGGAGCACAGTGTTGTTAAATCGCTGAGATGCAGAACAGGCAGGCAGTGTGCAGGGGCCTGTGTGGTGCGTTTGGTTAAGGTGAGAAGAGAGCTTGTCCAGAGGAATAACAAAATAAATTGCTAAGATTGGGAAGAAGGTCGCATAAGAGGAATTTGTTGAATGGATAACTTGGATTTTAGTACAGTTTATTTGGCAGAATAATTGTGACTAAAAAAGGGAAAAAATGTGTTCTGATTAATGTCTGGGGTTTTTTAATTTGGTAATTTAACATCTTTTCTGTTTCCCCCCCTCTTTCAATTTAAGCTTATTGCAGAAGAATTTTGTCTAAAAACACTTTCCAAGTTTGGAGCACAGCCTGTACCAGGTAAATGAAATTTAGTACGAATCCTTTCCCCTGTTTATGATAATCAGTATACTAATTATACTAGAGATATCTGTGGATGTAGTAAGTTGGGGTAATCCAGAGGAAATGCATCTCTAAATTTTTTTATGGTATATGGCAATATAAAACACTTTCTGATTTAAAATTTCCATTTATTGTCTGCCTTATTTAAATGAATTCTTTTTTGAAATCTGTCTTATTCAAATGTTCAGCTGAAATTCTGAGCCCATTGTTATAAAATGTTATAAAATGCCCTACTTAAGCGCAAATCTTTATGTAAAATAATTTTCTTTGAGAAATGCTTAATATTATGTAAAATAATTTTGTTTGAAATATTTAGTATTGTAGAATATTTTAAAAGTATATCAGTGTGAAGTGAGGTACCTTAGCAAGGACAGATTTTCTTTGAAATACAGCCAGCAGCAGTGGAATATTTGTAGGCTTGTGAGTGTGGGTATATTTTATGTTTTTGTATGTAAGTATATCTGTGTGAGAGGGAAATTATGTTTTTTCTGCATGAAATGATTTCAGAATGGATTTCTAAAATCAGTGGAAGTTATTTAAGATTTGAAGATTGTATTGTTTTTCAGACCTAATGCTTTGAATGTTCTACTCCATTTTGAGTATGAACACATTAATAAAAATAAATCCCATATCATAAAACTGAGTCCACATCAGCTGGATGTGGTATGGCAGTGTGTTCTCAGGGAGGTCAGCTGGGTTAGCTCTTCTTAAACACCCAGGGGCTCACATTCTGTGAGGGCAGAGGCTGGCAGTCCTGGGAGATCAGCCCACTTGGAACCAAGTTCATGAGATGGATGCAGGGCAGGGTCAACATGTCCCTCCCGGCACTCTCGCCTCACGAGGAGTCACATCTGCATCAAAAGCCTCCTTGTCACACAGGCCAGGAATTCCCATGTCAGCACATTCGTTCCAGTGGGTGAGTCTCCTGGGAAGCAGAGCACCGTTCTCTAGTGAGAGGAGTTGGCTAGAGGAGATGTGTAATTGCAAGGCACTGACACGGGAGGAGTCGTCCTGCTCAGGGCCTTGAGCACCTTGTGGGCTCCCCTCCCGGTGGGCAGGAAGCTTCCTCCTCCTGGGAGCCTTGTCTCTGAGATGAGATGCACTTGACAGCCAGACGAGTAATCCTCCCTCTTCCCTGGTAGGTATTTGTGCTTTTGTGCCTCTTGCCCCCTTTCTGGCACACATGGTATTTCTTTGGTTATGTAAATACACGTAGCCGGGTTCCAGTGGTGTGGCTTTGTATATCTGTCTTCTGATTGGAGTGTACAGTTGAATTCTCAAAGGGGAAATTTTTTCTCTCTCACATTTCCTAGTTCCTATTCTGATACAGTTGGAATATGTATTCGGAAAAACTTACTGTACCACCCTGTATCTCAGATCTTCCACACACATTTAGTTGTGAATCTCTAAACTGCCAATTAAATGGCTCATGTTATTTTTATTTTTGTAAGAGTTCACTAAATTATCTGAAAAATATGTGTTCATTATAAAAATTAAAGAGAAGAAAATAAAAATTACCCTAATGTTAACACAGACCGTTATATTTGGTATATGAGGGTGAGTGAAATGACCCGCACTCTGGCTATAGAATTTATTTCAATTAACTTTTAGAAAAGATTAATACATCTTTTTTTGACATAACGTCCTTGCTTTTCAATACGCTTTGTCTGTCTGTCAACAAGCTTTCGTATTCCCTCATTAAAAAATGTTTTAGGCTGAGCTGCAAGCCACGAATGCACTGCTGTGTTCACTTCTTCATCAGTTGTGAATCTTCATCCTCATAGGGCTGATTTCAGGGGACCAAACAGGTGAAAGTCCGATGGCGCAAGATCAGGACTATAGGGAAGATGCTTTAACACCTTAAAACAAAGTTTCTGCAGAGTGTCAATAGTGAGGGCAGAAGTGTGCGGACGTACATTGTCATGCAAGATCACAACACCCTTGGATAGCAGTCCTCTGCATTTAATCCAAAGTTTAGGCTTCAGCTCTTCAATAAGCATTTCATTCCATTCATACACACTTCTTTGGAACAAAACACTTTCTCCATACTGCTCACAAAGTCTTTGATAAATAACGGCACTAGGTACACCCTCACACCAAAAAAAACCAATCACTGCACGCTGCTCTCTTTCATGCAGATCGCAAGTAGGGCATCCATTTTTGCTCGTACTGCAGTTACAAATGAACTGATGTATCACATCTGCACAGAAGTGACTGGGGAGACAGTAGCCTTGAATGGAAAGCGCTGATAAGACAGCGCAGCCAACAGAAGTTTTTTGTTTTTGTTTTTATTTATTGGCTGTGTTGGGTCTTTGTTACTGCATGTGGGCTTTCTCTAGTTGCGGAGAGTGAGGGCTGCTCTTTGTTGTGGTGCGCAGGCTTCTCATTGCAGTGGCTTCTCTTGTTGCAGAGCACGGGCTCTAGGCACATGGGCTTCAGTAGTTGCAGCATGTGGGCTCAATAGTTGTGGCTTGCAGGCTCTAGAGCGCAGGATCAGTAGTTGTGGCACACGAACTTTGTTGCTCCTCGGCATGTGGGATCTTCCCAGCCCAGGGATTGAACCCATGTTCCATGCATTGGCAGGTGGTTTCTTAACCACTGTGCTACCAGAGATGCCCCAACAGAAGTTTTAATATAAACGGAGTACAGATAATTTTTGTCTCACCCTTGTAATTTTTTCTGTGATAGCACATGCATAATGATTGAAAATTGGGGTTGTTAAAAGGTTGGTTTCTTTTAATTCACAGTATGATATGTTGATCATTTTCTAATACAATTAAATATTCTTTGAAGAACAGAGTCTAATGGTAGTATTTCCTTGTGAACTCCCAAGTAAATTTTTTCCTCCATTTCCCTGTTAAAGAGGAAGCATGCTTGTTGGCAGAGATTGATCATGTGGCTCTAGGACATGGTACACCCCTGGGATGTAGGGCAGGCTGGGTGAGGAGTGGGGCTGAGCAGGGGGAAGGGGTCAGGGAGGAAGGAGGCTTTGGGAAGGCTTCATGCAAATGAGACTCTTTGACCTCCTTTTGTATTTTTGACTGATTAAAGTGTAGGCTTTCTTTTTCATTACTTTATTTTTCTTGAATTTATCATTGTTCTAAGACTGAACCTTGTCTGGGGTTCAATAAAAGTTTAATACAGAGTACTGCAGGGTTTATTCTTGTGCATACATTTTTGTGATTCTCTGATTATTTCTTTAAAATCAATTCATAAACATTTTACCCACTTTGGCTGTGCCTTGCGGCTTGTGGGATCTTAGTTCCCTGACCAGGGATTGAACCCGTGCCCTTGGCATTGAAAGTGAGGAATCCTAATCACTGGCCTGTCAGAGAATTCCCATAAACGTTATTCTTGGTATAAATTGCTGTCTGGAAAGTTTGACCGGTTTACATTCCTACCAGCAGTGCCTAATTGAACTCATTTCACGGGACCCTTAGCTATAGAGATTCTTTTTAAGTACCTGTTTTTCAGTGGGTCTGTAGGTGTAGGCATTACTCAGAGTATATATGAAGCAAATATTAAAGTGCTCATAGTGATGGAATTAATGTTTAAAGTTAATTGCTCTTGAAATTTATGTTCTGATTTTGAAAATAATTTCTAAGACATTGAATTTTTTTTTTTTCTGCGTCGGGTCTTAGTTGCCGCACACAGAACCTTCATTGAGGCATGTGGGATCTTTCGTTGTGGTGCACAGGCTTCTCTCTAGTTGTGGCATGCAGGTTTTCTCTTCTCTGGTTGTGGTGTGGGCTTAGTTGCCCTGAAGCATGTTGGATTTTAGTTCCCTGACCAGGGAATGACCCTGGGTCCCCTGCATTGCAAGGTGGATTCTTTAATGCTGGACCACCAGGGAAGTCCCCTGATTGGTGTTTTTAAAATTTATTTTTAACAGCTTGATTGAAAATATAATCCACATACCATTCAATTCACCCATTTGAAGTCAACAAGTCACTATTTTTAGTATTTTCACAGATATGTGCAGTCAGCATCCACAGTCGATTTTAGGGGTGTGCTTTTTCTATGTGAGAAATTTCAGCATCTTAGAGGAGTGTAGCTTCTTGCTTCCTTCAGAAAGTGTCTTTAGTTGTGAACTAGTCATAATGAAGGCATTGCCATGTGGTAAGGAGTAAGACTTTTAATGAAAAGTCTAAAATTAAATGCTGTCAATGATTGTGAACATGAAAAAGTGCTGTCTTGAAGAATTTTGAAATTGAAGATTTAGTATTAAGAACTCTAAAAATACTTCTTTGTATTTTTTCATGTAGCTAAAAGACCAGCTTCAGGACAAAGCTTGGCTTCTGTTGTGTCTGCTCAGAAAATTACAAAGCCTGCTGCTAAATATGGAGTACCTTTAACGTATAAGAAATATGGAGATAAAAAATTACATGAGAAGAAACCACTCCAAAAACATAAACAGGTATGATGATCATGTTACAAACTATGTATTAGTAATTTGTTCAGTTTGGTCTTATTTTATTGTAGCTCAATTCAGTTAATCTTGATATTCATAGGATTGTTTTTAAGTTATTTAAGAACATTGCTGTTCTCTGCATTACCAGTCTTCTAAAACTTGAGAGAGTTACAGAAGTCATAAAGAAACATTAAGTAGGTGCATTAAGTAAAGTAGCTGGTGCAGTAAAAAGAAACTAAAAAAACATTTTTGAATAACCTAAGCAGAGCCGTTTGTTTTTGTGCATAAAATAAGTAAATATCTGTGATAAATATCATAAAAATCTGGGGAAATTCTGAATTTAAGAATTAACGATGAGATAAATCAAAATCAGAGAGCTGGAGGAATATGATCATACAGCCTGTCATATTTCAGATGAAGATTAAGGCCTGTGGTGTTTAGGTGCTGTGCCTAAGAACACAGAGTATTAGTTGCAGGAATGTGACGTTTTTCTTCCCGTCAGTAACTGCGTTCTCTGGTATATGGTACCTGTTGGTTTTGCACCGTGTGTGTACATGCATACACACACACACACACGTTTAGATACATAGGTATGCATAGTGTTGTAAGACAAACCTCGTAGCAGGGGAGATCTGTCTCTTTGGTTAGAATCTAGCGTAAAGTAGTTCAACATGATTCCTGCAGAGCAGTCTTCAAATAAGTAGTGTAAGTCAGTGTCCAATCAGGAGACAGAAAACACAATGATTTGATAGGAGAGCGTTTAGTGTAAACAATTATCTGTTTTTAGGGAATTGAGTTTTAAGGGGTAAAGAGAACTCTAAAGAATACAGGCCTAGCAGATGGACGCGGGAAGTAGGCACTGCTCCCACTGCGGAGGCAGAGCCCCCTGCCTACCCCAGCCCCGGAGGGACAGAGGTCAGAGTCAGAGTATCTCCCCACACACCCTTAAGGCCAAGACTCAGAGCCTGCTGGGTGTGGATGGTGGTGACCCCTGGGTAGCAGAGTTCAGTGAGGTACCAGGGCCACCCACGGCTGGCAGACGAGAGACTGTCCAGTGTGGAGCTGATCAGACTCCTGGAACCTTCGTAGGGTGAACTGTGCTGGGAGCCTCGTGGAGGAACCTGCCAGGTGCTGCTGGGTTCTTCAGGCTGGGATGCCGGCTGGGGCACCAGGTCTGGTGGGTAGCTGGCCTTGAGGCTGCCACTGAAACCCTCAGGGAGGCTGCCATACTTCCTCTGCCCACAGGGGTGGTGTCAACAGTGTGTTCCGTATCCACAGTGACAAGAGGAAGAGAAGCCCTTTCCTTCTGCAGTATCCCTCCCTGCAGCATCATCTGTGGACAAAGCTTGCATCGTGCTGCAGGCCTGAGGTTTGCACTGTCCAGCCCCACGGTCACGAGCAGGACGGTGAATGGTGAATTGTGAGCTGAGGGGCATTGTGACAGCTGGCACACCATGTTTGTGTTTCTGATTTTTGATATCACATTTATTCAGGCCTAAATGGACCAATTCCATCATAGCCTTTAGCCCTATTGTCTTTAGTCACAGAATGCCCAGGGCCCCCTATATTAATACCCTCATTCCATAGTCTATCAGCTCCCTGAGGCTCTGGTCCTACCCCTATTTGACCCCTGAACCCTTCAACAGAGCCTTTGGATAGCACATTGTCAGCAAAGTCCCCTGGATCCTAAACTTGTCAAGATTGTCTTCACCTCTATGCTCTAAAACCTGGCTTGTCCCTGAACACACTGTCGTGCGGCTGTCTCGGGGACCGTTTTCTCTCTGGTCCATCAGTCCTGCCGGGTCTAGAGGTGACAATGGAGGTGTGTTCCTTGCTGATAATTGCTGGATTCTCCCCTGCTCCCTAAGCCTCCTGCCAAGGCTTCGTGTCCCTGTTCCCAACACTGTCATGGTTCTCAGCGATTTCAGTATCTGAGAAGATGACCCTCCCAGCAGTGCACGGCCTCGTGTTTTCTGGATTGTTCTCTTTCGGTGATCTCGTCTCCTGCCTCACCTTGGACCTCTCCCCTGTATTCATGCCATCACATTTGTCATCAATAATAGCATCTATTTTGTGGTCTCAATTATTCTCTGGCCACTACTTCCTGTATTTCCGGCTCATTCCCTGAGGACTCTGCCTCCAAAACTTCTTTGTTCTGTTTGAATCCATGGATCTTAACTAGTATTTTCATTGTCCATCTCCTCTTCGTTTTTATTTTCCTTTTCCATCTTTAATTTCATGCTCTCTCATTGTAATAGTTTCTAAAACCTCAACTGCCTTGCCCCAGTGGAATGTGGTTGGAGAAAACATGCAGCTGTTCTAACTGGTCTCACTTTAAATTTAAATCCACAGCGTCAGGTGAGCACTGTCACCATCACCATATCATGTTTCAGCAGTCCAATTACTCTCCCACTTTCCGGATGGTTATCTCCTGCTTTCTCCTTGTTTTTCACCTCCGGGTAATGACCTTGCTTCCTGTTTCACTGAGAAAATAGAAACAAGTGGAAGAAGACTGCCCACACTCAGCAGCCCTCCTGCCAGTCAGCCCTACCTGTTTGTAAATATCCTGCCTTTCTTCCTGCTACTTTGATGACCTGTCTTAGTTTTGATCTAAAGCCGACCCTGTGTTTGTGTACCATCTGTTGCTAGTATTTTTGCCTTTTAAAGGACTTAACCCTTTCTTGTGTATAATGTTTTTCCTCTCTCCTGAATCATTCCTGCTAGCAGACAAATGTGTTGTATCTTCAGTCTTCTTAACAAAATCCTCCCCTACCTCTCATGTCTCCCTCCAGCCCCTTCCCTGGATCTCTGCTCCTTTAATGGTGGAACCTCCCCAAGCCTTATCTGTAAGTCTCCGCTTCCTGGCTTCCCCTTTCCTCTCATGTAGTCACAGCTGTTGGGACGCAGCTCCTGGCGAGCACCTCAGGGAGCCCAGGGGTCAGGTGTTTTCTTCCTCTGCCACAGTTTTGGACTCACTTGATAACCTGCTCTTTTTTAAACTTTTTATTCACTTGAATCTAAAAGTATTACCCCCTGAAGTTGCCCTCCTCCCCCTGCGCAAGTTCCTCCTGGCGTCGCTGACCTCTCATGCTCAAGTGCTTCAGGACCCGCCGTGGAAACCTTCTCCCAGGACCATCCTCGCTCTCTGACAGTACCTGTAAACTGACACCCAGATCTACGTTTTGAGCCTGGACTCCTTTCCTGAGTTCCAGACCAGTGCTGTTGTCTCCATTTCTAACCAGGTGTCTGATGGGCATCCCAGCATGAAAGTGTGTAACTCTAAACACCAGGTCGCATGCCTCCCCAAGGCTGATTGTCCTTGTCTCACCACACAGTCTTGGAGTTGCCGCTGATGCCCCATCTCGGTCATATCCTATCTGCCTACCTGCAGAGTCTGTTCATGGTCTGACTGCAGCCCACCACTCTGTCACACACTGGTCCAGGCCACCTCGCCCTCCACGCCTGACCTCACCCTCCACACCTGACCTCACCGTTCTCGCACATGGCAGCCTCAGTGCTGCACTGACATGAAGGGTGATCGCTGCCCTTTCCTGCTTGAAACGTGAGGCCTCTGGTGCCCTTGTTACCTCCCCAAGCCTCATCTCTGTTCCTTCCTTGCTGCTCTCACCCCAGCTGTCTCATGAAACCTTGCTGTCCTCAGACATGCCAAGCACTTATCTGCAGAAGTGCACTTGCACTTGCTCTTCTCCTGGAGGACTCTCTCTCTCTCGCAGCTTTCTTCCTTCCTTCCTTCAGGTCTGTGCTCAAAACTCACTCTATGAATAGAGCCGTCATCCACCCTTCTGCACCAGCCACACAGTTCTGTCTACTGTCTATTCTTCTTGTATTTGCTTGTTTCTGGTCTCCTCCGTGGTGGTGTGAATATGCGAGAGCATTACTGTTCAGCAGTGCCTGGCAGGTGATGAGCCCTCAGTAAACACTGAATGGATAAGTGAATGATGAGTGGACTAGAGAGTACTAACTTAGACTTTGTCAAGTCACTCAAGTGTTGGTTTTTTTTTAATCTTTGAAAATTAAAAAAAAATTTTTTTAACTTTTTATTTTCTTATTTTTTACAATTAACTCCATATATTTAGGGTGTACAGTTTGGTACCCCAATCTCCATATTCATTCCCCTCCCCCCAACCCTCCCTGCTTTCCCCACTTGGTGTCCGTATGTTTGTTCTTTACATCTGTGTCTCTATTTCTGCCTTGCAAACCGGTTGATTTGTACCATTTTTCTATAGTCCACATATATGTGTTAATATACAGTATTTGTTTTTCTCTTTCTGACTCATTTCACTCTGTGTGACAGTCTTTAGGTCCATCCATGTCTCTAAAACTGTCCCAGTTTCCTTGCTTTTTACAGCTGAGTAACATTCTGTAGTATGTATGTACCACATCTTCTTTATCCATTCATCTGTTGATGGACATTTAAGTTGCTTCCATGTCCTGACTATTGTAAATAGTGCTGCAGTGAACATTGGAGTGCATGTATCTTTTTGAATGATGGTGTTCTCTGGGTATATGCCCAGCAGTGGGATTGCTGGGTCATATGGTAGTTCTATTTTTAGTTTTGCAAGGAACCTCCATACTGTTCTCCATAGTGGCTGTATCAATTTACATTCCCACCAACAGTGCAAGAGCGTTCCCTTGTGTCCACACCCTCTCCAGCATTTACTGTTTGTAGATTTTCTGATGATGCCCATTCTGACCAGTGTGAGGTGATACCTCATTGTCGTTTTGATTTGCATTTCTCTAATAATTAGTGATGTTGAGCAGCTTTTCATGTGCCTCTTGGCCATCCGTATGTCTTCTTTGGAGAAATGCCTGTTTAGGTCTTCTGTCCATTTTTTGATTGGGTTGCTTATTTTTTTGATATTGAGCTGAATGAACTGTTTATATATTTTGGAGATTAATCCTTTGTTGATTCGTTTGCAAATATTTTCTCCCATTCTGAGGGTGGTCTTTTCGTCTTGCTTATAGTTTCCTTTGCTGTGCAGAAGCTTTGAAGTTTCATTAGGTCCCACTTATTTATTTTTGTTTTTATTTCCGTTACTCTAGGGGGTGGATCAGAAAAGATCTTGCTGTTATTTACGTCAAAGAGTGTTCTTCCTATGTTTTTCTCTAGCAGTTTTAGAGTGTCTGGCCTTACATTTAGGTCTTTAATTCCTTTGGAGTTTATTTTTGTGTATGGTGTTAGGAAGTGTTCTAATCTCATTCTTTTACATGTAGCTGTCCAATTTTCCCAGCACCACTTATTGAAGAGGCTGCCTTTTCTCCATTGTATATCCTTGCCTCCTTTGTCATAGATTAGTTGACCATAGTTTATCTCTAGGCTTTCTGTCCTGTTCCATTGATCTATATTTCTGTTTTTGTGCCAGTACCATACTGTCTTGATCACTGTAGCCTTGTAGTATAGCCTGAAGTCAGGAAGCCTGATTCCCCCAACTCCATCTTTCCTTCTCAAGATTGCTTTGGCTATTCGGGGTCTTGTCCGTTTCCATACAAATCGTGAAATGTCTTGTTCTAGTTCTGTGAAAAATGCCGTTGGTAATTTGATGGGGATTGCATTGAATCTGTAAATTGCTTTCGGTAATATAGTCATTTTCACAATGTTGATTCTTCCAATCCAAGAACGTGGTATGTCCCTCCATCTGTTTGTGTCATCTTTGATTTCTTTCATGAGTGTCTTATAGTTTTCTGAGTACAGGTCTTTTACCTCCTTGGTTAGGTTTATTCCTAGGTATTTGATTCTTTTTGTTGCAATGGTGAATGGGATTGTTTCCTTAGTTTCTCTTTCTGATCTTTTATTGTTAGTGTATGGAAATGCAAGAGATTTCTATGCATTAATTATGTATCCTGCAACTTTACCAAATTCCTTGATTAGCTCAAGTAGTTTTCTGGTGGCATCTTTAGGATTTTCTATGTATAGTATCATGTCATCTGTGAACAGTGACAGTTTTACTTCTTCTTTTCCAATTTGGATTCGTTTTATTTCTTTTTCTTCTCTGATTGCTATGGCAAGGACTTCCAAAACTATGTTGAATAGCAGTGGCGAGAGTGGACATCCTTGTCTTGTTCCTGATCTTAGAGGGAATGCTTTCAGTTTTTCACCATTGAGAATGATGTTTGCTGTGGGTTTGTCGTATATAGCCTTTATTATGTTGAGGTAGGTTCCCTCTATGCCCACCTTCTGGAGAGTTTTTATCATAAATGGGTGTTGAATTTTGTCAAAAGCTTTTCCTGCATCTATTGAGATGATCGTGTGGTTTTTATCCTTCAGTTTGTTAATATGGTGTATCACATTGATTGATTTGCATATATTGAAGAATCCTTGCATTCCAGGGATAAACCCCACTTGATCATGGTGTATGATCCTTTTCCTGTGTTGTTGGATTCTGTTAGCTAGTACTTTGTTGAGGATTTTTGCATTTAAATTCATCAGCGATATTGGTCTGTAGTTTTCTTTTTTTGTAGTATCTTTGTCTGGTTTCAGTATCAGGGTGATGGTGGCTTCATAAAATGAGTTTGGGATTGTTCCTTCCTCTGCAATTTTTTGGAAGAGTTTGAGAAGGATGGGTGTTAGGTCTTCTCTAAATGTTTGATAAAATTCACCTGTGAATCCATCTGGTCCTGGACTTTTGTTTGTTGGGAGATGTTTAATCACAGATTCAATTTCATTCCTTGTGATTGGTCTGTTCATATTTTCTATGTCTTCCTGATTCAGTCTTGGAAGGTGATACCTTTCTAAGAATCTGTCCATTGCATCCAGGTTGTCCATTTTATTGGCATATGGTTGCTTGTAGTAGTCTCTTATGGTGCTTTTTATTTCTGTGGTGTCTGTTGTAACTTCTCCTGTTTCCTTTCTAATTTTATTGATTTGAGTCCTCTCCCTCTTTTTCTTGATGAGTCTTGCTAGAGGTTTATCAATTTTATTTATCTTCACAAAGAACCAGCTTTTAGTTTTATTGATTTTTGCTATTGTTTTGTCTCCATTTCATTTATTTCTCCTCTGATCTTTATGGTTTCTCTCCATCTACTAACTGGGTTTTGTTTCCTCTTCTTTCTCTAGTTTCTTGAGGTGTAAGGTTAGATTGTTTATTTGGGATGTTTCTTGTTTCTTGAGGTAGGATTGTATTGCTATAAACTTCCCTCTTAGAACTGCCTTTGCTGCATCCCATAGGTTTTGGATCGTTGTGTTTTCATTGTCATGTGTCTCTAGGTATTTTTTGATTTCCTCTGATTTCTTCAGTGATCTGTTGGTTATTTAGTAGCGTATTGTTTAGCCTCCATGTGTTTATGTTTTTTACAGTTTTTTTTTCCTGTAATTGATTTCTAATCTCATAACGTTGTGGTTGGAAAAGATGCTCGATATGATTTCAGTTTTCTTGAATTTACCAAGGCTTCATTTATGACCCAAAATATGATCTATCCTGGAGAAGATTCCATGTGTACTTGAGAAGAATGTGTAATCTGCTGTTTTGGGATGTAATGTCTTATAGATATGTATTAAATCAAGCTGATTTATTGGGTCATTTAAAGCTTGTGTTTCCTTATTAATTTTCTGTGTGGATGATCTGCCCATTGGTGTTAGTGGGGTGTTAAAGTCCCCCACTATTATTGTGTTCCTGTCTATTTCCTCTTTCATAGTTGTTAGCATTTGCCTTATATATTGAGGTGCTCCTATGTTGGGTGCATATATATTTATAATTGTTATCTCTTCTTCTTGGATTGATCCCTTGATCTTTATGTAGTGTCCTTTCTTGTCTCTTGTAACATTTTTTATTTTAAAGTCTATTTTATCTGATATGAGTGTTGCTACTCCAGCTTTCTTTTGATTTCCATTTGCATGGAATATCTTTTTCCATCCCCTCACTTTCAGTCTGTATGTGTCCCTAGGTCTGAAGTGGGTTTCTTGGAGACAGCATATGTATGGCTCTTGTTTTTGTATCCATTCAGCCAGTCTTTGTCTTTTGGTTGGTGCATTTAGTCCATTTACATTCAAGGTAATTATCGATATGTATGTTCCTATTACCATTTTCTTAATTGTTTTGTTTTTCTTTTTGGAGGGCCTTTTCTTCTCTTATGTTTCCCGCTTAGAGAAGTTCCTTTAGCATTTGTTGTAGGGCTGGTTTGGTGGTGCTGAATTCTCTTAGCTGTTGCTTGTCTGTAAAGCTTTTGATTTCTCCATCGAATCTGAATGAAATCCTTGCTGGGTAGAGTATTCTTGGTTGTAGGTTCTTCCCTTTCATCACTTTAAATATATCATGCCCCTCCCTTCTGGCTTGCAGAGTTTCTGCTGAGAAATCAGCTGTTAACCTTATGGGAGTTCTCTTGTATGTTATGTGTCATTTTTCCCTTGTTGCTTTTAATAACATTTCTCTGTCTTTAATTTTTGTCACTTTAACTACTATATGTCTTGGCGTGTTTCTCCTTGGATTTATCCTGCCTGGGACTCTCTGCACTTCCTGGACTTGGGTAGCTATTTCCTTTCCCATGTTAGGGAAGTTTTCAACTAGAATCTCTTCCAATATTTTCTCGGGTCCTTTCTCTCTCTCTTCTCCTTCTGGGACCCCTATAATGTGAATGTTGGTACGTTTAACATTGTCCCAGAGGCGTCTTAGGCTGTCTTCAGTTCTTTTCATTCTTTTTTCCTTATTCTTTTCTGCATCAGTGATTTTCACCATTCTGTCTTCCAGGTCCCTTATTCGCCCTTCTGCCTCAGTTAATCTGCTATTGGTTCCTTCTAGTGTATTTTTCATTTCCGTTCTTGTGTTGCATATCTCTGTTTGTTTGCTCTTTAATTCTTCTAGGTCTTTGATAAACTTTTTGATCTTTGCATCCAAAGTCCTGGATCATCTTCACCATCATTATTCTGAATTCTTTTTCTGTAAGGGTGCCTATCTCCTCTTCATTTAGTTGTTTTTCTGGGGCTTTATCCTGTCCCTTCATCTGGTACAAAGTCTTCTGCTTTTTCATTTTCTCTATCTTTCTGTGGCTGTGGTTTTCAGTTCCACAGAAGGAAATACTGCTGATACTGCTTGATTCTGTTGTTTACCCTCTTGTGGAGGAATGTGCTGGGTCTTAGTTGTGCCATGCGGGATCTTTTAGTTGCAACATGCAGAATCTAATTACCTGACCAGGGATCAAACCTGTGCCCCCTGCACTGGGAGCACAAAGCCTTAGCTACTGGACTACTAGGGAAGTTCCCTCATATATTTTTTTAAAGACTTATTTTTTCCCCAGAAAATCTCAAGCATCTTATAGATTCAAATTCATAATGGCTTTTTAGAATTTTAAACTTAACCTTCTATCAAGCTTGAAGATGAGAAGTTTATAAGGAAAACCATAACCCCTTAATCATATTGTTTGTCTCTCTTTAATTGCAGAAATTTAAGCTCATACACATTAAGTTTTTATTACTCAGCATATCATTAAAATATTTGCATGTCGTAAAAACTTTCTTTGCTCCAGTTCCATTTTCTTTGCAGTTTTCTAAAAGGCTTCTGTTAAAACACAAGAGTGGTTATTACGCCACCAGAGGGAGCTCCATGAATATGTTTCAGTATTGTGGCTCTAACTTTAGTATTGATGATTTATGTTACCATCTTTTTCTCTTCTGTGTAGAAAGAGTGTTCTGAAAATATCTGTGTGATCTCAGAGGAAGAGCTTGGCATTTTTATTTTACGGATATTTGAATATCTCATATGTGAGGTAATCTGGAGCACCAAAGGATGAATATACTTTTTGCTTCATGTGACTTGCCCAAGAGTACATAGCTATCTTAGTTAAACATTCTCTTGTTGCACATGGTTGTGTAGTTTGGCTTAAAGCTGGTCATGTATATATAATGAGATGCTATATCAATCACATTAATATTTTTAAGTTGTTGGGTGTCGTGGTTCACAAATGTTGAGACCAGTACTAGACCTTCTACGTAAGAGTTTACCTGTGGAACTTGTCAAAATGCTGTATGCAGGGCTCTGTGTCCAGAAATTATGATTCAGAAACTCTTGGGGATATGTGTTTTTTTTTAAATAGTTTTATCAAGATATAACTCACATACTATAGAATTCATCAGTTTAAAGTTTGGAATTAAATAGTTTCTAATGAATTTGCAAGAGTTGTCTAGCCATCCCCACAATCTATTTTAGAACATTTTCATTGCCTCCTCCCCTGCAAATCCTTTTCCTCCCCTGCAAATCCTTTTCCTGTTTAGCATTCACTCCCCATTCTTCTTCAGTCTCCATAGCCCTGGGCAACCGCTGATCTACTTCTGTCTCTGTGTAGATTGACTTGTTTTGGACATTTCATGTGAATAAAATCATACAGTGTGTGGTCTTCTGTGACTGGCTTCTTTTACTTAGTATAGTGTTTTCAGGGTTTAGCATGTGTCCATGTGGTTGCATGTATTGGTACTAAGTTCCTATTTATTGCCAAATAATCCTGTTTAATATGGATGGAATATGTATTTTTACAAAGCTTAAGGGTAACATTCCCCACTAGTTTAAATTCTGTATACATAAAACATACTTTGAAATGTTAATTTTGTGTTTGTAGTGCCATGAAGAACGTTATCTGCAATGTTTTTTTCTTGTACTTCAGTAATAGTGCCCCTAGAATGCTCTCTTGACTATTTTAAAAATGGGGGTTGCTCTCTGTTAGTGCTGGCAAAATCATTTTAGTGGGTGAAGAGCAGGGACTTTTTTTTTTTAAAGTAACAGAATAGAAAGTAGCAGCCTCAGCTACACATAGTAAAAGTATTTTATGGAATGTGTGTGTGTGTGTGTGTGTGTGTGTGTGTGTGTGTGTGTGTGTGTGTCTTTATTGGGCCTGGATGTGAAATGTATTTCTCATTGTGGGTTGCTTTTATAGAAAAAGTTTGAAAGCTACTGTTGTTTAAATATTTCAGTATTATCATCTCATTAATCCTAGTGTCTTTCCTGGGGTTAGGTGGTGAGATACATGGTTAGCCTAAGTGACAGTTGAATCGAAATAACTATAAATAAATAAAGTTGAATTGAAATAACCTAATCAAAGTTAGGTTACAAGTTAGGATCTAATAATACAGTGAGGAGGAGGTGGGATAGTTCTGGGAACCTACTGCTTGGGTCATTTCGTCAGGGAGTAAACTTACTGTTTAGTTAGTTACTGTGTGAGATTTAATACTACTTATCACAGTGTTGATGTAGCTTTGAGTTAAAACATATTGTATCAATAAAATGGATTTATGATGGCCATTTAATTAAAATGTCAAACACATTATAAGACAATCATTATTCTCATTTTACCAGTTTATTAACCCATTTGATGGTGTTACATATTCTAAATATTGTTTTATTGTGCTCAAATTTAATAATGTATTCCTTAAAATAAATTAGTTGCATTTCGTAAGGAGGAAGTGATGTTTAAATTATGTATCATGTTGCTTTCTAAAGTAAGCAGAAACTTTAATTATCATTTTGAAGTTTTTTTTAGTGAAAGGAAACTTTTGGTGCCTTTCTAGTTCTTTTTTATGTGTTACGAGCTATATAATATCTTAACAGTGATATATTCCTGGAGTTAATTTTATTAATCTCATGATGATTGCAGGTCATACTTATTTTGTAATATTCTGAATTCACTTTTAGAATTTCAGTGCTTGTCTGTTATGGTCATTTTACGAAATTTAGAAAATTGAAGCAATAAGTGGTATATGAAAATAATTTTGTAACTTTGACTTTTGCCAAAATACAGCCATTATTGAAATGGAATTGTTAGTGGAGACACTTTAATGATTTAATCAAATTTGGAATTATTTTAATAATAATGTAAATGATTATTGAAGTAATATTTTAAAGTAGCATTTGCTTTCCTTTGCATTGAAACCCAACATAGGTAAATAATTTTGTACAGTGTTTCTTTTTATATTCATTTTTCCTAAGGTAGCTGAAAAGTTTAATAACTGGTGCATGATACATAAGTTAGAGTTTCCTGTAAATACTTTTAATCTTTTTTGATATGTAGAATTGTATTTCGAATTGTTTGAAAAATTGGTCATACACTAGGCTTAACATTGATCACAAAATTAAGTAGCTGGCACAGGATAAAAAAGAAGGAAATCCATGGGTCAGTTATACTTAGGAGCACACATGCAGAAATCCTAAAAAATGTTTTTCAAAAAAGTCAAATCAAGCTATTTATCAAAAGAATAATTTAAGAATTATTAAATAGGATACATTTCAGGGTTGCAAGGATGGTTCAACAGTAGCAAACTGGTTAATTTCACTGCATTAGTAGATTAGAAGAGAAAATCATATGTAAATGATCTCCATAAATAACTGGCAAGTTTAGTAAAATTTAACACCAAAAAAAAGCTTCTTTGGTTGTATACGTTAAACATATGCAACTTTTTGTATGTCCATTATACCTCAATAAAATGTTTTTTTTAAAAATCCGAATTTCTTTTGAGTCAAGAAATAGAGGGGAAAGTTCGTAACTTGACACAGTTGTATATACTAGAAACCCATGTCAGGCATTATTCATAATGCTGAAAAACTGGAAGCATTTACATTAAAGTTAGGAACAAGACAAGGATGTTTGCAAATTGTTATTATTTAATATTATTCCAGGAGCCTAGCCAATGTAATTAAAAGGAGAAAGAAATAGGAAACATTGATATGGGAGAGACAAGAAAATAGACATTTACAGATGATATGATTCCCTACCTAGAAAATCCTAGTGAAGCAACAGAACGCTATTAGTGAATTCAGTAAAGTGGCCTGATAGAAATTCGGCATGCAAAAATGAGATAGAAATTCGGCATGCAAAAATGAAGAATCAGAAAAGGAAATGGAGAGACATAGCGACGGACTCCCTCAAATACTTTAGACCTGCTCAGAAAAGAGCAAGGTAACTGTGCAAGAAAGGAATCTGTATCAATGGAATATTGCATATCGATGAAGAAAATAAATGCAGTTAAAAATAATAACATGGATGATTCTGAAAACAATGTTGAGCAACAGAAGTGCAATACAAAGGAATATATATTATGTAATTCCATTAATATACAACTCAGAACAGAAAAAAAACTAAGCTGTATTGTTTAGGAAGGCATATGTAACGGGCAAAGCAGTAAAGACAAGTGAGATGGTAATTAGTAAAGTCAGGGTGGTGGCTACCTCTCTGGTGGAGGCAGGGCTTGTGGAAGGACATGTGGAAGGCTGCGTGTTGGCAGTGTTCTGTGTCTTGACTTGGGTGGTAGTTGCTGGGTATATCTTTTATTTTTGCTAACCTCTGTGTATGTCCTTTATCTACTTTTTCATACGTGGCTTTATATCATAGTTAAAAAAAAGGGGGGGATGGATAAATGGAACAGATTGGAGAATTCCAGAAATTGACCTATGTGTGAGTGTGAATTTATATGATTAATGAAACATTTCAAACTAGTGGAGAAAAAGCTGTATCAGCCAATAAATGGTTATGAGATAATTGAATCTTCTGGAGAAAAAAATTAGATTCCTAACTCATTCCATGAACAAAAATTTATTCCAGATAAATCTAAAAATAAAAATCTAACTATAAATATTTTAAAATCTAAATATAAATTAAAGATATGAGTATAAAAATGAAACTGTCTTAGTGGCAAAAACAAATATTACAAGGTCTAGAATGTCTTCCTTAGTAAATCAATTTATGCACATATCATAAGGAAAAGATTCGCAGATTTAATTGTATATAAATTACAAACTTCCATGCAGTGAAAGATACAATAAACAGCAATTCAAAACGGAATGTGAAAAAATGTCTGCAGCATCTATAATACTCTTATTTTTCATAGTATACAAATAGTTCCTAAAATTGAGCAACCCCAAAATTAGATGAGCAGTTAATATATAAAAGAAGAAATGTGAATATCTAATATACTGGAAAGTATTCTTAGCCTTTCCAAAAATTAGAAATTCAAGACAGATTGATAATATTCAGTATTTGTGAGATTATGGGGAAATGAGTTCTTTGATGGGAGTAGAAGTTGATGCAGCCTCTTGAGGTGGCAGTTTTTCTCAACATTTAAATTATATTTTTACTTTATAATCCTATTACAGAAAATTGCCCTTCTGAAAGACTTGCATATGACACAAAATATATGTACAAGGAAGTTCCTAACTGTGTATAGAGTAGGGGAAAATTGGAACCAACACAATGTCTGTCCCTAGAGAGTGGTTAAATAAACTTTATCCATGGTTTAGAATATCGCCATTGTTAATTTGCTTCCCAAGATGTAGAAATGTCAAGGAACATTGTTTATAGTGAAAAGCATTTTTCTACCTAATAACACATTGTTTATTATGTTTGTGTAAAAAGAATAAAAAGCTAAGACTGTGTGTGTGTAGTTATATATGTATTTATGTTCATAAAACAGTGTCTGGAAGGATACTCATGAAAATATTAACAATAGTTACGTTTGGCGGTGAGGAGAGAAACTAACTGTTAACTCTTGTTTGAATTTTTTTTTTAGGAAAAATTTCTCTCTTCAATGTCGAGCTTTCTAAATGACATTCTATTTTCATAATGTTAGAAAACTTAAAGTTAGCATCTCTATCTGAGCACACACTTTTTACTTCATGATTGAGGAAGAACCTTTTTTCCATGGTTTCTTTGAATCTCATGTTTCTCTTTGTTTAACAACAGCATATCAAATGCTACAGTGGTTCTTTGTTTTAAGGGATAGTATATCTTGAAAGACAGTTATGGCAGTGTTGGCTTTACGTTTTATCCTATTTTAAATTTCCATACATTTGAATTTTTCAAATGGGTACCTCAAAATCCTTATCTAATTTGTAGTTTTACTTTTTGTCCAGGCCCATCAAAGTCCAGTGAAGAAAGTGAATCCTAGAGAAGAAAGGAGGAAACTGTTTGAGGTATAAAGACATCTGTCTGCTTATTTTAAAGCTTTGTAAAAATAATTATTAGAAAAGAAACAAATCTTATAAAACCTCCAAACCTTTCCTCCTTATTTCTTTCAAACAGATGCCTCTAACTTATTTCTGCTTTTTAACTTCCCTGGGCATACATCTACAATTGGTATGCTAGCTTTACTGATGAAACTAGAAAAAGTAGTATTTATTTTTGATAAAAATGTTCTTTTTTTATTTAAGGAACCAGCAAGAAAGGGAAGGTTGGAATTGAATGAAAAAGAAAAGAAACAAAAGGATCAGGTAGTTATTTCGCTCTTACTTTTTTTCCCCTGCCAAGTTGGAGATGATAATAGTTTCAAGAGTTCTAAGAAGTTTGTCTTTAAAATTGTTACAGGTTAGTTTAATGAAGGCTGAACAGATGAAAAGGCAAGAAAAGGAAAGGGTAAGAGGATGATACCGTTTTCCCTGGTGAGCTCCATCACTGTCTCCCTAAACACATACTTTTTTTTTTTAAAGGGATACACTAGATTCCATTTTATTACTAAATGTATTTCATGTACTTTATAGTAGTAAATACTTGAAATGGTGTTTTGTTTGTTTCTTTTCCCCCAAAGTTGGAGAAGATAAATAGGGCCAGGGAACAAGGATGGAGAAACGTGCTAAGTGCTGGAGGGAGCGGTGAGATGAAGGTAGGCCTTCAGTACTGGTGCACTCAAGCTACTGCTCTTTCTCCAGTTTCCCCCTGCTCTTGAGAATGTATACATCTGGCTTTTTTAGGGGGTACAGTTACTTTTTACTAGAGTTCTTCAGTGTCTGTTATGACTTCTTAGTTTTCCCACACATATTTGTTATATAACTTGTACTGATAACAAATGTGTGACACTGTTAAAATTGCTGAAAGAATTTGCTGTGAAGGCTGTGATACACCATTCTTGCCCGAGGCGTCTTTTTAAAATCAAACACCATTTGTCACCACTCTGCCTAAAGTCCTCCTGTAGCTTCATGTAGACCTGAAGATTCTGTTTTCAGAAGACCCGTATTAAGCTGGCCCTGCTGGTCTCTCCACGCTCATCCTGTTCCCACCACGCGGTGCTGTGTGCTCTAGTCGTGCTAAACTGAGGACTATCCTTCAGTTTCTCCACTGCGCATGGCCTGCTGGAGCTTTGTCCTTGCACTTCTGTTTCTTTTTAACTGAAAGCACCCTCCCTCCCTCCTCACTCTCACTCCCTCCTCCAGCCATTTACCTAGGTAACTAATGACCTAACCAGTCATTTAACTAGATAGGTTAATTCAGACATTTCCTTCAGGCAGATCCAGACCAGATAACCTTGGGCAAGTTACTTAACTTTTCTGAGCCTTAATTTCTTTATTTAAAAAAAGAAAGAAAGAAAGAAAAATTTCAAGAGCAGTGCCAGGAGCTCACCTGTTAACTTCCTTTTCCTTACTTTGTTCTGCCAGTCTGGATCTTGCCTTTCCTCTTTTGCTCTCACAGCATCGTTTACATATCTGTGGTAGGCCCCAAATTCCTGACTCCAGGAGTCAGACCTGATATTATCCCCTCCACTGGATCGTGGGGGAACTTGTAAACGTGGTGCGTAGCAGCCCCCTTGGTTGGGCTGTGTTGTATGGCACTGCTGATGGGGTAGTGACTCCTGTGGTCATGTCACAGTTTTATAAGACTCCCTCATAGCAGACTGGAAGGGAGAAGGTCAGAGACACAGCTTCTGCTGGCCTGGGAAAAAGCACATGTTCATGTAGCAAGGGAGTATAGGTATCCTCTACAAGTTGATAGTGGTCTCTGACCAACAAGCAGCAAGAACATGGTGACCTTGGCCATGACAGCCGCAAGAGAGTGAATTCTGCCAGGAACCACTGAACTTGGAAGAGGATCCTGAGCCTCAGGTGAGGATTACAGCCCTTGCTGACGCCTCGATTTTTGCATGGTGAGATCCCGAGCAGGGTACCTGCTGACCACGCCCAGACTCCTGAGACCACGAATGCGTGTGTCTTAAGCTGCTGAGTTTGTTGTAATTTATGATGCAGCAGTAAAAAACGAATATATATTATTATTCCTCTGTATTATCAGTTTTAATTTGTATCATTCAACCAACTGTTACTTAACGTCTTTAAACTGTGAACCCCCCTGACCATGCTCAATAAACTTGGTATTTTGGTGCCCAGTAGATATTAAGTTGAAATGATTACCATTCTTACTTGTTTCTTTTTCCCCCAAAGTTATGATCTGAATAAAAATTTATGTTTTATATAGACATATACGTTCTGCCCTGGCTTTCTTGATTTGTTTTTCAGTGTCTTGAGACAGCACATCTTTCATATTACATATCAATAACCCAGTAGGAGTCACTTTTTCTAAGTCTGTATTAATATAGACTTATACAGGTTTTAGTGATACAATTTTATCTTTAAAATTGTACTCTACTATTTTTGTACTGTACTATCCAATTTACTATGCAGTTGAACTTTTAACCCCCTGAATGATAAGGAATGACTCAGATAGAACTTGGCCCATTCTAAAA
Source organism: Hippopotamus amphibius kiboko (assembly GCF_030028045.1). Taxonomy (NCBI): domain Eukaryota; kingdom Metazoa; phylum Chordata; class Mammalia; order Artiodactyla; family Hippopotamidae; genus Hippopotamus; species Hippopotamus amphibius. Next base: position 107,295,532 of record NC_080187.1, read on the forward strand.
TAATTAACTCCATATCATATATGATTAGAAATTTACCAAAGTGCAGGCCCTCAGATCTTGTCAAGTATTTTATATCAAGTCCTTAATTAGTGTTGAGAATTTGATTATTGTTTCTTCTCCCTTTGCGTATATCTTCTTTATGCAATAAAACACCTTTTCCCCCTATGATGTCTAAAGCCATATTTAATCCTAAAGTCCAGTTTTATCAGTGTTTGATAACAGTTTCTCAACATTGTGAGATGCTATGTGCTTAATATGTTTCTGCTTCACTTCATAAACTTCTATACTGCTTTCTGTGCGGGTTAATAGAACAATTTATTTTCCATGATGTAAAGCAGATTCTATGTTAGTTTCTGTACTTATTCCCCATGAGGGTTGAAATGTTTTCTTCAGCTGTTTGATTTCTGTACAGTTGATAAGGAAGCTCAGTAAAATGTGAATCAAATTAAGGAGACTCCCCAAAATAAAGATAAAACAAAAAGTACACATTAAGAGAAATATTTCAAAGTTAATATACTATTATTATATACCTCTAAATAATAAGACATTATATACAGTATAAATAACCAACTGTCTTTGATTATTTAGTATCTGCAAAATCTAGGACTTTTTTGCTTTATTCATTTTTTAAAAAATTCTCATAGGTATTTTTTCTTTCTTAAAATTGTAGTTGATTTACAATGCTTTATCCATTTTTGATGTATCTCTTATGAGTGTGTGTTTTTAGAAAAATTATGAAATATTCCACATATATAGTTTGATTTTGTAGATAACCATTATATATATATATGAGGCACATCTGTTGACAGTATATTGAAATACTATTCAGCAATGAAAAGGAGTAGCCTGTTAATACATGCAACAAGATGGATCAGTCAAAAACATACTGAGTGACAGAAGCCAGGCACAAGAGTATATATTGTATGATTCCATTTATATGAAGTGATAAGAAAAGGCAAATCCAATCTCTATGACGGAGAGCAGATCAGTGTTTGCTGGAATGAGGGGGTGTTGGCTGCAAAGAAATGTGAGGGAACTTTTTGGGGTGATGGATATGCTTTTGATTGTGGTAGTGATTCCACAAGTGTCTGTATTTGGCAAAACATCAACCTGCACTTATAATTGGTGAATAAAGTGATGTTTAAAAGATCCTATTGTTTTGGTATTCTAGTACAGTGTTTTCAGCATTATTTTCAATACAGGTGTCTTCACAGAGATATGTACATACATTTGTTTTTGCTTAAGAGAAATCTTAGAATACTCAAACTTAACATGATATTAGCGCCAGACCAAACTAAGGGAGTAACCAGTCTCATAGGAGGTGTGACCCCTTTTTACCAGAATTGATTCTGATCATCTTGCCTTGAGATGCACGTTTTCAAAATGTATATGAAAATAACCTTAGTGAAGTTTCCTGCCTAATGAGGTATCTTCTTTCTTTCTAGCAACTTTCAGCTGTTGCTATTCAAACATCATGAATCAGTTATCTGCATTTATCTTGAGCTGGTTTTTTAAAAAATCAGTCTTATAATATCGTATGCAACTTCTTATGTCAAGATATTAACACAAGTTTTAACTCATTGGGTATAATGAAATGCCTTTTATTTGGTTCTCATATTTTTCTTAGCCAGACTTCTTCCTTAGGATGTCGTCACTGGGAAGCTCACCTCCCTTTCCTGGCAGTGCTCTAGCTTCTGTTCTCATCCATGTTTGAACGCTGCCCCTCCACTGGAGTCACATCAAGTTGTCTTCCTTTCGGTGCTGCTGGCCTCTGCCTTTGAGGTTCCTGATTTCCGCTTCGCAAGTGCAGTTCTTGCACCCTGACCTCTGTAACGTTGTGCACTTACTCAACTCTCATCCTCTCTGACACCTCTGTTTTCTGTGAGTTTTGTGTGCACTTGGGTGCGTGTGTTCTGAGGCTGCATCTTACGCCATCCCCTTCATCCTGCAGGGGATCCACAGCTCCCTTCACCACTGACTTTTTCTCTGACTGCCTTTGTTTACTCACAGGCTTCTTGGCTTGGTGTCAGTGCAGCAAGCCTTTTAATTAGTTCCTCTACCCTTTTCTCTCTTATTCTTACTTATTATGTGTAATTTGACTTACCTTCTTAAAAACTTAGTGCACTTTCCTGCTAGAAAGTGTGTGCGTGCTTTCAGTTGTTTATTATATGAACTCACACACCCAGGCTGAGGGCAGTTACCTGTAACGACTTTTCGTGACCAAGTGTAACACTCCCTATCTGCCTTCCTTCTAGTTGCATTCATACGTCTTCATGCGTCTTATCTCCCTCTACAGCTGGCACCTAAATGTATACATCCAGTGCTTATTTTTACTTTAATTTTTACTTTAATACTATGGTTCATATGTAATAATTTAATCTTTCTTTGTTACAGTGCTTTCAAGGTTGGGTTGAATAATATTTTTCTCCAGTGTTTTTGGGTTTTTTTAGGAATTTTTATTTCTCTTTTTTTTTCTATTTTGTAAATTGGCTCAGTATTTACTACTTTAGAGTGTGCCTACTGCCATTCGTTTACTACAGAAAATGAAATGTTTTTCTAGCTTTATACTTTGTTTCCCAGTTTAAAAACTGCTTAAGGATAGATATGTTCTTTTGCTTCTTTTGTTTACACCTAGAGTATGTTTCAGTGGTGTTTATAAAACTTCATCGCTTGTTGAATTGGATTGGGGTATGTTAAATGCTGTAAGTTTTTGTTAGATAGAATTTTGAGTGTTACAAAAGCAGGCTCTGTTTTATTTATAAGCTATACATATTTAAACTTGATAGGATGGGATCACATAAAATGTATGTTAGAAACTTGTTTGAAAACTTAAGACCAGGTTTTTTCATAGTTACATAAATTTAGTGATATTTTATATTTTTTGTTACATTGAATTATGCTTTATTGTTAGTAACAAAGTATCCTACTTTTTGATTGTTAATGGTTATAATATAGTAGGACAACATTCGTTAAATTAGGTAATTTGCTTTTTAAGAGTCAAGTGCTGAAATTTACTTTTTCTTTTGAGGGTAGTACAGACCTTTTAGGTCTTGTGAGATAAGCATGTGAGAGCTCTTTGTTTGACTCCTAGGCTCCCTTTTGTGGCAGTGGAGGGGCTGTGGCTCCATCGTCTTTTTCTTCTCGAGGACAGTATGAACATTATCATGCTATTTTTGATCAAATGCAGCAACGAAGAGCAGAAGAGAGTGAGGCTAAATGGAAAGGAGAAATACATGGCCGAAGGCTTCCAGAAAGGTATGGCGTGTTCTGCAGAAGTTGCTTGTGCTTTGCTTTAGAGAAAGTGATGGAAGTCATTGTGCATGTTTATCAACAGAGGAATCCCACCTGGAGTACATCCAGGATTTCCCAAGGGAGCTGCAGGTCATCACATTTCCTCTGATGCTGATACTCTTAGTAAAACTTGGGAAAGATTGAAGGCCTTTTCTAAACAAGCCAATATAAACAGGTTGGACTGTGATGATCCATGAATACACTCTCATGTAATTTTGTCTTATGTCATGTACAGCCTAATACTGACACTTTCTGGGTGTTTTCTCCGTTATACGTAGAATACTTTTTGCCTTCTGGATGCAGTGTTTCTTGCGTGCAAATTTGGCCCTTGATTACATGTGGCAAACATGTAGCTCTTCACTTCAGCCTAATTTTTGTAGCTTATATATGTTACAGGCGGAACATACTATTTAAAGGAACGTGATAACATTGAACCAACACGTGGTTGTAATAACTTTATCCACTTGCTTTAAATAAATCAGAATATATTTAAAATGGAGGGACTTCCCTAGTGGTACAGTGGTTAAGAATCCACCTGCCAATGCAGGGGACATGGGTTTGGTCCCTGGTCTGGGAAGATCCCACAGGCCTCAGAGCAGCTAAGCCCGTGCACCACAACTGCTGAGCCTGTGCTCTAGAGCCCGCAAGCTATGACTGCTGAGCCCATGCACTGCAACTACTGAAGCCCATGTGCCTAGAGTCCGTCCTCTACAACAAGAGAAGCCATGGCAAGAGGGCAACGAAGACCCAATGCAGCCAATATATAATGAAATAATTTTTAAAAAATGGGATTACACTGTATGCAGAAGTCCAAAGCATGCTTTTGGGTCTTACTTTTCCTCATCGCTTAGAGCCCACTTTTCTCTTTGTTGTCTTCTCTTCATGTTCATCTCTGATTGATGGCTCTCTATTGTCCTGTTCATTGGGTTTTTCCTTTTCTTCCATTAATTACTTTAATATGGTTGCAGTCAATAGTTTGAATTTGCATAGTTCCTTTTTTTTTTTAAGAAATCATATTTTTTTTTTAGATCTTCCCATTTCTTCTTCTTTTTTTAAAAAATTGATTGATTGGCTGCATTGGGTCTTCGTTACTGCCAGCGGGCTTTCTCTAGTCGTGGGAAGCGGTGGCTACTCTTCGTTGTGGTGTGCCGGCTTCTCATTGCGGTGGCTTCTCTTGTTATGGAGCACAGGCTCTAGGCACATGGGCTCAGTAGTTGTGGTGTATAGGTTTAGTTGCTCCACAGCATGTGGGATCTTCCTGCACCAGGGATCAAACCTGTGTCGCCTGCATTGGCAGGCAGATTCTTAACCACTGCACCACCAGGGAAGTCCCAAGATCTTCCCATTTCTTCTATAAAAACACTCTGCTTAAGGAAGAGCAGATATCATTTTGTGAAAATTTTATTTGTCATTTTATGGAGAATACTTTTGAGTGTGGTAAAAATCTTTATGGTTCTCTCAGTTATAAAAGGTTATTAAAAGATAGTTGAGCAGAGGTAAATAATTGAGGTGAATATAAACTAACATTATGAATTATGCACAGTAGCCTGAAGTGTTAATCTAATTGTAAATATTTCCCAGTTTTGAGAAAAGAGGGTGACAGACTTATGCATATGCAGTTTTTATGAAATGGTAATGAAGATTTTTTGTGAGGTTTTTGTTTTTTAATAAATTTATTTATTTATTGGCTACACGTGGGCTTTTTCTAATTGCGGAGAGCAGGGGCTACTCTTTGTTGCAGTGTTCGGACTTCTTATTGCAGTGGCTTCTCTTGTGGAGCACAGGCTCTAGGTGCACAGGCTTCAGTAGTTGTGGCACGTGAGCTCAATAGTTATGGCTCACAGGCTCTAGAGCACAGGCTCAGTAGTTGTGGCACATGCACTTAGTAGCTCCACAGCATGTGGGATCTTCCCGGACCAGGGACCAAACCTGTGTCCCCTGCATTGGCAGGTGGATTCTTAACCACTGCACCACAAGGGAAGTCCTTTGTGTGGGGTTTTTATCCTCTGCTATTATTGATCTGTCTAGTATGTAATTTGTATGGCTTTGTTTTGTTTAATTTTAATTTTGTTTAATTTTAATCGAGTCTCCTAAAATAATTGTGTATAGTGTAAAGAAAATAGGGAAAGCTATGTCATGCTTCTTCGCACTGTTCACTTTCCAGAATGTTTCTTGGTTCTTCACAGTTGGAGTGGCAAGTAATGGACCAGATTGGTCCCTTTGCATCAGGCTTCCGTGTGACCTTGAAATGTTGGCAGGTGTTTACACTTGAGTTTAAATTGTCTTCAATGGCTTAGTTACTTCTTCCACTAGAACACAGCTTCCATTCAGGTCTTCATTTGAGCATCAGATGTAGTTTCAGTATTTTAATTTTCAGCTTTTAAACCATTTGTGTTTATGAGATCATTTATCATTTCCTTTCTTCCAACTTTGGGGGCTTAACAGTACTCAAACATAATAGTATACATTTTCTTATGTTGCTTTGAACTTATTATCAATGATAGATATTATTTATTGAACACTTATATACCAAGTTATATTATTCATCACAGCATCCCTTTGAATTCGATATCATTCTTTTAATAAAGATAAAGAAATTATAGGACCTGTGGAGATTTAAAACTTGTGCATGGTCAGGTCACTAGCAAGCAGTGGAGGTAGGATTTAAACTAAGTCCGTCTGAGTATAGGGTTCAGCTCCTCAAGCACCATTGTAAGGACTTCTCAGCTTCTTGAGATACTGCTAGTGTACAGGCAAAACAGTTATTGATATAGTTGGTTATAAAATTGTAAAATACTGGGTACTTTAAAGATTAAACATAATACCAAATACTGAGTGAACTTTCATTTATACTCATTGAATTTATTTTGGTTTTATCTGAGGACATAGAAAATGGAAGAATTGGTAGCGAACTGGAGATCATCAAGTATCACGTAATTTTCAAAAGGCAGATTCTATAAACTAGACTAGTTTCCTTTATGTTGATCCCAGGCAAGATTACAAGTGGAGCCTGCAGACATCTTAAAAGGAAGCAGCCACCACTGTAATGCAATATAAATTCACAGAGAATAGATTATGTCAGATACATACAGCCTATATTTCTTTTTAGGGTTATAGGCTAGAGTTGTAGTTCTCAAACTGTGTGCTGAGGCAACTTGGAGCATCACAGTGCCTTGGACATTTTACAGTTGTGAGGGAAACACAACTACATCTGTTGGACAAAGCGTAGACCGTACTGCTAAGCAGTTTTAACCTATTTAATGAATGGGACTGGTAGGCATTTCTGTTGGCCTTGAGGCATTGTAAAAAATTACTCAGATACCTAGTAGGGTGTATAACCAACAACAAGATACTGTTGCCAGGGTGTAGGTGAAGAAATATAAATAAAGATTGTTAGGTGGATTAGTCATTAGTTAAAGAATTATATTCAGAGGATGCTGGTTAATATTTTGATGTTGTCCAAATTAAAAAAGTTTTAGAAGTGTGTCCCCTTGAAACTAATCTTCGTTCTTAAGGGGGACATAGAAAAAACATTCAAAGGATATAGTCATCATATTTCCAGAATACGTAAAGTGGGAAGAAACAGCAAATATATTGTATGATTGATCAGGAAATGAACCAATCTCAGTAGACCATAGCTACAACTAACTTGATTTAGATAAAATTTAATGGAAATTTGATATACTTTTGAGTCTGAAAAATTATCTGACCAAGTAAATATACCCTTGGAAAAAGTGTGTGAACAACATACAGTAAGTAAAAAGTTGAACTAATGACCTTTCATTGCCTCTTGGATCAAATTGCAGCCCCTAAATGGCCTGCAGCGTTTCTTGGAGGCCTGTGTACTTCCTTGGCCTTATCTTGCTCTTCTTTCCAGACTGCTGGGAGTGCAGACTTAAAAGACATGTTTTCCCTCGTCCTTGTTCCTGTACACCTGCTGCTCCCTCTGCCCTTCTGCCTGATTAATTCCTACTTACTATTCTGTTCTTGGTTTAGGTTGACAGGTACTTACTAGGTCTGTAAAATGAAAAATAAAATAAAATTGGAGACCTGATTGAGGACTTCCAACTTTTAATTTTGCCAAGTAAGCTCATTTTTAAAAAAAGTTATTAGTCCTAACTTCATCGTCTGGTAAAAGAATGAACATTTTAATGTGAAAAAAGTAGGATGACACAATCGTAGAATACAGATTATCCTTTTGGATAAAATAAATTTGGATTTGTAAAAAATTATATAGTTGTTTATGTTGTTGACAACTATTGAAAACTTGGTGATAGGTGAACACCGGCCAGGGGATGAACCCAGGCTGGTCATCATGCTCTTCTGAGCCTCAACTAGCTGTGGTCTGGGCTGCTCTCACATCCCACTGTGGGCCTCTGTGTGAGCACATGGGCCTCCGTATGAGGCCCCAGGCTGTCAGCCAGGCAGCCCTCTTGGTTGCTGCTTGGATGGCTCCTTGGGGAGCTTCTCGGGCACCCCCATCACTGTCAGCATCACCACCACTGTGCCACTACTGCTGTCCTCATCTTAGGGTTTTTATTTGTCGTGTTAGTATGATCAGGTTTCACAAAACTCTGCCTTTGTCAGCAAGCCATTCTGTCTCATGAGGGCAGCTTTACAGCTCTTTATTTATTTTTTAGTGTGTTGATTTTACAGTTTAATATTAAGAAGTCAAATTTATTTATTTTATTTTCAGATCTTGGTAGGGTATACACTCCAGTTGGTTGCATTAGGGAAAAAGAAGCAAGTTTAAATGTGTTCATAAATCAGCAAGTTTAAACACGTTTGAAAGATTTCCTTCTCAGGCAAACTGCTTGTGAATGAAAAAGAAAAATAAAAGCTTTCAAACTATTATAATTATATATTGCTGTAAGAATAAAAATGCCCTTATCTTTTATAGCTAGTAATCATTGGTAAGGGAAAGATTCAACTACTGTGTGTATGATATGCTCCTAATTTCATACTTACTAATACCCACCATCTCATATTTTCGTATATATTATAATCCTTTTCCATTGTCATAGATCAGCAACTTTTACTACTCTGTTGAACTTAAGCTGTTGTCTTTGCATGCCAGTGTTTTGCTTTACTGAAAGGCTTTTTTTTTTCTTTTTTCTTCCTCTAATCCTCAAGTTCCCCTTTCATGCTGTTTCCTTTGCTGAAGTCAAGAATGCTCACATATTCCCTGATTTTAAAATTCTGGGAGCTGACCATCCTGTCGTCCCCCTTTCACTTAGGATTCTCAGCCAAATGTTCAGACCTCTTTTTTCTCTCCCTTTCTCTCAAGGAAAAAGGAAACCTGAAAGAAAGACACAGGTGGCTTTTTTGTCTTGCTTTTCTGCTTACTAAGGTGATAAAGGTTAGCTTTAGAAATACTAGAAAGTATAGATGAGTGTTAGAAACAGGAGAGGAAATCACTGCTCATCCTGTATCCTGTTATGTTCTTGATGAGGGCTCTAGAAAGAAATATTACTAAATTTATTTAACTAAATTTATTTATTAACCAAATATTACTAATTTTCTTTCTACAAAAGCTGTGCCAGTTTATGCTCAACCTAACAGTATATGATTGTGCCCATTTTATTGCCACCTGGCCAGTACCAGTTACTTTTAGGAGCTAAAGAAGTTTTTGAAAAATATAAAGTTTAAAATTAAAGTAGTGGAGGAAGTGAAGTTTTCACTGTGTTCTCTATGGGTTATGCAGCAGAATATTGGCAAACCATGTGATGGTGAGGAGGAGCATGAGAATGACGTAGAAATGGGAGCTGCTATTGAATTGAGTACGCTGTGCCAATGCCGCTGCCAAGTAACTTACATGTCTAGTTAGTCCCCATTATCTGTAGATTGTGTGTTTGTGGATTTGCCTGCTTGCTAAATTTAGTTATTTCCTAGTCCTTTCATGGTCGTCCCTGGGCAGATTCAGAGCCCCAAGGACTTTCAGTTGCCTGGTGCACGTGTCCCAGCTGAGGGGAGCAAGGCCAGCTCTGCTCTCCTGTTTCAGGGCTCATGAACAAACGTATTTTCATAGTCTGCCCAGTACTGCCTTGTCTGCATTTGGGGCATTTTGTTGGTAATTTCGTTGTTTAAAATGGCCCTCAGCCTTGTGCTGAAGTGCTGTCTTGTGTTCGTAGGTGCAAGAAGGCTGTGGTGTGCCTTATGGAAGAAATATTTGTATCAGAGAAGCTTCCTTCAGGTGTGAGTTATAGTGTGGTTGGCCGACAGTTCAGTGTTAATGAACTGACCATATAATGAGGTATCTTTAAACAGCAGCACACATAAAACAAGGTTGTATGTTAAGCCATTGGTGAAAATGTAGTAATAGGCTGTCAGGAACCTAAGCCTGTAATTCTCCTTGGGGTAATGGTTCAGTATTCACTAATTCATATTCATGTTGACTTTATGCAACATAACTACGAGGAATAATGAGAGTTGACCATTATTAGCTCGTTTGGTCATCAGCAGTGCTACAAGGCAGGTATTATTCTCACTGTTTTAGAGATTAAGAAATTGATATATAATAAATGACTATAAATAATTTATTGAAAGCCACATAACTTTTTTTTTTAATTTATTGGCTGTGTTGGGTCTTCTTTGCTGCACACGGGCTTTCTCTAGTTGTGGCAAGCTGGGGCTACTCTTCATTGCAGGGCACGCGGGCTTCTCATTGCGGTGGCTTCTCTTGTTGTGGAGCATGGGCTCTAAATGCGTGAGCTTCAGTAGTTGTGGCACATAGTCTCAATAGTTGTGGCTCACGGGCTCTAGAGCACAGGCTCAGTAGTTGTGGTGCATGGGCTTAGTTGCTTCACAGCATGTGGGATTTTCCCAGACCAGCGTTCAAACCTGTGTCCCCTGCATTGGCAGGTGGATTCTAAAGCATTGCACCACCAGGAAAGTCTCCACATAACTGTTTGTTAGTAAAACCAGGAGTTGAAATTGGACAGTTTGGTCTCAAAGTTCACTCAGTTAACTGTTGTGCCATATTGACTTTACTAAGGCTTGAAACATTTTATGAGGAAAATTGGAGAAGCTGGGAAAATTTCACTACCATTAAAGAAAGCAGTCTTGAAGGAACAAGTTCAGAAGAATTGGATGGCTTGTCTTGTAGAAGAGGAAGTAGACTTCTTTGTATTTACACAGTGTAGAAGTACTGTGATTAGAAGTGAATAAGCACATTTCGACCCAGTAGGAGGTCTCTTCAGTGGGTGGGCTGTTGTGGCATTTAATCAGTGCTCTCAAACTGGAAGTATTAAACTAGGGATTTGAATGACCATGTGTCATGGATATTTAGATGGGAATATGAGAATACTTTTTTCAGCAAGAAGTTGGATTGGTTAATACTCAAGGTCTCCTCCGATTTGAATATTATGATTCTTTTGTCTTGAACTTTTTAGCACCATTGGCATTATAGAGTACTGTCTCTACAGTCATAACTTATGGTTTTTATAATTTGTATGTCATTGTCATACCTGGTCATTTCTTTTCCCTGATTCAAACTGAATCAGCAAACAGAAATCTATAGTCATCTAAGACTCATTCAGATTGTCTTTTCCTCATATTTTGGATAGCCCATATTGACCTCTTCCTTCCTCATGGTGTTAATTATTTTTCTTTTTTCCCTTCTTATCAGTAACTCTGACTGGTCCAACTTTGCTTATATCCATGTCTTAATAACACACCTCCTCAATTAGCTTTTTTTTTTAAAAGACTTTGATTTTTTACAGCAGTTTTAGCTTCACCAGAAAACTGAGGCAGGAGGTACAGAAATTTCCCATATGTTGTCCCTGTACCCATTGTCAACATCCCCCACCAGAGTGGTATGTTTGTTACAACTAGTGAACTTACATTGAACTAGCTTTTCGTATTAGAACCTCAATCATGTGAGGCCATCTTATGAAGCCATTGAGTGCCTCTAAACATGTGTATTTTATTGAGCCTTTACTTTTCCACGTCTTTTCCTCTATATTGCTTCATTTGAGTGAAGCTGACAACAATTCCATTCCCTCAGGTAGATATTATGCCACTTAAACAGAGGAGGAAGCTTAATGAATACACCCTCAACATCCTTTTTTTTTTCATTTCATTAGCCCTGTACCACCTCAACTCTTCTACCTTGAACCACGCTGACTCACTTTTCGTTTCTCAGATTATTTCTGCTACCTAGATTAATGCCTATTTTTATGTTGTTTTCACCTCTTAAAAGAATCCATTTTTAATCATCCTTCAAAAATTTTTAAAGTTCCCTTATCAGTAAAAGGTTTGAGCCATGGATATGAGGTCTTACCCAGATCTTGCCACTTATTCATGAATTGGTAATAAAAAAAGAAAATAACATTCTTTTTTTTTTCTTGTCAGGATGACAAAAAGAAGTTGTTTTTTTAAAAAAATTGTTTTATTTATTGGCTGCCTTGGGTCTTTGTTGCTACACGTGGGCTTTCTCTAGTTGCGTCAGGTAGGGGCTACTCTTTGGTGCAGTGCATGGGCTTCTAATTGAGGTGGCTTCTCTTGTTGCGGAGCATGGACTCTAGGCATGCGGGCTTCAGTAGTTGCAGCACACGGGCTCAGTAGTTGTGGCTCACAGGTTCTAGAGCGCAGGCTCAGCAGTTGTGGAGCACGGGCTTAGTTGCTCCGAGGCGTGTGGGATCTTCCCAGACCAGGGATCAAACCCGTGTCCCCTGCATTGGCAGGCGGATTCTTAACCACTGCACCACCGGGGAAGTCCCTAAAAAGGAGTTTATTTCTTTTTAATCCATTTTAATGTCTCTTTATTTCACTTTCCAGATTCCTAATTTCTTACTATATATTTGTGGCTTATGTAGTATTTATATTAATCATTCCTTTACTATTAATCTAGATTAATGTTCTACTAATTTTAAGTGGTATAATATTGGAACTCAAAAGATATAGTCTGTTTAATTTGTCTAAAACAAAGTATGCACATATAAATGCTTAGTAACACCTAAGGAAGAGAATGACTATTAAGAAGTTACTTGACTCTTTCCTCTATCCCTGTGTGCCTTGCACACACATAGTTTGTGTTCACAGTGTAGCACAGTTTTACTACTTTAAAGGGGAGTAAGAATATGAGTATGGGTTCTTCTTTTTGGTATGTATTAAGTAGTAAATAGAAATGTGTGTGAAAAATGAAGACAGTATAGGTTTTTATTTTTTAATTTTTTATTTTTTTTATTGGAATATAATTGCTTTACACTCTTGTACCAGTTTTTGAGGTACACCAAAGTCAATCAGCTGTATTTATACACATATCCCCATATTCCCTCCCTCCGTCAACTTCCCCCCCACCCTCCCCATAGGTTTTTAAATATTATAAGGAATTGTAGAATCAATTAAACTAGTTTTGTCTTTTATTCTATTAATAAGGTATATGACTCTGATTGATTTTTATATGTTGCACCAACCCTGCATTCCTGGAATTCTGTTTTATACATCTTATATCTTCAAAGACAGGTATAATATTGGTAAATGGTTGACACTCAATAATAAAAAAATGAGAAGAAGAAAAAAGAAATAATGATAAGCAAAAATCACTGCAGGTTTTAAGTTTGTGACTGAAAGCAACCAGTTATATACACCTGCTTAGGAAAACACCATTCAGTAAAGCAAAACTTACAGATTACATAAATAAATAGAACAGGTAGTACTATTTATTTACATAGATGGTGTGAACATACATAGATGTGTGAACATTCTTTAAAGCAAAGCTGTTATACATATGATCAGGTTCTTAGTAAAATAATTCTGTGCAACTGAATTATTTGAATTAATTTGATTCAATGAATCAAATCAATCAGTGAATATGAATTAACATATGTCAGCTGGAAGCCCAGACTGACAAACATTGGACATACTCAGTTTCTTAGAATGGGAAATCAAACATAAAAACTTTATAGAAGTTTTATTTCTACAGAGTGAAAAAGAAAATCCTAAAGACTCTACCACTAGAGCTCACCAATGAATTTGGTAAAGCTGCAGGGTACAAAATTAATATACGGTAAAGGCTCTTAACCAGTGATAGAGATGATCTAATCCTAGAAACTTCCAGTGATGAAATTTCACAAGAACCTCTTTTAAGCACTACATAACTTAAATGAATCTTAGGCCACTGTCTTCCATAACTTTATGCTGAACCAGATTTTAAATTTTTACAGCTTAATTTCACATCTAAAATTCTTATATGTCTCAGTACATTTGACCCTTGAACAATGTGGGAGTTAATCTGCATATACTTATAATCAGCCCTCCATATCTGAGATTCCTCTACATCCATGGATTCAACCAGCCATGGCATGTAGTCCTATAGTATTTACTATTGAAAAATATCCACATTATGTGGACCTGCACAATTCAAACCTGTGTTGTTCAAGGGTCAACTGTAATTGTTAACAAAACATGTATAAAAGAAATGACTACTCTATGACATAAACCATAGCAAGATCCTTTTTGACCCATCTCCCAGAATAATGGAAATAAAAACAAAAATAAACAAGTGGGACCTAACGAAACTTAAAAGCTTTTGCACAGCAAAGGAAACCATAAACAAGCCAAAAAGGCAAACCTCAGAATGGGAGAAAATATTTGTAAATGAAGCAACTGACAAAGGACTAATCTCCGAAATACACAAGCAGCTCATGCAGCTCAACATCAAAAAAACAAATGACCCAATCCAAAAATGGGCGGAAGACCTAAATAGGCATTTCTCCAAGGAAGACATACAGATGGCCAACAAACACATGAAAAGATGCTCAATATCACTAGTCATTAGAGAAATGCAAAGCAAAACCACAGTGAGGTATCACCTCACACCCATCAGAATGGCCATCATCAAAAAATCTAGAAACAATAAATGCCAGAGAGGGTGTGGAGAAAAGGGAACCCTTCTGCACTATTGGTGGGAATGTAAATTGGTAAAGCCACTATGGAAAACAGTATGGAGGTTCCTTAAAAAACTAAAAATAGAGCCACTATATGACCCAGCAATCCCACTACTGGGCATATACCCAGAAAAAACCATATTTCAAAAAGATACATGTACCACAATGTTCATTGCAGCATTGTTTACAATAGCCAGGACATGGAAGCAACCTAAATGTCCATTGACAGATGAATGGATAAAGATGTGGTACATGTATACAATGGAATGTTACTCAGCCATAAAAAGGAATGAAATTGAGCTATTTGTGGTGAGGTGGATGGACCTAGAGTCTGTCATACAGAGTGAAGTAAATCAGGAGGAGAAAAATTAATACCGTATGCTAACACATATATATGGAATGTAGACAAATGGTACTGATGAACCTAGTGGCAGGGCAGGAATAGAGATGCAGATGTAGAGAACAGACTTGAGGGCACCAGGGGGAGGGTGGGGAGGGGAAGCTGGGATGTAGTAAGAGAGTAGCATTGACATATACACACTACCAAATGTAAAATAGATGGCTAATGGGAGGCTACTACAGAGACAGGGAGTTCAGCTTGATGCTCTGTGAAGACCTAAAGGGGTGGGATAGGGAAGTTGGGAGGAAGTCGCGGGAAGGAGGGGATATGGGGATATATGTATACATATAGCTGATTCACTTTGGTGTACAGCAGAAACTAACACAATACTGTAAAGCAATTATACTCCAATAAAGACTTTTAAAAAAAGAAAAGAAATAGCTTAAATAGTTAAAAAAAAAAAAAGACTTTAGGGTGTGAAAATCAAAAGTGTTTAAATTTACTGGAAGAGGGAAGGCATTATTTCATGTATTTTTCTGAACATAATGTAGTTATGGTCCATCACAGAGGCTATGGGAAGTTTGTGTGCCTTCGTAGCCAATATTCAAGAAGTTCAGACAGTAACTTTCTCATCTTTCTTCCTTATTCACAACATTACTGCAGTTGACACTATGCAGTGAGTTCTCTGTTTACGGGAGGGTGGGTTTTATTTATTTTTGTATCTTCCTTAGCACTGTAACAGGCACAATATATATTAGATGTTCAAAGTGTTATTGATATTTTTTTAGTTATTGTCTAAGCCCAAAATGTTTACATTCTTTCATAGCTGTCAGAGGAAGATACAGAAAAGTAATTCTAAAAGATTGAAACAAATAAGTGTGCTTTTAGTTTTTTTCCCCAATCTATCCATTTTACTTTTTAATAGTTTTGATATGCAAGGAATTCAGACTTCACTTCTTATTGTAGTTTTGAAAATTCATAAACTTTTCATTTTTTTATGACCTTTGAAATTGCTACTCTGCTGCTTTAATCTTACTTCCATACTGATCAATATATTTGATACAGAGTTCTAAAATAAGCTTAGCTACTTGGAAACTATTGAGATTCTTCTATAAGTATAGTCTAAAGTCGTTTTGTGTCTCTAAGCAGAATAGATTAAATGAATGCAGGAGAAGCCTTGATAAGATTTGGCGTAGTAGTGTAGATTTTTATCTCTGTTTAAAATAATAATGTCTCTGATTTAGATAGTAGATTCTATTATATGTGTAGCTATTTATTCATTACCGAAGACTTTACTTCATATCAGCCTTCATATTTTGTAAATATCTCTAAAAGTATTTAAAATAAGTGTAATTTTAAACTTTTGGAAATATTTAATGTTCAGAATTTCTGCCCTTGTCCAAATCCCTCAGGCACAAGGGACAGCTGGCTGTGGAAAGAGCAAAACAAGTAGAAGAGTTTCTGCAGCGGCGACGGGAAGCGAGGCAGAACAAGGCTCGGGCCGAGGGACATATGGTAGGGTTTTGGCTTTGAGATCTTTGAACATATTGGTATTCAGAGTGAAGGTCTGGAACAGGTAGGTATGAATGACAGGAGTCTTAATCCTTTACAAATTTCCTCTGAATATTTGCAGAGTATTTAAGCTCTCTTCTGCTATTTCTTTTATGCCACGCGTGAAATTCTGTTCTTCCTTGGTTACTTGAGAGTAAGTTCATAGCTGTATCCTTCCTTTTAAAAGAGTCAAGTAG
Organism: Hippopotamus amphibius kiboko; assembly: GCF_030028045.1. Classification (NCBI taxonomy): domain Eukaryota; kingdom Metazoa; phylum Chordata; class Mammalia; order Artiodactyla; family Hippopotamidae; genus Hippopotamus; species Hippopotamus amphibius. The sequence goes on from NC_080187.1 coordinate 107,311,800, forward strand.
GTATAGCAACCCAGATATTTATATTAAATAAATAAGTTCGTACATTACTTTTTTCTCCCCCAATATGCTTTTGGTTTCAAATACTTTTAAGTAGCAAAGAAGTGTAGAAGAAAAATGAGAAATAAACATTTGGATAAATATACGTGTAACTATGCATTTACTCAAAAGCAAATTAGGAACAAAAATCTTTTAAAATGTCTAATTATGCCAGTTAACTGAATTAAGTTGTATATAAGAAAATATTAACAGTTTTTAGATCATCGTTTTAGTAGTTAATAGTTTTGACTTGCAGAGATACACAAATGTCTTTTCACCTTTCGTCCCCAGAGCAAACGGTGATTGTTTCTGTCAGCTCAGCACCCGTGAAGTGTCAGGCTCACGTAGGAAATAGGTCAATTGTATGGTAATATGTTTTGTTTAGACTTATATCTACTGTAAGTCCATAAGCGATATCTTTATGAGTTAATTAATATAATTATTCAAATTTAGGATATTTTTTCTTTGAAATAATAACATAGAAAAATGTTAAAATTTTTAATGATTACCCTATGTTTAACAACCAACAGCTTGTCTTTCTAACATCTGAAATTAATCTGTATTTGTAAGCTCCCTATAGACAGAGGAGAACCTCCTTTATTTTCCCTTGCCCCATTTCTTCCATGTTAGTAGCGTCTTTAATATTAATTACAGATTTTAAACTATTTTAAAACAGATATTAGACTCACCAAGATTTATGCATTTCTTTCCTCAGCACAGTTCCTTATATTCTACTGTCCTCCCCTCAGTTTATCTGCTTTCGTGCTGGGGGCTATCCTCTCGTAACCTTTTGGAGAGAAACCATCGAAGATTTGTTGGAAAGCTTCTTATTTTGCCGTCACACTTAAATGTTAATTTGTAGTGGTGGCCTGCTGGTAAATTTGCTTAGCATTTGTATGTCTGAAAAAGCATTTTGCCTTCTTTTTTGAAAAATATTTTTGCTGGATGTAGTCTTATAGGTTGAGAGTTCTTTTTCTTTCAGTTCTTTAAAGATGTTTGTCCACTTACATCCTGGCATGTCTGTTCTGACCAGAAGTCTGCTGTCATTCTTGTATTTTCCTCCATGTTTAATGTGTATTTTCTTTCCGATGGCTTTTAACATTTCCTTTGCATCACTAGAAGTGAATTGATTATGGTGTTGCGTGGTGTAGTTTTCTTCATGTTTATTTTGTTGGGGATTCATTGAGCTTCTTGGATCTGTAGGTTTATAATTTCCATCAAATTTGGAAAAATTCAGACATTATTTCTTCAAAAATTTTTTTCTGTTCTCCTTTCCTTTTCCTTCTGGGTGCTCAGTACCCATATGTCAGCTGGCTGATGCTCTGTTCATTTCTTTTTGGTCCTTTTCCTATGTTCGATTTTGGGTAGCTTCCATTACTGTATCTACAAATCTGTTACTCTTTTTGTCAGCTTTTTGTAATCTGCTCTGCTCTTAATCCCATCCAGACAGTGTATATTTTTAATTTCAGATACTGTATTTTTTATCTCTTAAAGTTTATTTGGGTCATTTTTATACTTTCCATGTCTGTCTTTATAATACACTTTTCTCTACCTTCTTGAACATATGACATATAATCAGACTGTAATAGCCTTTTTAATGACCTCGTCTACTAATTTTATTATCTGTGTCATTTCTGAGTCTGTTTGTTGATTGATTTTTCTCCTCATTGGGGTAACCATTTCCTGCTTCTTTATCCACCTGGTAATTTGTGGTTGGATGCCAGGCAGTGTGTATTTTATCTTGGATTTTTTGTATTTAAATACAAATAAGTAAATTTATTCTGGGATGCAGTTATGCTATTTGAAAATAGTTTGAGTCTTTCAAGGTTGATTCTCAGCTTTGCTAGGCAGGTGGAGGACAGCCTTTGGTCTAGAACTCACTTGGCCCCACTGCTGAGGCACTACTCTTGATGCTCTGATGATGCATTGGCAGTACTCCAGTTCTCTGTTGATTTGGAGGCCTTTCAATATGGCTGGTGGAAGTGTGAGGTGTTCACAGCCCTCAGTGAGTCTGAGGGATTGGTGACGTCAGGGTACCTGTCACTCAACAGGAGACTCAGAGGAGCCTCTGCAGATTTCCAGGCCTCTCTGGGCAGCTCTCTCTTCCTTGGTACCCTGTCCTGCAAATGTTAGTGCTCTTTGACCTCCCAGACTCTGGCTGTTGTTTCCTTAACTCAGGACACCCTCTCCCTGTGCTGCAGCCTGGAAACGGCAATTACTGAGCTTACCTCACTTGTTACCCTTCTCACAAGGATCACTGTCCTGTGTTCCCTGTTTGCCATTGTTGGAAAATCGTTGTTTCATCTATGTCGTCCAGACTTTTAGTTGCTGAAGGGTCTATCTGGTCCCTGTTACTCTACCGCAGCTGCAAGTGGAAATCTTAGCTGGTAGTGTACTGGGTGAAGATATGTGGGTTACAGGCTCTCCCCACCCCCCCTTGAAGGTGCTGCCTTATGGTCTCATTGTCACCTGTGAGCCCTGTGACAGTGTTCTCCTCCATGCTCCTCTGTGAGGGGTTTTTCCTCTCTGAAAGCATTTAGGACTGTTTTTCTACCTTTCACGTTCTGAAATATCACTTGAGTGTCCTTGGGGTTTTATTTATTTATTTATTTATTTATTTATTATTTATTAGCTGTTTTGGGTCTTCGTTGCTGTGCGTGGGCTTTCTCTAGTTGTGAAGAGTAGGAGGCTACTCTTCTGTTGCGGTGTGCGGGCTTCTTATTGCAGTGGCTTCTCTTGTTGCAGAGCATGGGCTCTAGGCATGTGGGCTTCAGTAGTTGTGGCTCACAGGCTTAGTTGCTCCGCAGAATGTGGGATCTTCCCAGACCAGAGATCGAACCTGTGTCCCCTGCATTGGCAGGCGGATTCTTAACCACTGCACTACCAGGGAAGCCCTCGGTATTTTTTAATTGACCTGACTTGACCCAGCTGGATGCTTTCAGTCTGAGCACTCATCTTCAGTTCTGGGACATTCTCAGTTAACACTTTTTTCAGATATTGCTTCTCCTTTTTCTCCTTAAGAGAACTCCCATTAAATGGATAGATTGGAACCTCTGCATCAAATGTCTTTTTTTCTGTACTTTTATTTCATCTTTTTTATCCCTTTCTCCCTTCTTACTGTTTTGGAAGGATTTCTGGGCCCGAATTTGAGCTTGTGACATATTCTTTACTTTTGTCTACTCTGCTCTTCAGCTCATCCAGTGATTTTCTCTAAAGTTTAGAAACTTGTATTTTCATGTCCATGAATCTTCTTAGTTTTCCTTGAAAGCTCCTTGATCATGCACTCATTTCTCTGATGATACTATGGTTATCATAAGGTCTTGTTCTTAGTGCTCTCTTGGCCCTGTTTCATGGTACTGGCATTCCTCTCATGTTTGGTGCTCTTGTTGTTGTGTTCATGTTTGGGGGTGTCTGTTTTACTCTTCATTGCCTCTGTTTAGGTGGCCCCCTGGCAAGATGGGTGCACGCTGCTGACCTGTCCTCTGCTCAGTTTTCCATCAGAGTAGAGGATGGGTGGGACACATTGCTGTTCGGCCAGGTTCTGGGCTTTGGAGAGTCCATCCTTCCTGGGTGTCACCGGTCACCTGGAGCACCAGCCTGGCCTTCCGTCTAGACCCTCTCATCACTTGTATCTGAAGGGAGCTGCTCGTGTGGAGGATAGTGTACTGGGCGACCTCTTCTTTAAGCGCTATGGCTGCCATTCCCCTTGTGCCCTGGCTGCCAGCTCATCTCAGAGCAGCCTCCTGCTGCTCACATCTGCAGCTGAGGCCTCTTCCCCACGTGCTGTGCTCACGACACCTCTCATCTTTTTTTTTTAATTTATTTATTTTATTGGCTGTGTTGGGTCTTTTTTGCTGTGGGGGCTACTCTTCGTTGTGGTGCACGGGCTCCTCATTGCTGTGGCTTATCTTGTTGTGGAGCACAGGCTCTAGGCACATGGGCTTCAATAGTTGCAGCACATGGGCTCAATAGTTGTGGCTCACAGGCTTAGTTGCTCCTCTGCATGTGGGATCTTCCTGGAGCAGGGATCGAACCCGTGTCCCCTGCATTGGCAGGCGATTCTCAGCCACTGCACCACCTAGGAACCCCACAACACCTCTCACCTTAAACCCATGTGTGTACTTTCCTTACCTCTGGATTCCTTCTGTTCTTGGGACTGCCAAGAGTTTCGCTTGTTTTTGAGTGCTCACCTACATTCGCATAACACAACAACTTCTCTAGTCTAGAATTTTGCAAGAAGGGGGAGGCCATGGTCACATTGCAATCAGAAATTAGTATTTTCATTTTGTTGCCTTATCATTTTAAAAAAATGTGCTTTAGAAATCAGTGCATTTTGACAGTGATTTTTACACAACTTTCCAAGATTCATTTTGTTAACCTATATAGAGTTTCTTCATTCCCTAGATGACTATATACATTAAACTTTAGAAAAATGTGGGTAAGTGAAGAATTTTTACTTTTCAATATATTTGGGTGTATGCATCATATATTACTTGCTTTATTCACTGATTTAACAACAAGGCAGAGTGTTAAACACTTTGGGGATAATAGGTTAATTAATTGTTTAAAGATGACTTAATTAAAGCTTAATCAGACATAGTTTGTCTCTGGAGTAATTTAGAGTCTTGTGTTAGACAAGAATATATACTCTGAAAATGTGAGATGAGGCAGAGAACAGAGACAAGGGCTAAGGTTAGCTGGGGGGAGAAGAGGCCTCACAGTCTTTAAGTTCTAAATTGGAACTTTTTTATGATGAGGTAAGAGGGGCTGTTTAAAATTGGCCTCTCCTTTTCCATGCTGTGTAACAAATTACCATAAATGTAGTGGCTTCAAGCAGCACAAATTTATTTTTTTGTTATTTTTTTTAAGAATTTTTATTGAGTTACAGTTAACAGACAGTAAACTGCATATATTTAGCGTGTACAATTTGGTATCCCAGTCTCCCAATTCGTTCCCCCCCAACCCTCCCCACTTTCCTCACTTGGTGTCCGTATGTTTGTTCTCCACATCTGTGTCTCTATTTCAGTCAGCACAAATTTATGACCCACAGTTTCTCCGGGCCGGGACTCTGGCAGGTTGTATGGGTCTTCTGCTCGTGTTCTCCCAAGGCTGAGGTGGAGGTGTCAGCAGCTGTGTCCTCAGCTGGAGGTGTGGCCATCTTCACCGCCCCCTCAGCTTGCTCGCAGGACTTCCCTCCCAGCTGCTGTGGGACTCAGGCCTCCACTGTCTGAGAACTTTGCCTGGGACCGCGTGGCCCCTTCACCCCAGCAGCAAAGAACTTCCCGTGCATCAGCCTCCTGCCTGCCGCTTCTGCAACCACCCCGGAAAACTCTGCATTTAATGGTCAGCCTACTGTTTTAATGTCACTCATCCCATTTAATGTGACCTCATCCCGGAGGTACAACCCATCCTGTCCACAGCCCTGGAGATCGTGCAGGGCTTGCACACCTGGGGAGTGGGGGCAGGTGTCAGGAAGCCTTGGGGGTCTTCTCCAGGGTCTGCCCACCACTGTCCCTTTGCCTGTGACTTTAGAGACCGCGTCTGGGGAGAGTAGAGGAGGCAAGGTGCAGGTGCTGTCTTTAGCAACGTGGTTGGTGGTAGAGCACGCCACGCTGGTGTCCAAATAGAGCGTTGTCAAAAGTTGGTTTTGTTAACATGAAGTTTAAATACGGTGAAATTCACCAGTGTTAGGTGTGTATCTGGATGAGTGTTGACATGTGTATGTAGTCATGTAACCATTGCCACAATCACGGGACAGCACCATTCCGTCATTTCTTGGAAGGTTCCGCCTCTTGCCACCAGAAAAGAATTTGTCAGTATGTGACATGATGGATAATAACTAAACTTACCGTGGTAATCCTTTCTGAGTATATGCATGTATCCAGTCATTATGTTGTACACCTTAAACTAACAGTGTCGTAAGTCAGTTGTCTCTCATTAAAACTAGAGGACAAAGTTTCCTCATACCCCGTGGCAGTTAGTCTGCTACCAGCCGTAGGCAACCACTGATCTGCTTCCTGTCACTGTGGTCTTGTTTCTTCTAGAATTTCATGTAAAATTATCATACAGTATACAGTGTTTGGGGCTGATGTGTATCAGTAGCTTTTTTTAATTCCTGAGTCATATTCCATTGTGGGAATGTACCACAGTTTGTTTGTTCATTCCTCAGTTGGTGGACATTTGTGTAGTTTCTAAAAGAGATGCTTTTAAAGCTCATGGGAGTAACTGATCATTAAGTTCACTCAGTTATATGCACACCTGTATAACTGACTAGCCCATGCTCCTGCGAGCCCTTCTTTCTGAGTTTGCAGATCCCTCTTTATTATATGTAACTCAGTTAGTGACTGTTTTTACACTCAGGCTTCCGAACACTGCTGGAGAAAGTTAAAGCTGTGTTGACTAGTGTCAGATGGGTTTATGGCCTTTGGGTTTCAGCAGAGCTGTCAGTCCTTCTCGGCCATCCTTTATTTTTGACTGTGTTGGGTCTTTGTTGCTGCACGCGGGCTTTCTCTAGTTGAGGTGAGCAGGGGCTACTCTTCATTGTGGTGTGGTGGCGTCTCTTGTTGCAGAGCATGGGCTCTAGGTGTGCGGGCTTCAGTAGTTGTGGCTCACAGGCTGTAGACCTCAGGCTCAGTAGTTGTGGTGCACAGGCTTAGTTGCTCCTAGGCATGTGGAATGTTCCCAGACCAGGGATTGAACCCGTGTCCCCTGCATTGGCAGGAAGATTCTTAAACCACTGCACCACCAGGAAAGTCCCCTCAGCCATCCTTTAAGTCTCCATGGTCAGCATCCTCTCCCATTGCCCACAGTAGGGACTTTCTTCAGTGATTTCACCTTTCTTCCCTCTCTGTGAAGATAATCATTACTTCACAGAGAAAACTGGGCTTAAGAATCCCAGATTTCATCAGATTTTCTGGCTCCATGCTTATAAATTTGTGCATAATTGTACCCAATCTCTCCCTGTTTTCTCCAGTCTCAGAGAAGGATGTAACTTCCTCTGTTCAAAAGTAAGCTAATTCCATCCTATTTGATGATTATAATGCTAGTAATTGTTGACATTAGTCATTAATGGGTGCTTATGTGTCAGGTGTAGCTCTTAGGTCTATACCTGTGAGGTACATTCTGTCATGTTGCCAACCCCTCCGCCACTTTCTTTGCTTGGTGTCCATATGTTTGTTCTCTTATTATTCTCTTAATATTTTTGACAAAGCAAAAGATGTTAAGTTTGATAAAGTGTAAGTTTTCATGTTTCCCGTTTAGGGATCATGCTTTTGCTATCATGTCTAAAAACTCTCTGCCTATTCAGCAGTCATAAAGATTTGCTCCTTTTTTTTTTTTTAATTTTTATAGTTTTACTTTTAACCTTTAGATCTATGATCCATGAATGGAAATGTTTCTAGTGTGGTAAAATACACAAAACATAAAATTTTCTGTCTTAACCATTTAAAAATACACAGTTCAGTAGCATGAAGTACATTCACAACATTATCTTCCTTCTGCTTGATTTCTCTTTATTTTGCTCTTTTCTGGTCTTTTAAGGTTGAAGCTTAGATAGCTGAGGATGAGACCCTTCTTATTTTCTAATATTGGTATTGCACGCTATACATTTCCCTCTAAGCACTACTTTAGTTGCACCCCACAAATTTTGCTGTGTTCTATTTTCATTTTCATTCAGTTCAAAAGTTATTCTAATTTCCCTTGTAACATCCTCTTTGGCCCATGGGTTACTTAGAAATGGGTTAATTTCCAAGTGTTTGGACATTTTCCTACTATTTTTCTGTTATTGTTTTCTGGTTTTATTTTATGATCAGAGAACATACTTTGTAGGACTTCATTCAGTCATCTTTTTATTTGTTAGGGTTTGTACTGGGATCTAGGATATGATCTGTCTTTGTGAATGTTCCACATGCACTTGAAAAGAATGTGTACCATGCTGTGATTGGGTGGAGTGCTGTATGTTTCAATTAGATCCAGCGAGTTAATGGTGCTTTTTAGTACTTCTTGATCCACACTGAATTATGCCAACGTTATTTGATACTGAGATAGGAGAGTTGAAGTCTTCAAGTATAATTGTAGATTTATTTGCTTCTCTTTTCAATTCTGTCATTTTTCCTTTTTTTTTTTAGGAGAGTATAAACATGTAGAATTGGTGGGGTTTTTTGGTGAATTGACCTTTTTTTTTATCAAAACGTAATCTCTTTGTTTCTTGTATTAGTGGAGTGGTTTTTGTTTTGCCATGTAACAAATTACCACAAGTTAGTGGCTTTTAACAGCACACATTTATTATCTCATTTTCAACTGCATAAAGGGTCGGCACCCCAAACCCCTTGTTCTCGGTTCAGCTGTAAACACTATTTTACTGCTTCACTTTGGAATGTAGAAAGTTTTTCATCATGTAGGTACCCTTACCCTCTCCCCTTATGCCATAGCCGTCTCATATATTACATGCACATACATTTAAAGCCTCATCAGGCCATGTTATAAATTTTGCTTGCAGCTTCAGACATATTTAGGAAGGCAATAGGACAGGAATACTTTTTTATATTTACACAAATATTTACCATTTTTCTTGATATTCTCTCATTCCTAATGATCCAGGTTTCTTCGTGTATAATTTCTCTCTGTCTGAAGAAATTCCTTTGGCAGTTCTTTTAGATTATGTCTGTTGGCTGTAAATCCTCTTAGTTTTATTTCGTCTTTATTTCTAAACAGTATTTTCGGTGGATATAATATTTTGTGTTGACAGTTCATTTCTATTTTCATTTAAAAAGTTACTTCACTGCTTTTTGTCCTCTGTAGTTTTTGAAGAGAAATCCTCACCTTTTTTTCTTCTGCAGGTATGTCTTATTCTTCTCTGGATGCTTCAAGATTGTTTCTTTGTCCTTAGTTTCCAGTGGTGTGATTAAGTTGCCTCTGGGCATGAATTTCTTTAGGTTTAGCCTGTTGGTGGTTTGCTAAGTTTCTTGAACTTGTAGATTTATGCCTTATGCCATTTTTGAGCCATTATTTCTTCATATATTTTTTCAGCTCTGTGCTCTTTTTCTTCTCTGGTTCTCTGATGACATGAATGTTAGACCTTTTGTTCTTGTTCCAAAGGTTTGTGAAGCTCTGTTCAATTTTTTTACAGTTTTTTCTCTGTTGTACAGATTGGCTAATTTCTGTTGTTTTCAGGTTCACTTCCTCTTTCCCCTTTCATCCCCGTTCTGCTTATTTGGTCTATCCAGTGTGGGTTTTATTTTGGTAATTGTATTTTTTTACCTTGTGTTTCCATCTGGTTTTTCCTTGTTTCTTTTCTTTCTTTGCTAATGTTTTCTATTTTAACCTTTGTTCACCGCTCAATTGCTGTTCAGATACTTTTAAAATAGTTTATTTGAAGTTCTTGTCATGTAATTATATCATCTGTTTCATCTAATCATAATCTGTCTTTTGTATATTACCAGGTAGGTTGAGATTTTTGTGGTTTTGCATGTGCTGATTAATTTTGAGTTGTACCCTGGACATTTGGAATATTACATTATATGACTCTGGATTTTGTTTAAATTTTACAGAGGCTGTTGATTTTATTTGTTTCAGCAGGCTGTTGACCTGTTGGGGTCAGGCTGCCAGCTCCTGCCTTCCTTCTGTCCCTCGTATGCACTGTGCGGTGTGATCTGCCGGGATCTGTGTGGAAGTCTGTTGGCCAGCCCTGTGCTCATGCAGAGCAGTCTGTTGGCCAGCCCCATGCTCATGCAGAGCAGGGTTGTGTCTACACACAGGTGCAGGCAACCCCAGGACTTTATAACAACTCTGGGGCCATTTTCTGGAGCCCTCCCCAGTGTGCCATTGGCCTGATGCCTGCCTGTTCCCTGGGCTTACCTCTCAGTCTGCTAGTAGAGGCCTTGCACACCCAGGACTCCCTCACTCCTGGAGCCAAGCAGTGGGAGGAGAGAGAGACAGACAGAGGCAGAGAGAAACAGAGAAAAGGAGAGAGGGAGAGACCACAGGCTTTTCTCTGCCTTTTTGAAGGGTCAATGTCACAGGACACAAAGGGTCCCTCCCTCACTATTTTAGGTCCTGGAAGCTCCTCTTGCCATCTTGGCTGCCACCACAGCAGTGAGCTTTCCTGGGGGCTGCAGCACAAAAGAAAGAGAAAAAAAGGAGAGAGAGAAAAAAATGGGAAATTTCCTACTTTGTCCCTAAGAGTTCCCTCTCCACACCCAAACTGGAAGAGATAACCAGAGTTACCTCTGTCATTACCAGAGTGCTCAGTTCCAGGGTTTTGGCCAAGTTAGGTTTAGGCCAGAAGATACTGTAGTTTTAATAGTATGGTACGCTCATCCCTTGTTTAGAGGTACTTTGAGCTCTGGTGTTCTCCATTCTGCCTGCTGCTATTGACTTTTCAGGGTCCCCAGATGTGCCCAGACTTTATTGTGTGTTCAGTGGGAAAGAGAGTGTCTGTGCTTCCATCTTACCTGGGACTGGAGCTTTCTGCACCTCATTCTTTTATTTCCAAAACTAAATTCACTTCATTGTCTTCAGACCCACGGCCCTTTCTATATTCCCCATCCTACTGCAGAGAATCACCGTCAAAGATGGCTTGACTTTGGGGTTTCTGGTTTGAAAGCCGTGTCGTAGCGTCTTCTCTCTGTCACGTCCCACCCAACTCATAGGCAGTCAGTGACCAAATCGCATCTTCTGCCTTCTGAATATCTGGTTGCCACCTCCTCCTTTCTGTTTCTGTTTTTTTTTTGCCCTCGATGAGATCCTTACCTCTCGTTAGTCTTTTCATCTCTCTGCTTCTAATTGAGGATCCTTCTAATGCATCCTTGAGCACACTGCACATCTGCTTGGAGTTACTTAGTGGTTGTTTATTGTTTAGAGGTTAAATTAAACCTGGTAGCTTAGCATGAGACTTCTGTCCTTTGTCTTTCTTACTGCTCCTGATTTTTTCATTCCCTTCTTCATCCCTTCAACTTCAGCAATACCAGACTATTTGCAGTACCCTGACGTCACTGTTTCTAGTTTTTACCTGAGATGCCATTTCTCTTGTCTTTGTGGAGAGTTTATGATATCTTTCTGTTGCCTTGTTAGCTTGGGAAATATGGCTGAGAGTGTGGGAGAGATTCAGGGGAAAGGTAAACAGATTTTTACTGCCACTGCATTGGTTTCCTGCTAAGGAGGGTCGGCGATTAACTGTAGAGAAAATTACTATTAATTTGCACAGCATCTTAGGTGGTTTACATAAAGCTTTCTGATTTTGTGGCCTTCGTGTACCGTCACAGAGTAGACATTCCGTTAGTGCCGTAGGAAAACTATTGATTCTGTGCTGTAGGCCTGTACCACACATTTATGCTGCACAGGCTGGAACAGGGAGACACGGCTGTCCACAAGTTTATCAGCTCTAATAAATCATCCAGGGAGCCTCAGGGAGGAGAGGTGTGTGGCAGACACCCCAGGGAGACCTCGCAGTCTGCTCTAAAAACAGCCAGGGGCTTGTGTGAGGTGCTGAGTCAGTCAGCCCTGTGTCTGTGTAGGAGGTCCTCCTTAGCCCAGCAGTGTTCATGTTGGAAAAAGCCACTTAACGTAAATCCAGCTAAAATGCAGACCCACATTTTGTAGTAAAGAGAGAAAAAAGGGTTTGATTGGGATTTTACCTTGAAAAATGCAATTTTAAAAGTATTTTTTCTTACATTTATCAGAATTTTGGATGTATTTCCAAGTCCATATTAATTCTGAAACTGATTAACTTGGGGAGGATTGTAATTTTTCTGATCAAATTGTTTAATGAATACTGTATGTATTTTATCAAATCTAAGGTACAACTGTAAGTCATGTTGTTATTTTATATATGACTAAAAGAGAAAAAATATTACCAATTTAACTTGATACAGTGCTTTTTATAACTTAATCTTTTTATTTTGTTTTTGTTGAAATAACTCTTTTGAATTACTTTATTTTGTTATTCTTGAGCATCCATAACCAGGAAAATATGAATGAAATAAGTTGGTAAAGGTATTCATTCCTAAATCTACTTTATATTCATAATTTGACTTTCTGATCATTCCTTTTTAAAATTAGGGTCATTCATGTTTGTGTTTTCTCAAATAATGTTATCCTCTATGCCACTGAGTGCATTGAGATTTTAGCATTTCTTGAAAGAGAAGCCCTTGAGATTTTCTCTCAAGGAGTCAGCACTGGTCTGCAAACTTTGGTGCTGGTGCTTTCTTGCTCTTATTAGAGGGAATCAGTGGAAGATTTTCAACAACTAGTAGAGCTCCTGTTTCCTCTTGAACAAGCCAATTAAGTAATTTTTCTACTTGAAACCTTGAGGAGTTGCAGTTGTTCAGTTATCACACCAAGAAAGAAAAAAACTAACAAAGTTCATACATTCTCAGACACTAACATCTGTGTTGTAACTGCTGCCTGGCCCACAGTTTATAAGATTATAACAGATCATAAAGATGCCACTGATTATAAGATGCACCCCATTTCAGAGATGTTAAAATGTGAACAGTGTTCATATTAGAATTGGTGAAAGATGGTATACCCTTCACCTCACAATTTTTGTATGTTTTACTTTTATAATTATATCGTAAGAGAGGGCTCTTTTTTGCAAAAACGGCTGAGTTTTTGGCAGTTTTCCAAAGATCATTTCTTAAAATTTTAGTACCCGTAATATTTTGAAGTACCAATATCATAATTACTTGCAGTTTTTAAAAATTCACTTACCTGATCCTGTTGTATTTGTAGATGGTTTTTGCATACGATTTGAACACTTTTCCAGTATCATTGTCATCATCTTCATGAAATCATTCATCTTTGGCAAGATTTGTAATTTTCTTAGTCAGTTTGTATTAGGCATGCATTATACCGACAGATATTTACAACATTCAACAATCAGGGAGAGACTGATCAACAGACCTTGATGTGATGAATGCGTAGAAACTGGTGTTATGTGGAGACTAATTTTATAGTGGTCATTAATGCTTATTTTGGGGCTCTGACAGCATTCAGAATTGTAACTGCAGAGATCTTTATATAACAACTGTATCTACAGCACAGGACAGTGATCGATATTTATGGTAATAACCCTAACTCTTCAGGAATAATATATTAACACCAGCACATAATAATACAGCACATAATAAGTATTTTTCCATTGATAAATATTAATACTCATGATTTGTTTGTACTGTTTGAAAACGTATACACATTTACACTTTGGTTTATCCTTATAACCAGTCATAAAATATCCATTTTGCTGATGAAGAGAAGCAGTCTTAAAGGGATTATGACAGATACACGTCTTGAACCTAATGTGTTTTCTAATACTTAAAATCTCATTATAAATAAACAAACCTAAACAGTTAAGATTAAGTTCTGAGTCTTAAAGATTAATCCTCTGGAATTGGAAAACTGCTGTAGTTAAATTATTTGATTAATATGTTTTATTAACTGCTTTGGGAAATCATAAGGAATTACAACCTTGTTCCTGTGGCAAAATGAAATCAAAGTCCCTGACCCATAAATAAGCATTTGGAACATGAATAATTTTTAGGTTGAATTGTAATTTAAAGTAACCATGGATTTCAGAGTAATTTCATATGCTTGTATGCAAATTCAAAAATTTCCCTGAAATTTGAAATTTTCAAAAAATGCAAGTTAAGGAAACTCTAACAAGTAAGACTTCAAGCCAAGTGGTTTGTTTGTGTTTCTCTGAATAGTATTAATAAAAATTAAGTAAGGTTACTTAGAATCTAATCCTGACAATTTTTTGGGGTGGGGTTTTTTTTTATTGGAATATAATTGCTTTACACTCTTCTACCAGTTTTTGAGGTACACCAAAGTCAATCAGCTGTATTTATATGAATATCCCCATATTCCCTCCCTCCCTCGACTCCCCTGAGGTGGGGATTTTTTATTCCAAGGTCACAGGCTGTGAAACTGACTCAGAGTCTTTAGTACTTGCCCAGGATCACTTGGTGTGTCCAGAGGCAGCGTGCAAACCCAGTGTGTCTGACTTTTGAGATCACTCTTCCAACTATTTTGTTTTGCTGTTTGTTCCTTTTTAAATACCATATTAGTATTTGCTTTCCTTTAGGTAAAACTTGTGGATTTGATAATCTTGTGATGCAGGGGGATAGGCAAACCTTTTCTGTCAAAGGGCAGATAGTAAATGTTTTAGGCTTTGCAGCCCAGATGCTATCCTGAGTAACTACTCAACTCTGCCTTGGTAGTGAAAGCCTAAGCAAACGGGCGGGGTTGTGCTGGTAAAACCTTATCTACACTGTCAGGCAGCTGGCTGGATTTGACCTGAGGATTGTAGTTTGCTGACTCTTGTAGAGTTCTTCAACACTAAGTTGTTTATTTTGAGAAGATTATTATTTTTTTAAATGATTCCCTTGTTGTCCTTCTAAAGTACAGTTTTTGGTGCATAGAAAAGCATATATGTAATATATGTGTAAATTATCAAGCAAAATAATATACCCAGGAGGTAGAACACTAAGTTCAGTCTGTGTACTGTTCCCTAATCTAGGGATTAGCGGGTGTTTTTCTGTAAAGGGCAAGATTGTAAATATCTTAGTCTTTTCAAATCATAAGATCTGTGTCATAACTACTAACTCTGCATTGTAGCACAGTAGTAACTGTAGACGCTATATAAATGAGTGAGCATGGCTGAGTTTCAATAAAACTTAAGGACTGAAATTTGCATTTCATATCATTTTTATGTGGTCATGAAATACTTCATTTTTCTGACATTTAAAAATGTGCAAAACCATTCTTAGCTTATGAAGCATTAAAAAAAAAACAGGTGGCAGGCCAAATTTAGCCCATGAACCACAATTTGTCAATCCCTGTCCTAACCTGTTCCTCTGTCTTCTCCTGAAGGTAACCATTCTCTTGAATTTTGGATATATCATTCCTATGGATTTTTTTTTCTTTTCTTTTTTTTTTTTATTGGCTGTGTTGGGTCTTTTTTGCTGTGCGCAGGCTTTCTTTTAGTTGTGTTGAGTGGGGGCTACTCTTCGTTGTAGTGCGCAGGCTCCTCATTGCGGTGCCTTCTCTTGTTGTGGAGCACGGGCTCTAGGCACGTGGGCTTCAGTAGTTGCAGCACATGGGCTCGATAGTTGTGATGCACGGGCTTAGTTGCTCCTCTGCATGTGGGATCTTCCTGGAGCAGGGATTGAACCTGGGTCCCCTGCATTGGCAGGCGGATTCTTAACCACTGCGCCACCTAGGAAGCCCATTCCTATGGATTTTTAAAAATACTTTTTCCACTTAGATATGTGCTTATGAATGAAGTCTTGTTCTGTTTTGCCTATTTTTGAGCATTGTAAAAATTACATCACACTGTGTATAGATTAGAACTTGCTTTTTTTCATTCATCATTATTTTTCTAAGATTCATTCACATAGGTATAGCTGTATAATATTCTATTTTGTGACTATACCACAGTTAATTCATCTGACAGTAGGTATTCAAGTTGGATCTAGTTTCTGCTTTGAACATTCTTGTACATGTCTCCTGGTACACATATACAAGAATTTTCTTGGTTATCTGTTTTCTTCTCTTGAACAATTTAACAGAACATTTGTGAATTTTATAAAAAATGGTGAAGCAGTATTATTTACCTTGAGAAATTTTATTCTCTTATTAGCTCATCTTAAATCATTCTGTATTTACTTACATTAATGGAAAAATGCCTTTAAATGTGCAGTTAAATGTTAAATATTTAATTCATTCTTTCATTCATTTTTTTAGTATCACACAAACATTTATTGACTAATATATTCGGTTTTGTGCCAGCAAGAAAACCTAAACAATAAAGGAGATAGACAAACCAAAAATTAAATAATAAATAACAGCTGTTTATTGAAAGCTTACTATGCCAGATGTTATGTTAAACAATGTATGTGCATTATCTCTGTATTAGTCTGCTGGAGCTGCTGTAACAAAATTCCACAAACTAAATGGTTTACACAACAGAAGTTTTTTACCTCACATTCTGGAGGGTAGAAGTCTGAGATCAGCATGTTAGCAGGGTTTGTTCCTTCTGAGGGCTGTGAGAAGAATCTACTCCCTATCTTCTGGTGGTTGGTTGGCTGACTTTAGCATTCCTTGATATGTAGAGTCATCACCCCAGCCTCTGCCTTCATTTTACATGGTGTTCTATCTGCATTTGAGTCTGTCTCCAAATTTCCCCTTTTCTCTAAGGATATCAGTCATTAAAGCCCACCCTTACGATCTCTTTTAACTTGATAAGATCTTATCTCCAACTAAGGTCACATTTTGAGGTACTAGGGGTTAGAACTTAAGCATATACATTCTGGGGGAACACAGTTCAACCCATAAGACTCTCTTTTAGTCTTTACAGCGGTTCCAGGTAACTCTCTGGAACCTTAATACACAGCTGACTCTCGAACAATGTGGGGGTGAAGGTACTGACTCTCCTTGCAGTTGAAAATCTGCATGTAACTTAAGCCTACCCTCCACCTACCCTCCGTATATAAGGTTCCTCCAAGTCATGTTTGCAGTCATGTTTCCTCACCCATGGATTCAACAACCGCAGATCATGCAGGACTGTAGTATGTTTACTACTGAAAAATATCTGTGTGTAGGTGGACCCTCACAGTTCAAGTACGTATTGTTCAAGGGTCAGCTCTACTGGTCTTTCGTAGAGTGTATTGCAGTGCAAAACCCCAGCTGTGGCACTTCCCTGGTGGCGCTGTGGTTAAGAATCTGCCTGCCAATGCAGGGAACATGGGTTTGAGCCCTGGACCAGGAAGATCCCACATGCTGTGGAGCACCTAAACCTGTGCGCCACAACTACTGAGCCTGTGCTCTAGAGCCTGCAAGCCACAACTACTGAGCCCACGTGCCACAACTGCTGAAGCCTGTGCGCCTAGAGCCCATGCTCTGCAACAAGAGAAGCCACTGTAATGAGAAGCCTACACACTGCAACAAGGAGTAGCCCTTCGCTCACCACAACTAAAGAAAGCCCGTGCACAGCAATGAAGACCCAACCCAGCCAAAAATAAAATAAAATTAACACACACACACACCCTCAGAAAAAGACCCCAAAAGAACAAAACCCAGCTGCTAAACAATGATTTCTGCACTGTTCCAGTACAAGATGGCATAGACTCACTTTTCCCTGCCCTTACCCTCTAAATACAATTAAGTATTCTGAAAGTTACATCTCCTATATATCATGGAGTGGGTGTTGGACACACCTGCAGTCCAGACCCACCATAGACATAGATGAAAAAACAAAGAAACAAAACAAACAAAAAATCCAAGAAAATCCTCTCACTTGCCAACGTACTGGGAAAGAAGAGTCCCAATATATGCCACAGGGGGGCTGGTGAGTGGTTTAAGCTATAGGTAGCAGTGAAGCCCCAGGCTGTCCCAACCCCTTTCCACAACTGGAGCACCAGCAAGTGACTTGGTGAGCAGTTCGGCCCACCAGTGGCAACAAAGCCCTGGACCATCCCAGTCTACTCAACAACTAGTACATGAGCAGGTGATCCATCTACCCGTAGCAGCAGTGGCCACAGAGCTCTCTGTCCACATGCTGTCCACCTAATGACAGGAGACCAAGCCCAAGTGGCATCTGCCACGCTGCCCCTCACCCTCAGGAGATCTTCACCAATAGCAGGTGGCCCAGGGAACCAGCTTCACACTCACAGAATAACACCAGGACGGACTGAACATGAGCTCCATTAGCACCAGAACAACAAAGCAGACCAGATTAACATTACACGAGTTCAGAAGACCAAACTGTCAGAGTAAAGCCCACAAAACTAGGCCAGGCCCTAAATGACCTGCTCAAACAAAACATATAAATAGGATTGAGAGTCTTCTAACATACAACCTAAAATATTCAGGATATAGTTTTAAAAAATCACTTATCATACCAAGAACCAGGAAAACCACAACTTGACATTGAGCTGACCCTAGGGCCAATCGAATATTGGAATGATCTGACAAAGCTGCTTTAAACGAGTGCTTCAACAAGCAATTAGAAATTCTCTGGAATGAAAAAAGGGGGAAATCTCAGTGAAGGATTAGAAGTTATAAACAGAACCACATAATTGCAAAATATAATAACAAAAATTTAAAATTCACTGAGTAGAGTCAGTGATAGAGTGGAGCTGATGGAAGTGTAATCACTGAAGTTGAAGACAGATCAACTGAATTTTACTCAATCTGATCAACAGAAAAAAGGCTGAAAAAAATGATCACAGTCTTAAGGATCTGTGGGACAATAACAAAAGATTTAATACTTGTATCATTGGAGCCCAAAGAATAATAGAAAGAGCATGGGACTGGGAAAAGTGTTTGAAGAAATAATGACTGAAAACTTTCTACATTTGATGAAAGACATAAAGATTCAAGAAGCTGAGCAAACCCCTGAATAGTATACACTTAAAGAAATCTTCACCTAGGAATATTCAACTTCTGAAAGTAAAAGACATACAAAACAAATCTTAAAATCGCCAGAGAGAAATGACATGTTACCTATAAAGGACTGCCAATCTGAACAACAGCAAATTTCTCGTCGGAAACTGGAGTCCAGAAAGGAGTGGCACAAAAATTTTCAAGTGCTGCAAGAAAAGAACTGTCAACCTAGAATCCTGTGTTTGATGAAACTGTCCTTCAGGAATGAAGGGGAAATAAAGATATTCTGAAATGAAGTAAACTAAAAGAATTTGTTGTTAACATAGGAAACAGAATTACTAGGGAGAAAGAGAGACATTACATAATGACAAAGAATCAGTCCAATAAGAAGTTATTGCAGCCCTTAAGTAGGTGTAGACCAAACAGCCAAACTTCAAAATATATAATAGAGCTGAAAGGAGAAATAAACAAATCCACAAGTATAGTTGAGGATTTGAACACCCCATTCTCAGCGATTGATAGAACTGCTAGACAGAAATCAGCAAGGATATAGAATAGCTAAATACTACCACAGGCCACCAAGATCTAATTTACATCCTACCCAACAATAGCAGAATACATTATATTTTCAAGTGACCGGAGACCATTCACCAAGATAGACTGTGTGCTGGGTCATAAAACAAATCTTAACTCAGAAGAATTAATGTTACATGATATATATTCTTTGAACATAATGGAATCAAACTAGAAATCAATAATAGAAAGATGATAAGAAAATTTACAAACACTTGAAAGTTAAAAACATTTCTAAATAATACAGAGTCAAAGAGGATATCTAAAAGGAAAGTTAAAAATACAAGGAATGAGTGAAAATACACATACCACATATCAAAATAAGTGAGATGCAGCTAAAGCACTACTGTGAGGGAAATTTATAGTGCTAAAGGCTTACATTAGAAAAGAAGAAAAGTCTCAAATCAGTAGTCTAAGTTACTAGTAGTCTAAGTTCCTACCTGAAGATGCTAGAAAAAGAAGAGCAAAATAGACCCAAAGCAGGCAGAATGAGGGAAATCATTAAGAGTAGAAATCAATGAAATTGAAAACGGGAACACTATTGAGAAATTTAGTGAAACAGAAAAACTGGTTCTTAGAAAAAAATGAATTAAATTGATAAATCTCTAGCAAGACTGATAAAAATAAAAAGACAACATAAATCACTGTTAACTATGAACAAATGGAAACTGATACTTTAAAAAGGCAGTATCATTTACAATTACTCCAAAGAAAATGGAAAAAAGTGTAATGAAACATGCAGGATTTATGCAATTAAAATAACAAAATCAAAAAAATAAAAGACAAAATCTTGATCAAACTGAAGATTTAAATGTTCAGAGAATCTTACCATGTTCATCAATTGGAAGATTACCTGCTCTTGGTATGACAGATCCATTTGCAGTTTTAAAAGGGGCTGCCGGAAAAAAGGGGTGGGGGCTGCCAAACAATTTTGTAATGTTGGCTGTATCCTTTAACATCCCTACAAGCAATGTATGGTGGCCCACTTTTTCCACATCCTCACCAGCATTTGTTTTTATCACAATCTTATTTTCACTAAGAAACTTTAAAAAAAATTTTTTTCAAGAATTTTATTGAGATATAGTCAACATACAATAAACTGCATATATTTATACAATTTGATTTTTTATTAGTAATATATATATATGGCAATCCCAATCTCCCAATTCATCCCACCCCAACCCTTCCCCAAAAAAACTTCCTACATAAATGTTTTTAGCAACTTTGTTCTTTTTTTTTTTTTTTTGGTGGGGGGGTAGGAGTGGTGGGTGCTGAAGGCCAGAGCTGCCTGTGGACTCTTCCTGACACTGTGGGCAAAGGAACATGACCGATGGCATCTCTGTTCATCGAGCTGTTATCACAAAATCTTCTCCCATGAGACTTCCAGAGGAACTGCTGTCTCCAGAACTGTCTGTTTTATAACTGTTTGGATGCTAGCAACTTTATTCTTAATAGCCAAAAGTGTGAAACCCAAATGTCCTTCAGAGGATGAATTAATGAATAAATTATGGTATTTTCATACCATAGTTTACTACTCAGCTCTAAGATGGAACAAACCATTGGGTCATGTGTCCAGTGCCTTGGATGGACTGCAAGGAAGTGATAGCAGGTGAAAACAGTCAACCTTGGAGGGATACATTCTGTGTGATTCCATATATACATAGAACTCGTGAAATATCATTGTAGAGATGGAGAACAGATTGATAGTTGACAGGCAGGAATGGGAGCAGTGAATATGGCTATCAAGTGACATACTAATGGTACAGTTAAGTATCTTGATTTGATGGTGGTTATGTGAGGCAACACGTGTGATAGAATTGTACTGATGCAGATACAGAAACATGAGCATGTGTAACTGGTGAAATCTCTCTGGTTCGTGCAGTGCCAGCTTCCCAGTGTGGATAGGTACCACAGTTTTTCAGGATGATACAGTTGGGAGATAGTGGGTGAAGGGTACATGGGACCTCCCTGTATATTACTTCTCACCTTTCTATTGTTATCTGTAATATTTCAAACTAAAATGTTTGAATTCCTACATAGGCCTAGAAGGAAATCTGGGGGAGAATACTCTGAAAGTTTCTCAGATGGTAGAATTATGAATGATTTGTATTTATTTTATACGTTTTCTACAGTGAACACATATGATTTATATGAGAGAAAAAATATGTAAGTTAAGTGGATTCAATCGAAACTAATTTCCAGTGGAAATGTTCATTGCAAAATTTGCTCAAAAGACTCCATTTGAATTATGAACTTGGAGATCATTTGTAGCCTTGGAACATTTTCAGAGTCACAGTGAGAGCAGAACACAGAGTGTAGCAGATTAGAAAATAAATGGGAAGCAGGCAAAAGCAGGGAAATATAAAAAACATAAAAAGTTCCTATCAGCTTGGTGAAGCTGATAGGAAGACGTGAGACATGGAAGTGGGACGAGGGCTTTTCAGTTGGGAGGCTCTTGAAGCACAACTGATGCGCAGGAAAAGAAAGTGGGTAATTATAAGTAATTTCTAATGAGGAGATCATTCCATGCTTGTGATAAACCATGTTAGTCAGTGTGTGGTTGGGTGGGTCATTTGCAGTCCAGGAACAGGACACTCCCAGGCACAGGGAGTTGGAGCTCACATATTCCCTACTGTGTGTGTGTGTTTAGTATGTAAGTGAACATGTAGAAATGATGGGCTTTTGTAGAGGAAGATTTTGATTTGGGGTTTAGCTAACCTCCAAAGCAGTTTTAAAAACCTGTTGACTTAAATGGCTAATAAAAATGTAGCTGGTCTCTATTTGAATAATTATGTTTGGGATTTAATTGCTTCCTCTGTTCTCATCGAATGTGTTGGTTAAATCGCTACTAAAGGAAAATGCCAGGGTCTGTTATCAGTTTATCAGCTAATCAGCTAGATATGCTCAGTATTTGCCACCAGAAATAGTGGCCCCCGGGCTGTTCCTAGGTAAGATGCTGCTGTAGCCTTAGTCATTCTTTAAACTTAGTACATTAAATGATGCACAGGGCATCCTGCACAACCTGGCAGCTCTGTATGGAGGCAGGCCCAGCTCTTCACGAGGAGGGAAGCCGAGAAACAAAGAGGAAGAGGTACGCCTCCCGCATGCTCGCTGCCTCACACAGCCACTTTGAGTTGATTGCCTTCCTTTCCTGCATGGTTTAAATTCTTAACAATGGCTGGAGGATTTTTAGGTCTGTAGGGACCTGTTAATATATTTTGACTGACATACTGTGTCATAATTTTGCCCCATAACTGTTATTCAGAATTCTGAGTTCAGTTTCTTTTCTTTTGATAAAATTAAAAATTTGTCATTGTGATATGTTTTCAGAAATCAATTGACCTTAATCAAACACTTGAAAGCTAATATTACATTTCCATTAACCAAATTTTAAAACTTTTATTTCTTATATTCACATTAATGCTTTTCTTTAAATTAAAAACATTTTAGCAGTGAAAATGGTGGTGGTTTTTCTTTTAAATTAAAATGCTGTGGTTTTTTCTTCTTGTAGGTTTATCTGGCAAGGCTGAGACAAATAAGACTGCAGAATTTCAATGAGCGCCAACAGATTAGAGCCAAGCTTCGTGGTGAAAAGGCAGGTTGAAAATTTATTTTTCAAAAAGTAATCGAATGACATTATAATAACACTGAGGTTAAAAACGCTGTGCCACTAACACAAAATAAAATCTGATGAAGACAGTGAAAATCAAAGACCAGAAAACTATACATAGGGATACAGTAAATTTTATTTATATGACTTAAAATTGATAAGACCTTTTGTTCCAGGGGGATTCTGAGAGGAAAATGTGAGTGGTACCCATGGACATAAAAAATGATACATTTTATATCAGTCTCTTTTTGTCTTTTTTCCCAGTGTCCATAGGAGTGGATGGTTGTGGAGGGTTCAGGTGCAGCTGTGAACTAGTTACCATTTTTCATTTTTAGATGTTAGTTTATTCATATGAACTCTGCAACTCTGCAGTGAATTTGTGCTTCTATCCTAAGTGGTCTGCTCACTACTTATTTTGTAGAAAGAAACTGACAGCTCCGAAGGACAGGAAGGAAGTGAGGATGCTGATGTGAGGCGTAAAAAAGTGGAAGTGCTGAAGGTAGGTACTGGAAGTGATACAGGTTTTCTTAGAGAAAATGGAGACCTGAGACAGAAAGTTGTATTCTTAAGTCTTTCTTCGTAAATCACCTTACTCTCTTGTCTTAACTTTTCTTTCCTTTTTACCCTTCACTTTTTTGTTTCTGAAAAACAGCGTTTTTCTCTCTTTATATTGTATGTATGGGGAGCAATTTGATCAAAGCATGGCATAAATATTGGGTGGGCCAAAAAGTGCCCTTGGTTTTTTAAGTAAAAATAAGACACATTTTTCATTTTCACCAAGAACTTTATTGAACACTATATTCACCCTTTTGTTCTACTACCTTCTGCCATTTTTCAGGCAACTTCATAATTCCATCTTCCCAAAACTTTTTATCTTTTTTGAGCGAAGAACTATTCCAGGTGCCTTTAACAGTCTTTGAGGGAATTGAAATTTTTTCCATTAAGAGAATTTTGTAAATACCTAAACAAATGGAAATCCGAAGGTGCAATATCTGGAGAATATGGCAGATGAATCAGAACTTCCCAGCCAAGCTGTAACATTTTTGCCTGGTCATCAAAGAAACATGCAGCCTTGTGTTATCCTAATGGAAGATTATGCATTTTCTGTTGACTCATTCTCGATGCTTCATCAAGTGCTGCTTTCAGTTGATCTAAATGGGAGCAGTACATGTTGGAATTAATCATTTGGTTTTCTGGAAGGAGCTCATAATAGAGGACTCCCTTCTAATCCCAGTGTATACACAACATCATCTTTGGATGAAGACCGGCTTTTGGTGTGGTTGCTGGTGGTTCATTTCACTTGCCCCATGATCTCTTCTGTTTCACATTGTACAGCATCTACTTTTCATCGCCCATCACACTTTGTTTTAAAAATGGAACATTTTGGGGGACTTCCTAGATGGCGCAGTGGTTAAGAATCCGCCTGCAAATGCAGGGGACCCAGGTTCGAGCCCTGCTCTGGGAAGATCCCACATGGCCCGGAGCAACTTAAGCCCGCACGCCACAACTATTGAGCCTGCGCTCTAAAGCCCATGAGCCACGGCTATTGAGCCATGTGCCACAACTACTGAAGCCCACGCACCTAGAGTCCGTGCTCCACAACAAGAGAGGCCACCACAATGGGAAGCCTGTGCACCACAATGAGGGGTAGCCCCCACTCGCCACAACTACAGAGAGCCCGTGTGCAGCAATGAAGACCCAATGCAGCCAATAAACAAATTAAATAAATTATTTTAAAAAAAGAAACATTTTCATTACATTTTGGTAGAGAATTGCATGTGGAAATATGGTCAAAAGGTTTTTTTTTGCTTAACTTATGTGGAACCCAAACATCAAAGTGATTCACGTAACCAAGCTGGTGCAAATAATTTTCAGCACTTGATTTGAGTATGCCAGCTATCCTCCCGCATGGTATAGTGTTGATTGTTCTCAATTAATGTCTTGAGAACCACTTTTGACACGTTCGATCAGTCAGAGTACCTTCTCCATACACTGTACAAATCTTTTTGTGTGTTTATACCTTTCTCAAAATAATAAAGCATGATATGCTGAAAATGTTGCTTTTCTTCTTCACCTTCGATTTTAAAATGACTACACAAAAATTCACAAATTTTGATGTCTTTTTTTAAATGCACTCTGATATGACAGCTGTCACATACAATCTACCAAAATTGTTTCAAATGAAGTTAACGACAACTAAATGCAACTAGAGCCTTCTTATGGAAAAAACTGAACAAAGCTTTGACCCACCCAATACATGAAACTATCACATAAGTAACCTTAAAAGGAGAAAATGATAACTCTAAAAATGAAAAATATAATGTCCATTTCTGTGAAGACAAGTTTGTGTATAGTAGTCATAGTTGTAAGTTTTTAAATTTTTATTTCCACTTGAAAGCACTGCATTTATTTTCCTTCCAGAAATACTTACTGAACAGTTGCTGTGTGTTGGCAGCCGGTTTAGGTGCTGGGCATGCAGCTTATGTTTGTGTTCTGGAACCACACACACACACATATTTTTTTTTTGGCCAATAAGGAGATGTTGTTATAGACCTGGAAAACCAGACAGGCAAAGCCTGTGCCTTTCTCTCTGCCACTGACTGTGCTGACTGTCCTCATCTGCAGGCCCAGGCGAGTGCCCGAGCGGCCGTGCTGAAGGAGCAGTTAGAGCGCAAGAGGAAGGAGGCGTACGAGAGAGAGAAGAAGGTGTGGGAGGAGCATGTAAGCTTCGTCCCGCCGGTTCCTGCTCTCCCAGTGCTTGCGGGGTGCTGTGCCAGCCTTACAGTTCTGTGGTTCATTCATTTCCCCAACATCTTTGTCTTTCATCATTTAAGGATGATCTATATGGGAGTTATTTGGGGGTTTGATTTCAGATGAGAACCCAATGTGTTTTATTTCATCTTTGTTATTGCCAAGTAGCTAATCACTTAATGCCTGCACCCTTCTTCTGCCCGATCTGTACTGCTGCCTGTGAGAGGCTGGATCCCTGTGTTTCCTGGAGGATGGGTCCATAGCACTAACGCATGGTCTGTTCTCTCAGGGCCTCATTGTGCTGGTAACTATGGGTTTAGAATTTTTTCTCTGTGAGATACAGTTTAGGGTAATTTTTTTTCTTTTTTTTTAAATCCTGTTGAGATTTTGATCATACTACCTTAAACCTACAAATTAAGAAGAACTAACATGTTTATAATAGTCTTTATCCAGAAGCATGTTAAATGTCTACATTTACTTGTATTTTTTATATCTCTTACATAATTTTGATCATTTTAAACTCATACTTATTATAGTTCTTGTAAAGCTCATTTCTTGATGGTTTATAAATCAATTTCTGCTTTTAAAGATTTGTTTTTTCCTGATATTTGGTGAGATGTTGGGTTTTGCTTATCTCTTATGCAGTAAGTGTATCTGTTCTACCAATTTGGCGGGATTTCAGCTTGCAGCAATATCACTGACAAGTAGTAATGATATACATCATAACAATAATTCCTACAGTTTATTCATTTTTTATTGTATGAAGGCAGATTATAACCACTGCGCATGGGTCACTTTGTTTAGTCTTTATGACTTTACAAAGAAGATAAAGAAAGGACAAAACAATTAGATGAGGTCACATTTCCAGGAAGTGTGAAATAGGAATTGGAACCTGTGCCCGTCAGGTGTCAAAGTCTTAGTATTCTTAGGCATTACACCTAATTTCCCTGCTTTCTTTAAGTTTTGTCTTTTATCACCACTTTATTCTTACTGCATTGGCCATAACTTCTAGGACAGAGTTAAATAATAATAGGGATAATATTTTTGTTCCTGTCTTTAATGGAAGTACTTTAGTCATTTTTCTGTTATATATGGTAAAATAGTAAGGAATGTAATTTTACGTCTAGGTTTTACGGTTTTTATCAGAATTGTGTTTTGGAGTTCTATCAGATGTCTTTTGTGTATCTGTTAATATGATTGTTTCTTCTTAATCCACCCACTGATGTCATATATAGGGAGATTCTCCTTTCCATATTCCTAATGAAAAAGAGCCATTTAGCTATGAAGAATGAGTGAAAGAGACAGAACTCCAGAAATCAGAATAAGTGTAAGGGGTTTTGGTTAGTTCCCTTTTGTTTTCTCTTCATAGCAATTTTGATATCTCTGTCCTCTGCTAGTTATGTTTTTCCTCTTTAGTTTCCAAAGTTGAATGGTGAACTCTCATTGTGTTCCCCCCTTTTCTTTCCTGACATCAGACACAGCATGAACAAGTCTTGACTGTGAGACCGTGACTGTCATAGGGTATCTCACCTTCCTCCCAGATCATAATTACTATTACCTAGTACTTATCTCCTGGCCTGTTGGCCCCAGTCTTACATGGCTTCAGATTGTAATGTTGTTTAAATCATGTTTTAGTTCTAGTGTTTTTTATTTCCCCCTTTCTTTGCCTTTGTTTCAGATATAGCATGCATAGGACGTGAGTATGAAATAATTACTATGCTAACGTACCACCTCTTCCCCAAGAGAAAGTTGTAGCAGCCACATTTGTCAGAAGTAGAAATAGCTCATCTTCATAGTCAGAGCCAGTAATTTGTCCTGTTAACCAAGTCCTTTCAGACTTACCTGATCTGGAAAAGAGGGTGAACCTACCTTGAAAGGGCAGCTTCCATATAGTAGAGTGGGGAGTGGGCTGCTTTTGTTCTCTTGAGCCCAAGAAGCAGGAATATTTCACCCTGTGCTGATTTGCACAGTGGGGCAGTTTCTGTCAGGTGAATCAGGGTAAAACTCCCTGTGTTTCCTTTTTAATCAGCTTTCCTTGGGGTGAGCCTGCCATTGCCATCCTTGTGTTCAGCTACAGTTTCACAGCTGCAAGCTTTAAGGGCCATTGCCCCCTTCTAGTTTATTGTTTAGTCTTTAATAATCCAGTCCAGCAGTCTGCATAGCACAAGAAGGTGATTGTGATAATAAGGTAACTATTAAATACAATGAGGAGCTTATGCTTAGTGCAAGTCAGCCTTATTTTAAGACTATGATCCATCATGCAGAACTACATGGGAGCATCAGCGTATTTGACAGCAGCCTGCAGGGTGACACCCTGGAGTCTTAGAGATGGGTCAGTGCTCCACATGCCTCCCGTCATTGTGCATGCAAAGGCCTCACTGTGCTGCCTGTATGTTTTCCCACACAAGGTGGGGTAGAGTGAATGGCCGCGTCTTCGTTCATGTTGTGGTTGGCACGCAGGGCCCTAGAGTAGCTAGCACCTTGATCCTTGGGAGATATTTCCTTTTCTCTCAGTCACGTAGGCACCGCTCACGTTAGTGATTTAGAACATTATGCTACCAGCGGTTCAAGTTAATATATCTCAGAGAACACAAGCATGAGCTTTGTCGTTACATTTCCCCAAATCTTCCCTCGGTGGGTTGAAACATAGCCCACAAGCTCGTTTAAGTATGGTCGTGAGCACATCTTGGACGATGGTTTTCTGAAGTGCAGTTCCCCAAGCAGGCTTCCTTTCTATCGTTTGTTCCTCACTCTCCTGCCAGTTGGACAAGGTCGTGACCTCTGTTGTCTAAGCTGTCACAGCCTGGTGCCTAGTCTGCACACTTCTTTTTTTTAACAGTTTATTTATTTATTTATTTATTTATTTATTTATTGGCTATGTTGGGTCTTCATTGCTGCGCACAGGCTTTCTCTAGTTGCGGTGAGTGGGGGCTACTCTTCGTTGCAGTGCATGGGCTTCTCATTGTGGTGGCTTCTCTTGTTGGGGAGCATGGGCTCTAGGCACGTGGGCTCAGTAGTTGTGGCACATGGGCTTAGTTGCTCCACGGCACATGAGATCTTCCTGCACCAGGGATGGAACCCGTGTCCCCTGCATTGGCAGCCAGATTCTTAACCACTGTGCTGCCAGTAGTTAAGTCCCAGTCTACACACTTCTTAGCATCAGTTCAGGCCCCATGTCAGTGGAAGTCTGCTCTTTGGTTAGGTCAGAGACTGTGTTTTGAATATGATGAGTTCCTCTTTTATTGCATTTCACTCTTTGTTGTGTATTTCATGTCTGTCTTTGTCCCATTCTTTGGACCCAGGCCTATAAGCTTCCCCCTGGGTGGACACACTCCCCATCTTTGGCTACCTCAGAATCTTCTATCCATAGTCTTGCCATCTAATCTCATCCATCTAAATAGATGCATCCTGAGGTCACTTTTGAGACACACTTCCGGAGCCAAGTCTCACTGGATATTAACAGAGTTCCAGAAATCTCTGTAATATATGTTTCTTTGATATCAGAGGATTCAAGAACATTGAAGAAAATCAGAATTCCACTTATGCCGGGGAATCCTCTGATGATCTTCCTAGCATCAAGCTGACTTTCCCTAAGCAGCAGGAACAGAGGTTTCTCAGGTGGTGAAGGAGGGGAGGGGAAGGGGAGCACCTCTGGAAGCACTGTTAGGTTTTATGTTCCAGTAAGTGTACTTTACAGATTGTGTCATGCAATGGTTCGGCTTTGAGCAGGTGCTCTGCATTCTTGTTAGAAGACCTTTATTGCTGGGCAGCTGTACACGTGCACAGTAGCAATTCTGATTCCTCAGATGACAGCTGGAGCTGGCCTGTCCTCTGTCATGGGCGGCCTCAGACCTCATACACCCACTAGCACACTGGTACAGCATCCACGTGCTTATGATGCAGTCCTGGAAAGGCCCCCTCAGAAGTCTTGGCCTTCCAAGCCATGTAAAACCAGTGTAGCGTTTTTTTCTCCCTTTTAATGGCAAATCTGTCTTAGATAGTTCTGAAGTGCACACAAATGACAGATTTTATGGCTATATTATTGATAGATAATACTGGCTTCTAGTATAGCACAACTTTGTATTTACTCATGTTTCTTCAGAAAAGTTTTTACAGAGGCAGCATTAATTAAACTGTGGCAGTGAGCCTGGCTTTTGAGGTCCAACAGGAAAGCAGCCCATTTTCATTTGGGGGAATTATTTCATTGTGTACACTTTTGGAAAGACCGTCAAACAAGGTGCCCTAGCTTCTCCCAGCTGAGGGACAGGCCACTGATCTCAGGTGGACCAACTGAACTCTCCCCAGGGTGTGAGGCTTGAGTGGGTTGGAAGTTGGAGTTAAGTTAATCCAGCGAGAGAACCTAGTGAAGCCAGGAGTGGGCTTCTGCTGCCAGATCCATGCAGCGGCCCCGGCTCCTGCTCTGTCCTCCTGGAGGGCTTCCCTTTGCTCTTGTGATCCGCCTGCAGCTCTCTTCTCCCCACACCCCTCCTCTCTCCCAACTCCATCCCCCACCCCCACCCCCTTCCTTCAAAGTCAGTTTCTTTTTTTTAATTAATTAATTAATTTATTGGCTGCGTTTGGTCTTCACTGCTGTGCACGGGCCTTCTCTAGTTGGGGTGAGCGGGGGGCTACTCTTCATTGCGTTGTGTGAGCTTCTCATTGTGGTGGCTTCTCATGTTGCAGAGCATGGGCTCTAGGTACTTGGGCTTCAGTAGTTGCAGCACATGGGCTCAGTAGTTGTGGCTCGCAGGCTCTAGAGCACAGGCTCAGTAGTTGTGGCACATGACCTTAGTTGCTCTGAGGCATGTCGAATCTTCCCAGACCAGGGATCTAACCTGTGTCCCCTGCGTTGGCAGGTGGATTCTTAACCACTGCACCACTAGGGACGTCCCCAGAGTTAGTTTCTGTTGCTTTCAGCCAAAGAACCTTAACAGATTGACTGTGTAACATGTTCAGCATGGGCCCTGGCAAATAGTAACAGGGGTGAGTTCTCTGGGAATTCAGTGGCCCCTGATGTGCAGAGTCGTGCACAGAGGACGCATCCTAGGATGGGGAGGACAAAATGAGGCCAGGAGTCAGGAGCCTTGGTGTTTGGTCTCATCTCTGCCAGTTAATGAACTGGCTCAGTGTTCACGGGCCTTTGTTTCTTTATCTCCTAAACGGAAGTCTTCATCTCTAATGTTCCGTCTCGATTTAGCCTGCATAGTGTAAGTACTTAGGTCCAGTTTAATCTACAGAAAGTGGATTGAAGTTATTTTACCAAGTAATTATTTCAACAGAAAGTCTAATTTAGGACAATCTAGATGTATTATAGGGCTTCTATGTCTATATTTATTCTAACTCAGAAGTGGCTAGCATGGTATTTCAGGTTGGAGTTAGCTTTATTCAGTTCCCTGAAAAGTTAATTAAAGGTTTGATTGTACGAGGGTGAGTCAAAAATTATCTTCACTCTGGCTGTAGAATTTAATTAGCTTTTAGAAAAGACCAGTACATCATTTTTTGACATAATCTCCTTACTTTTCAATACAGTTTGTCCATCTGTCAACAAGCTTTCGTATTCCCTTATTAAAAAATGTTTTAGGCTGAGCTGTGAGCCACAAATGCACCACTGTCTTCACTTCTTCATCCGAAATGAATCTTCATCCAAAGTGAATCTTCATCCTCGTAAGGCTGCTTTTAGGGGACCAAACAGGTGAAGGTCTGATGGAGCGAGATCAGAACTATAGGGAGGATGCTTTAACACCTTGAAACTAAGTAATTCACGACAGACTTAGGTTTTGAAGTTTGTGTGAGATGGGTACCAAAACAACTCACAGAAGAGCATAAACAGAAGCGTTCAGATATCTGCAAATAAAATTTGGACTGATACTCTAAGGAAGGTGAAAATTTCTTAAAGAGAATCATTACTGGTGACAAAACATGGATTCATCACTACAAGCCTGAGAGTAAACGGCAAATTATGAAACCAGGGCATTTAATAATATTCTGCTAATATACATTAAAATCTTACCATTCAGCATATAGAGATGAAATAGTATTTGTGTTTATACTTCAAGAGCAGCTAAGCTAATAATTTCATATATTCATAAACCTGGCCACAGTATTTGGTGAAATTTTGAATTTTGTCATTAGGTGGCACTGCTGGTTAATTTTTCAGCAAATTGTAAAATTGACAGATAAAATAGAAGCAGTTTTACAGTGATAATTAAAAATCTTTTGTGGAGCTATAAGCAGTATGGAAAAGTCTTGAATTTATTACCCTAGTGATAAAATAGTTAGGGAAAAAATCTTCTAAAGCAATTTGTTTCTTAAACCTGACTTATGAAGCTTTCAGGTCAATGTTTTATTCCTGTTGCAGTTTTTTTTTTTTTAAACTGAATTTTGAAAAACTGTTACAATGAAGTATGTATTCTAGACATAACTGGGTGATCACTTTGTAACAAAATTGGGTTATTTGTTTTTTGTTTTGAAGTTTTATGGTTTTTTCCTTCTCCGAAACTTTTTCTTAAATTAGTTAATTTTTGTGTTTTATCAGATTCAACATCTTTCTGACTTAAGGATTCAATCTAATGTTTTCTCCTTTGACAAATTTAAAAATACATTATTATCTTCTATTTCAAGGTCTGGTTAATATTGAATAGCATTAACATTTCTGGCTAGAAGTAATATATCCATGATGTTTACACCAAAGGCGTAAGTTCTCCTGTATTAGTAAGTTACTGATGTGTGTTACCTTGGCTTATAAAGGTGTTGCCACGTCTCAGCAGTTACACTGAGTTGCCCTTAATTTTTCAAAAACTAAGTTAATTTGTTATTAAGTAATTCTAAGAGTTAGTAGGATGTTTTGTTTGTTCTTTGGTTTAGATTTCATATGTCTGAGTTTCTTTGCTTATTCGTCATGTCAGGTTCTTTTGGTATGTTTAGCTTAGTTGACCCGGGGAGAGACTAGTATATGTTTGATTATAGAACATAAACATTTCCTGAAGGCTGCAGAAGATACTTCTTAGAAAGGTGCCAATGAGTTTCTTACACAGTGGATTGGATACCTTAGAGACTCTGTCTGTACCAGTCATTAGCCATGTATATGGTGGCCAGACAGATTTTAATATAATACAGAGTAGATTTTTAATAGTCATGTGTGAAATATTTCCTTCATTAAAATACCTTCTGTTGATTAAAAGAAAAGATTTCCTTAGATGAAGAGTGTGAAGAGAAGTTCACAGAGCTCTCCCGTATCGTAGCCCAATCCCGCTGGACTGAATTTGATTGTTGTTGGTCTCATGCCCTGTTTAACTCATAGCACTTTATCAATAAACAGATATTTGTTTCTGTTACTTTAGGTTTCTCTTAAGGTTGGGATTAATATAGATATGTCTCTATTCAAAATATTTTACAACTTAAGGTGAAAATAAGGTCAAAATAAAGGGTTTTCAGTGCCTTTATATGTGACTTTGCTGTTAACAAAGGACAAATTTGCTAAGTATTCCATAGAGGCTTTTAAATTTTTCTTAGGTCATATGTCTCCAGTTTCAGAGAGTTGTGCCAGTGCCTTGTTTAAAGTGTGTAAGAATTGTGTGTGTGTGGGTAAGCATTTTTTAAAAAGTGTAGATAAATGAAATGTAATTAGCCAGACAGGGGTATATGGGTGATTTTTTCTTCTTTTATTAAGAGTTTCCTTAATGTTCCTACTCTGGCAACTGCCCAGTGATTTTGGAAATGACTTTTGAGATAGTCTTTAAAAGCATCAATGAAAATTGTATCAGAGGCTGAGAAGGGAGCTTGGTGCTATTCTTACTTCAGCAAAATTGGTTAAATTCATATTATCACTCTTATTTGTTCATACAATTAAAGTACTCTATTGATTATTTTTTATCTTAGATTTTTAAAAATTCATTTTGTCTTTCAGGTTTCTGCTTCCTATTGACTTCTGTGTCATAAAACCTTTGTATGCAGTGCTAAAACTTTCATTTCTGCTTCTGCACAGATGAGAGGGTTTTGTTCTGTGCTGTATTCTAGAGATCAGAAACTTGCTTTGTGTAAGCTTCTGCATCTCACCAGGGACTGAAACCAGATTTTGAGTGTTTAAGGCAAATAACCCTATTTAATGGAAACTAAATTAGTGATTGCTGAATTATAATAATTACTACTGTGTGTTAGGCACGCAGCTGTGCACTTTACATAAATCACCACATTTAATCCCCACAGAAAGGAGACAGTGAGTACCACATTCCCATCTTGAAGAGAAGTTTGAGGTCCAGAGAAGCTAAGAGACAGTGAGGGGTTGTAGGGTAGGTGGGCTGGAGCTGTGGGCCCCTCCCTGTGAGCACACAGGGCTGTGCGCAGGGCTGCCCAGGCCGCTCCCCGGCTCTGCCCGGCCTTACGCAGTTAGCTCTTTCCCTGGTCTGGAGTTTCTTCTTCCCCAGAGCAGTTAGCACACATCTGCTTCCTTTATTTCACTGTAGCCTGCTGACTGGTTTATGTATTCCCTGTTCTTTTCTAGTTTATAATCCTTTCAGAGAAGGTACTTTGTCATCATTTTGATTTTTCCTCCCCCCCCCGCCCCTTGTTTTGGTTTGAAAATCACTTATTGCAATTAGCTCTGGTCTATAAAATATTGGGCTTTTTCCCTAGCTTGATTGAGCTATAACCCTCAAATATTTCTCAAATTCTCAAATCAGTAATTACTGATTTAAATGAAATGGCAAAATTTGTACACCCAGATTAATTTGTTTCCTTTAAAATAATCATCTAGGAAAGTAACATGCTTGTTCTAAAAATGCTGCTGTTTGTTCAGAACCAATTGCAGTATGTTTATATTTCCTCAGAATTAATACCTTTTTGAATATACTCTATGGTAATAAGACAATCAAAGTTTTAAAACATTTCTATATGATTTTTCAGGGAGATAATACTCAGTTTTGTGAGATCTAGATTTTTTTTAAGTTATTTATAGTAACATCTTAAATATCGGTATACTTCTTCAACAGTGCTGAATTATGGGATTAAAGCAGTGTTTCCATCTTCCTCTTCTTTTTTTAATAAAGACTTTATTTTCTTTGGAGCATTTTTAGGTCCACAGCAAACTTGAAAGGACAGTGCAGAGATTTCCCGTATAACCCCGGTCCTCCACGTGCACAGCCTCCCGCATTATCCACATCCCCCACTAGACGGTACATTTGTTACAATGGATGAACCTACACTGACACATCATCACCCAAAGTTCACTGTTTAAATTATGGTTCACTCTTGGTGTTGTGCATTCCGTGGTTTTGGACAAATGTGTAATGATATGCATCCATCATTATAATATCATACATGGTATCTTCAGGCCCTAAAAATCCTCTGTGCTCTGCCTATTCATCCCTCCCACCACCCCCACACCCTCACCAGCCCCTGGCAACCACTGATCTTTTTATTGTGTCTATAGTTTTGCCTTTTTCAGAATGTCATATGGCTAGAAACTTAAAGGACGTAGCCTTTTCAGACTCGACTTCTCTCACTTAGGAATATGCATTTAGGGTTCCTCCTTGTATTTATATGACTAGATACCTCATTTCTTTTTAGCAGTGAATACTATTCCATGTATATACCGGTTTTTTAATCCATTCATCTTGGTTGCTTCCAAGTTTTGGCAATTACAAGTAAAATTTCTATAAACATCTGCGTGCCAGTTTCTGTGTGGACATTAGATTTCAGCTCATATGTGAGTATGTGCCAAGGAGCCTAATTGTGATTGTATGGTAAGAGTATATTTAGTTTTGTAAGAAACCACCAGACTGTTTTCCAGACTGGCTGGGCCATTTTGCTTTCCCACCCGCATTGAATGAGAGATCCTGTTGTTCTACATTCTCCTCAGCATTTGGTGTTGTCAGTGTTGTGGGTTTTAGCCACCATGGGAGGTGTGTAGTGGTGCTACCTTGTTTTAATTTGCAGTTTCCTAATGGCATGTGATGTGGAGCATCTTTTCATATGCTTTAATTGCCTTCTGTATTTTCTTTGGCGAGGTGTCTGTTCACATCTTTTGCCCATTTTTTAATTGGGTTTTCTTATTTTTGAGTTTTAAGAGTTTTTTGTGTATTTTGATTAACAGTCCTTTGTTTTTATTTCATTTGTAAATAAGTTCTCCCAGTCTGTGGCTTGTCTTCTCATTCTTTTGACAGTGTCTTTCACAGAGCAAAATTTTTTAATATTGACGAAATTAGCTTAATTAATTCTCTTTCATAGATTGTGCCTTTGGTGTTGTATCTAAAAAGTTATTGCCAAACCCAAGGTCATCTGGATTTTCTCCTCTGTTATCTTATAGGAGTTTTACAGTCTTGAGTTTTACATTTGGGTCTGTAATCAGTTGTACGTTAATATTTGTGAAGGGTGTAAGGTGGTTTGTTTCCCTGTGGGTGTCCAGTTGTTCCAGCACCATTTGTTGATAAGAAGACTGTCCTTTTTCCATTGAATTGCCTTTGCTCCTTTGTTAAATGTTAGTTGACTGTATTTGTGTGGGTCTGTTTCTGGGCTCTCTGTTCTGTTCCATTGATCTATTTTCATTAGTATCATGCTATCTTGATTACTGTAGCTTCTAGTAAGTCTTGGTAGAAGTCAAGTAGTATCATTCCTCCAACTTAGTTCTTCTCCTTCAATACCGTGTTGGCTATTTCCATCTTCTTTTGAACAAAATAGATATTGGTGTAAAATGAAAGTCCAGAAAACTTAATATTAGAATTGGATTACTATCTTATGCTTAGAAGATGCTCAATAAATATTGCGTTTGAAATATTTACTCATCAGAAATTCTTGTTTACTGATTTGGAGAAGAGAGAGAAGTTGGGAGTGACTTGCTGTCATGTTCCTATAAACATGCTGCAAAATGCCGTTTCCTTATATTTACTGGAAGTTCAGAACATTATTTCACATTGTTTACAGAATCTAAATGGCAAGATAAAAGCAAAAACATATATCAATGTAACAAATGGTATTTTTAGTGCAGTAAATCTTATTACCTGTACTTTTCAGTTCTTCCTTTCTTATTTATGTTGACACTTTTATAATCAGAGCTCTCATGTTGGATGATTGATGTTTAGACTTTAAGATTATGCCAAACTTTTAGAATTTGCAGAAGCATTTCTTTTTAAAGTATAAGATTAGTAAATAATCTTTTTTTCTTCTCGCCAAATTTTATATTGGATTAAAATTAGAGTAAGAGGCCTAATGTTTAATCTTTCAGAAGGCAGTTTGTGAGACATTTTTAATGCAGTGGGAAGGAGTTATTTTGTACCACGCAACATGTGATTATGTTTACATGTGAGGCCAGACATGTTTCTCTGTATTCGCTGATCTTTCCCCAGCACCTAGTATGTTGCCTTGCACAATAAAAACTGAGGAAGGAAAAAAACTCCTTGTGGTTAGAGTGCATAGAGAGTGATCTTACATACACCATTTTATCTCTTCATGCAAATACAAATTCCCCAGTGTACTTACATTCTTTATTACAGTTGGTGGCCAAAGGAGTAAAGAATTCTGATATGTCTCCACCTTCAGTGCAGCAGGAAGCAGGTGGCTCTCCATCAAAGCAACAGATAAGACCTGTTATTTCTGTGACTTCAGCTTTGAAAGAAATGGGTATGGTAAGTTTCCTAAAATTTACCACTCCTCAAAGTCAAAAGATTATTAAAAGGATTAAATTTAATGAAATTACATTAATTCCTAATGTTCCATTAGGTTTTTCAAGGGAAAAAATTACTTCTTAAGATTTTCATGTATGGTTTACGCTGAATATTGGAGCCTCACTGCTCTTAGGTTTTATATCTAAGACCACTTGGTAGGTAAGAATGTATTAAAATGATTCTCTTTTTTTACTTTAAAAGAGTCTTGAACAAAATATATATATATAGAAATGTATGGAAAAAAATGCAAAAAACAATTTATACCCTAGTACTCATAAATAGCAAAGGTTCACTTTTTAAAAAATAGTGTCTCTTTGGGACTTAACTCTGGGAATAATGTCCAAGACGTGTGTACATGTATTTAAAGCTTTTTGGCATAGCAAATGTTAGAGGACTCACCATAATTACACTTAATTCATCAATTATTTCTTTAACCTTCTACTTTTTAATCTCTTATCATGTCATGTGGATAGTAAAACAGAGAACTGTGGGCAAGTAAAAAGTTTAAACTTGGAAGTACGTGTTGAGTACCCATCTGAAATGTGAAGAACTCTGTGCTGAGGTTCAGGGAAGGGGCTCATGAAGTGGAATTTCAGCCTAGAGCCCCGCAGGCCGAGGGAGGAGTCTCCTGAGCCATGTCACACGTTAACCTGACTCTCTCCTTCCTTGCCATTGAAGCCTGAGCCTTATATTTATTGAATTTCACTTAGTTTTTGCAGACAGCACGGAGGTTATTGGCACACCAATTTTTTACAACCTTTGTGTTTATCTTGAAAATAAGATTGAGTGGGAAATACCAGTCTTGGTCACTTCATACGGGAAACCATTGTTGTTCAGGCGGGTTTAGTCTCCTCTTCTCTCTGATAACAACTGTGTGCTGCGTTGTTCACTCCAACTTCAGATGCCACTGTGTGGGCCCTCCCTGGTCCCCAGTCTCACATCCCACGTAGCTGCTCACCTCTCTGGTTGTAGCGACTGCTAATTCCTGCCACTTTACTGGGTAAAATGCTCTTTGTCTGATTTACATGTATTACTTTAAGACTGACCACTGTTTAATAAAATTTGAGGTAATCCATGTAACTGAATGTTTTTTCTTTATATGTTTTCTTGCTAAATATCACTTACTTAAAACTTTGGAAACTGCTTTTCCTTACCCTGAGTCTTCCAGATACCTTTGCTTTCATAGTTTTCACAAGTACTAATTTTTTCTTTTCATATATTTAAAAGTTCTAAGTGGTCTCGATTACTCTGATTATACTAATCAAAAACAAAATTTATTTTATCATTAGTACTAAGGACTCAGAACTCTTTATTTTTACTCTTTGCTTAGGGAGAAAAGCCAGTTCTCAATTATGTTTAGTAAGTAGTATGGCTTAATAAGAATATGTGTACCTGAAACATAAAGACAGCTTCAAAATAACACAGCCTGTCTTGAATTATTCATCCATCAAAACTTCCCTAGCTTTAATTGAGTGTATGCATTAATTTAAAAAATTTCTACAGTAAATTTAAAATTACTAAGAATCAGGTGCCAAAGAGGAAAAGAATATAGTTAAATATGTGATCAAGTAATCCAAAAATACGGCAAATAATTGAGAATTGGCTCTTCTAGTATCTGTAAGATGATCTATAAGATAATATGTAACTATTTCTCATTGCTGATGATAAAGGAAGCTGTGTTAACATTTTATAGGAATGAAAAAATTCACAAGGAGCATGAAATGTTGATGAAAACAAAAAGTAAAAATATCAAAAATTTTAAGGTAGGCTTTTAAAATAACACTATTTCTTACTCTGTAACTATCTGTGTTTAAAGGACAGCAGTTTAACTGATGCCCAGGAAACCTCAGAAGAGATGCAGAAGACTAACAATGCTATTTCAGTAGGTACAATTATCAGATTTTCTCTCTCATCATTTTACTTAATTGTATACCTGTTAAAATACAACATTTTAACTGTTTCAGAGTAAGCGCGAAATACTACGTAGATTAAATCAGAATCTTAAAGCTCAAGAAGATGAAAAGGGACAGCAGAGTCCTTCTGAAACGAGTGTGATAATTGTTCACGAAGACACCAAAGAGCAGGAGAAAGAAAAATCAGTTTCGTCAGATCGCAAGAAATGGGAGGCCGGAGGCCACCTGGTGATTCCTGTGGATGAATTAGCACTGGACTCGTCCTTCTCTGAGACTGAAAGTGCGTATGAGTGCGCTCCTGTCCTGTCTGGTGTGGCCCAGCACACACCAGGCACATTCAGGCGAGGCACGCTTCGAGAGAGGCTGGAAGGATTTCTGTAATAAGTGAAACATGGAGAAAATGATTCAGCTTTAAATAACATGGCAAGAGTTTTTCACAACAGTCTGCAGTGTGAGAGTGGGAACTAATGGCACATGTTTAAACTCTACTACTTTAGCCCTTTCTCCCACATTAGAGTCATCTGTTACCACGAGTCATTCTTGGTAAGAGTCAGAGTAGTAAAACTTCAGCAAAGTCTCAGAATGAGCAGGGGTGTTGAGAGGGTCTCATGCAGTGACCCCTTTGCTCAGCGATCATTCCTGAGCCCCTGCCCTTTTCTCGAGTTGTCCCCAGCACTGGGGGTGCAGCAGGGGACCGACAGAGACTCGTGCTCGTTGGGGGCTCACTTTCTGAAGGGCCGGTCTGTCCATCACCTAACTAACTACAGTTCTACATGAGTTTTCTGATGGACCATTTTGGTAGAATTCTTTCTTGCGCTAGAGACAAGTCCACAGACTCCACAGCAAGCAGTTGTGTACTGAGTCCCACTACCTGACACACACGCTCCTGAGCACCGAGGACACCACAGTGGTTGAGACAGAGCCCCTGCCTGAGAGCAAAGCGCGTGTCAGGGCATCAGTCGGTCGCCAGGAGGTGGTTTCTGGAAAGTGTAGTGTGCTGAGGGGTGAGATGCGTGAGCCCGGGAGGAGAGCATCTGGGACCCGGGGAAGCCAGATGCAGCTCAGCGAGGATGCAAAGGTGAGAATCCCTGAAGCCTCAGGAGAGGGAAAGGCAGGTGGGCCCAGGACACGAAGGGGCTGCAGCTTAAGCTGACCATG
This sequence comes from Hippopotamus amphibius kiboko, assembly GCF_030028045.1. Lineage (NCBI taxonomy): Eukaryota > Metazoa > Chordata > Mammalia > Artiodactyla > Hippopotamidae > Hippopotamus > Hippopotamus amphibius. Next base: position 107,351,879 of record NC_080187.1, read on the forward strand.
CCTACAGAACAGTCTGTCCACGGCCAGGTAGGAAATAGCCTAAGGCTTCGCGGGCCATGTGGATGTGCTGCCAGTTTTCTGCTCTGTCATCACCACTCAGAAGCAGCAGCAGGCGCTGTACAAATGTACTTGTGTGGCTGTGTTGCCGGTATAGTTTTTTTTTAGGGACGCTGAAATTTTAATTTCATAAAATTGCCTTTATATCTCCTTTCTTCTCTCCGACTTTCTCTTTTTCCTTTGCTGTCAGGAGTGCTCATGATTGCCTCCCAGGGCGTTTTTATAACAACTGTTTAAAATCCTTGTTAGATCATGCTCGCATCTGTGTTGCATTGCTGTCAGCTGCTAGTAGCCACCTCCCAAGGGAGTTAAGATTTTCCTGGTTCTTCTTATGCTGAGTAATTTTGACTTGTATCCTAGACATTCTGAATATTCTCCTATGAGACTCTGGGTCTTGTTTACATCTGATGGAGAATATTGACAGTTTTGCAGTAGGCCCAGTTAGAGTCAGGTCACATGTTCCCATCTGCTGTCTGTGTCCTGTGCTTTCAATACCGGCTTGTTTTTCGGAGCCTGGCAGTGCTGCTTTGATCTGTCCGGCGTGTACCATGCAGTGACTGGCCTGGGACCTGGGTGGTCATTGGTTTGTTGGCTCAGTTTTCAGTCTTTGATACGCAGAATAGTTTCAGATCCATGTGTGCACAGGAGGTGAGCTCAGGTAATAGCACACAGCTTCAGGGGGATGCTTTCTTGAGTTCCTTATCTGTACTGTCTCCCTGGTGTTTTCTGTCTCTGGTCCTCTGGTCAGAAAGTTGAGCCTCTGGATACCGCACTCTGCCTTGCACTTGAAGCCATGTGGCCAGGAGCCAGAGGCAGCAGCAGTGGGAGTTGGCCCCACCCTCTGGTAAGGTCTCCACCAAACAGGACAGAAGCATCCTCCCCCAGCTTTACCTGCTCTGGGTTCTGATTAGCCGTCACAGCGTGTGGGGGCTGGAAGGGAGGCGACAGAGGGAAGAGAGAAAGATCCTCACCCTCTCTCTCTCTAAGCATCAGGGTTCCCCCAGGCCCGTTCCTGAGAGTTTCTGTCTTGTTCGCTCATCCAGCTGCCAGCTGCTGCTCGGTGTCCTCACGTAGCTGCTTCCGCCCGGGTCCTGGTCCTCAGAGCTGTGTCAGTGTGGGCATGATTGACGCCTGCTCATCACTCCATCTTCCCAGGAGTCAGAGCTCTCCTTATCCTGTAAAGAGACGTAAATACTAAGAAAAAAAGCCTTTTTTGTATTTATCCATGTAGTTACCATTTCTGGTATTCTTCATTTCTTTGTTCAGATTTATATATCCATGTGGTATTATCTTCCTTCTGACTGAAGACCTTCTTTTAAGATGTTTCTTGCAAATGCAGGTGATAGATTCTTTCAACTTTTGTATACTTAAGAGTATGTTTACTTAATTTTATACCTTATTTTTAAATTAATATAGATTTAATTATATAATTTTATAAGGTAAATTTAATTTTTTTTAATTTAAAAAATGTATACCTTAATTTTTAAAAGAAGTCTTCTCTGGGATAGAGTTCTAGGTTGACAGGGTCATCTTTCAGTGCTTTAACAATGTTGCTGCGTTGTCCACTTACTCTCCTTGTTTCTAACAAGAAATCAGATTCTTATCTTTGCTCCTCTCTCCATAACATGATGTTGCTCTGGGACTGCTTTTAAGGCTTGTGTTTATCACTGGTTTTGAGCAATTTGACTGTGAAGCGCTTTGCTGTGGTCTTCCTCATGTTTCTTTTCCTTGAGGTTCACTGAGCATCTTGGATCTGTGGTTTACTATTCTCATCAGATTGGAGACGTCTTTTCCAATATTTCTTCAGACATTTTTCTGTGCCTCCTCCCCCCTTCTCTGGGGGCTGCAGCCTCACGTATATTAAGTTGTCCAATAGTTCACTGATGAGCTTTTCATTGTTTAAGGTTCTGGTTTTTCCTGTGCGTTTCATTCTGGATAGTTTCAAATTCACTTACTTTTTTTCTGCGTTGTCTAATCTGCTATTAATCCCATCTAATGTATTTTTCATCTCAGATATCGTGGTTTTCATCTCTAGAAATTTCATCTCATGTCCGTACCTAATGTTTTGATTATACAGAGTACAGTTGTAAAAGCTTCATTAGTGTGCTTGTCTGTGAATACTGATGTCTGTCTTGGTTGTGAGTGCATTTTGATTGGTTAAGTTTTCTCCTCATTATGGGTCATATTCTTCTGCTTCTTTGCATGATTGTCAATTTTTGATTGGATGCCGGATGTTGTAAATTTTACCTTGATAATGCTAGGTTTTTTTGTGTTTTTGTAATTATTCTGGAGCTTTGTTCTGGAACATAGTTAAGTTAATTGGGCTCAGTTTGATTCATTTAGGTCTTGTTTTTAATATTTGCTAGGTGAGGGATTTCCCTCGTGGTCCAGCAGTTAAGACTCTGAGCTTCCAATGCAGGGGAGCCCGAGTTTGATCCCTGACCAGGGAGCTAGATCCTGCATGCTGCAACTAAGAGTCCGCATGCTGCAGCTAAAGATTTTGCATGTTCCAACTAAGACCTGGCGCAGCTAAATAAAATAAATAAATAAATATTTAAAAAACAAAACAAAGATTTGTTAGGTGAAAGCAGGGTCACATTTACTCGAGTGTGAATTCTCCCTGCCACAGAGATAACGCCCTTCTGAGTGCCCAGTATACCATAAATTATGATACTTCCCAGTCTGGCTGTTGGGAACAAGCAGTGTTTCATGTCCTGTGTTCCCTGTAGTCTTTCAGGTGGTTCTTTCCCTACCTAAGGTCATTCCTTCACACATTTGCTCCCTTCACTGCTCTGCTGAATGCTCAAGGGCTACCTTCTAGAAGTCTCTGGACTTCTCTTTCTTCTGCCTTGGTCTCCCAAGGGTCCCAGCTCTGTCACCTGAACTCGGGGGATCTGCTGGGCTCTGCTTGGGTCCACCTGCTGAGCTGCAGCTGGAACTCCCAAGGCAGCAGGTAGGGCCATCATAGGAATTGTCTTGCTTGTTTCTCTTCTCTCAGGATCCGCGTTCTTACCTCTTATCTCTTGTGCAGTGTCTTGAAACTGGTGTTTTATATATCTTGTCCAGTTCTTTTGGTTATCCAGGCAGTAGCATAACTCTGGGTCACCCTGTTCCACCTTACTGGGGGTGGACGTGCTTGAGACCAGTTTTTAGAGGCTATTGCACTAATCTAGATAAAAACTGAAGACGTTAACTACGTTCCTGAGGGATAATAAAAGGACATATTTAAGAGATACTCTGGGACAGACTTGTAAGGGCTTCATGGGAAATTCTTCCATGAGTTTGTCAGAGCAAGAACTTTGAGAAACAAACGAGAAAGCATCAGAGTTAGGAAAATTGAGAGTGTGGTATGGATTTAAAAGGAAGAGAGCTGGCAAGATGAGGGCTAGAAAATCTGTCCTGGGTTTGTTGGAAGAGACCTTGTGACCTTGATGAGAGCTGGGGGCAGAAACAGAATCGGGGATTAAAGAAGGTGAGAAAGGAGCCTCTTCTAGAAGCTGAGCTGTGAGGGGAAGAGAGATGGAGGGTTGTGCTGGGTAGTGGAACGTTAATGAAAAAGAGCCTTGAGAATAAAAAATACAGCCTGGCACTCATTTTAGTACCTGATTGACCTCGGTTGCACCAAGCATGAAAATCCACGTCCCTTTCCGGTGCCTGTGCTGGGCACCCTCTGGTTTCCCTGCCACTCACTGTCCTTCTTTCTGCCTCCTCGCAGCTCACTTCCAGCTTGCTGAGGTCCAGCCGCCCTTTCTATTCCATGGCCCTCCTCCCCTCTCCTATTTCTCAAGTCCTCTACCTGGCTGCCTCCATGTTTTCTTTCTGACCCTACTGTTCAACTTTCCCCCCATTTCTGAAGTCCTCCTCGTAGCTGAGCTCTTCACAATGTCTCTGTGCACAGTCCGGGTCCTCTCCTTCCATCCCCCTACCTCCATTTAGATTGCTTTGGCACCTTTATCAAGCACCATATGGCTGTAAGTTATGGGTCTGTTCTGGGTTCTTTACTTTTTTTAACCATCCTTTTAAAAATTGTTCCTTGTTGGTAATCATGTTGCCTGAACAAAACTGAATATTACCTGCTAATTTGCAGGTATTTACTTTCATGGGCTAATACACAAACATTTGTATCAATATGTATTCATCAATATGTATGTTCACCTTTGAAAGTTTATGTGACTTATACCCCATAATAGTATCCTGTGTATTACTGCTAGGTACCTATATGTTTCAGGTATTATTACCAAATGTTCCAAAGACTCAAACTTCAATAGGTGATTTTCTGGTTTTTGCTTTGCTAAATTTTATTAAAAAGGTTTACCCCAAATTATTATTGTCAAAAAGGAAGTATCAGTTGCCTGCTTATGATAAATAAGGTAAAACAAATTTTCTTAGAAATACTTTTCTCTACTTTTTTTTTAAATAGTTGTTTACCCGCCTTTTTTTTTCCCTTAGCTCTTTATTGGAATATAATTGCTTTACCCTGTTGTGCCAGTTTTTGCTGTACAGCAAAGTGAATCAGCTGTATTTATACATATATCCCCGTATGCCCTCCCTCCCGTGACTCCCTCCTGCCCTCCCTATCCCAGCCCTCTAAGTCATGTCCAATCATCGAGTTGATCTCCCTGTGTTATACAGCAGCTTTCCACTAGCTATCTGTTTTATATTTGGTAGTGTATATATGTCAGTGCTACTCTCTCACTTCGTCCCAGCTTCCCCTTCACCCCCCACCCCGTGTCCTCAAGTCCATTCTCTACATCTGCATCTTAGATTCCGTATATATGAGTTAGCATACGGTATTTATTTTTATGCTTACTTCGCTCTGCATGACGGACTCTAGATCCATCGACCTCACTACAAATAACTCAATTTCATTCCTTTTTATGGCTAATATTCCATTGTATATATGTGCCGCATCTTCTTTACCCATTCGTCTGTTGATGGACATTTAGGTTGCTTCCATGTCCTGGCTATTGTAAATAGTGCTGCAATGAACATTGTGGTACATGTTTCTTTTTGGATTATGGTTTTCTCTGGATTTATGCCCAGGAGTGGGATTGCTGGGTCATATGATAGTTTTATTTTTAGTTTTTTAAGGAACCTCCATACTGTTCTCCATAGTGGCTGTACCAACTTACATTCCCACCAACAGTGCAGGAGGGTTCCTTTTCTCTACTTTAATCCATATGCACATTTATCTTAGGAAATTTTTTTCTATTCTCTTTAATGAAATTTACAGAAACAAAGTATTAATTTATATTTTATCTATTTTTGTACTACCCCAAATTATTCTTAGTTATCTTAGGTTTTTAAAAAAATTTTTTTCTCAAATGAAAACTTTATAGAAACATAATTTGTTTTTTCCATTTTTGTATTCCCTAAAACTAGAGTTTAATTCATAAGTGTTTTAAAAGGCAACTTTAGGTATATTTATTAGTAGTAGTATTAGTTACTTCTGTTCTATCATTTATTACTCATTCCCTGAAAGTCCTTTTTTTGGGTTTTGTTTTGTTTTTTGTGTGTTGATGACTTATTTTTGAATTTAATTTTTATTTTATATTGGAATATAGTTGATTTACAATGTTGTGTTAGTTTCAGGTATACAGCAAAGGGATTCAGTTAAGTATATGCATATATCCATTCTTTTTCAGATTCTTTTCCCTTATAGGTTATTACAGAATATTGAGTAGAATTCCCTGTGCTATACAGTAGGCCCTTGTTGTTTATTTCATATAGAGTAGTGTGTTTATGTTTATCCCAAATTTCTAATTTATCCTTTCCCCTCACCTTTCCCCTTTGATAACCGTAAGTTTGTTTTCAAAGACTTAAGTCTGTTTCTGTTTTGTAAAGAAGTTCATTTGTACCATTGTTTTAGATTCTACATATAAGTGATATTATATGACATTTGTCTTTATCTGACTTCACTTAGTTTAGTAATCTCTAGGTCTGTTTTTAAGCACCATCATTATGTTCGCTTTGTGATGTAACCTTTTTTCCTGTGAACCACTCAAGAATATCTTAAATCTGCCTTATAATGGAGTATTGTTATTATGTCCTAACATTGAAATTTTTTTTGTCTTTTTCTTCTAGAACACACAGTGGGAGAGGTTATTAAATTAGATCCTGGTGGATCTCCAAGAAAAGTTTGGGGAAAAAGTCCTACAGATTCTGTTCTAAAGATACTTGGAGAAGCTGAACTACAACTTCAGACAGAACTGTTGGAAAGCACAACTATTAGAAGTGGTGAGCAGAGCAACTAGTTATTTTTCTATATTAGAAGTAATGTTAAAAATCAAATTGTATTTTTAAAGAGGTGTCAATTTTAAATGAATTATTTGTAACAAATTATCTTTTCTTACAATAATTTTCTAGTTAGATGGAGAATGGTTGCATTTTCTGGGGAGCTGTCTCAAATGGTAGTCTTGAGTTTTGATCTGATATAACCTCGGTGGGATCTAAAAATAAAAGAAAGGGAACAGTATTTGGGAGAAGGGGAGCCGGAAAAAGAGAGCAGTCAGAATGCTGTTTCACATGAAGAAAGATGAAGGAGCAGTGTGTTGAGAGGTATCGTGTATGTTTAATGGGGAGTCAGAAGTTAAGTAAACTGAAGGACTAAAAGATACTGTCGTAGGTACAGCAGACGTTATCCTGGGCCTGGGAGGATGTGTTGTTGTGAGGCAAGAGGAACACATTTGTGGTCCATGAGTGTGGTGGGTCTCAGTGTTACAGCTACACAAAAAGGAGAGAGTTTTCCTGTTATAAAACAGGTGTTTTAGGAGTTAACAGTTTATTCAAACCAAGAGGCAGTCGAATATCGTTTTTCTGTTTTGAAGTTGTGTCAAGGCTTGAATGTGTGTGTATTTCACTTTTTCTGTGTGTTCACTCTTGCTCCCGCCCTCTCTTTCTTTTTATCTGCCTCTCCTTAAAGCTTAGAGTGGCACTTATATCCAAAACTGACAGAAGAATGACCTAGCAGGTGAATCTATTCACTTTGTATAAAAAGGAATTAGCCAGATGCTGACAATTAGCTACAGAAATGAACCTACACACTTGTTACTGAAGTAGCAAAAGTAGATTGTTCTTTCCTTATTAAGAGCAAAACTCCCAGCCACTAATCATTATAGCATTTCTTTAATATTAAAAGAAAAAACCCAATTTGAATAAAGTATATATAATCATTTGTTTGAAAAAAAGGGCAAGTACACAAGTACACATATTTGTAAGTAATTCTTTCACACTCTTGGGTCTGGAAGTTGTGCAGTTGATGCCAAATACCAATCACAACCAGAATTACTAGTAACAAATTCTTGCTTCTCAGTCTGAGCCTATTCTCAAAATGCCCCAGGCTTTATTCAGAAAAAATGCCTCCAGGCTAAAACATTTTCAAAAATAATAAAAATTTTATATTATTTTGTAGTCTAAAATTCCTAAATATGTTCATTCTCGTTGGAACTATTACTTTTAAAACACCAGATTCAGATTCCTCTTATGTAAAATTTTTGTTGCTTAAATAAACGTGGTAATGGTATATAATACTTAGGTAGTGTGAAAGTGGGACTTTCCTTCATACAAATAGAATTGGAACTGAAAAAAAATTTTTTTTATGATTTGCCTTTTTTTTTTTTTTTTTTTTTTATTTGTGCATCTGTTGCCATGGAGGGTTTGTCCAGCACCTGGTCTGGGTCCTCCCCCCATTGCCCAGGTTTCCCTGAGGAGGCAGCTCTTCATTGGTGGCTCCCTCAGGGCCTGGTGCCCACACCATCCTTGGCTGTCATGGCTGAGGGAGCTGGCTGCACATGACCAAACAGGCCTTAATGCTCCTCAGGTCACCCAAACAGTGGTGGTCAGGTACCCCAGACTGGGAGCCAAACCCTTAGGGTCACAGTGCTGGTGTGTGCTAGAAGTTCAACACTGCCTCAAGGACTGGTATGGGCCAGTGGGCAGTCTTGGCATTGGCTCTGCACCCTTGGAGCACACCCCCTCCCCCAGCCTGTTCTCGGCCCCCACTTCATCCACCAGCTGCACCAAGGCTGTGTGAGCAGGAGAACCCTGGGGAGAAGGCTGGACTTGCCACTTCCCGTCCGCTGCAGGTCTGATGGTCATACTCCACTGACTGATGACTGGCAAAATCTATGATTTGCCTTTTTAAAATCCAGTGTACCAGCTATTGAATATTAATTGGCTGTGCACACTATTCTGTCTTAGGTGGTAAAGCTACAAAATGTAAAAGATGGTCTTTGCTCTCGGAGGACAGACACATATGAAAACAAATAAAGGATAATATTGCGTGAAAAGGGCAAAAATAGAAGTAACCACAAAGCTAAGAGGTAGTGCAGAGATGATTGTGTAATTGACTTTATCTGCGATAGTGGAAGGCTTCCCGGAGCTGTCATCGCTGTCTTTAAAATTGTTCTTCTAACTACATTTACTTACAAGAATGTGCTCTGTGCTGGGATTTTAAGACAAAGACGTCACAGTTGTTTCCATCATGGAAGTCACATGTGGCAGAGTGTGTGTAGACTGCAAACACTGTCATTAAGGATTATTTTGTGGATTAAATGTCAAACAGGATGGACTTGCAGTGTCTTTAGTCTTCCAATCCTCATGTCAGTGTCTCTTTCATCGTTTTGATTGTTGAAGCTCTTCTGTGATAGATTTCTTAGGAGGAGCTCATGTGAACAGTGCAGCCAGAGGTTTTGCGTGTTCATAAATTTGTGTGAAGACTTTATTCTTGAAGGTAGATTTGGCTAAACTTAAAGTGAATCTTTGACTTACATTTCCTTTCCTTGAATGTCTTTAATGGGTACCTCTGCTGTATTGTGGCATAAAACGTAGCTGTCAGAAAATCTGGTGACAGTCTTACTTTCTTTTTCTTATAAATGACTTGCTGTTTTTGTTTGGATACTCAAAGGGTATCTTTTTCTTTAAAATCCAATTTTCTTAAAATATGTTTTGTCATTGAATTTTGTTTTTATTTTTGCTTTTTTAGTACGTGATTTGTTGTTTCTTTTCATAGAGTTTTGTTTTAGAGTAGTTGCGGTTCACAGCAAAATTGAGCGGATAGTACAGAGAGTTCCCATATACTTCCTTCTTCCTGTACATGCAGAGCCTCCCTAACCGTTGCTCCCCGCCAAGAGTGGTGCATGTGGTATAATCGATGAATCGACACTGACACATTATTGTCACTCAAATCCATAGTTTACCTTAGGGGTTCACTCTTGATGTTGTACTTCTATGAAGTTTGAAAATTATTTAATGACCTTTATTCACCATTATAGTATCATACAAATAGTTTCCTGCCCTAATAAACTCCTGTGCTCTACCTGTTTATCCCTCCCTCCCCCACACTCCTAGCAACCATTGATTTATATTGTCTTCATAGTTGTGCCTTTTCCAGAATGTTGTATGGTTGGAATCACAGTACGTAGCCTGTTCAGACTGACTTCTTTCACTTAATCATATGCTTTTAGTTTCCACCATGACTGTTCATGGCTTGATAGAAGCCATGAAATCACAGAGAAAAAGTTTTTTTAATTTAAATGAAATCTGCTTATTAATTCTCTTTCATGGATTGTGCCTTTGGTGTTGTATCTAAAAAGTCACTGCCAAACCCAAGGCATCTGAGTTTTCTCCTATGTTATCTTCTAGGAGTTTTATAGTTTTGAGTTTTACATTTAGGTCTATAATCAGTTGTGAGTTAGTATTTGTGAAGGGTGTAAGGTTGTTTGTTTGTTTGCCTGTGGGTGTCCAGTTGTTCCAATACCATTTGTTGATAAGAAGACTGTCCTTTCTCTATTGAATTGCCTTTGTTCCTTTGTTAAATGTTAGTTGACTGTATTTGTGTGGGTCTGTCTCTGGGCTCTCGGTTCTGTTCCATTGATCTGTTTGCTATTCTTTCATTAGTATCACACTATCTTGATTACTGTAACTTTTAGTAAGTCTTGAAGTTGGGTAGTATTAGTCCTCCAACTTTGTTCTTCTTCAGTATTGTGTTGACTAATCTGGGTCTTTGATTCTTTAGGTAAACTTTAGAATGGTTTTGTCGATATCCACAAAATAACTTGCTGGGATTTTAATTGAAATTGCATTGAATCCATATATGAAGTTGGGAAGAAGTAACATCTTGACAATATTGAGTCTTCATATCCATGAGCGTGGAATATCTCTTCGTTTACTTAGTTATTCTTTGATCTTTTGCGTCATAGTTTTGTAGTTTTCTTCATAATGGTGTGGGGTTTTGTTTGTTTTTTGGCCACACTGAGCGGCTTGTGAGATATTAGTTCCTGGACTAAGAATTGAACTTAGGCCCTTGGCAGTGAGAACGTGAAGTCCTAACCACTGGACAACCAGGGAATTTCCATGGTGTATTTTTTAATATGTGGTTTCCAGTCTTTTCCCCTTCCAATTTTAGGAAAATATTCTTGAATTATAGTTTTTCGAGTTCTTTGTTCTTTTCCTTAACTCTACTTCAGGGGCTTCTATGTATATCTTGAATCTTTTTTGCCTATCACTTTCTCTTGAATCCTTTTTATCAATTTCTTTCTTTAATTAAAATGTTTTTTCTGTTATTTACCTTCCATGTCTCTTAAGACGTGTATTTTGCTTATATGATCTTGTGTTTATTCTAGAATCTTTTTTTCTCAGATTTTTCCTTCTTTTCTAGAGTTTCTTGAGCTCTATCAACTCTCATTTCTGATTCTTTTCTCACTGTAAATTGTTTTATACTGTACTTTGAATCTTTATGTTGTTCTTTTATATCTTCTATTATGTTCCTAGTTTTTCTATTTAATTTTTAAATGGTAGATTATAATTTTAATATGTTTCATGGTTTTTTATTATCTCTGGCCCACAGAGGACACTTGGCATTGCCTGGAGACTTCTTGGTTGTCACTGATAAGTGTACTACAGGTATCTAGTGGGGAGAGGCCACACAGAATGCATACTCTAACAAGTGCTCCCCCACAACAAAGAATTATCTGACTCAATAGTGCTGAAGTTGGGGGACTTCCCTGGTGGTCCAGTGGGTAAGAATTCGTAATCCCAGTGCAGGGGACCAGGGTTCAATCCCTGGTTGGGGAACTAGATCCCACATGTGTACCTGCAACTAAGAGTTCACATGCCTCAACTAAGGAGCCCGTGCACCACAACTAAGGTCCCGAGTGCCACAGCTAAGACCCAGCACAGCCAAATAAATAAATAAAGATTTAAAAAAAAAAAATAGTGCCGAAGTTGGGAAACACATCTATAGGGACATTATTCTACTTCTTATTCTTTTCTTTCTTATAGTAACTTTGTATAGAATTCAACAATGATCCTATTGTGTTACTTATTTTCATGTGAAATTAGATTTGCTAAAATTTTAGGAAGAAAGAGTGGATCAAAATAGCTTTTCTAACTTTATAACTTAGAGCTTCCTGTCATGTTATTTTCATGACGTGTTTAAAAATCATGGCCTCACAGAGTCTGAGCTCTTGTGTCTCTGCTCCTTTCCCCCTTTCTCTTTCCTTTGTTTCTGTTAACCCTGCACAGATCCATTTGGATTTTCCTTCCAGCAATTTCTCCTCAATGTGGGGCTTTGATCTCGAAGGGAGCTGCAGTTGGTTAGTTTTGAGAATTCTTAGGAGCAGACTGCCCCACCCTTTCTGACTTTTCCACTGGTCCTTCCTTTTAAATGAAAACTGGAATGTGCAAAAACACTTCCTGTTTCAGCTTCTCTCCTTAAATTGGCCCGTCGTGCTTGCCTGTGAATACTTGTCAGGTGCCCTGTTGTTTCCTTCTGCTCTCCTCTGCACAGATGCTGTTACCACCTGAGTCTGGATGTTGGTGATTTGTTGCTGTTCACATGTGTTTTAGGGGTTGTGAGGTCACCTAGATTTTCTTTAGATGTTCTTCATGGGTATTTGGTTCTGTTTTGTGGAGAGGTTCAGGGAAATTAAAAACAAAAAACTATGTTCTTTGCTGTCTTCCCAGAATTTCTCTGTTTGGCTTTAAATATTTAATCCATGGATGATGTTGCTATACAAATTTTTGTTGAATTTGACTATTCTTCCCTTCTTAACATGTCACACCTGTACCCTCTAACCACGAAAATAATTCATGAGAGAAGTTTGCCTATAATTTTCTTTTCTTGTGAAGTGCTTGTGATGGTTTGATATTAAGGTTTTCCTGACTTATGAAACAAGGTGGGAAAAGTCGACTGAAAAAAAATGCACAACCTAAAAGTTGAGAGTTATGTTTTATTTGATGGACAAAACTGAGCACTTAAGCCTGGGAGGCAGCCTCTCAGACAGCTCTGAGAGACTACTCTGAAAAGGTAAGGGAGGAGACAGGATACATAGGGGTTTTTGCAACAAAGACGAGGTAGTCAGAACTTCAAAATATTACTGTTAATTCAAGAAAACCAGACATCTCAAGTTAAGGAATTCAGTGCTTTTCTGTGTATGGGAAGATGCAAGAGTCTTGGCTCACTGAAATCGTTCCTTTGATGTGCATCTCAGCTATCTGGGGCCAGTGTCCTGTGTTCTCTCATCCTGAGACCCTCAGGTGCATCGTGGGAGGCGGAGTCGGAAGGAGGTGGGGGTGGCTGCGCTGGCTGGCTGCCTGATGGTGGGCATCATGTTTCTATCCTGAGTTCTTTCAAGGCTCGCCTTTGGGGCGGCTGTAATGTGAGGCTTGATGGCTGCAGCATCCTTTGTTTACTGATATGGAAGGCAACATTTTTTTATTGACAGAAATATTCCCATTTTTCCTATTTTCTGGAAAACTTTGTGAAAGATTAGATTTATTTTTTCCTTAAGGATTTGTAAGAATTCACCTGTGAAACCTTCTGGACTTAAGAGTTTTCTGTGTGGGAAAATTTAAATTACGAATTTAACTTATGTTGTGATTTCTTTTGTGTCATTGGACCACTTGCAAGTCTTTTGCATTTAATTACCTAACATTTTGAGGTTATTCTCATTATCTTTCTGTTATGGCTTTATAGCCTAACTGTGTTGTGGTTACAGAACATAGTGTGCATGAATTCAGTCCTTTGAAATGTTTGGTACTTGCTTTCTTGTCCAAATTATGGTCGCTTTTGGTAAACGTTTCACATGCATTTGAAAGGAATGTGTATGTCACAGTTATCGCACATATATATGTATATTCTGTGTTGTTTGATCATGATGTTCAAATCTCCTGTATTTTTTACTGATTAACTTGTCTGCTTGTTATATCAGGTACTGAGAGAAAAGCATTAATATCTCCAAGGGTATTTGTGGATTTTTCACTTTCTCCTTTTAAGTCTCTCAGTTTTTGATTTTTAGTATTTTGAAGCTAAGTTGTTTAGTGCATAGCAACTTAGATTGTTGCCTTGAGTTGTTTAGATCTTTGCATTGATCACTTTGCGCATCTTCCTACTGCACTGACCCTTTATTGTTACTATACGTCCATTTTTATCTCTAGTAACTGTTGGGGTCCAAGTATAGGTTGGAAAAGAGTTTCCAGACACAAGGCAGAATGTAAGGAAGATTATTAGAGAGAAAGGGATACTGTAGAGACAGTGGGACGACTTCCTGGCAGACCAGGGAGAGCCCACGCCTTCGTGGGCTCGCAGCAGCTTTTATAACCCCAAGACAAAGAAAATTCCTGCTAAGAAAATGGCATTAATTGATTGGTCAGGGTGTCATAAGGCGAAAGGGGTCTTTAGGTGATAGGCTAGGGTCCTGTAGAGTGAGTATCTTCTGAGTATCTTCCCTGATATGGGGTCGTGTTACCAGCTAGCCCAAGTCATGAATCAAAGATCGCTGTGGGGGTCGGATTAACTCTGGGAAATTAGGTTGCTTTGGGGGATCAGGTTAACTCCAGATTGTGACTTTGGTGTAGGGCTCCATAGTAACCTTACTTCCTTTAAAGGCTGCTTTATGTCCTATTACAGAGCTACACCAGCAAGCATTCTTTTGGTTAATATTTCCTTAGTATATCTTTTTCTGTAGCTTTTTTCTTTCATTTTCTCTGACTCCTTATGTTTAAATGCATCTTATCTGAAATCCAGCCCCACAATCTTGGTCTTTTTTTCAGAGCGTTTAATTTATTTACATATAACATAATTACTGCTTTGGTTTGATTTAGCCCATGTGCAGTCTTGCTGTATGTTTTTTATTTGTCCCATCTGTTCTTTGTTTCTTTATTCTTTTATTCCTTTCATTCTTTCCATTCCTCCTTTTGGATTAATCAAGCATTTCATTTTTCTCTTCTGTTTTTTTTTTCTTCTATATGTTTTTAATTATACGTTTTTCATTTACTCTTTTGTCATGGTCCTAAAGATTTCAGTTTACATCCTTACTTAATTTCTACCAAAGTGCTCATTTATATATACCTAAATTTCATATTTATAGCCCTTCTCAAACCATAAACAGTCCTTTTAACAATATTATGCTATTTATTCCCCTCTAACCCTTTATGCTATTATGATTATATATTCTATTTTTATATCTTATACAGCTCATAAGACATCATCATTATTATTATGGTTGTTATTGTACTAAACAATCAATATTTGTTTACACTGAGTCATCTAGATCTGTTTGTATTGTTAGCTAGATCTCGTCTGTTTCTTTTGCCCCTTTTCTTGGTTTTCAGTCATTTTTTTCCTGTTTCATTTTTATAAACCATGCTTTATGACAGAGAGCAATGAACTTTTTGTGTAAATTCTGAGATTGTAAATTCTCTAGGCTTTGTGAGTCCATATGATCCATATTCTTCTCTTTAAATTTTTCTACAGCCTTTAGAAGTAGATGTTTTTCATCACTTGTAGACTATACAAAACCAGGGCACAGGGTAGAATTTTTGTACCTGAGTTCTACAGTATTTGATTGGATGCCAGACATTGTGGTTGAAAAAATTTAATCGCCTCTTATTAATATTATCTTTCTAAAAAGATCAGGTTTTCTTGTTAAAACTAAATAATGCCAGCAGATTACCTTGATACTGTTGAAGTTAGCTGTGGCCTGCTTGTTTGTGTCCCTGAGTTTCACCTTATTCCAAGTGGTAGCCCTTGTTCCTATGCCTTGATCTCTCTGAGACGTGTCTCAGCACTGGAGATGTTTGTTCACTGCTCCCTCCCCAGTCCGGGGACCTGACCTCCAGTCTTCCTCCACACCAGCTAGCCGCTCATCTTTGCCCAGCGTGTCATCCTCCTGGCTGCTGCTTTATGCTGGTTTTCCTGGAGAGTTGCTTGTGAATGAATGCATAGTTTAGGAGTTAGCTGGAAATAGAGGGGATTTTTTTGTTGTGCTGAGAGGAACTTTTATACAGATTTGAGTTTCTTTCTGGTGACTTTTTTCCTTGAAGTCTGGGTCACTTTGGTAGCCTCAGACTTAGCCCAGTAAGACTTGACTTTTGCTTGTCTCTTTTCTCCGGTGTTGGATTTAGGAAGTGCCCGCAGGGAAGCTGGGATGGAGTGGCGCTCATGTTAGTGTTGGCCACTCTCAATCGTGACCCAGGGCGCCCTGCCTACATCACTTACTCTCCAGCACTTCCAAACAGCTTTTTAAATATATTTTTTTGTTCATCATTTATACTTATTTTCAGTGGGCGATTAACACTGTCATGGCCAGGAAAACAAGTCCCTATATTTTTTTAAACTAACTTTTTTTTCCCCTTGACTATAGTAGTAGATTTTCTTTCTAAAACATTAGAAAATAGCAAAAACTGTTCTGTAGAAAATTGAAATTACCTAGAACCTTGCTACCTAGAGATTATGTTCCTGTTAATCATAATTTTTTTAATGTACAATTTGATATTTTTGTCATATTAGTAATGTATACATGGCAATCCCAGTCTCCCAATTCATCCCACCCCAACCCCCAAATTTTGTTTTTATTTAACAGTCTAGTTCTCTTGTTATAAAAGTTATCTGTACACATAACTAAAAATGCCAAGTAGCCTTGTAAGTCTGTTACCGAAAACTGCAGTTGCTAAACCTCACCTGTCACCTTATTTTCTGCTTTCCAATGTCAACCACTTTCAGCTCTTTTAACTTTTGTTTTCTTATTTGTCAACATAATTATAAATCATTATACCTATACTATTACTTATTGATTTTTAAAAATGTTTACTTTTTTTTTTTTGTAGTTATAGACATTATGTATGGACTTCCTACTTTGGAAGATAAGAATTTAGCTGCCTTTCCTCCATCTGTTTTTTTCTTCCCTGATCTCACCATATACAACTATGCTTTCTATCCCCAGAGCCTCCAAATATATTTGTAATTTTGGTGAAATCATTGTACAGTGTTAGTATTACTTTGACCAGGTATGTTCTAATCAAAGCTGAGGTAACTGTACCATGACTACTTTTCTTTCTTACACAATATTTTGTTTTCCCTTTAGTGAATAGTTGCTTTGTTTTTTACATACTTATTTCCAGTTTGTTGCCACACTCTCCGCTGGATATGTTTATCTCTTCTCAGATCATTCAGATACATTAAGTATTATATAGGTCTTATCTTCTTGGAACCATTTCTTTGGAATCCCCTCTGACCTGCTCCAAACCAGTTTTTCCTTTGACCTGATGGGAAGATATCATCCAGCCTCTCCCCTAACCTGTCCTGATGTTAGAGCTCTGCCTGGAGCTCATGGCTTCCTTTTTCTTGATATATTCCTCCATTTTACTGACATCTATGGGACATGGGGGTGTGTGTGTGTGCACATCCAGGTGTGGCAGAAATTGCTATTATCCAGCATTGTCCAGTGTCCCCAACTTCAGTTTTATGCTAGCCTCCCCCCATGCCCACTTTGGGTTTGGGTTGGTGCATAGCTGTCTAGGCAGAGACATTTCCCAGCTTCCTTTTGCAGCTGGGTGTGGCTGCGGGAATAGTATCCAAAGTAAAACAACCATCCATATGGCTTTTAACTCTTTTTCCAGCTTCACTGAGTTACGATTGACAGATTTTAAAAATTGTGTATGTTTAAGGTGTACAGCATGGTGTTTTGGCATAAATATACCTCATGTAATGATCACCACAATCGAGCAATCACGGCACATATTTAGCATTTTGTGTGTGTGATGTGAACACTTAAGATTTACTCTCAGCATATTTCAAGTGTACTATACATTACTGGCAACTGTAATTAACCATGTTGTGTATTCAATCTCTAGAATTTCACGCGTCTTATAACTAAAGGTTTGTACCCTTTACCAACATCTCTGCATTTTTCCCACCTTATAGCCCCTGGCAACCACCATTCTACTGTCTGTTTCTGTGAGTCTGACTTTTTTAGATTCCAGTTATACGTAATATCATGCAGTGTTTGTCTCTCTTTGTCTGGCTTATTTCACTTAGAATAATATCTTCCAAGGATTTCCTTCATTATTAAGGCTGAGTAATATTCCATTGTGTGTGTGTGTGTGTGTGTGTGTGTGTGTGTGTGTACATACCACATTTTCTTTATCCATTCATTCATTGACACTTAAGGTTGTTTCCATGTCTTGGTTACTGTGAATAATGCTGCAGTGAACATAGGAGTACAGATATCTTGTCAAGATATTGATTTTATTTTCTTTAGATAAACAGAAGTGAAATTCCTGGATCATATGGTAGTTCTAGTTTTAATTTTTTGAGGAACCTTAATAGTGTTCTCCATAGTGGCTGCACCAATTTACATTCCCACCGACAGTGCACAAGGGTTTCCTTTTCTCCACATTCTGATCAGTATTTGTCATCTCTTCTCTTTTTGATAATAGCTATATTAACAAGAGTGAGATGATCTTTCATTGTGGTTTTGATTTGCATTTCCCTGATTATTAGTGATGTTGAGCACCTTTTCATATATCTGTTGGACATTTATATGTCTTCTTTTGAGAAATGTCTATTCAGTTCCTTTGCCCATTTTTAAATTGCTATCATTAATTAATAATGGCAGAAATTTTAATTTGCCCTTTTTTTTGCTGTTGAATTGTATGAGTTACTTAAATATTTTGATGTTAACTTCTTATCAAATATATAATTTGCAAATATTTTCTCCTATTCCGTACGTTGCCTTTTTATTTCGTTGATTTTTCCTTTGCTGTGCAAGTTTTTTACTCTGATGTAGTAGTCCCACTGTGGCTTTTTGTGGTTTTTTTTGGTTGATTGTTTGTTTTTGCTTTGGTGTCATATCCAAAAATTTCTTACTAAGATGTATATGCTCTTTTTTGAATTGCCTACTCAAATGTCTTGACTATTTTTCCATTATGTTGGTTTCTCTTTGGTTTCTAGGAGTTCTCTGTATATCCTGGATAGAAGCCCTTTGTTAGTTACATGTGTTGTAAATATATTTTGTCTTTTAGTGGCTTGTCCTTTTAAACTTGTCCTTAAAAATGCCAAATGTAAAGAAAAGGACTGAATAAATTGAACTATAGTAAAATTAACAACTTCCTTTCAAAAATGCCATTTAGTAGAATGTTGAATAAAAGAGCCATGTTCTTGATTCAGGGGAGTAAATGTATCATATTATCTCAAGTCTTTTTTGAAAATACCCATTTTCAGGTTAAAGAACTCCCTTCTAGTCTTGTTTTACAAAGAGTCATTGAATTTTATCACACTCTTTTTCTGACAATTAAGATGATTGTATGATTTTTCTCATTTATTAATGTGGCAAGTAACACTGGTTTTCAGATATTAAAGTGGCCTTCTCAGTATTATCACTTTTTTTCATTGTTACCAGTCTTACAAGTTAAATGTATTTCACTGATTTCATTTGTGATTTTCTGATTGTGAGTGAATTTCATCATGTCACATTATTTTGGCCATTTTGATTTGCTTCTATGTAAATTGTATTTCTGTTTTTTGTCTTTCTAATATTACATTTCCTATTTGTTTTCTTCTGAATTTTTAATCTGGTATGAATAACCTTTATCTAGTATGTCATCACAGTTTATTTCCACCCTCTGCTATTTCACTTAATTTTTTGTTTTATTACTTTATTTATTTATTAGCTGCCTTTTTTTTAAGCTCTTTATTGGAATATAATTGCTTTACACTCCTGTACTAGTTTTTGAGATACACCAAAGTCAATCAGCTGTATTTATACACACATCCCCATACTCCCTCTCTCCCGCGACTCTTCCCCATCCTCCCCGTCCCAGCCCTCTAAGGCATCATCCATCATCGAGTTGATCTCCCTTTGTTATACAGTCGCTTTTTTTTTAAAGCTCTTTATTGGAATATAATTGCTTTACACTCCTGTACCAGCTTTTGAGGTACACCAAAGTGAATCAGCAGTATTTAGACATATATCCCCATATCCCCTCCCTACCATGCCTGCCTCCCACTGTCCCTGTCCTGGACCTCTAAAGCATCACCCATCATCGAGTTGATCTCCCTTTGTTATACAGCAACTTCCCACTAGCTATCTATTTTACAGTTGGTAGTGTATCTATGTCTATGCTACTCTCTCACTTCGTCCCAGCTTCCCCTTCGCCCCCGCCCCCAACCCAGTGTCCTCAAGTCCATTCTCTACATCCACATCTTTATTCTTGCCCTCTCACTGGGTTCATCAGTACCAGTTTTTTAGATTCCGTATATATGAATTAGCATACGGTATTTGTTTTTCTCTTTCTGGCTTACTTCACTCTGTATGACAGACTCTAGGTCTATCCACCTCATTACATATAGCTCCATTTCATTCCTTTTTATGGCTCAGTATTATTGTATTGTATATATGTGCCACATCTTCTATATCCATTCATCTGTTAATGGGCATTTAAATTGCTTCCATGTCCTGGCTATTGTAAATAGTGCTGCAGTGAGCATTATGGTACATGTTTCTTTTTGGGTTATGGTTTTCTCTGGGTATATGCCCAGGAGTGGGATTACTGGATCATATGGTAGTTCTATTTGTAGTTTTTTAACGAACCTCCAAACTGTTTTCCATAGTGGCTGTACCAACTTACATTCCCACCAACAGTGCAGGAGAGTTCCCTTTTCTCCATACCCTCTCCAACATTTATTATTTCTAGATTTTTTGATGATGGCCATTCTGACGTGTGTGAGGTGATACCTCATTGTGGCTTTGACTTGCATTTCTCTGATGATGAGTGATGTTGAGCATCTTTTCATGTGTTTGTTGGCCATCTGTATGTCTTCTTTGGAGAAATGTCTCTTTAGGTCTTCTGCCCCTTTGTGGATTGGGTTATTTGCCTTTTTGGTATTATGCCGCATGAGCTGCTTGTATATTTCGGAGATTAATCCTTTGTCCATTGCTTCATTGGCAAGTATTTTCTCCCGTTGTGAGGGTTGTCTTCTTGTCTTGTTTATAGTTCCTTATGCTGTGCAAAAGCTTTTAAGTTTCGTTAGGTCCCATTTGTTTATTCTTGATTTTCTTTCCGTTATTCTAAGAGGTGGGTCAAAAAGGATCTTGCTTTGATGTATGTCATAGAGTGTTCTGCCTACGTTTTACTCTAGGAGTTTTAAAGTGTCTGGCCTTACATTTAAGTCTTTAATCCATTTTGAGTTTATTTTTGTGTATGGTGTTAGGAAGAGTTCTAATTTCATTCTTTTACATGTTGCTGTCCAATTTTCCCAGCACCACTTATTGCAGAGGCTGTCTTTTTTCCATTGTATATTCTTGCCTCCTTTGTCAAAGATAAAGTGCCCATATGTGCTTGGGTTTCCCTCTGGGTTCTCTATTCTGTTCCATTGATCTACCTTTCTATTTTTGTGCCAGTACCATACTGCCTTTTTTTTTTTTTTTTTAGAACTTTTATTGAGATACAGTTAACATACAATAAACTGCATATATTTAGAGCGTATAATTTGGTATCCCAGTCTCCCAGTTCATTCCCCCCCATCCCTCCCCGCTTTCCCCACTTGGTGTCCATATGTTTGTTCTCTACATCTGTGTCTCTATTTCCGCCTTGCAAACCAGTTGATTTGTACCATTTTTCTATAGTCCGCATATATGTGTTAATATACAGTATTTGTTTTTCTCTTTCTGACTCACTTCACTCTGTATGACAGTCTCCAAGTCCATCCATGTCTCTAGAAATGTCCCAGTTTCATTGCTTTTTACAGCTGAGTAATATTCCATTGCATATATGTACCACATCTTTTTTATCCATTCATCTGTTGATGGACATTTAGGTTGCTTCCATGTCCTGGCTATTGTAAATAGTGCTGCAATGAACATTGGAGTGCATGTGTCTTTCTGAATTATGGTGTTCTCTGGGTATATGCCCAGCAGTGGGATTGCTGGGTCATATGGCAACTCTATTTTTAGTTTTGCAAGGAACCTCCATACTGTTCTCCATAGTGGCTGTATCAATTTACATTCCCACCAGCAGTGCAAGAGCATTCCCTTTCTCCACACCCTCTCCAGCATTTACTGTTTGTAGATTTTTCTGATGATGCCCATTCTGACTGGTGTGAGGTAATACCTCATTATCGTTTTGATTTGCATTTCTCTAATAATTAGTGATGTTGAGCAGCTTTTCATGTGCCTCTTGGCCATCCATATGTCTTCTTTGGAGAAATGCCTGTTTAGGTCTTCTGCCCATTTTTTGATTGGGTTGCTTGTTTTTTTCATATTGAGCTGGATGAACTGTTTATATATTTTGGAGATTAGTCCTTTGTCTGTTGATTCGTTTGCAAATATTTTCTCCCATTCTGAGGGCTGTCTTTTCGTCTTGCTTATAGTTTCCTTTGCTGTGCAGAAGCTTTGAAGTTTCATTAGGTCCCACTTATTTATTTTAGTTTTTATTTCCATTACACTAGGGGGTGGATCAGAAAAGATCTTGCTGTTATTTACGTCAAAGAGTGTTCTTCCTATGTTTTCCTCTAGCACTTTTATAGTGTCTGGCCCTACATTTAGGTCTTTAATCCATTTGGAGTTTATTTTTGTGTATGGTGTTAGGGAGTGTTCTAATCTCTACCATACTGTCTTGATCACTGTAGCCTTGTAGTATAGTTTGAAGTCAGGAAGCCTAATTCCACCAACTCCATCTTTCCTTCTCAAGATTGCTTTGGCTGTTCGGGGTCTTTTGCGTTTCCATACAAATCGTAAAATTTCTTGTTCTAGTTCTGTGAAAAATGCCGTTGGTAATTTGATAGGGATTGCATTGAATCTGTAAATTGCTTTGGGTAAGATAGTCATCTTCACAATATTGATTCTTCCAATGCAAGAACATGGTATGTCTCTCCATCTGTTTGTATGGTCTTTGATTTCTTTCATCAGTGTCTTATAATTTTCTGCATACAGGTCTTTTGCCTCCTTAGGCAGGTTTATTCCTAGGTATTTTATTCTTTTTGTTGCAGTGGTAAATGGGAGAGTTTCCTTAATTTCTCTTTCTGCTCTTTCATTGTTAGTGTATAGGAATGCAAGAGATTTCTGTGCATTAATTTTATATCCTGCTACTTTACTAAATTCATCAATTAGTGCTCGAAGTTTTCTGGTAGAATCTTTAGGGTTTTCTATATATAATATGATGTCATCTGCAAAGAGTGACAATTTTACTTCTTCTTTTCCAATTTGGATTCCTTTTATTTCATTTTCTCCTCTGATTGCTGTGGTTAAAACTTCCAAAACTATGTTGAATAATAATGGTGAGAGTGGGCACCCTTGTCTTGTTCCTCTTCACAGAGGGAATTCTTTCAGTTTTTCACCATTTAGAATGATGTTGGTTTCTCATATATGGCTTTTATTATGTTGAGGTAATTTCTGTCTATGCCCATTTTCTAGAGAGTTTTTATCATAAATGGATGTTGAATTTTGTCAAAAGCTTTTTCTGCATCTATTGAGATGATCATGTGGTTTTTATCCTTCAATTTGTTGACATGACTTATCACACTGATTGATTTGCATATACTGAAGAATCCTTGCATTCCAGGGATAAACGCCACTTGACCATGGTGTATGATCTTTTTAATGTGTGTTGGATTCTGTTAGCTAGTGTTTTGTTGAGGATTTTTGCATCTATATTCATCAGTGATATTGGCCTGTAATTTTCTTCTTTTGTGACATCTTTGGCGGGTCTTGGTATCAGGGTGATGGTGGCCTCATAGTTTGAGTTTAGGAGTGTTCCTCCTTCTGCTATATTTTGGAAGAGTTTGAGAAGGATAGGTGTTAGCTCTTCTCTAAATATTTGATAGAATTCACCTGTGAGTCCACCTGGCCCTGGGCTTTTGTTTGTTGGGAGATTTTTAGTCACAGTCTCAATTTCCGTACTTGTGATTGGTCTGTTCATAGTTTCTATTTCTTCCTGGTTCAGTCTTGGAAGATTGTATTTTTCTAAGAATTTATCCATTTCTTCCAGGTTATCCAATTTATTGGCATATAGTTGCTTGTAGTAGTCTCTCATGATCTTTTGTATTTTCTGCGGTGTCAGTTGTTGCTTCTTTCTCATTTCTAATTCTGTTGATTTGCGTCTTCTCCCTTTTTTTCTTGATGAGTCTGGCTAATGGTTTATCAATTTTGTTTATCTTCTCAAAGAACCAGCTTTTAGTTTCACTGATTTTTGCTATTGATTCCTTAATTTCTATTTCATTTATTTCTGATCTGATCTTTATGATTTCTTTCCTCCTGCTCACTTTGGGGTTTTTTTGTTGTTCTTTCTCTCATTATTTTAGGTGTAAGATTAGGTTGTTTATTCGATATTTTTCTTGTTTCTTGAGGTAGGACTTCATTCCTATAAACTTCCCTCTTAGCACTGCTTTTGCTGCGTCCCATAGGTTTTGGGTTGTTGTGTTTTCCTTGTCATTTGTTTCTTGTTATTTTTTGATTTCCTCTTTGATTTCTTCAGTGATTTCTTGGTTGTTTAATAGCGTATTGTTTAGCCTCCATGTGTTTGTATTTTGTAGTTTTTTCCCTGTAATTGATATCTGGTCTCATGGCGTTGTGGTCAGAGAAAATGCTTGATGCGATTTCAATTTTCTTGAATTTACCGAGGTTTGATTTGTGACCCAAAATGGGATTTATCCTGAAAAATGTTCCGTGTGCACTTGAGAAGAAAGTGTATTCTGTAGTTTTTGGATGGACTGTCCTATAAATGTGAATTAAGTCAAGATGGTCTGATGTGTCATTTAAAGCTTGTGTGTCCTTATTTATTTTCTGTTTGGATGATCTGTCCATTGATGTAAGTGGGGTGTTAAAGTCTCCTAGTATTATTGTGTTCCTGTTGATTTCCCCTTTTATGGCTGTTAGCATGTGCCTTATGTATTGAGGTGTTCCTGTGTTGGGTGCACAGATATTTACAATTGTTATATCTTCTTCTTGGATTGATCCCTTGATCATTATGTCGTGTCCTACCTTGTCTCTTATAACAGTCTTTTCTTTAAAGTCTAATTTGTCTGATATGAGTATTGCTACTCCAGCTTTCTTTTGGCTTCCATTTGAATGGAATATCTTTTTCCATCCCCTTACTTTCAGTCTGTATGTGTTCCTTGGTCTGAAGTGGGTTTCTTATAGGCAGCATATGGAAGGGTCTTGTTTTTGTATCTGTTTGGCCAGTCTGTGTCTTTTGGTTGGAGCATTTAATCCATTTCCATTTAAGGTGATTATTGACATGTATGTTCCTATTACCATTTTCTTAATTGTCTTGGGTTTGTTTTTGTAGGTGTTTTCCTTCTCTTGTGTTTCCTACTTAGAGAAGTTCCTTTAACATTTGTTGTAAGGCTGGTTTGGTGATGCTGAAATCTCTTAACTTTTGCTTATCTGTAGAGCTTTTGATTTCTCCGTGGAATCTGAATGAGATTCTTGCTGGGTAGAGTATTCTTGGCTGTAGGTTTTTCTCTTTCAGGACTTTCAGTATATCCTGCCACTCCTTTCTGGCCTGCAGAGTTTCTGCAGAAAGATCAGCTGTTATCCTTATGGGCTTTCCCTTATAAATTATTTGTTGCTTTTCTCTTGCTGCTTTTAATATTTTTTCTTTGTGTTTAGTGTTTGTTAGTTTGATTAATATGTGCCTCGGTGTATTTCTCCTTTGGTTTATTCTGTATGGGACTCCCTGCACTTCTTGGACTTGATTAATTATTTCCTTTCCCATGTTGGGGAAGTTTTCCACTCTAACCTCTTCAAATATTTTCTCAGACCCTTTCTTTTTTCTTCTTCTGGGATGCCTATGATTCGAATGTTAGTACGCTTAATGTTGTCCCCAAGGTCTCTGAGTCTGTCTTCTCTTCTTTTTATTCTTTTTTCTCTTTCCTACTCTGTGTCAGTTATTTCCCCCATTCTGTCTTCCAACTCACTCGTTCTTCTGCCTCAGTTATTCTGCTGTTTATTGCATCTAGAGTATTTTTAATTTCAGTTATTTTGTTGTCCATTACTGTTTGTTTGTTCATTAGTTCTTCTGAGTCCTTATTAACTGTTTCTTGTATTTTCTGTATTTTGTTATCAAGATTTTGGATCATCTTTACTGTCATTACTCTGAATTCTTTTTCAGGCACTTTTCCTATTTCCTCCTCATTTATTTGGTCTTGTGGGGTTTTACCTTGTTCTGTCACCTGTGACATATTTTTTGTCATCTCATTTTCCCCCCACTTTGGATGGGCAGGATTGTGTTTGTGTCCCACTGGGTATTTGGCCTGAGATTTCAAGCACTGGAGTTTGTAGACTGTTGAGTATAGCTGGGTCTTGGTGTTGAGGTGAGAACCTCTAGGGGACCTCACTCTGATTAATATTCCGTGGGAACTGGGTTTTACTCTTAGTCCAATGTTTTGGACTCAGAGCTCCCACCTCAGGAGCTCAGGCCTGACCCTGGGCTTGTGAATCAAGATCCCACAAGCTGTGTGGAGCAGGAAAGTGAAAAAAATTAAAAAAAAAAAAGTTAGGAGAACAGCAGATCAATAGCAAGATAAAAAAATACGATAGGAATAGGAAACTAACAGAAGTGTTAGAAAAAAAAAATTTTTTTAAATAAATGGAGCAAAAACTGGAAGGTAAAACAACTGCAGTAGCCGAAGTGAGGAGGTGGAAAGAAAGAAAAAAAAAAGAAAAGGAAAAAAGAAGAAGCCAGAAAAGACCTTGGCTGTGGGGACGGGGCTTATACAAGGCTGGCGGCCAGGGGTTGGGGGGATAGTTAAGCAATGGGCAGGGCCTACTCTTAGAAAAGGTCCTAGGATGGTGGGGAATGGGGCTTAGGCCCAATGAGGCAGGGGGCCCAGGAATGCCTCTGGTCCTGGGGGCACAGGACCAGGTCCAGGTACCCAACATGCTCCCTGGGCCCAAGTTGGTGGGAGAAACGCTAGGCACCTCCCCTAGTCCTCCAATCTCGGAGGGTCCCTCCCCCTTGGGTTGTCTTCTTCCCCACCCCCTCCCTCCTATTCCCCTAGGACCCTCACCGCTGCAGGGGGCACTGGAAGGCAGGAGACCAGACTCTGATGCCCAACAGGCTTCCCAGGGCCAACTGGGCTAGGGTAATGCCTGCGGCACTTCCCCAGATCTCCCTGTCTTGTAGGGTCCCTGTCCGCCTCTCTTCCTCTCCCCTACACCCCACTCTCCTAGGTCCCAAGCAGCTGGAGGGGGCCCTGGAGTGTGAAAGACCAGGTCCGTAAGCCTGGCAGGCTTCCCAGGTCTAGTGGGCAGGGGAAATACCTTCCCCACCTCCCTTGATCCTCCAATCCCAGAAGGCCCCCTCCCCTGCCCACCCCTCCTCTTCTCCTCTGCTTTCCTTCTACACCCCTAGGACCAGTGAGACCTAGAGGCACCCCTGGAGGACCTTAGACTAGGCCTGGGGGCACCACAGGCCTCCCAGTGCCAAGTGGGTAGGGAGATTTCCTGCAGCGTCTCCTCTGATTCTCCGGTCCTTCAGGGTCCCCCCCACCACTGTCTGCCTCTCTCCTTTTTCCCCTCTCTTCCCTCCCTCCCACGCCTGTATGACCCACTCAGCCGGAGAGGGCCCCAGAGACCGAGGGACCAGACTTGGGAGCCCAGCAGGCCCACCAGGCCCAAGTGGGCAGGGGAAAGTTCCTCCATACCTCCCCTGGTCCTCCGTTCCTGGAACGTCCCGCCACCAGTCTGCCTCTTTTCCCCTTCCCCTGCCACACTGCCACGCCCCCCCAAGACCAATGCCCCCAGGACCAGTGTGTCTGGGAGAGGACCCTGGAGAGTTGGAGACCAGGCCCCAGAGCCCAGCAGGCTTTCTGGGCCAGTGGGCAGCATAAATGTCTTCTGCTCTTCGCCCACTCATCCTATGATCCCAGAGGGTCCCTCCCCCCTTCTGCCTCTCTTCTTCTCCCCCCACCGCTTCCCTCCTGTACTTCTAGGACCAACAGCCTGGAGGGGCCTTGGAAGGTGAAGGACCCGCACGGAAGAAATACCCGGTGGCAGCTCCCCTATTCTTCTGACCTGGAAAAATCCCTTCCCACCCCCATTGTCTGCCTCTCTCCCTCCTCCCATCCCCCTCCCCACCATGTCCCCAGGACCCACGTGCTAGGGGGGCCCAGAGAGGGAAGGACCAGGCCTGGGAGCCCAGTCGGCCTCTCTGGACAAGAGGGCAGGCGAAACGCCCTCTCGCCTCCCTGTCCCTCCATCTCAAAGCCCCCACCCCCACCAGTCCACCTCTCCACCTCCTTGCCCTCCTCCTCCCTCCCACACCCCTTGGACCCAGGCAGCCCGGAGGGGGCCTTGGAGGGTGGAGGACCCTGCTGGGGAGCCCGGCGGGCTCCCAGGCCTGGGAACTCAGCAGGCCTTCTGGCCTCCTGGGCAGGAGAAACCCAGTTGCAGTTTCCTGATCTCCCCAGCCCCCAAGGGTCTCTCCAGGTGGGAACCTCCCCTCTCTCCCCAGCCCCCAAGGGTCTCTCCAGGTGGGAACCTCCCCTCTCAGCCAGCCACCCCCCAGGGGTGCCGGTCCCATCCGGCTTCCCCTTCCCTGCTCCCCTGACTACCCCCAGGTCCTACCCAGTTGCTCCGGGGTTCCTCTGGTCTTCTTGGGCCTCAGGTCCCCCGTCGGCCTCCGGCAACTGATCTGTTTTTGGGGAGACACGATCCTCGCGTCTTCCAATGCTGCCATCTTGACTGCCCCCTATTTCTCTTATTTTTATGCTATTTCTGGCTGTGTTTTCTTTTCTTTTCTTTTTTTTAATTTTCATGCAAGTACATCTTTTATTTATATCTTCTGAATTTCCTTTATTGGGTGAAAAATTTTGCCAAATCTTTGGATTAGATGTATAAATAACAGACATGTTTACACATGAGTGCATGCACACAAGTATGTATGTAGTCCTTAATCTAGTTAGAGTTCTAAAATGTTTTCCTTGGTTGTTTTTATTATTATTTCAAAAGAATTTTAAGTTCACGTTATCTAATTGAGTATTATGATTAGAATTGTATTAAATTTGTATATGTTGGTATTTTTTTTTTTTAATTCAAGAATCTACGTAAGTCTTTCTTTCTCCACTAGTCTTGTGTTTTTCAGTTTTGTTCCTTTAAGCTCCAAAACCTTTTTTGGTAAGTTTATTTTTATACAGCGTGTATATTTTTGTCTTTATTATAGGTGATTTTTTTTTCCATTTTCCTAAGTTGTTATTTCTAATTAAAATAAAGCTATTCTTTCTATTATCTATCTACATAAAATTTTATATCCAGACTCCTTACTGAATTATTTCATTAACTATTTTTTTTCTTTGAAATCTTAAATCTTCTAAATGTGTGTATTATATCGTCAGTAATAAGAAATAGGTTTTTTGGTCCAATATTTATTTGATTATTTCCTTTCCTTCTCACTGCATTTGTTATACCTGCCAGAGCAATCTTCAGTAATCGTGGCGCTGGCTGGCATCCTTGTTCCTGGTTTTAATAGACATAATTTTATAGCAGAAGTTTGAGTAAGCAGAGCACAGATGTGACCTCTGCCACTGTCACGTTGTTGATAAGGTTTGGTGAAGGGAAGATGTTCCAGAGCATGAGCAGCACTGTGGTTTTGTTCTCACTGACCAGGAAGAAGTAAGAGGTAAACAACTCACAAATACCTGTGCAAAACTGTTTTCCCTAAGGAGTTAAGTGAACCAGGCAGTTCCTGCTAGCCCAGTGTTGTAGGACTGTGGGCAACACAAAGGCCCCACTTGACTTCAGTGAGGATGAACTGAAGTTGAGACCAGGGAGTAAGGCTCCCTGTGTTTCTCCAGCCGTTCCAGCTGTGTGTGTTCAGACATGACCGGCAGAAGATGAAATTCATGCAGGATTGGGATTTTGCCATGTATACAATGAGTTGAGCATATGTGGAAGAGAATGTTTTTAACTGATGGGTTTTAGATAGATTTTAGTGGGGACAATGGGGAGAGAAACCGTGGTAGGATCAGTGCATTGTAGGTCCTGCGTGGGTAACATTCTTTAGAGTTGGGGTGGTAGAGGGGGATGAGTGGAAACATAGGATGTTAGGAATTAGAAGGTGGGATATTTAACATTAAATTTTTTGAGGAGCTGTATTTAATGATAGGATCTCCAAGATGTGAGCACTGGAGTGAGGAGAAAACACCACAGAGATGACCTGACCAGCCCAGATACAGGAAGGCTTATTGGTGTAGACAGACATCCAGCAGATAGCTAAGACAGAATGGGTGTTGGGGGTGGGGGTGGGGCTCCCAGCAGTGAGCTGGAAAGGAGCGTCTCCGAGGAATGGACGGCACTGACCTGGGCGTCTTCCAGTAACTGCAGTGAGCTGTTCTGAGGCGAATCCATCCTCTGTGAACTCACAGAAACAGTTCATAATTTTAAAAATATCATTCTGACACATATATATATAATTCTGACATTTACATATGTATGTAAAAGGAAAATAAAGGAAAAGGCAAATAAACCGTATGTTAGCCACCTTAGAAATTTATTTTTATTTTTAAAATTTGGTTTTTGTAGCTTTATTGACTATTACAAAGTTTCAGTATGTTTCATATACTTAAATACTGCAACTGGGACATTAAAAATACAAACCAATATGCCAAAATAATTGTATTCTGAATATTATAATAGTACACATTTTACATTACATAAAGGGTTTTATGCATAAAGTTAAGATTTGACTTATGATTATTAAAAATCCAAAATATGTTTGAACAAAACATTCCTGTGCACACAATACACTATCAGTCAACTGGGATAATCAAAACCATACTGAGTGTGGTTATTAAAAAATAAAATTATATTCATACAACAGTCACAAAAATTGAAATCTTTTTATTAATTTGAGTTTTATTACAAAACCACACATGTATGAATGATGTAACCTAATTCTATATGTTTAAGAGTCCTTATGCTTGACGCTGAAATATGTCTCTATCCCATGGGAAATTTTTGATTTTAAATTTTTTTATTTTAAGGGATTCGTATAATTCATAATCATTAAAATATCTATCCATGGGCACAATGCAGACCCAGTCTTAGCAAATAGAAGAGTCATGAGTGCCAGCCATATCACATGTGTATTTCACCCTAGTTTTAGAAAAATATCCTATTCAGTTGTACAGTTCAGTATGTCTTCACATCCAAGCTTGTCATCAGTGATTATAGATGAGGCACAGAGCTGAGGGGAATATATATTACTGTAGAGAACTAGGTACTAGAGCAGCAATATCACTGGGTGCTCACGTGGAGAACACCATCCAGACACGCTAAATTAGTTATTAAATAAGGTGTCAGTCCTTCACAAAGGTAAGTACACTGGTATGTCATACCTTGCTTTAATGCTGAAATATCTAAGTCTAGAACACTTGTCAGGTGAGTTTTAGTACTATCTCACTTTTAAATTTAACAAGAGCTGTGATTTTAAGTAAAGCCAAACATTTTTCTAACTGATCTGAAAAGTCTGAAAAAGAATGTCTTTATAACAAAAATGCCTTTCCAATTTAAATTAAATTTGGCTTTCATGTGCCTTAATCATTAATTAATTTCTAGTACCTTGCAGAACTTAACCAGTAATTACCTGCTGTGAGAATGAACTTTGTTCTAAATGCTGTTACAAATAAAATTCAAGTCACTTTGAGAATATAGCATGATTTTTCATCTTTTTGTTGTTTCAGAGATTTCTCCTGAAAGGGAGAAGTGTAAACCCTTAATTACTGAAGAAGAAAAAATAAAATGTGTTTCATATGAAATGAACCCATCAGCTACTGTTGATTCTTCTGTTGAGACAAACGGTCCAAACTTTAGTGAGGCATCTCCACAGACAGCACTGAAACCAGGAGGAAATTTGGATGGTGTGTTTTAACGGGGCAGAATAAGATTGATTTGATTCAATACTTTAATGTCTTCCTTATAAACAGATCTTCAAAATATATGTATATTTTTGGGTGATTCATGTCAAATTAAGTTCACTCTTTTCCTAGTAACTGATCTTTTTTTTTATCGCCACATAGCAAATCACCCCAAAACCTAATGTTAAAAGAACAGCCATTTTACTCTATCTCCTAATTTTGTATGTTAGGAATCAAGTCAAGGCCTGGCTCAGCCGTGTGGTTTCCTAATCTGTGTGCTCTTCTCTGTGATCATCCAGTCTCATGGATCTGAGAGGGCTTAACTGGTGTCCTGACAGGTACAGCTGAAAAGCTGGGCCAGGCTGGCCCCTCCCTCATCACGCAGTCTCCAGGCTGTTCTATGCATTCTTTCCAGCAGGGTGGTCTGACGTCTTATATGGCTCACAGATCCCCAGGGAGAAGCAGCCTGTACTCGTAGAAGCTTTGTCATGTCAGACCTCACCTTCAGATAGGAAATTCTGTCTCAGTTATGTAGTGCTGCAAAGCAGATTGCTTCCCAAACTTAATGACTTCAAAGAACTGTTTTATCTCACACTTTTGTGGATTAGGAATTGGGAAGGTTGTCTTCCTCCTTATGGCATCAGCTGGCATCACTCAGTGGTGTTGAGCTGTCAGCTGCGCCTCCTTGGAGGGTGGGAGATGGTGTCACTCCCACGCATGGTGTCTTGGCAGGTTTCGGCTGGGCCTGTTCTGCAGGTCCCATTCCTTCTCTTTAGCCTCAGGGCCTTGCCTTGTGGTCTTTCCATGATCATTAAACTTCTTTCATGGTGGCTTAGGCTTCCAGATTCCAGGGTAAAACCTGCCAGTTCTCTTAAAGGCTGGACGTGAAAATGGCTTACAAGACTCCAGCTGTACTCAGCTGGTACAGGCGCTCTCATTGCCAAGCCAAACTCAAGGAGAAGGGCGACAGAGCCCCCTCTAGATGAGATGAACGCTGGACAGCTTGCTTCATGTGACTGTGTTTAATTTCCCACACTAACATAAATAGTCTTATTCATTAGAATCATAGTTAATAGGTATCTTACACCTTTTCCTTAAAAAAAAAAAAAAAAAACCCTTTAGGTATATATGAGGGTGAGTAAAAATTATCCACACTCTGGCTATGGAATTTATAAGAGTTTTAATATGACTGGAGTGTGGATAATTGTTGACTCACACTCGTATTAGAGGCTCTATAGCCTAGTGCAAGAGTTGGCAAACTTTTTCTGCAGAGAGTCACGTAGTAAATATTTTTGACTTTACGGGCAATATAGTCACAAATCTAGTTTGTACAGTGAGTTATATTAATATGGCTTAAGGTGCTAGAGACAGCTATTCATTAAAAAAATTTTTTTAAGGATCCTCCTACCCCAGTTGCTTACCTTGTATGCATGACCAAACAGTCATTTGAGTAAAAGATAAAAACTTTAAAGACTGGTACAACACCGATCGTCTTTCTAAACAGGACAGCTAATTGGAAACTTTTAAAATACAGAGGGAAAGAGTATCTGGAATAAAAAAAAAATGATGGTCATGGTGGCTTAAACAAGAAAGTGTTGATAATCTGAATTGGAGAGGAAAAAAAGAAGTTAACAAATGAAGGCAGAAACTGTCTTCTCATTACTGTTTACTTTCAGGAGCTACTATCAGGTAAAAACTGAGCCACTGCCAGAAAACAGAGGTGGTACCCTGGTTGTTAATTGTTTGAGGGCCTAGGAAAAGAGACTTAGTGCACTCCAGTTATGTTCTCAATATCATTGTAAAAGTCCAGGTAATGGGGTTTTTTGTTTTTTGGAGTTTTTTGTTTTTTTTGGTGATTGAACTTTCCCATCAGTTACTAATCAATGATATGTTTTCTCCTTCCATATTTCTAACCACAGATAGCGTTATTCTTTAACTAGTTTTTATACCTTCTAGAAAGCTATTTACATATTACTGAAATTTTAATGAAGAGAAAATTTTTTATAATCATCAAAATACAGAGTATACTATATTTCTTTGGGGTATTTTTATTGCAGTGAAAATGCAGAAGGAAAAGTCTGTTATTTCAGAAACAACTAGAGAGTCAACATGGTAAGATTAAAGATCTATACATAAAATCTTAAATTTATCATTGTAATTACTGTTAATACCTTAGCCTAAAACTAGGTGTGATACTTTGTAGGAGATTTATTCAGTTTTCTCTAAATGGATTTTGCTTTGAGACCTGTTTCTTGTCATGTTTTTGCCTTGCAGAGCCTGATGACTTGGAGGCAGAAGTGCTGCAGGAGCCCAGTGGGGCAGACAGAGATGGAGGCTTGCCATGCCCTGTACTCGACATGTGGGTTAGGGAGATAAAAGGAACAAAGGAGGCTGAGTATGTTACCTCTTTCCTTACATTTCAAAACTGGGTCCCTTTATAGGATGCCTTTTAAAGAAATACTATAGTAACACAATGTTACATTAAATCCTACTATAATACCTTATAAAATTTTGGAATAGATATTACATTCACGTGGTTCTAAAATCCACAAATGTGTAAACAGTGAAAAAGTCTCTTTCCACGTCTATCCCCATCTAGCAAATTCCTGCTCTCTCCTCTTTCCAGACATATTTAATATATACAGAAATAAAAGCAAATATATAGTCTCCCTCACTTTTAAATACAGTTGTTAGTATTATGTACAGAGTTTTTTCCACCTTTTTTATTTTTAGTCAGTAACCTGGGCATTTTTTCATGTAAATACACAGACAGTGCCCTCTTTTTTGTTTTGTTATGGCTGTGTAGTATTCCATTATATGGATATACCGTAATTCTAATTAGTGTCCTACAGTAGTTGATATTAGAAATGATGCTACAGTGGATAACCTAATAACAAGGTTATTTTGCATGTATATAAGTACAGTCATCCCTCTTACTCCCCCCTTATTTGAGGCTTCACTCTTCATGGTTTCAGTTACCTGCCATCAACCACAGTCCAAAAATATGAAATTGAAAATTCCAGAAATAAACAATTTATAAGTTTTAAGTTGTGTGCCATTCTGAGTGGTTTGATGACATCTGCCATCCCCCTGTGTCCCATCCGGGGCATGCACCATCCCTTCATCCAGTGTGTCCACACTGTGTGTGGCCCCTGTGCAGCAGTCAGTCAGTAGCTCTCTAGGTTGTCAGATCTGCTGTCTGAATGTCCCAGTGCTCATGTTCAAGGGACCCTTGTTTTACTCTATAACAGCCCCAAAGCACAAGAGTAGTGATGCTGGCAGTATGGATGTGCCAAAGTGAAGCTGTGAGGTACTTCCTTCAAGGGAAAGGTGAAAGTTCTTGACTTAACAAGGAAAGAAAAAAAAATCATATGCTGAGGTTGCTAAGGTCTATGAAGAACGAAACTTCTATCTGTGAAGTTGTGAAGAAGGAAGAGGAAACCTGTGCTAGTGTTGCTGTCAAACCTCCAACTGTAAAAGTTACTCCTACAGGCTGTGATAGGTGCTTAGTGAAGATGAAAAGGCATTAAATTTGTGGGTAAAAGACATGAACAGAAGGTGTGGTTTGGTTCTATCCCTGTTTCAGGCATCCATTGGGGGTCCTGGACTGTACCCCTCTGTGGGTAAAAGGGGAGTATTGTGTATCTGGAGGATAGAGACAAAGAAGTGTGATTTTATGAATGCAATTATTGCTCTCCCCAGGAATTGTACTACTTTATGCACTCAGAAAGAATGTGGGAAACCTCCTGTTTTCCCCACAGCCTTGCCAAACATTTATTACCAAAGTTTTTTGTTTTTGCCAATCTGATAGATAAAAAGTAGTATCTCAGTTTGGGGCCTTAGTTTATCTCTTTCTTTTTATTGATAAGGTTGAGCACATCTTTTCAGATGTTTAAGTTACATTTGTATTTCCTTTTCTGTGAATTCCCTATTTACTTCTTTGACCCATTTTATTTGGTTATTTGGTCTTTGATAAATTGATAAGAACTCTTTAAATATTAGAGATATTTGCCTTGGTTATTATGTGAATTGCAACTATTTTTTCACTATTGGTCACTTATGTTTTATTTTTCTGCCAAGGAGAAGGTTTTTTGTTTTTTTCTTCTTTTTCACATTGTCTTGTTTACCTGAATTTTGATCATTATTCAGAGAAACTTTATTTTCTCTAAGGTTACCAAAGAGTCTTTTCTTCTAGCGCTTTCATATAGGTACTTTTTACATTTAACTCTTTGATCTGTTTGGAATTTATCCTGGTGTCTATGGATTCTGTTTTTCTTCCAAATGGCTACCCAGTTATCATAATTACATTTTTAAAAAAGCCCACCTTTCCTGCACAAATTTAAAATGCCACTTTTAATATGCACTGCTTTTCTGAATTGAGTTCATTCTTATACTTTATTTTCCTGTTCCGTTGATCTTTGTTCAGTGTGCTGGTACACACTGTTTTAATTAAAATGTAAAATATATTTTAAGATCATGTAAGGTTTATTTCCTTTCATTGCTCTTCTTGCCTGTGTAATTTTTCATCTGAATTTAGAATTTATTAAATTTAGCCACCTTCCCCCACATAAAAAAACCCAATTTATATTTTATGGGATGTTAAATTCATAAATTAATGTAGGGACATGAACATGTTATGGTCTTCCTGTCCAAGAAGAACAGAGTAGGCCTTTCTTTTTGGTCCAATTTGGAGTTTTCTTCATCTAGTCTTTGTACTTTTATTGGTAAGCTTATTTCTGGCTGTATCATCTTTTGTTTGGTAATAAATGGCACCTATACCTCTGTGAGATCTTGTAACTAGATGGTTGTATGTATGAAAACTGTGGATTTCTTTACATTGATTTTGTACCCCACTATCTTATTGGTCTTTGCTATTGGTCATGATAGATTTTCAGTTGAATCTTCTGCATTTTTCAGATGTACAGTCATATCATATGAAATTAATGATGGATTTATGTCTTTCAAGTTTTTTTTTTTTAACACATTTCTTTCTCTGCAGTTGCATTGCTCAGTACCTTTTATACAGTGTTAAATATTGGAAATAGGGCCATCTTTGTCTGGTTCTTAACCTCAGTGAAATGATTCTAATGTTAAACCTCGTTAGGCAGGAGAATCATAGGAAATCATTTCAAATAGTCTAAATAACCATTAGTAAGGAAGTGGCTAAAAATACTGTTCTTTTCTCAGTATACTGCATAATGGATATGTGGCACTGAAATAAAATGGAGCTCCATGTATTAATATGGAAATATGTCTAAAATATTAAGTGGTAAACAGAATAAAATTATATTGAATGAAAAACATTTCTATATATTAAAATAATGCTATGATAATCCTATTAAAATTATTACATATATCCTTAAGTGAATATGTATATGTATGTAAATTCAAGGGAAAAGTATGGTAAGATGTACACAAAACTGATTTTTGTACAACTGGGATCTA
This sequence comes from Hippopotamus amphibius kiboko, assembly GCF_030028045.1. Lineage (NCBI taxonomy): Eukaryota > Metazoa > Chordata > Mammalia > Artiodactyla > Hippopotamidae > Hippopotamus > Hippopotamus amphibius. The sequence continues at coordinate 107,388,513 of NC_080187.1, forward strand.
AGTGGTTAGGGGAGTCCTAAAAGAAAGATTTTTTTTAATTGAGATAAAATTTGTAACATAAAGTTTATCATTTTAATCATTTTAATGTGTACAGTTTACCACTACATGGTTGCAGAACATTCCCTCAACCCCAAAGGAACCCCTGTACCCTTAAGCAGCCATTCCCTGTGTCCCCCCCACCACCACTGAGCTGCTTCTGTCTCTGGGTTTCCCTATTCTGGACATGTCTTGTACGGTCGTACAGGTTGTGGCTTTTGTTTCTGGCTTCTTTTACTCAGCATACTGTTGGCAAAACTTGTCTGTGTGGTAGGATGAATCAGCTCTTCATTCCTTTCTATAGCTGAATAATACTCCATTATATGAATATACCCTATTTTTTATCCATTGAGCAGTTGATGATATTCAGCAGATGATGGGTCATTTCCAGGGTTGTTTCTGCCTTTTGGCTGTTTTAAATAGTCCTGCTATGAACATTATGTACAAGTCTGTGTTTGCACACCTGTATTCAGTTCTTTTAGGAATGCAGTTGCTGCAGCATATGGTTATTTTATGTTTCACTTTTTGAGGAACCAAGGAACATTACATTTTGAATGAATGAATGTATTACTTATATGATTAAAAATAAAGAAAAACTTTTTAAAAATTTAGAACTGAAAAGGTAAAAAAATTATTTAAATTTGAAATGGACTAAAAAGTACTAGCAAAATTAAAAATCCCTTATAAACCAAAACCCCAGAAATAAATTACTGGTCCCTTTTGTAATATATTCTTCCAGTTTTTACATTCTTGTTAAAATATAATACATGAAGTTAGTTCCCAGCATGTGTTGAGATAAAACTTGTGAGTTCTTCTTTACGTAAATCAGTTCACTACCTTTAAGGGTTAAAACTTTTTTGTGCATATTATTCTATTCCTTTTACTGTGCTATCCAGCATTTTTTCAAAACCTAACACCATTTAATATAAGTTGGTCTGAAAATTACTTTGCTTATTTAATATATTTTTTTTTTAATTTATTGGCAGCATTGGGTCTTCGTTGCTGCGTGCGGGCTTTCTGTAGTTGCGGAGAGCGGGGGCTACTCTTCATTGCAGTTTGCAGGCTTCTCTTGTCGCGGAGCACAGGCTCTAGGTGCTCGGGCTTCAGTAGTTGCAGCTCGTGGGCTCAGTAGTTGTGGCTCACGGGCTCTAGAGCATAACAAGCTCAGTAGTTGTGGCACATGGGCTTAGCTGCTCCGAGGCATGTGGGATCTTCCCGAACCGGGGCTCAAACCCATGTCCCCTGCATTGACAGGCGGATTCTTAACCACTGCACCACCAGGAAAGCCCATGCTTACTTAATATCTTGACTGTCATTCCATATCTGTTTATACAGATCTCTACTTCATTTTTAAAACAGCTGCATAACATTTCATAGTGTTAATATATCATAGTTGTTTTCTATTCTCTGCTTTATTAAGGGGCATTTTGATTGCTTACAGTAGTGGTTCTCAAACATTAGCAACATTTTAAAGCAACTTGCTCAGCTTTATCCCCCAAAGTTCCTGACTCACAGATCTAGGGCAGGGCCTGAGAATTTGCATTTCACTCAGGTTTCCGTGTGTTTCTGACGTCTAGCGGCCGCACTTTGGGAACCACAGTGATGAGAACGTTGAGGCTGGTTGTTGGGAATTAATGTGACTGGCGAAGATTTGAACAGCTGAAACGTAGGATTTGCTTATGGGAGACAATGTGTGTATAAGTGAGAAGAATATCTGGAAGAGGGGTCACAGGATGATAGTCAACTTGTGTTCCACTTTTATGTATTTGAGAGTGCTTTTATTTCTAGTAAACTGTGTTTTTTCAACTGGCATATCTGTTTGTAGCAGGTTGGAAGATAGGATCACCATACAGCAAAATGAAATTTCTGAAGATGGAGCCTCGAGGAGCGTGGATCACCTTAGTGAAGTTCATGTAGGTGAGCATCACTGTAGTGACCTGATTACTTTCTGGAATGTCGTTAGCACTAACCTGTTCTGTTTGGACTATATGTTAATAGAGAGCATTGCTTACCACTCACCTTAATCATTTAAAAAATGTAGTAGGCATAGAGCACTGGACTCTGTATTTATTTTTTATTATTATTTTTGAAATACAGTCAATTTACAATATTGTGTTAGTTTCAGGTGCACAGCATAGTGATTCATTTTTTTTTAATTTGCAGATTAGATTCCATTATAGGTTATTACAAGATATTGCATATTGTTCCCAATGCTATCGAGTCGGTCCTTGCTGGTTATCTAATTTTATGCACAGAAGTGTATATCTGTTAACCCCATACTCCTGATTTGTCCTTCCCCCTCCCTCTCCCTTTCAGTAAGTAAAAGTTTGTTTTCTATGTCTGTGAGTCTGTTTCTTGTTTGGTATATAGATTCATTTGTATTATTTTTTATTTTCCACATATAAGTGATATCACACAGATTTGTCTTTGTCTGACTTATTTCACTAAGCATTATAATCTCTAGGTCCATCCACGTTGCTGCAGATGGCAGAATTTCATTCTTTTTTATGGCTGTGGACTCTGCATTCATAAGCCTGTATTGTTTGGCAATGTGGGCCGTAAAACTTTTTGGTCAGTTACCTTACTGAATGTTCAAAACAAAAAGAATTGCTTGCCAAAGCTAAGCCAGTATCTGAGGACATTAAATCAGTGGTCTTCTTACTTCTGATAGTATTAATTAAAATATAAGAAGTACAATTATAGTAATGTATAGTTAATATCTAACCTATAGGAACAAAAATAAACTGGAACTATTAAGTATGAGTGTTTAAACAGTATTTTTTCACATGTCCTTACATTGTGTCTACATTTTCGAACTTCTGATGTAATGGAAGTATTTAACAAATTAAATCCCCTTTCTGAAAATAAAACCTATCTTGTTAAAGATTATTTATAAGGTAATAAAATCACATATTTTGATTTTGTTTTTCTGATAGACATGGAGTGCTATAATTCATGTTAAATACTGTACTTTTTCGATATCACTTAGAATGTTGAGTACTGTATAGACTTATCACGTAATCTTTCCTTTATTCCACAGAACCTGGAGGGGATGGTTCTCCACACTCTGAGTGCGATGTAGATCAATCTATGCAACCTGAACCGTTTTTCCATAAAGTAGTTCATTCCGAACACTTGAAAGTCTCTCAAGTTCAGTCAGTTCTCAGTCCATCAGAAGAATCCTTTCCACTTCGATCTCACTCTGATTCACCACCAAGAAATAAAAAACAGAATTCCTTGCTGATTGGACTTTCAACTGGTCTGTTTGATGCAAACAACCCAAAGGCAAGTATGCTTCTCAAATGGAAAACGTTATCCATTTGATAATATTTCACACTTATTATTTTTCTTAGATAAGCTATAATATTGAGTTTTAATCCCTTAAAAACACAAACACACAAACAAATGCACATCAAAATGAACAGGAACAAGAAAAACTCTCCATCTTCTCTCTAACACTGAAAAGAAATAGCCACTGAGAGCACAACTATCGCAAAGGCTGCATCGTTGGCTCCCTCTTCAGGGTCTCTTCATAGGGTCTACTTTTATTTGAGCAAAAGATACCTCTTACACCTTCTTACTGTGTCCCCCTTCCCTGCACCCAATCCAACTTCCATTTTTAGTGCTAGACTAAACTTGGGCATTATATCTTAAATGGATAGAAGTGCCGTGTTGCCTAATTTGTACATAGAAAGATTAATAGATGTTCACCTGCACTTCCTGATAAAAGTTTTTCAGACCTCTTATCTTTTCTCACTTCCTATTTTAAAAATACGTAACCAGTTTTTTCTTATTAAGAGATTAGAATGTTATAGAAAATTTAGAAATATAAGTAATCACATATTTTGTTATATTACCTTTCATATACATAATGGTTACATATATGTAACTTTTTAACAAAATAGGATATTATGCATACTCTTTTTGTAACCTGCTTTTCTAGTTAGTATATATTATAAAATTATTACAAATATTATTATCACAAAAATAGCATTTTTGTCATATTGTCAAATATTCTCTCATATCATTCTTAATGACAACAAATTCCATTGTGCTGCTATATCATACTTTCTTTAATCTGTTTTTATTGTTGGGGATTTAGATTTCAGTTTTTGTTGTCATAACCACCTTCGTCTGTATCTTTGTTCCTATCCACAATTACTTCCACAAAACAAATTTATGCAAATGAAATTCAGAAGGGTATACTGTATACTGCCTGATTTTCCTTCAAGAAACAGAATATAGGGGAATTCCTTGGAGGTCCAGTGGTTAGGACTCTATATTTTCACTGCCGAGGGCCCGGGTTCAATCCCTGGTTTTGGGGAACTAAGATTCCACGTGCCACATGGCTGGCCAAAAAAAATTAAAAAGAAAAGAAAGAAACTGTATATAGTGCCATAAGTGGTATGTGAGAGTTCATACCCTAAGTAGCACTAACAATTATCATCTACTTAAAATTGTGTATTTAAGGAATTAGTATTGTATTAACTTTTTAAAGTTTATATTTCTGTTTTTACCAGTGAGCAGTGGGTTGAATATTCTTCATATATTTGACTCTGTATATGAGTGAATTGCCTGAATTCTTTTGTAATTAACTGTTTTTAAATATTTTTAAATGAAATTTGATTTTCAGTTTAATTTTCCAATTGGATATGTTTTTATTTTGTTTTCTTATGGTTTTCTTAAATATAGAGACTGCTGCATTCTCTCACTTATCTGAGAGCACTCAGATTTTCAGAGGTGTAAACTTGGTGTATCCTTGGTGGGCAGAAAAGGATTATCATGTAATTCATGTATTCACTTTTGTAGTAAAGGTATATGGCTTTCTTTAGCCCAGAGCTTTTTAAATAGCTTACTCCCCTCTATAAAAGTTAATATTCCTCATTACATATAGCTCCATCTCATTCCTTTTTATAGCTGAGTAGTATTCCATTGTATGTATATGCCACATCTTCTTTATCCATTCATTTGTTGATGGGCATTTAGGTTGCTTCCATGTCCTGGCTATTGTAAATAGTGCTGCAATAAACATTATGATACATGTTTCTTTTCGGATTATGGTTTTCTTTGAGGTGGATAGACCTAGAGTCTGTCATACAGGGTAAAGTAAGTCAGAAAGAGAAAGACAAATATTGTATGCTAACTCATATATACGGAATCTAAAAATGGTACTGATAAGCTCAGTGACAAGACAAGAACAAGGACGCAGATACAGAGAATGGACTGGATAACTCGAGGTTTGGGGGGGCGGGGGGTGAAGGGGAAGCTGAGACGGAGTGAGAGAGTAGCGTAGACATATATATACTACCAACTGTAAAATAGATAGCCAGTGGGAAGTTGCTGTATAACAAAGGGAGTTCAACTCGAGGATGGATGATGCCTTAGAGGACTGGGATGGGGAGGGTTGGGGGGAGTCGAGGGAGGGAGGGAATATGGGAATGTGTGTATAAATACAGATGATTGAACTTGGTGTACCTCAAAAAAATAAATAAAATAAAATAAAAAGTTAATATTCCTGAACAATACATTTGATTACTTGATTTCCTTTCATGACCTTAGTTCAGCTTTAGTAGTTCTATAGATGTACTAACTCTGCAATTAAGCACAGCAAAGCAGATTTCATGTAGAGGGAGGGGGTGAAAAAAAACACTTACAGTCTATAGCCATTTAAGGCAAGAACAGAAAGCCATACCTGCCTGTCCCATAAATCACTGAGATCATGAGAGTTCATTACTGTGCCAAAGTAGTAAATAATCAGTGTTCATAATGGTGGCCTTGAATCATGAAGAAAAAGTGAAAACTTTAGGTATTTATGTAATCCGTTTACTAAAATGGGATAATTTAACCTCCTACAGAGATTTTTGTTACAAGTTAGTATTATTGTTTTTTAATTTTTTTCTTTTAAAGTGTCTTTTGGGTGGGGGGGAGCTGCACCGTGCGGCTTGTGGTATCTTAGTTCCCCGACCATGGATCAAACCCATGTGCCCTGCAGAGGAGAACGGAGTCCTAACCACTAGGCAACCAGGGAAGTCACAGGAGTTTGTTTTTCTTTTATTTTGTTAAATGTTAAGTCATACTATTTATGTTCTTTTTTCTTTTCTTTTTTAATAAATTTATTTATTTATTTGGCTGCATTGGGTCTTCATTGCTGTGTGTGGGCTTTCTCTGGTTGAGGTGAGTGGGGGCTACTCTTTGCTGTAGCTTCTCTTGTTGCGGAGCGCGGGCTTCAGTAGTTGTAATGCACAGGCTCAGTAGTTGTGGCTCACAGTCTCAGTAGTTGTGGCTCACGGGCTTTAGAGCCCAGGCTCAGTGGTTGTGGCTTGTGGGCTTAGTTGCTCCACAGCACGTGGGATCTTCCTGAACCAAGGATCAAACCCTTGTCCCCTGCATTGACAGGCAGGTTCTTAACCACTGCACCACCAGGGAGGTCCCCCTTTTTTCTATTAAAGGAAATCCTTCTTGAGCTTTGGATCTTAACTTCCCTCACCTTCTCAAGGAATTCACTCCTTTAAGACTTTTGCCCTTCCAGCCTGTGTCATGAACTTCTTTCTCTGTGGTGGGTCATTCCCTCAGCACACATGTAAGTGGCAAACTTCCCGTGAGCACACATCCTCCCCTCTCACACCCCACTTCTCTTGGTTGTATCTTTGCAGAGCCCTCTCCACTCACTTCCCAGTACATTCCAGTGTGGTTGTCAGCCCACTAATCCACTGAAGCTGCTCTTGCAAAAATCATCCATTACCAGTATGTTACCAAATTCCCTGTACCCTTTTCTCTCACCATTCTTGACTTTTCTTTCCTCAGAGTTGATATGCACCTGTCTGTCATAATCATTTTATCTGTCGGTTTCATATGTATCATACTTTCCTGGTTTTCCTCTGCATTCATTCGTCACTCTTCAGTTTCCTTTGCTGCAGCCACTGCTACTAACAGATCTCCTTAAAAGAATGTAGATTTTTCTGCGTTGGGTGAATTGTTCTGTAAATGTCAAAAATTAAGTCCAGTGGTGTTCATGCTTTAACACTTCTACATTAACTATTAGTTGCTGAGAAAAGAAGATTGAAATTTTAAACTATACTTGTATAATTATCTATTTCTCCTTTCAGTTGCATCAGCTTTTGCTCCATGTATTTTGAAGATCTGTTATTGAGTGAATAAGAATTTAGTATTGTTTTGTCTTCTGTGTGAATTGATACATTTATTGTTATGAAGTATCACTCTGGGATAGTGTTGTTCAAGTCTTCTATATCCTTTCTTGTTATTGGTACTTGAAACAAGTAATTGATACTTGTTTATCAATTACTGGGAAAGCACTGTTGAAATTTCCAACCAATTGAATATAAATTAATATTTATATGTTCTTAATAAATTGACCCCTTTATCATTATGAAATGACTCATTTTATCCCTGGTCGTATCACCTTGTTCCAAAATCTACTTTGCCTGGTGGTTTTAATTCTAGCTTTCTTATACTTAGTGTTTATATGGTATATATTTTTACATCCTTTACCTTTAATCAGACTTATTTCATATAGATTTCTTGTAGTTGTCATGTAGTTGAGTCTTGCTTTTTAACCATTCTGACAGTCTTTTAATTAAAGTGGTTAGATCATTTGTACTTAATGTAATTTTCAGTATATTATCAGTATGATTGAGGTTCAACTTATTTTGCTGTTTGTTTTCTATTTGTCTCATTACTTCTTTTGTTCCTTTTTTACTTTTATTCTCCCTTTTGGATAGAGTATTTTTAGTATTTTATTTTATCTCAACTATTTGCTTATGAGGTAGACCTTAAAAACATAATTAATGGTCATTCTCAGTTTTCAGTACACATTTTTAGATTATCATGGCCTCCCTTCAAATAATATACCACTTCACGAGTAGCATCAGAACTTTACGGCAGTACATTTCCATTTCTACTCTCTTGCCTGTCCTTTTTGGAATTGTCATGTATTTTATTTCTGCATATATTATAAATTCCACATTTCTATTGTTTTTGCTTTAAACATTAAATTATCTTTTATAGAAAGTAAAAACTGAGAAAAGAAGTCTTTTATATTTACATATTAACCATTTCTAACATTCTTCATCCCTTTGTATAGAATTTGAATTTTTATCTGGTATTATTTTTCTGCCACTTTAAGAACTTCTTTAACACTTCTTGTGCAGCCCTGTGGTGATTAATTTTTTTCAGCTTTTGTTTGTTTAAAAACATTTTAATTTCACCTTTACTTTGGAAAGGTATTTCTACTACATTTAGACTTACATTGTCTTCTGGGCTGCATTATTTCTGACAAGAAACAGCATAAATGCAGTGGCAGCTTTCAAAAGGCAGTTGTAACAGAGTGTCTTAATAAAATTGAGTATAACACATAAATGAAGATTATTGAAGGTACATTTGTAATAAGTCAGGATAAAATAGTCTAAAGATGAGACCTTCTCGTGATCTGACATATGTAAGAACAGACGCTAGGTTACCAAGTGGAAAAGCTGCTTGTCCTTCCCGTTAGACCTTCCTTATCTTATGGGATAGTGAATAAGGGGTGGAGAGAGACCAGATGTGTTCCACTGATACTTTTCATGTGGGGAGTAGAGTGGAAGATTGATCTCTATGAAAACTGGAGAATTTCTTTTCTTGCTATAGCAAGTGCAGAGTGGGGGAAAGTATTATTGTACAATTCACAAACAACGCAAGTGCCTTAAATGTCTTTTTGTTTTGCTAAAATATCAGTTCTTAGATAATGTCCATAATTTTTGCCTTTGCTGAGTGTTCATGATTTTTTAATGTTTTAATTCTCTTTTTAACCTTGTTTATGGGTTGAAGTAAGGAAGTATTTGTAGAAGCTATTTTGAGGGTGTAGTGTTATGGGTGAATTGCAATAAGCAGAGACTAAACAAATGTGCTCATAATAAACTATTTTATAGTATAGCCAGAGGATTACTAATACATAATTTTATATGAAAAATACTACAGATGAAAAACTGAGTTGATAGAATTAAGTAGAATATCATGTGAAGTTCTGTTAGTGTAACTAGTACTTAATTTGTTCACTCTTTACGTGGCTGTCTTCATTTTTGAGGAAAAATAGAACCAACAATGAAAAATCTGAAGGAACTGAATTTTTATTTTTTTTAACATTTTAAGGTTTTCTAAAACATTGCTTTCCTATTTGATTTATAATGGTACCAAATGCTAGCAGCATAAATTCTCATGCTACAAAAAGTTTTGGAAAAAATTAGTTTGCGTATAAATGAAGTAAGTTCTCAGGCAACATGTTCTGGATTAATAGCTATTTTCAGGAGGATTTCTTTCTATGAATGTCAGAACTATAGAATATTATTTAAACAATATGAAAAAAATCTACTAGACTCAGAATTACAGAACTGGAAGTGTTCTTATACAAAATTCTTCTGTATGAAGATGAATATCCTGTCTAAAACTTTAACTTTCTGTCAAAGAAGACTGTGAACATTAGGATTTTACATATAGGACCTATAGGAACTGTTGGATTGATGGGTGTGTAAACCTACACCGAGAGGCACATACCACTTGAAATTTCTTTCTAACCCTATTATTTTATGTTAAATTATGAAGATTATCTTAATTAGTGACAGGAATAAACTGGAATTGAGATGATTTTACCAGGGCTAGAATTTATCTCAGCATAAAAAGTATTGCATCCTTTCATGTGATCCCCTTGTATTTAGGTATATAATGCATATATGCTATTTATTTTTATTGATTAACGTGTGTCTGGGTAAACTGTTACTGGCTGCAGATTTTGCCTACTCTGGGTTTATGATATATGTGGCTGAAACCATTAAAATAACAAACAAGTCAAGCGTAAATTCTGCTGACAGTACCATTGTTAAGTGCTTTAACCAGGCAATGTATCTGCACCATCTTGTAGTGCATAACCAGTTTTTTTCTCTCGAGTGCTGTAATATGTAAATTATGTTCAAATAATAGAAATCTATTGCTTGTTATTCTCAAAAACAGATTGTACCAATAAAATTGGCCAAGTACATACATTTTTATTAATATGCTAAACATTGTGTTTTCTGCACAGTCTCCCATCTGGTGTTGGTTCTTATCAGGGCCTTAAGAGTCACGCTGCAGATCTTACAGATTCCTTTAAGGTTGACCCAGCCTTGAAATTGACTTCAATAGGTTTGTTTGTCATAGCCCTGTCTGTCCATCACATTCTGATTGTGAAAAGGGTGCTAGACAGAGGCTGTTCCTGTGATCCTGGTCTTATCCAACACAAACTCAAGATTTAAGCACCTCCACTATGTTATTCTTTCTCCCCTCAGTGTGCTGAGTTACTCCTCACCCTGCTACTCCAGATGCTTCTCAGTGTGAATATCGAGGTGCCTGTCTTTCCAGCCATCCTTTCTGGTGGGAAAGGTACTGCTTGCAGTCCGTTGCTCAAGGAGGCAACAGTGGGCTCTTCTTTGCACTAACTGGAGGGCCTTGATTTAAGCAATGTTGGGCAATCAGCGTCTCCTAGGATAAAGTGATACAAAGGGCCACCAGTTGTGTGGGATGGTGCTTAACCAAGCTTGTGCAAAAATAAATGCAGGGGGACTCCCTAGGTGGCACGGTGGGTAAGAATCTGCCTGCCAATGCAGGGGACACGGGTTCCATCCCTGCCCCAGGAAGATCCCACATGCCATGGAGCAGCTAAGCCTGTGCGCCACAACTATTGAGCCTGCGCTCTAGAGCCCGTGAGCCACAACTGTTGAGCCCATGTGCCACAACTACTGAAGCCCATGCGCCTAGAGCCCATGCGCCTAGAGCCCGTGCTCTGCAACAGGAGAGGCCACTGCAATGAGAAGCCTGCGCACCACAGTGAAGAGTAGCCCCCGCTCACCACAACTAGAGAAAGCCTGTGTGCAGCAACAAAGACCCAACACAGCCAATAAAATAAATAAATAAATAAATAAATAAATAAATAAATTTATGTATTAAAAAAATAAAATAAATGGGTGTTGGACATCGGAAAGTGATAGGAAGACTCAGCAGAGGTGCCATTGCAGAGGGATGGCAGGGCCATGAGGATGTCAGGACCTTCTCAAGGTCCTGACCCAGCTCCAGCTCCACTCCACGTGCACACCCCAGATAAACACCCTCCCTACCTTTTAAAGGCCACATCACGTTGAAACTTAAGCAGAACTCACAAGCTTAGTTTTGTTGCTGAACAAATACTGAGCTGAAGTTCAAGAGAAGTAGGTTCTCAGCTTAGACAAGTCACCCCTGAAGCTTCTAGCTCAAAATGGATGATTGATGCATATATATAAATAACAAAATCATTATTAGCTCCAATTTTCTAATTTTTTCTGTCATTTTGATTTTCTCACTGTCTCATTCCTAATAAGAAATCCGCTGCCTTTTTTTAGATGCTGAGGACGTGTTCACTTCCAGACCTCTCAAAGCTGTTCAGAACGCTCATGGATGTCCCCATTGTTGGAGACGGACGTCAGGACAATCTTGAAATGGATGAAATGGAGGATGAGCATGTTAAAGAAGGACCTTCTGACTCTGAAGACATGTGAGCACAATGACATTCATTAGTTACCAACACTAACAGGATTTCTGAATTTACACGTTCTAGAGATGGTGGCTCACCCACACAGTTTTTATTTTTTTATTTTTTTTGGTAGTAACTTCCATGTGTTTAATTGTTTACATTCTCTTTTAAAAGAATAGATTATTTTAAACCTTAATTTGGAATCATGTGGCATATTTTTAGGGTGAGTCTTTGATTTTGACTTGACAAGCTGAGGAATGGACAAGAACCTGTGGGAGTAGGAGAGGAATCTATTTTAAGTGGTGGCTGAGTGAATTCAGATGGACCTTACCAAGGCTTTCAGCCCAACTGTTAAAAAAATACTACTCTCTCTTTTTCTTCTTTGCAATCTTACCAAACTTCCACCAACAAAATAGGCAACATTTAGTGACCAGGAATATAATGGTTGCCACGCATGCTAGCAGGAAGCCAATCACATCCAAAGAACGGTACTGGTACCAGGTGAGGTCGTGGGCCGCTGGCCGAAGGTGTTTGGCTCCTTTGTGGCGCATGATAAACTCGATCCAGAAGACTGCTCGGTCCAGGGGCTTCATAGGCTGATCATGGTGAATTCTTGATAACCTCATAGCATTCTCTTTATAGGAAGAGTTGTTGATAACTGCCTTCAAAGCATTCAGCAGATCGGAACTTGTCATTGTCTGCAAGTTTACTTCAACAGCTGCCCCTTTGGCTTTTACATGAGCAACGTTATCATGCTGATCACCAAACATGGGAACTCCCACCATAGGGACCCCGTGGTAAATAGCTTCATAGATCCCATTAGTTCCAAAGTGAGTGATAAAAGCTCTGGTTTTGGGATGGCCAAGAATATCATTCTGTGGAATCCATTCATATAGTACACAGTTTTTAAACATGATCTGCAGCTGATCTTTCACTACTCCTTTAACTATTTACAACATATTTAAAGTATAGTCAGGTAAACTTTGATATGTGTATCTGCCTCTAAATACTATAACTTAACCTCACTTGAGGAATGTAAGGATGGGTCATCACTGTGTTCTCTGTCTTACTGGCCTCTGAGCACCCATCACAGTGCTTGACGTGGCTGGTGCTTAATTGAGTGAACGTCAGCAGGATGGTGACTGGTAGTGTGATGCCACATGGTACAGGGATTGGCAGTGGGAAACTGAAGGACTCACTGTGCTCTTACTCAGGACAATGCCCGAAAGCTCCATCCACATCTGTTTCCTGCTGGGTGTGATTTCAAAACCACGGAAGTAGGGAGTCCACAGGTGGAATGGGTGTGTGCGTGTGTGTGTCCATGCGTGTGCACATGCTCACATGTAAGTTCTGCATGTAACTTAACTGCTTTCACAAAATTCCCTTCTTATTGATTCCTGAGGAATTTAGAATCCCAAAGGAAAATTTAACTAGCACTCCTGAAAGAGGTGGGAACTGGCAGCTCCTTAGACAGTAATACACCTTCACCTTCCTTGATATCAGTTGGCCTTCTTAGTCCATCTGACAAATGTTACAGACTTTGGGGGGAAATAAAATTAGAGTGTTAGAGAAGTGTATTCAAGTCACCACGAAAATAGGTTGCAAAATATTATAATTTTTAAGATTAATGTTTTGATTTTTTTTTTTAATTTAAGTTTCTCCTTTTTACCTCTGCCTTTCAATAGAAGGAATGTGTGTTTTGATCTGATTGAAAGCATGGTATCAGTCTCATGATTTTTCTCTCTGTAATTCTTGAGCCGGGACCACTGCATCTGGTGTACTTTATTTTCTGTTTCTGTTTTTTTCTTAAAGCTTACCCATACTTTTTAAATTTCTAGGCCGACTTTATCTTTTAAAGGTTGACTTTTGAATTCCCTGGTTTCCCAGTGGTTAGGACTCGGCACTTTCATTGCGGAGGGCCCAGGTTCAGTCCCTGATGGGGGAACTAAGATCCCGCAAGCCACACAGTGTGGCCAAAAAAAAAATAAAGGTTGAATTTTTTTTTCCCATAGAATTCTATAGATTTTTGCTGGTACCCTCAAAATTTGAAAGAAAAGTTACCTTTTTATCCTTGCTTCTGCTTGGCTGTGGTCATTAAGCACTTTATGTTGTGTTTTTATTAAGCCTATTGGAGAACAGGACAACATTTCAGCATCTCTGGGGTTGACAAAATCCTGGGTAACCGTTTTTTCCTCAAAGTTTTTATGTCATTTTTTAACTGAATGACTATAGCTTATTTGTGGCTTATATTCATTTAATTACTAGTTGATAACAGAATTTTATTTTAAAATTTAAGTTAAAATCTTTTAATATTATTTTTAAAATTTGAAAACTTAAGTTTTTTTCAAGTAAGTTACTCTTATATGCATATAGGGAAATTTCACTTGACATTTTTCTTTGGAAAATGTATGTATTTTTGATCCAAACTTTACTTATGGTCATATGACAAGAAAACCTCCTGAATAGAAAATTCAGGACCAGAATTTAAAGTACCTGAGACAATTTTTTGAGTGCTCATTTCATAAGAGATCTTAATCCTCTTATACATTTCTTACATTGGCATACTTAGCAGCCCACTTATTTTAATACCATCTGTGGTGGAAACTAATTCCTCTGCAGGAAGATTTTACCAACAGGTTAGTGCCTAGTCATATAGCAGTGGTACCTAGCAGATGTGTATGGTGTATAAGACTGATAATTAAATATTAAGCTAAATATATGCTCCTGGAAGGATGATCCAAAAGATTAGACATTCTCTCATTCTAATTAGATGATGTTTGCTTTTCTGTTGCTGCTGCAAAGTCAAAGTGTAAGAGTTTGTACACATAAGTACAAAATAAAGATATTTCTACATTAAAAATTATTCTATTTTTCTGTTAGTGAAAATTTTGTATACCGTCTTGCATAATAATATTTATACGAGGGTGAGTCAAAAATTATTTGCTCTGGCTGTAGAATTTACAAAAGTTTTAATATAACCAGAGTGTGGATAATTTTTGACTTACCCTCGTATTTTAGATCTTCAGTAAATGTTTATTTGATTAGAATCTAAGAAAGGCCTTCATCATCCTTGTGTTCTGCTTAATGTCACTTTTCTGCTAGTTGAAATCATCAGTATGGGTCCATAATCTTTCAGAGGACTTCATGTATCTAAAACTTGAATTAACTCTTAGTCTACAGGTTTTTCCATTTGCGTGCCCCAGGGAGAAAGAAGCGGATCCTCAGAAGAATGGAGTTGTTGAGTGCGCTTCTTGGGTCTTGTAGAAGTGGTCAGGAGGCCTAGATCTCGGTCTTGTTTTTGTCATTTGTTGACTATGTGTCCTTGACAAGTCACTTGAGCATCTTGATTCATAGTTTTCCTGTTTCTAAAGTGAGTTTTGTGTGGATAAAATTTAAATAATAGGATAAACCACTGTAAAAATGAAGGTATTATATGAATGTAAGCTATTACTTGCATAAATCAGTTTATTTCAGCATCTGTAATTGCACAGAAGTAGAATTAATACTCTGGACAGTGCCTGGAGGGAAAGACCCCCAGTGAGGCTAGTGCATGGCTGTCACACATCCACCCCAAGATTTTGCTGAACCTTCAAAACCACATTAAAGAAAAATACTTAGTCTGGCTCTTCAATATTGACACATTCTTTCAAAACTTAAGGAATTAATAATGTTGATAGTTACATGATTCTCTTAGACAAATAAAGACCATTTTATACAAGTCGTCTTCTGGTTTATATATTCGAGATCATGTGTCTTGTGCTTTATTTATCAGTTGTGTGAATCCTCATTTCCTTTGTTAAATAGTATGTGTTTTTCAGATTTCTTTTTATCTACCACAAGTACTTTTAAGTAGAAAGGACCACATGCATATTGAGTTGAAGTAAAATTTCAGAATAAGGTAAAGTTTTGGTAATGTTCCATTTAATTTTTAAATTCAGTGTGTTTGAAGAGGCTGACGCAGACTTACAAGAGCTTCAGGCCTCCATGGAGCAGCTGCTGCGGGAGCAGCCTGGGGAGGACGACAGTGAGGAGGAGGAGTTGGGCCTGAAGACCAGCGACGCTGAGCAGGCCGCCAATGGGACAGGGACGGACGGGGGCGACGAGGACGACAACCCCAGCAGCGAGAGCGCCCTCAACGAGGAGTGGCACTCGGGTGCGTGGTCACCCATACTGCAAGGAGAGTGTGTCTTCTGACCTTAGACGTGAGCTGCTTCCAGCCTTAATAAGGCTGAAACCTGCTTTGAGTCCCTGACTTCTGTTCACTCTGTCTTTTCACAGTCTGCAGATGTAGTTGTCCCATTTCTTTTCCGCTAAAGTATGGAAACACTTTTTTGAAGCATTTTTATTCTGTTATCCTCCACTTCTCAACTTATTTTCCTAGTAATTAAGATAGTAACTTAGTTTTCTTAGCCCTTTATGTTTTACAAAGGGCTTCCACATACAGTGCTTAACCAGCAGGGTTAAACTAAAAGCAGTTTTTAAAACGTTGACACATTTTTTTGGTTTGGAAACAGTTCCTGCTTCATATCATTGACCCTAAGATGCATAGAAAATTTGTGTATTTAAATAATGAGTTATTTGGGAAGAAGAGATAATGTGAAAAGGAATAATTCTGCGTTAATTTTTCTTTTACTAGAATTTTTCAAATTACTTGGGCATGTACATGACATGAAACATAGAAAGCATTTATAATACATTTTGGTGCCTTCCAAGTTTTATAATATGTGTCTTAGGTCATCTGCATACTCTTTCATGTTTTAACCCCATGTTTAACATCAAGTTTTTAAAAATAGTGGTTAGGGTTGGTTGCCTCAATGAAGAACATATGAGTATACTTTTTCCTTTTTTTTTTTTTTTTTAAATTAGGTGACATCTCTTGGAAAGTTTTTATTCTAACGTGATTTACTGTTTATGTCTATAAAAAAAGGTTTCTAAAGTAACATTCTTGTTAAGACAAATTTGTATATACATACGTTGATTACACATGTAAATGGCAAGTATTATGATAGAAACTTTATATTGAAAGTACAGGTAGTCTGTCTCAATGACAGTATTCGTTTGTCACAGGATTTTAATCAATTATGCTAAGAATTATTTTATTCAGTCTCTTAAATCATAAAATGTCTTTTTTATGTTTTTTAGATAACAGTGATGGTGAGATAACTAGTGAATGTGAATATGATAGTGTCTTTAATCATTTAGAGGAACTGAGGCTTCACCTGGAGCAGGAAATAGGCTTTGAAAAGTTCTTTGAGGTTTATGAGAAAATAAAGGTAAGTAAAATGTCAATTAAAACATTTAATTTTGAAATATGCTTTGTTTGAATTACTAGTGAAATGTCAGTGATTTTTATTGGTCAATAGACTTATAAATGAAAAACAAAGTCTCCAATTAGAGAAGATTAGCATCAAATATTAATTTATATTTGGAAATTTGGTATAGGCTGTTCATGAAGATGAAGATGAAAATATTGAGATTTGTTCAACAATAGTGCAGAATGTTTTGGGAAAGGAACATCAGCATCTCTATGCCAAGATTCTTCATCTAGTCATGGCAGATGGAGCCTATCAAGAAGGTAAGGTTTCCTCACATCCTTGTATTTTAAATAAATGTGCAAAAAATAAAATAAGTGTAAATTGAGCTTATGTCACATGCATTTTTGGTGAAATTTATATTGGAATTATATCTAGTACTTTTGAGCAATTAACTGTGTCCTTTTCTTTGATACTGGCATAAACTTTTATAAGCTTAAGTTTTTTAAGTCAGTATTTTAATTTAATTTGGAGGTAACATTTAAATGAGATTTTTTAAAAGCCTCCTTATTGGACAGCTCTAGAAATTAGCATACTTTTTTATCAAGGAGGTGGAATTAAATTTTTAGACACACACGTAAAATTTATCCTAAAAAGTATCAAATGTGGTCTCTCTTATTCAGAGTAAGTGGAGTTCATCTATAGTGATTAGAGTGTAAACCATATTTGGAAAATATTTACCTGTAGAATCACTCAGAATGTGTTAGGACTTTATTAAAAGCTATTAAAGTTCAAAATGTTCTTTCCCCTTAAATTGGTCAATAACACTAAGCATGGAACCTAGAGACCAGAGTTACAGTCCCGGTTCTGTGACAAGCTGGTCACATGGCACGAGGTGATTTATTTTGTCTCAAGTTTGTTTCCTTTGCTATCAGATGGAGCATGACCTCCAATCTCATGAGCTGTGGTGGGTTTTAGAGTGTTTATGGAGGGCCCCCACCCCCACCCCATGTGCCTGGCACTTCATTTCTGTGGCCACTGAAAGGCATGATATGTGTTTACATGTTGTGTACAGTTTCCTTGGGAGATAAGACATATCAATAGGAAAGAAAAT
Organism: Hippopotamus amphibius kiboko; assembly: GCF_030028045.1. Taxonomy (NCBI): domain Eukaryota; kingdom Metazoa; phylum Chordata; class Mammalia; order Artiodactyla; family Hippopotamidae; genus Hippopotamus; species Hippopotamus amphibius. Next base: position 107,406,445 of record NC_080187.1, read on the forward strand.
GTAAAACTACACAAAGAAGTGCTCATTCTGAAATGTTTTCAGTGCAGTAGGAATTAGAGAAGGGAGGTCAAACTGGGAAAAAAGGAAATAAACATAGAGGGTATGACTTATGGGGAAAAGAACAAACTGGTGATTAATGTGTGTGTTAGGGTTAGACTGACTGTATTAGGAGCTTCCTGTTGAGAATTAGTCTTTGTGATCAGACACTGTGAAGCGTTTAAGACACATGGAGGAAACCAGTGAAGGTTTCTGAAGTGAAAGAACTGACTAGTGGAAGAGGTGCTTTGTAGCCTGGAGTCTGGCCACAGTGCTGTGGGCGGCGGGAACACAGGAGATGGGAAGGAGCACCTGATGGAAACAGTAGAGGCACTGGGCATAAGGTGGTGAGGACCTGGACTTTGTGTTCAGAGGGGTGTTCAGTTCAGGTATTTCAGAGCCAGGATTTTTATTAAAATATTTGACATTTTGACTCATGAAAAATTGAGTTTGCTAAAATTAGAATTCAAGAATGCTTTTTATTTTGGAAGAAACTTTATGGTTATGTGGACTTATTTACGTTGACTGTAAGCTCAACAAAAAATGTTTCTTGAATTGCTTTAATGAAAGTAAAAGTCTTGTTAGAATTCTAATAGTTATGCTTAAATCGAAACTAGAAAATCTTCAGGTCCAGTAAGTACTCCTATAGCTTCAAACCCCACTGCATTTTCATTACTTTTCTCCTTAAGCTAACAGAATAACTGCCAAGGAGACATTCAGGCCATGAGCAGCAAGGAACAGATTAAATGTAAACCAGTGCACTTTATAAGCCAGCAGTTAGTGCTGCCTGTGTGCTTCACTGTGTGGTGGTTCAGATGATCACAGGTAGACAGGCACGAACAGAATCACGTTTCATGCTCATGGTGGTTGCTATGACACCTATCAGTAGAGATTTAAGGGAGCTCTTCTTTATGAAAAAAATGTCAAAGGACGATAAAATAATATCACTTTGGAGAAAAAATATAAGAACGTACTTATCCAAATAAATGTTTGGTATCTTCAGAGATATAGACTTATTCTAATGAAGATATTACAGTGCACAAAATATCTTGAAACCTCTCTTTAGAAATTCCCTGACATCTTATATACCAGATTCTTTTGATTGTCTTTCTTGATACAAGTCTATTCTGAGCATGTAATTTTTTTGGAAAAAGCTTGAAGTTACTTGCAACCAAGTTTAGTGAATGAAGTGGGTAATCAAGATAAATGTGATATTTTTATTTTAAATATCTTACCATGCAGTAATAAGCCTAATTTTTATAATGAGTTTGTAAACTGATTCTGAATATTTTGAACAAGAATTCATTTCTAAAAATATTTGTCAAAAATTGGTACTATTACTTTAAGTATGATTTGTAGACCCAAGTTGAGGATTTAAAATGTTGATGCTTAATTTTGGCAGTATAAACTTTTGTAAGATTTATTTATATTCCAACTTGTTCCCCCAAAAAAGGTTTGACTATGTTATATATAGTACAATATAAGGTGTGTATATGTATAATATATATTATATATATAAATATATACAATATATTTATATTTTACTTTATATTATTTTATATATAATATATAATGTAATATATACAGAGAACAAGAAGAAATTAAGTTAAAAACAAGTGTTTGGGAAAAGTCATCATATCAGGCAAATAAGTGCAAGCAATATAATATTAAGCTAAGTTGAAGTAGGAACACAAAGTTCATGGTCAAAGGGTCTCTACAATTTGGGGAAATAATTCACAAATTTGGTGCTGATCTTTGTAGCAAAGCAGGAAACCTAATTAATTACTTGAGATAAAATATGTCAGTTACTCAGAGGACAATCTTTTTGGTACTGAAACAAAGGAAAAATGTCCAGTGATTCTTAAAAAGAGGGGACTATGATACAGTGTTCCTCAAACTTGAGTAACATGTGGATTCCTCTAAAGGAGAAAATACTTTTTCAGACTCCAAGAATCTAAGTCCATAGACCTCAGTGAAAAACTCAAGTCTTAGTCTCTGAAAATGTCTGTCAGTTGTGAATTATTACTATAAAATATGGGTTTTTTTCTATATATAAAAAATATTTTTATCAAAATGAAAATATAAAATATAAACATTATCTGGAACTTGTGTATTCCTGATTTAATTGAAATCTTGGACACCATTTTGTTAAACAGTCCTGTAATGGCCTGAAAACATTCTCAGTAACTTTTACAATATTTGGGTTTCATGGGGCCCTTTGTCATAATATGGCATGTGTAAGTCAATGGCATGAGGCCAGAAAAATGATTGCATTTGAGTGAATATGTGGAGAGTATCAGACTAGTTCTGTTCATACTCAGACTGCATCCTTCTCACAAGTTCTCACAAGTATTGTTTCAAGATGCTTTCCATAAGTAGTCAGCAACAGTGTGCTTGACAGGTATTTGGAAACCTTGCCCCTTCCGTGGAGAAATACCACAGTCAGCTGAGCCACGAGGTAGAATTGGCACTGTCCTGTGACAGCTGAATGGCTTCAGAAGGACACACGCCTACACAGAAGGCCTTCTCCTCCAAAGCACCACCAATCATGCAGGCTAGTGCACTCCTCACGAAGTAGTACCAGGTTTTCTCTACCACAGAAATGAAAGGGCATGAGGACCCCGAGTTCTGGGTGATGAGGCCTGCAGTAAATCCTTTAGCCTAGAAAAAATGTAAAGCATCTAAACAACTCACTAAGCTGGTTGTAAGATGTTTATTGAATTCTCTAAATCAGCGGTCCCGAACCTTTTTTGACACCAGGGACTGATTTCGTGGAAGACAATTTTTCCACAGACTGGGATGATTCAAGAGCGTTAAATTTATTGTGCACTTTATTATTATTACATTGTAATATATAATGAAATAATTATACAGCTCACCATAATGCAGAATCACTGGGCGCCCTGAGCTGAGCTTGTTTTCCTGCAACTAGATGGTCCCATCTGGGGGTGATGGGAGACAGTGACACCTGAAGTGTGGTGCTTATGTCCAGTCTACTACATAAGATGCAGCTTAATTGTCACTTGCCGTTCACTGATAGGGCTTTGATATGTATGCAGGCAGTTGATTTATTATGGTCTCTGTGCAGTCAAACCTCTCTGCTAAAGATAATCTGTATTTGCAGCCACTCCCCAGCACTAGCATCACCACCTCAGCTCCACCTCAGGTCATCAGGCATTAGATTCGCATAAGGAGCGCACAACCTAGATCCCTCGCATGAGCAGTTCACAGTAGGGTTCGCGCTGCTATGAGAATCTAAGGCCACTGCTCCATTACCTAAGGAGGAGGAGCTCAGGAGGTAACGTGAGTGATGGGAAACAGCTGTAAATACAGATGAAGCTTCACTCACTCGCCCACTGCTTACCTCCTGCTGTGCAGCCTGGTTCTTAACTGGCCGCAGACCAGCACCTGTCCTTTGGCCCCCGGGGTTGGGGGTCCCTGCTGTAAATAAACTAACTTGCTTTTTTTGTATTGTTCATCGTATGATACTTAAATGTTAGACAGTGATTGGATTTAGAATAACTATTTTAAAGTCTTTTTTTTTAAGCTCTTTATTGGAAAATAATTGCTTTACACTCTTGTAGCAGCTTTTGAGGTACACGAAAGTGAATCAGCTTTATTTATACATATATCCCCATATCCCCTCCCTCCCGCGACTCCCTCCCACTCTCCCTGTCCTGGCCCTCTAAGGCATCATCCATCACCAAGTTGATCTCCCTTTGTTATACAGCAGCTTCCCACTAGCTATCTATTTTACATTTGGTAGTGTATCTATGTCTATGCTACTCTCTCACTTCATCCCAGCTTCCCCTTCACTCCCGCCCCCCCAGCCCCGTGTCCTCCAATCCATTCTCTGCATCTGCATCCTTATTCTTGCCCTCTCACTGGGTTCATCAGCACCATTTTTTTTTTTTTAGATGCCGTATATATGAGTTAGCATACGGTATTTGTTTTTCTCTTTCTGGCTTACTTCACTCTGTATGACAGACTCTAGGTCTATCCACCTCATTACACATAGCTCCATTTCATTCCTTTTTATGGCTGAGTAATGCTCCATTGTATATATGTGCTACATCTTCTTTATCCATTCATCTGTTGATGGGCATTTAGGTTGCTTTCATGTCCTGGCCATTGTAAATAGTGCTGCAGTGAACATTATGGTACATGTTTCTTTTTGGATTATGATTTTCTCTGGGTATATGCCTAGGAGTGGGATTACTGGATCATATGGTAGTTCCACTTTTAGTTTTTTAAGGAACCTCCAAACTGGTTTCCATAGTGGCTGTACCAACTTACATTCCCACCAACAGTGCAAGAGGGTTCCCTTTTCTCCACACCCTCTCCAGTGTTTATTGTTTCTAGATTTTTTGATGATGGCCATTCTGACGGGTGTGAGGTGATACCTCATTGTGGCTTTGACTTGCATTTCTCTAATGATTAGTGATGTTGAGCATCTTTTCATGTGCTTGTTGGCCACCTGTATGTCTTCTTTGGAGAAATGCCTCTTTAGGTCTTCTGCCCATTTGTGGATTGGGTTATTTGCTTTTTTGGTATGAAGCTTCATGAGCTGCTTGTATATTTTGGAGATTAATCCTTTGTCCATTGCTTCATTGGCAAGTATTTTCTCCCATTGTGAGGGTTGTCTTCTAGTCTTGTTTATGGTTTCTTTCGCTGTGCAAAAGCTTTTAAGTTTCATTAGGTCTCATTTGTTTATTCTTGATTTTCTTTCCGTTATTCTAAGAGGTGGGTCAAAAAGGATCTTGCTTTGGTGTATGTCATAGTGTTCTGCCTATCGTTTCCTCTAGGAGTTTTTATAGTGTCTGGCCTTCCATTTAGGTCTTTAATCCATTTTGAGTTTATTTTTGTGTATGGTGTTAGGAAGTGTTCCAATTTCATTCCTTTACATTACATGTTGCTGTCCAACTTTCCCAGCACCATTTATTGAAGAGGCTGTCTTTTTTCCATTGTATATTCATGCCTCCTTTGTCAAAGATAAAGTGCCCATATGTGCTTGGGTTTCCCTCTGGGTTCTCTATTCTGTTCCATTGATCTACCTTTCTATTTTTGTGCCAGTACCATACTGTCTTGATCACTGTGGCCTTGTAGTATAATTTGAAGTCAGGAAGCCTAATTCCACCAACTCCATCTTTTCTTCTCAAGATTGCTTTGGCTATTCGGGGTCTTTTGCATTTCCATACAAATTGTAAGATTTCTTGTTCTAGTTCTGTGAAAAATGCCGTTGGTAATTTGATAGGGATTGCATTGAATCTGTAAATTGCTTTGGGTAAGATAGTCATCTTCACAATATTGATTCTTCCAATGCAAGAACATGGTATGTCTCTCCATCTGTTTGTATGGTCTTTGATTTCTTTCATCAGTGTCTTATAATTTTCTGTATACAGGTCTTTTGCCTCCTTAGGCAGGTTTATTCCTAGGTATTTTATTCTTTTTGTTGCAGTGGTAAATGGGAGAGTTTCCTTAATTTCTCTTTCTGCTCTTTCGTTGTTAGTGTATAGGAATGCAAGAGATTTCTGTGCATTAATTTTATATCCTGCAACTTTACTAAATTCATTGATTAGTGCTAGCAGTTTTCTGGTAGCATCTTTAGGGTTTTCTGTGTATAATATCATATCATCTGCAAAGAGTGACAATTTTACTTCTTTTCCAATTTGGATTCCTTTTATTTCATTTTCTCCTCTGATTGCTGTGGCTAAAACTTCCAAAACTATGTTGAATAATAATGGTGAGAGTGGGCACCATTGTCTTGTTCCTATTCTTAGAGGGAATTCTTTCAGTTTTTCACCATTTAGAATGATGTTTGCTATGGGTTTGTCATATATGGCTTTTATTATGTTGAGGTAATTTCCTTCTATGCCCATTTTCTGGAGAGTTTTTTTCATAAATGGATGCTGAATTTTGTCAAAAGCTATTTCCGCATCTATTGAGATCATCATGTTTTTTATCCTTCAGTTTGTTGATATGATGTATCACATTGATTGATTTGCATATATTGAAGAATCCTTGCGTCCCAGGGATAAACCCCACTTGATCATGGCGTATGATTTTTTTTAATGTGCAGTTGGATTCTGTTAGCTAGTATTTTGTTGAAGATTTTTGCATCTATATTCATCAGTGATATTGGCCTGTAATTTTCTTTTTTTCTGACATCTTTACCTGATTTTGGTATCAGGGTGATGGTGGCCTTGTAGGATGAGTTTGGGAGTGTTCCTCCTTCTGCTATATTTTGGGAAAGTTTGAGAAGGATAGGTGTTAGCTCTTCTCTAAATGTTTGATAGAATTCACCTGTGAATCCATCTGGCCCTGGACTTTTGTTTGTTGGGAGATTTTTAGTCACAGTCTCAATTTCCATACTTGTGATTGGTCTCTTCATATTTTCTTTCTCTTCCTGGTGCAGTCTTGGAAGACTGTATTTTTCTAAGAATTTGTCCATTTCTTCTAGGTTATCCAGTTTATTGTCATATAGGTGCTTGTAGTAGTCTCTCATGATCTTTTGTATTTCTCTGGTGTCAGTTTCTCCTTTTTCATTTCTAATTCTGTTGATTTGCGTCATCTCCTTTTTTTTCCTGATGAGTCTGGCTAATGGTTTATCAATTTTGTTTATCTTCTCAAAGAACCAGCTTTTAGTTTCATTGATCTTTGCTATTGCTTCCTTCCTTTCTTTTTCATTTATTTCTGATCTGATCTTTATGATTTCTTTCCTCCTGCTCACTTTGGGGTATTTTTGTTCTTGTTTCTCTGATTGTTTTAGGTATAAGGTTAGGTTGTTTATTCGATATTTTTCTTGTTTCTTGAGGTAGGACTGTATTGCTACAAACTTCCCTCTTAGGACTGCTTTTGCTGCATCCCGTGGGTTTTGGGTTGTTGTGTTTTCATTGTGATTTGTTTCTTGTTATTTTTTGATTTCCTCTTTGATTTCTTCAGTGATTTCTTGGTTGTTTAATAGCATATTGTTTAGCCTCCATGTGTTTGTATTCTGTACAGTTTTTTTCCTGTAATTGATATCTGGTCTCATGGCATTGTGGTCAGAGAAGATGCTTGATGCGATTTCAATTTTCTTGAATTTACCGAGGCTTGATTTGTGACCCAAGATGTGATCTATCCTGGAAAATGTTCCGTGTGCACTTGAGAAGAACGTGTATTCTGTAGTTTTTGGATGGAATGTCCTATAAGTATCAATTAAGTCGAGTTGGTCTAATGTGTCATTTAAAGCTTGTGTGTCCTTATTTATTTTCTGTTTGGATGATCTGTCCATTGATGTAAGTGGGGTGTTAAAGTCTCCTAGTATTATTGTGCTCCTGTTGATTTCCCCTTTATGGCTGTTAGCATGTGCCTTATGTATTGAGGTGCTCCTGTATTGGGTGCACAGATATTTACAGTTGTTTTATGTTCTTCTTGAATTGATCCTTTGATCATGTAGTGTCCTTCCTTGTCTCTTGTAATAGTCTTTAAAGTCTAATTTGTCTGATGTGAGTATTGCTACTCCAGCTTTCTTTTGACTTCCATTTGCATGGAATATCTTTTTCCATCCCCTTACTTTCAGTCTGTATGTGTTCCTTGGTCTGAAGTGGGTTTCTTATAGGCAGCATATGGAAGGGTCTTGTTTTTGTATCCATTCAGCCAGTCTGTGTCTTTTGGTTGGAGCATTTAATCCATTTCCATTTAAGGTGATTATTGACATGTGTGTTCCGATTACCATTTTCTTAATTGTTTTGGGTTTGTTTTTGTAGGTCTTCTCCTTCTCTTGTGTTTCCTTCTTCGAAAAGTTCCTTTAGCAATTGTTTTCAGGCTGGTTTGGTGATGCTGAAATCTCTTAACTTTTGCTTATCTGTAGAGCTTTTGATTTCTCCGTGGAATCTGAATGAGATTCTTGCTGGGTAGAGTATTCTTGGCTGTAGGTTTTTCTCTTTCAGGACTTTCAGTATATCCTGCCACTCCCTTCTGGCCTGCAGAGTTTCTGCAGAAAGATCAGCTGTTATCCTTATGGGTTTTCCCTTATATGTTATTTGTTGCTTTTCTCTTGCTGCTTTTAATATTTTTTCTTTGTGTTTAATGTTTGTTAGTTTGATTAATATGTACCTTGGTGTATTTCTCCTTGGGTTTATTCTGTATGGGACTCTTTGCACTTCTTGGACTTGATTGACTATTTCTTTTCCCATGTTGGGGAAATTTTCCACTCTAACCTCTTCAAATATTTTCACAGACCCTTTCTTTTTTCTTCTTCTTCTGGGATGCCTATGATTCGAATGTTAGTATGCTTAATGTTGTCCCCAAGGTCTCTGAGACTGTCTTCCATTCTTTTTATTCCTTTTTCTCTTTCCTGCTCTGTGGCAGTTATTTCCCCCATTCTATCTTCCAATCACTTATTCATTCTTCTGCCTCAGTTATTCTGCTGTTTATACCATCTGGAGTATTTTTATTTTTGGTTATTTTGTTGTCCATTACTGTTTATTTATTCTTTAGTTCTTCTGAATCCTTATTAACTGTTTCTTGTATTTTCTGCATTTTGTTATTGAGATTTTGGATCATCTTTACTATCATTACTCTGAATTCTCTTTCAGGCACTTTTCCTGTTTCCTCCTCATTTATTTGGTCTTGTGGAGTTTTTTTCCTGCTCCTTTACCTGCATGGTGTTTCCTTGTTTTCTTATTTTGTCTATTTTATAGGAGTTGCCGTCTCCTTTCCCTATGCTGCCTAATAGTAATTCCTCTTGTTTCTGCCCTCTGCCCCCTGTGGTGATGTTTGTCCTATGTCTTGAGTAGGCTTCCTGGTGGGGGGGTCTGGTGTCTGCTTTCCGGTATGTGGCTCTGTGTCTTTTCTCTCTGATGAGCAGGGCCATCTCAGGTGGTGTGTTTTAGGGTATCTGTGAGTTTAATATGGCTTTAGGTAGTCTGTGTGCTGATGGGTGGGTTTGTGTTCCTGTCTTGTTTGTAGTTTGGTGTGGGGTGTCCAGCACTGGCACTTGCAGATAGTTGGACGAAGCCGGGTCTTAGACTCTGATACAGGGCTCTGTGAGAGTTCTCTGCAGTTAATCTTCCCTGTGTGTGAGGACTCCCTAGTAATCTAGCATCCTGGATTCAGTGCTCCCTCCCCAGAGCCTCCTACTTCACTTTTGATGGAGTAGTCCAGACTTCAGAGATTGCTTGTCCCTGAACCAGTTCTCCAGTTCCCACGTTCCAGCTCCCAGACCCCCTGTTCAGCTGTGAACCGATGTCTCAGTCCGGACGCGCTGAGCCGTGGTGCAGACCCTCTGTGTGTTTCTCACTCTTTCCTAAAGTCCTTTTTTATAAAATGAAGGAAATAAAATTATTCTTTTTTTTACTGAAATATAGTTGATTTATAATATTAGCTTCAGGTGTACAGCATAGTGATTCAGTATTTTTACAGATTATACTCCATTAAAAGTTATTAGAAGATAGTGGCTATAATTTCCAGTGCTGCACAATATATCCTGTTTTATCTATAGTAGTTTGTATCTCTTAATTCCCATTCCTGTAATTTGCCCTGCTCCCCTTCCCTTTCCCCTTTGGTAACCACTAGTTTGTTTACTATATCTGTGAGTGTCTTTCTTTTCTGCATGTATATTCATTTGTATTATTTTTAAGGATTCCATAATAAGTGGTATCATGTACTGTTTGTCTGACTAATTTCACTAAGCGTAATATTCTCTAGGTCCATCCGTGTTTTTGCAAATGGCAGGATTTCATTCTTTTTTATGGCTGAGTAATATTCCATTATATATATGTACACATCTTCTTTATCCATTTATCTGTTAATGAACATTTAGGTTGCTTCCAAATCTTGGCTATTGTAAATAATGCTGCTATGAACATTGGGGTGCATATATCTTTTTGAATCACTGTTTTTGTTTTTTTAGGATATATACCCAAGAATAGAATGCTGGATCATATGGTAGTTCTATTTTTATTTTTTCATAATGACTGCACCAATTTACATTCCCACCAACAGTGTACAAGGGTTCTGTTTTCTCCACATCCTCTCCAGCATTTGTTATTTGTAGCCTTTTTAATGATGGCCATCCTGACAGGTGTGAGGTGATATCTCATTGTTTTGATTTGCATTTATCTAATAATTAGTGATGTTGGACATCTTTTCTGTTGTGTTAGCCATCTGTATGTCTTCTTTGGAAAATGTCTAGTCAGATCTTCTGCCCATTTTTGATTAGGTTGTTTTTTAGTTTTGTTTTTGGGTTTTTTTTAAATATAGAATTGTATGAGCTGTTTGTGTACTTTGGATATTAACCCCTTGTCAGTCATATTATTTGTGATATTTTCTGCCATTCCAAAGGTTTTGTTTTTGTTTTGCCTATGGTTTCCTTTGCTGTGCAAAAAGCTTTTAAGTTTAATTAGATCCATTTGTTTATTTATTTTCACTTTTATTTCTTTTGCCTTAGGAGACGGATCTGAAAAAATATTGCTATGATTTATGTCAGGAGTGCTCTATGTTCTCTTATGTGAGTCTTACGGTTTCCGGTTTAACATTTAGGTTTTTTATCCATTTTCAGTTTACTTTTGTATATGGTGTTCTAATCTCATTCTTTTACATGCAGCTGTCCAATTTCCCCAGCACTACTTGTTGAAGAGACTGTTCTCCATCATATATTCTTGCCTCCTTTGTCGTAGATTAATTGACCATAGGTGCGTGTGTGTGTGTTTCTGAGCTCTTTGTTCTCTTCATCAATATGTATGGTTTTGTGCCAATACCACACTATTTTGATTACTGTAACTTTGTAGTTTACAGTAAGTCCCCAACATACGAACGAGTTCTGTTCTGAGAGCGCATTCGTAAGTCCAATTTGTTCATAAGTCCAACAGAGTTAGCCTAGGTACCACAACTAACACAATCGGCTATGTAATACTGTACTGTAAAAGGTTTATTATACTTTTCACACAAATAATACATAAAAAAACAAACACAAAAAATAATACATTTTTAATCTTTCAGTACAGTACCTTGAGAGGTACAGTAGTACAGTACAACAGCTGGCATACTGGGGCTGGCATCGAGTGAACAGGCAAGAAGAGTTACTGACTGGAGGAGGGAGAGGAGGCGGGAGATGGTAAAGCTGAAGGATTGTCAGCGCACGAGATGGAGGTCGAGCTGCAGTTTAACTCTCACCTGATGTTGCTGGCCCAGGTTCTGGTTCCTTGCTGGATTCAATTCTATTTACCCTCTTGAAAAAATGATCCAGTGATGTCTGGGTGGTAGTTCTTTTTTCTCCTCATAGATGACATGGTAGCACTGAATTGCATTCTGAACAGCTGCTACAGCCTTCCTGTACCATTCAGTATTCGGGTCCTGTGCCTCAAAAACTAACAGTGCCTCCTTAAATAAAGAAAATCCACTTGCCATTTCCTGTGTGAATCTCTTTGGTTCTTCAGTTACTAATCCTTCCTTGTCTGTTTTCATCTTGGCACTTCTTAGCAGTACCAGCTACACCACTACTGCTTTTAAGCTTGCCTCCAGACATCCTAGGCTTGAAATAAAAATACTGTACAACTGTACTCTATACAGTAATGTATGGTAATGTACACAAAAGCACAACCACTTGTAGAGGATGCATGTACGTGACAGTGTACACCAGACATGTGAACTAACTTATGTGATTGGACATGAGAATGCACATTTGCATGTTTGAAAGTTTGCAACTTGAAGGTTCATATGTAGGGGACTTACTGTTGTCTGAAGTCTGGGAAGGTAATAGCCTCCAGCTTTGTTCTTTTTTTCTCAAGATTGCTTTGGCATTTCAGGGTCTTTTGTGGTTCCATGTGGATTTTTGGATTATTTGTTCTAGTTCTGGGGATTTTGCTGGAGATCGCATTAAATCTGTAGACTGCTTTGGCTAGTATGCTGTTTAACAATGTTAATTCTTCCAATCCAAGAGCACAGGATATCTTTCCATTTCTTTGTATTATCTTCAGTTTCCTTCATGACTGTTTTAAAGTTTGCAGTGTATAGGTCATTCACTCCTTGGTTAAGTTTATTCCTATGTGTTTTATTCTTTTTGATGTGATTTTAAACAGGATTTTTCTTTTTTACTTTCTGATGGTTCATTATTAGTGTATAGAAAAGTAACAGGTTTCTGTATGTTAATCTTGTTTCCTGTAACTTTGCTGAATTCATTTTTTAGTTCTAATAGTTTTGGGGTGGAGATTTTAGGGCTTTCTATATAAAGTATCATGTCATCTGCAAGAAGTGACAGTTTTACTTCTTCCCTTCCAATTTAGATGCCTCTTATTTCTTTTTCTTGTGTGATTGTTGTGGCTAGGGCTTCTAACACTATGTAAATATAAGTGGCAAGAGTGGGCATCCTTGAGTAGGTCCTGAATTTAGAGGAAAAGCTTTCAGCTTTTCACTGTGGAGTATGATGTTAGCTGTGGGTTTGTCATAAATGGTCCTTATTGTGCTGAGATGTATTCCCTTTATACATACTTTAATGGGAATTTTTATCATGAATGGATGTTGAATTTTGTCAAATTATTTCTGCACCTATTGAGATGATCATGTGATTTTTTTTATGCTTCCTTTTGTTAATGTGGTGCTATCACGTTTGTAGATTTGCAAATGTTGAACCATCCTTGCATCCCAGGAATAAATCCAGTTTTATCATGGTGTATGATCCTTTTTATATATTTTTGGATTTGATTTGCTAATATTTTGTTGAGGATTTTTGCATCTATATTCATCAAAGAGATTGACCTGTAACTTTCTTTTCTTGTAGTGCCTTCGTCTGATTTTGGTACTAGGGTAATGGTAGCCTCATAGAATAAATTTGGGAGTGTCCCATCCTCTTTAATTTTTTGGGTTAGTTTGTGAAGGATAGCTATTGTTCTTTCTGTGTTTGGTAGAATTCCTCTGTGAAGCCCTGTGGTCCTGGACTTTTGTTTGGTGGGAGGTTTTTTTTTTTAATTACAAATTCAATTTTACTACCAGTGATTGATCTGTTCAGATTGTCTGTTTCTTCTTGATTCAGTCTTGGCAAGTTATGTGTTCTAGAAATTAGTCTATTTCTTCTAGGTTGTCCAATTCGTTGGTGTATAACTGTTTGTAGTATTATGATTTTTTGTTATCTCTGTGGTACCAGTTGTTATTTCTTCTCTTTCATTTTGTTTATTTGGGTCCTCTTTTTTTTCTTTGTGAGCCAACTTTATCTTATCAAAAAATCAACTCTTAGTTTCATTAGTCTTTTTTATTGTTGGTTTTTTGTTTTGTTTTTTGTTTTTTTGGTCTACTTTATTTCCTTTTTATTTTTTCCTACCGTCTGCTAACTTTGGGCTTTGTTTGTACTTCTTTTTCTAATTCCTTTAGGTGGTAGGTTAAGTTGTGTTTTTGAAGTTTTTCTTGTTTCTTGAGGAAGGCCTGTATCCCTGTAAACTTTGCTCTTAGAACTGCTTTCGCTGCATCCAGTAGATTTTGGAATGGTGTGTTTTTATTTTCATTTGTCTTGAGCTGTCTACTGATTTCCTCTTAGATTTCTTTATTGACCCATTGGGGTTTTAGTAGCATGCTGTTTGGTCTCTATGTTATTTGTTCTTTTCCCTATTTTATTTCTGTAATTGATTTTTAGTTTCATATTGTTATGGTTGGGAAAATGGTTGATATAATTTCTATCCTCCTAGAAATTTGTAGAGACTTGTTCTGTGGCCTAGCATGCGATCTGTCCTGGAGAATGTTCCGTGTGCACTTGAAAAGAATATGTACTCTGCTGTTTTGGGATGTAATGTCCTTTAGAGATCTGTTAAGACCGGCTAGTCTATTGTGTTATTTAAGACTACTGTTGCTTATTGATTTTCTCTCTGGATGACCTGTCCTTTGATGTAAGTGGGGTGTTAAAGTCTCCTAGTATTTATTGTTGTCAGTTTCTCCCTTTATGTCTGTTAATTTTTGCTTTATATATTTAGTTGCTCTTATATTGGATGAATGTATGTTAACTAATGTAATATCCTCTTCTTGTATTGATCTGTTTAATGTTATAGTGTCTTTATCTTTCTTTTTGGCCTTTGTTTTAAAGTCTGTTTTTGTCTGATATATGTATTGCTGTCCCCACTTTCTTGTCATTTCCATTTGCATGAAATGTCTTTTTCCATCCCCTCACTTTCACTCTGTGTTTGCTTTTAGCCCTGAAGTGAGTCTCTTGTCAGCAGCATATTGAAGGGTTTTTTGTTTTTTGGGTTTTTTAATCTAATCAGCTACCCTATGTCTTTTGAGGAGAGCATTCAGTCCATTGACATTCAGTGTGCTTATTGATAGGTATGTACTTATTGCCATTTCTTACTGTTTTGTGGCTGTTGTTGTAGTTCTCTGTTCATTTCTTCTTTTTGTTTCTTCTCTTGTAGTTCCATGATTTTTTAGTGGTATGCTGTTTTTCTTTCTTTTTGGTTTTTGTGTATCTATAAAGGGTTTGATTTGTGATTGCCATGCAGTTCATGTATGTTGACATGTTGACCCATAATTATATCTACTTGTTTTAAGCTGCTAGTCATTTAAGTTCAAATGTGTTCTAAAAGAGCTTTTACTCCCATCTCCCACATTTTGTAGTTTTTATGTCATATTTTACATATTTATGCTTATCCCTTAACTGTTCATTGTACTTATAGTTGCTTTTAACTTTTTTTTTTTTTTTTGGTCTTTTAATCTGTGTACTGGCTTAGTGGTTGATGTTCAGTTCTTACTATATATTTGTCTTTCCTAGTGGGATTTTCCCTTTTTTCCAGATTTTTACTTCTTTTCCATTTAGAGGAGACCCTTCAACATTTCTTTTAGGGTCAGTTTATTATTGCTGTACTTGTTTAATTTTTGCTTGTCTGAGAAATTCTGTATCTCTCCTTCTATTGTAAATAATAATATTGCTGGGTAGAGTATCCTAGGTTGCAAGTTTTTCCCTTTCAGGTCTCTGAATATATATTGCCATTTCCTCTGGCCTGCAAAGTTTCTGCAGAGAAATCAGGTGATAGCCTTACGGGAATTCCCTTGTATGTGACCCTTTGTTTTTCTCTTGCTGCCTTTACAATGCTCTCTTTAACTTTTGCCATTTTAATTATGGTAGGTCTTTGTATGGGTCCATTTGGGTTCATCTTGTTCGGAACCCTTTGTGCTCCCTGTACCTAGATATCTATTTCCTTCTTCAGGTTTGGGAAGTTTTCAGGCATAATTTCCTCAAATACATTTTTGATCCCCTTCTCTCTCTCTTCCCCTTCTGGGACCCCTATAACATGAATGTTTAGAACACCTAATTTTATCTCAAAGATCTCTTAAACAAATTTTAAAAAATGAAAGTACTTTTTCTTTCTCTTGTTCTGATTGGGTGGTTTCTATTATTCTATCTTCCAGATCACTTGTGCCATCATCTGTATCACTTAGTGATTAATTTCCTTATAGTGTGTTTTTATTTCAGCTATTGTATTATTCATTTCTGATTTTTATTATTTTCTGTATTTTTTAGTTCTTCATTAAAATATTCAGTGTTTAGATCAATTCTTTTCCCTAATTCAGTTAACGTTTTTCATTACTAATGTTTTGAATTTTTTATCTGGTAAATTATTTATTTCTATTTCATTATTTATTTATCCAGAATTTTCGCTTACTCTTTGAGATTAGTTCCTCTGCCTTTTCTTTTTTCCTGTTATTTAATTTTTATTGAGTGTAGTTGATTTACATTGTTGTTTTAATTTCTGCTGTACAGCAAAGTGATTCAGTTTTTATATATATATATATATATATATATATATGTATATATTCCTTTTTTATATTCTTTTCCATTATGGTTTATCACAGGATATTGAATCAGGGTCTTGTGCTATACACACAGGACCTTGTTTACCCATTCTGTTTATATAAAGTTTGCATCTGCTAACCCCAAACTCCTTATCCATCCCTCCTCCCCATCCCACCTTGGCAGCCACAAGTCTGCTCTCTATGTCTGTAAATCTGTTTCTGTTTCATAGATAGGTTCATTTGTGTCGCATTTTAGATTCCACATGTAAGTGATATCATATGGTATCATTTGAGTAAGTGCTAACAGTGGCCCCTGCCACCCCACCCAGGCTCTGCCTCAGGCCTGGGTCACCTCTCCCAAGGTTCAGTCTCTTTCCCCACTTCTGGCTGCCCCAGTTCCAGTGCCACACTGTGGCTTAGAGTGAATGGGGCTGGGGAGTTCACTTTGTTCGGGCTGGGGTGGGGGGGGGGCTGTGATGAGGTGGTCCCAGGAAGAACCTGAGCTGCTAGATCACGCCTCTCTCTGCCCTGCCTCTGGGGCCAACAGCATGCTCAAGCTCCTCTCGAGTGGACTCCAGGCTTTTCCAGCCCTTGTATTTGTCACAACATCCTCCAGCCAGCCAACAGGGCTTGTGTCCTCTGCCTAGGACCCCAGGACTGGGACACCCAGTCAGTGGCTCAGCCTGCTTACTCCCCAAGGCAAGTGTCCACCACTGCAGTCTCCCTTTTCTTCTGAGTCCCCTCCCAGGGGCACAGGTCCTGACTTGATTGCTCTTCTTCCCATCCTACCCAGTCCTCTGAGAATCTTTCTTACAGCCTTGGTTATACAGGAGTCCTGTCAGTTTCCAGTTAGTTTTCAATGAGAACTGTTGCACGTATAAATGTGTTTTTTATGTGTTCCTGGTTGGGGGCGGGGGGTGGTGGTGAGCTGCACATCCTCTTACTCTGGTGTCTTGATCTCTCCCTTTAGAGTCCTTCTTATTGGAAATTCTTATACTGCAGTTCTTTACGTAGACTGTTGTCTTTTAGGCCATGTCTCAGGACATAATAATAAAACCATGTCATCTGCATATGGTGCTTAGATACTTTTATTTTCTGTGTTGGTAGAGGGTAATGAGGGAGGGGATGAGTAATGATCTCTAGTACACCCAATAGTGGTATCAGGGTCATTAAGGTACAAGCTAAAAAGATTGTCTACAACACATTCCTGTTTTATTTAATTGGAAATTATCTGAGTCCTCAAAAGACAACCTGAACTATTCAACTTCCCCGACTGTCACAGTGCAGATTTGGTAAGTACCTACAGTATACAACTCCCTCGACTGTCACAGTGCAGGTTTGGTAAGCACCTACAGTATACAACTCCCTCATATTGTCACAGTGCAGATTTGGTAAGCACCTACAGTATACAACTCCCCAATACTGTCACAGTGCAGCTTTGGTAAGCGCCTGCAGTATACACCTCCCTCATATTGTCACTTTGCAGATTTGCTAAGTGCCTACAGGTGTAGCGATTGGTAAAATTAATGCCTCTTAGTCCTTAGCTAGGTACTAGCTAGGCTAGAGTCAGAAGTCAAATAGAGATATTAAAATGTGTGCACTGTTTTATATTATTCCTAAAAAATTTATTCCACAAGGAGAGGAGGAGCCAACTATAGACAGTGATAGAAAGGCAGAGGCCAGCAGGTCCTCATGTAGAACATTGATCTTAGCAGTCCAAGCTCGCAAATGTCTAAGAAGGAAACAGACTTTCCTGCTACATTAGATAGAATATTGTGCTATGTATGTAATGAGATTTCATACACCGCGTTATAGTGAAGGAACGAAATTTTCATCTTTCACTTGGATAAGCCCCACCAATATGATGAGTTGAATAAGTAGTACATGGTACCATTTATATAATATTTAAAAGTAGTTTTATTTAAATGTGCATATATGTGATAAAAATAAAAAGCCATGGGAAGGAAGAGTACACATCAATTTCAGGATACTGATAACACCCCTCAGCAGGAAGAGAGAGCAGTAAGATGGGAAAAAGGCTGTGCTTTCTCTGTAATGTGTTTTTCCTGAATCAATTATCCAAATCAGTATGGCCAGAAGTTAACTTTTACTAATTCTAGGTATTAGGTACCTGTGTGTTCATTTGTTTATTCTCTGTAATTTTCTGACTATTTGAAACAGTTTGTCTTTTAGAAACAAGTAAATTATAGTACACAGCGATAGGTGTAATATTGGAAGCAGTAAAATGTGTTGCATGAAGTAATGGTGCAGCTATATTAGAAAAAATAAGTGTCAGGATAATTCTTCCCAGGGAAGAGGACATCAGAGCTGGATTTTGAAAAATAAGTGGGGACTTATCCCCCAAGGCAGTAGGTCTACTTGTAGGGTGCCAGCTGTTGTACTACAGGAACTGTAAGCTGTTCAGTGTTACTAGATCATATATTATGGGGACAGCTGGGAAAGACAGGCAGTGGAAGTAGACGAGGCCAGAAGTACTTAAAAGGCCAGATTCTGAAGCTCTTTGCAGTCCACATAAGGAGCACAGGTTCTGTCCTGAGGCAGTGTGGAGCTCATGAGGGGTTTCAAGCAGTGCAGTGATTTGAGATGACACTTCAACTTTATTGGAAGATCTCTTGCTAGAGTGTGAAGATAGTGACTGTTACATAAGGTTAAATTAAGTAGTCTGTTTAATTCATTCCACTGTGTTATTTTAGACTTGAAAAATTAGAGATAACTAGAACGTCTATGAATACAAATGTGCCATATCCATTAAAAAACTACTCCACAGCCATTGAAACTGACATGGGGTAGATCCATGGTTTATTCTTTTTCAATATTTTATTGTAAAATTTTTATCATATGAAAACATTGAAACAGTTTTACAGTTACCACCCATATGCCCACCACCTAGATTCTGCTGTTAACATTTTATAATCTTGCTTTATCACTTATTTATCCATTTTTCCATCCATTATGTGTTATAAAGGGGAAAATTCATATCTCAAAAACTGCATCTTGTTATAATTTTTTAAAACATATTTGTGTGTGGATAGGAAAGCAATCTGGGAAGATTTATATAAAACTATTAGCTTTGGATGTCTTTGGCTTATAAGTGATTTTTTGCTTCCCATTCATACAATACAATTCTTTATTGTATTGTCTGAACATTTTACACTGAGTATGTGATATTATAGTAAAAACCTACAATTAAAACTACATTAAGGCTCTTTTCCTTTAGCATGACAAAGAATGAGTTTTTTAAAAACAGAGAGCTTGATTTGCAATGAGTGAATTAAATTTTTTTCTTTTTTCTACAGATAATGATGAATAATCCTCAGAACATTCTTTAATCTGCAACTGAATGAAAGCATTTAAATGTTGGCTCATCAGAATAACACACTTCAGTGGGAAATGTAGCAACTTTTTATAAATGAAATATTGGATTTAAGATGGGCATGCTGATTGCATGAAAATGATGGAGAAACATGCCATTTTCCAATTAAGATTCTAGTTTTTTATCTATTTTATTTTGTTTGTTGAGTTCTATAGTTACCTCCTATAGAATATATACTTTATTAAATCATCCAACAAAAGTGTAAGACACAGTGATCCAGACTGGACTTAATGGCTTTGAGGAAGATGTACCATGCAGCAAGGTAACTTTTACTTTCAGCAACTGTCTTTAAGTTGAAAGAATTACTTCTGTTTCAAAAGACCTGCCTATGGCTTTTCATTTATGCATTTAAGCATGACCCTTTTTTTCTGTCTACTTGTTTTCATGGCCAGCATTTCTGGATTAAATAACTTTGTCAAGGGCTCTATTTAAATCTTTACATTTCAAAGGTGGAATTTTTTGGCTTAAAGTTTATGTTATTAGTCCTTTTTCAACTAGTGTGTCTCCTGAACTAGCTGAATGGAAACAGGCTATAGAAAAAGTCTTAGAAATCATTGAAAAATTTGATTATGAAAGAATAGCAAAATTATATTTCCTGATATTTAAAAAGTTGGTTAATTACTTTTGTTTCTCTTTGAGGACCAGAATGAGGAAAAATGTATTTAAAAATTAGTCTGTGAATTTTAACATTGACCTAGCATATAGCATAAAGTTGCCGTTTTGGTTTTCAACTTCCTCCCCTGCATATGCTTTTTAATTGAGATTCAAAAGGAGAAAGGAATCATTTTTATTTTGATACTCTGACAGTTTTAGGAACTAGAATTCCAAAGGGGGAAAATGTTTGCCTTTTCAGTTCCATTATGGAAGGATTTAGTTCCATCATTAAGACAGTGGTCACACAACTTCAATTGCAAATGTCAGGTATTACATCACTAGAGATGTCTGAAGTCCAGATGCTTTTAGTAATAAAAACAGAATTTTGGAAACTCTGAGAACAAAGAAGCCTCAGTGGCATAATCTATAATTCAAACAGTAAAATCTCACCTTGCAGCACTATCGCAGTATCAGTACTATGCTGAATTTATTATGTGTATTATTTCTAACATCCAAAATTAAATACTTGTTTTTTATATGTTTGTTTATTTTATGATATTACTATTAAATTTTTATTATCTATCTGAAGTACACTATTGGTTGTCTTTTATTTATTAGCAATATTATCAATAGAATGCTTTTACAGAGAGCTGCGAATACTTTTGATTATTTTACTTGAACATTTCCATTTTTTTCAATAGAAGAATATTTGAATTCTGTACTTTAATTCTCTACAGTCTTGAATAATGAGAATGATTTGTGGGAGTGAGTATTTTTAAATTCTTAACCTAGAAAAGCAAGTAGAAGTATAACACAGTAGAAGGAGTTGTTTAGCCATATTGCAAAAATTGTCATCTATACAAGAATAGGGATGACAGATAGGATATGTGCTGTCTTCAGTCAGTTGGTAGTTAGTGGCTCTGAGGTGTTATTATGGAAAGGTTGTCTGTGCCAGTGCAAAGGAGGGTTTTCATTGTTCAGTAAGGTCTATTGTAGGTGTTGGGGGAGAAGTGTGGAATCACCTATAGATTCATAGAACATAAGAGTGAGCCAGGGCTATCACAATAATTTAGTGTTTTCTACATGTCATATCCAAGGGCACTGAGTTGTAACATGAATTCATTTCTGTAGATGGGCAGGGTCAGACCCATTCCTGGCCTTATCCTGTAGTATTGCTTGCACATTCTTTTAAAATTTGTCTCCTCTAGAGAGAGTGAAAAAGAATGGATACAATAGGAAAAAGTACATTTAGCATTCATGCATTAAGAATTCTATGGAGATGTCCTGTTTCTGGGAATAGCTCACTAATTTACCTCTCTATTGAAAACAACTTTTAAATCCTAAATAAAGTTGGCTTTTTATCCATAAGTTAACATGTACTCTACCCTCTATCACTTTATTGATGTATCTTTCAAGATTGCTTGTGTATGTCTGTGTTTAATATACACCTGAAAACAGAACAGGTAAGAAGATGATTTGCAAGGCCAATGCTTTGGAGAATGCCTCAACCCAGAGATGAATGAAATATTGGAAGGAAATGGGCACTTTTGACTGGAGTGTATGGCCAGTGCCTCTCACTTGGGTAGAGTGGGCTCATGGAGCAAAGGGGCAAAAGGTAAGGCCAAGCCTCCACCACATTGGAGAATCCTGTAGGAAACCCTGTGTCAAGGTGAGACTCCAGAAGTCTACATCCTCACAATCAAGGAGAACCCCAGACTTGGGGACTGTCAGAAGAGAAGAGAAAAGGACCAAAAATCCCCTTGAAGTTGTAGCCACAGACCAGCCCTCAACTGGTTTTGTATCTTGAGCACCAAAACCTGGGTGGGTTGGGGAATTTAGACTCAAGCATAATTTGAGGTGGTTCCTAACTGGTAGTGCCCCATGAACCTAGCAGAAGCCATTCCAGTGCTTCTCTGAAGGAAAGCATGTTTATTTTGTGTCTTGAAAAGCACCATAAATGAAATTTTAAGAGCAATGATGAACACAGAGTTAAAGATATAGTAGTACACAAGAAGTCAAGGGATTTCCTAGGTGGCACAGTGGTTAAGAATCCACCGGCCGATGCAGGGGACACAGGTTCGATCCCTGCTCTAAGAAGATTCCCACATGCCATGGAGCAACTAAGCCCGCGCACCACAACTGTTGAGCCCATGTGCTGCAACTACTGAAGCCCACGTGCCTAGAGCCCATGCTCCACAACAAGAGAAGCCATGGCAACGAGGAGCCCATCCATCACAATGAAGAGTAACCCCTGCTCACTGCAACTAGACAAAGCCCGTATGCAGCAATGAAGACCCAACACATCCAATAAATAAATAAATTTACATATAAAAAAAAGTCAAGACAATGTAAGTGGGAGATAGCAGGAACAGGATATGCACAGACTTTAGATTTGGAATTATCAAAGATGTTTTATAAAACAACTATAGTTACTGTACTTAAAACTAAAAAGTGGTGTAGATTTGTAGAATCAAATAGAATTCACTTACATGAAAAATACAGTAACCAGAATTTAAAAACTGAGTGCACATGCTTGGCAGCACACTGTATGTGACAGGAAAGAGAATTAACAAACTGGAAGAAATTATTCATAATATAGCACACAGAGAGAAAAAGATGGAAAGTATAAAAGAGAAGGAAAGAGATTCAGTGGGAATGTCTAATGTATGTTTGATTGGAGTCCTAGAAAAAAGGAAAGAAAGGGGTAAAGTTATTCATAGAGATGTAAAGGGTGAGAATTTCCCAAACTGTTGGAAAACCAGTCCACAGATTGCAGATGCATTGTGAATTTCAAGAAGGATAAAGTAAGAGAAATGCATTCCTGGTGTCTTCAAAGTAAAACTGTGTAAAATCGAAGACAAAAAGAAAGATCTTAAAAGAGTTTGAAGATAAAAAGGCATACTACCTTCAAAGGAATGTTAAAGACTGACAGTTGGCTTTTCAACAGTAGCATGAAACACTGAAATGATATCTTCAATGGGCTGAAAGAAAATAGTCATTCCAAATTCATATGTGGTAAAAATGTCTCATGGATGGATAAAAATGAATTCTGACTCACACTGCTGACCATGAAGACATAAAAGAGAGATTTACCTTCCCACCTTTAACAACTCAAACACTGGACAAAATACATGAAGCAATGCTTCTCAGACAGTGGGTAACAGACAACAAAGGGAAACACATGAGGTAAACCGTGTGATTGCCCAAGTTTACCACATAGAAATAGCATGGAGGTCAGGCAACCCATAAAAAACCCAGGGCTCTCCCTAAATTGAGGAGGTGGACATTACAATTTAGACAGGTGAAAGCAGCCATAATTTGCAGTGCAGAGTTCCAGAAAGCAGAGAGCTGCACAGAGGAGCTGGAAAACCCCCAAATATATGGCAACTAAACACATGTTTTTTTAATTGTAGTGTTGTTGACTTACAATATTGCGTTAGTTCCTGGTGTACAGCAAAGTAATATTTCAAGGGATGGAAAAAGATATTTAATGCACATGAAAATGACAAGAAATTGGGAGTAGCAATACTTATATCAGACAAAACACACTTTAAAACAAAGACCATGAAGAAAGATAAAGGATGCTACATAATCATAAGCAGATTGATACAAGAATAGGATATTACTTTTGTTAACATACATGCACCCAATATAGGAGAGCCTAAATACATAAAATAAATACTAACATACATAAAGGGAGAAATTGACAGGACTACAATAATTTATTAATAGCAGAAGATGTTAACACCCCACTGACAACAGTGGACAGAGCTTCCAGACAGAAAATCAAGGCAACAGAGATCCTAAAAGAAACAATAGAATAGTTAGACTTAATTGATATTTTCAGGACATTACATTCAAAAACGCTAGACTACACATTCTCTTCAAGTGCACATGGAGTATTCTCTAGGATAGACCACATACTAGGACACAAAACAAGGCTCAACAAATTTAAGAAGATAGAAATCATTTCAATAATCTTTTCTAACCACAGCAGCATTAAACTAGAAATCAACCACAGAAAGAGAAACAAGAAAAAAAATTACCTGGAGACTAAACAACATGCTAATAAAAAACCCAATGGGTCAAAGATGAGATCCAAGAGGAAATTAAAAAATACCTTGAGACAATGATAACAACTATACAAAAATGTATTCAGTGCAGCAAAAGCAGTCTTAAGGGGAAATTCTTAGCAACACAGGCCTTCCCCAAAAAAACAAAGAAACAAAACAACAACAAAAACCCAAGAAGAATCCCCAATAAACAACCTAACCTACCACCTAGAAGAACCAGTAAAAGAAGAACAAACAAAATGTAAAATCAGGAGAAGGAAGGAAATAATAAAGATCAGAGAAGAAGTAAAGTAGAGATTAAAGGAACAATAGAAAAAAATCAATAAAAACCAAGAGCTGTTTTTTTTTTGTTTGTTTTGTTGTTGTTGTTTTTGAAAGGATAAATTAAAGCAACAAACCTCTGGCCAGGTTCACCAAGAAGAAAAGAGAGAGGACCCAAATAAAATAAGAAATAATAACCAATACCACAAAGACACAAAAAATCATAAGAAAATACTACAAACAGTATGCAACAAATTGGACAACCTAGAAAAAATAGACTAATTTCTAGAAACACACAACCTACAAGACCAAATCAAGAAAAAACAGACAGTTTGAACAGACAGATCACTGGTAGTGAAATTGAATTTGTAATTTTAAAAACTGACCTAAAATAAATCCAGAACCAGGTAGCTTCACAGGGAATTCTAGCAAATATATAAAGAAGATCTAATACCTATCCTTCTCAAACTATTCCAGAAACTTGAAGAGGACAGAACAGGACAGAACACTTCCAGATTCATTTACAAGGCTATGATTACCCTGATACCAAAAGCAGATAAAGACTCTCAAAGAAAATAAAATTGCAAGCCAATATGTTTGATAAAAATAGATGCAAAAATCCTCAACAAAAATATTAGCAAACCAAACCCAGAAATATATAAAGAGGATCATACACCATGATCAAGTTGGATTTATTCCAGGGATGCAAGGATAGTTCAACATTTGCAAGTCAACGAATGTGACAGCACACGTTAACAAAGGGAAGCATTAAAAAATCACATGATCATCTCAATAGGTGTAGAAAGCACTTGACAAAATCCAACATCCATACAAGATTTAAGAAAAATAAAAAAACCTCTCATCAAAATGGATATAGAGGGAACATATCTCAACATAATAAGGGCCATTTATGACAAACCCACAACTAACATACTCAACAGTGAAAAGCTGGAAGTCTTTCCTCTGAATTGAGGAACAAGACAAGGATGCCCAATCTTGCCACTTCTTTTTACGTAGTGTTAGAAGCCCTACCAACAGCAATCACTCAAGAAAAAGAAAACTGTCACTATTTGCAGATGATATATTTTATATAGAAAATCATAAAGGCTCTACCCCAAAACTGTTAGAACTAATAAATGAATTCAGCAAAGTCACAAGATACAAGATTGATATACAGAAATCTGTTGCTTTTCTATACACTAATAATGAACTATCAGAAAGAGAAAGTTTAAAAATCCCTTTAAAAATCATGTCCAAATGAATAAACATAGGAATAAACTTATCAAAGGAGGTCAAAGACCTATGCTCTGAAAATCATAAAACATTCATGAGGGAAACTGAAGATGATACAGAGAAATGAAAAGATATCCTGTGTTCTTAGATTGGAAGCATTAAATTGTTAAATGGCCATACTAGGCAAAACAGTCTGCAGATTTAATGCATTCCCCCATCAAAGTACCCTTGACATTTTCCCCAGAATTACAACAAATAATCCTATACTTCATATGGAACCACAGAAGACTCAAAATTGCCAAAGCAATCTTGAGAAAAAAGAACAAAGCTGGAGATCACTCTCCCAGACTTCAGACTGTACTACAAAGCTGCAGTAATCAAAGCAGTATGGTACTGGCACAAAAACAGACACATAGATAAATGGAACAGAACAGAGAGCCCAGGAACAAACCAATGCATATATGGTCAGTTAATCTACAACAAAAGAGGCAAGAAAGTACAACAAAGAAAAGACAATCTGTTCAATATATGGTGCTGGGAAAACTGGACAACTACATGGAAAACAGTCAGATTAGAACATTTCCTCACACCATATACAAAAATAAACTCAAAATGAATTAAAGACCTAAATGTAAAACCTGAAACCATAAGGCTCCTAGAAGACAACATAGGCAGAACACTCTTGACATAAATCATAGAAATATTTTTGGGGGTCTGTTTCCTAAGGCAAAAGAAATAAAAGCAAAAATAAGCAAATGGGACCTAATTAAACTTAAAAGCTTTTGCACAGGGCTTCCTAGGTGGCTCAGTGGTTAAGACTCCACCTGCCAATGCAGGGGACACGGGTTCAATCCCTGGGCCAGGAAGATCCCACATGCCACGGAACAACTAAGCCTGTGTACTACAACTATTGAGCCTGTGCTTTAGAGCCCATGAACTGCAACTATTGAGCCCGTGTGCCACAATTACTGAAGCCCACATGCCTAGAGCCCATGCTCCACAACAAGAGAAGCCACAGCAATTAGGAGCCTGTGTACCACAGTGAAGAGTATCCCCCGCTCACCACAACTAGAGAAAGCCCGTGTGCAGCAACGAAGATCCAACACAGCCAATAAATAATTAATTAAAAAAAAAAATTTTTTTGCACAACAAAGGCAACCATCAACAAAACAAACAGATAACGTTCAGAATGGGAGGAGATATTTGCAAATGATACAAATGACAAGGGATTAATATCCAAAAGATATTAACAACTCATCTAACTAAAACAAACAAAACACAACCACCCACTCAAAAAAGTGGACAGAAGACCTGAATAGATATTTTAATAGACAAGACATACAGATGGCCAACAGGCACATGAAAAGATGCTCAACATTGCTAATTTTTAGAGAAATGCAAATCAAAACCACAATGAGGTATCCTCTCACACCTGTTGGTGTGGCTATTATCAAAAAGTCTACAAATAATAGATGTTGGTGAGGATGTGGAGAAAATATTGTATCCTCCTACAATATTGGTGGGAATGTAAACTGTTGCAGCCATTACGGAAAACAGGATGGAGGTTAGTCAAAAAACTAAAAATAGACTACCATTTGATCCAGCAATTCTACTCCTGGGTATGTATCTGGGGAAGCGCGCACACACACACAAATTTGAAAAGATACATGCAGCCTAATGTTCATAGCATCACTATATACAATACCCAAGATAGGGAAGCAATTGAATTGCACATCAAAAGATAAATGGATAAAGATGTGGTGTATATATGTATGTTTATACATAAAAGAGAATACTACTCAGCCATAAAAAAGAATTTCTGCCATTTGCAGCAACATGGATAGACCTATAGATTATCATATTACATGAAGTAAGTCGGAAATAGAAAGACAAACCTCATATGATATCACTTATATGTGGAACCAAAAGATAATACAAAAAAGTATATGTAGCAGAACAGAAACAAACTTAGAGATACAGAAAATAAACAAGTGGTTACCAAAGGGGAAATGGAAGGAGGGGTGGAAGAGTTATGGGATTAAGAAATACAAACTACTATGTATAATATGGATAAGCAACGAGGGTATATCATACAACACAGGGAAATATAACCATCACCTTGTAAGGTGTATTACTTTTAAAAGTATTGTAATACTTTTAATGGAGTATAATTTATAAAATTAATGAATCACTAGTGCTGTATGCCTGAAATATATTACAAATCAACTATACATCAACATAAAGGAAGGGAGGGAGGGAGGAAGGAAGAAATCGATGCTATTTGCCCTCCAGAATTTTGTTTAAAAAAGAGTTATTTGTCAAGACCAAATGAGATTTATTTGGGTACGCAAAGCTGGTTCAACATTCAAAATTTGAACAGTGTAATCTATGTCAGCAGGCTGAGAAAAGTATCAATTCACAATGAAAAATCTCTAAGCAAGTTAGAAATAGAGAGGAAACTATCTCATCTTGATAAACAGCCTCTACACAAAATCTACACCTAACATCATGCTTAATGGTGAACCACTAATGTCTTTTACCCGAAGATCAGAAACAAAGCTCTCTAATGCCAACTCTCACTTTTAACATAGTATTGGAAATTCTCACCACCATAATAAGGCTAGGAAAAGAAATAAAAGGAGTGTGAATGGGAAAGGAAGAAATACAGAAACAGAATTCATGAAACTAATAAATATGTTCAGAAAACATGCAGTATACAAGATCAATACAAAAAGATTATTCTCATTTTTATAAACAATGAACATGCAGTTACTGAAGCTAAAACACAATGCCATTCACTCACTTGAAAGTGAATGAAGTACTTCCCAAATCATATGCAGAATCGATATGATCTACACAACGAAGATTACAAAATGCAGATGATAAAAATCAAAGAAAACTTGTATAAATGGGGAATCATACTGATTTTGTGAATCTATAAATCTAACATAGTAATTATTTCAATTGTCCCCAAATTGATCTATAGGTTTAATGAGATTTTTATTGAAACCCCAATTAGGATTTTTGGAAACAGACAAGCTTATTATAAAACTAATATGGAAAGGCACAGCCCTAGAATAGCTAAAACAATCTTATCAAAGAAGAATAAAATGGGAGGACTCGCCCTGCACAAGTTAAGGCTCACTATATTGCTATAGTTATTAAGACATTGTAGTGATGGTGCAGAAATAGACATATAGATCAATGGAACAGAATGAAGAAGCAAGTTATAGACCCAAACATGTATGTACAACTAACTTTTAACAAAGATGCAACAGTGTTTCTGTGGGGGAAATTTTACCAAATTGTGTTGGAGCAAATGGACATCTATAGGAAAAAAATGAAATATTCTAAATTTCACAACCTATAAAAGAAGTTAACTCAAAATGCACCATGGACTTAAATGTAAAACACAAAACTATAGAACTTTTAGAAAGAATAGAAGAAAATCTTTGAGATTTAGGTGTAAGCAAATAGTTCTTAGATTTGGCACCAAAAGAATGATCCATAAGAGGAAAATTGATTAATTGAGCCTCATCAAAATTTAAAACTTCTGCTCTGCAAGGGATCATGTGAAATGGATGAAAGACACATATTTGGGGAAATATTTACAAAGTCATATCCAACAAAGGTCTAATATCTAGAACACATAACTCTCAAAACTGAACATTAAAATCAATCTAATTAAAAATGGATAAAAGACACGAACAGATATTTCACCAGAGAGAATATGCAGATAGCAAATATGCACATGAAAAGGTACTTAAAATCCTAAGCAGATTAATGGAAATGCAAACTAAACTACAGTGAGATACCACTACACACCTATCAGAATAGCTGAAATAAAAAATAGTGACATGACCAAAAGCTGATGAGGGTGCACAGAAACCAGACTGTGTATATACTGTTGAAGGGAATGTAAAGTGATGCAGCCACTTTGGAAAAACAGTTTGGCAGTTTCTTATGAAGCTACATGCAACTACCATGCAACTGACCCAAATATCTAAGGCATTTATCTAGGGAAACATTAAAGCTTACATTTTCACAAAAACGTGTATAGAAATGTTCTTAGCAGATTTATTTGCTATAGCCAAAAGCTGTAAACAGCCGAGAGTTTCTTCAGCAGGTGAATGGTTAAATAAAAGTGGTACATCCATACCATGGAATACTACTCAGCAATAAAAACGCTGTTGATACACATAACAACTTGGATGACTCTCCAGAGAATTATAATTTTTTTAAAAAGCCAATCTCAAAAGGGTAGATACTGTATGATTCCATTTACATAACATTTTCAAAATGATAAAAACTTAGAGAATGGATCATCAGTGTTTGCCAGGGGATAGGAATGGGCCAGGAGGAGGGAATGGTTGTATTTACAAAAAGGCAACATGAGGGATACTTGTCGTGGTGGAACTGTTTATTATCTTGACTCTGGTGATGGATACATGAACATATATGTGCTAAAATTGTGAAACTACATACATATATACATACACATGAGCTGGTACAAGAGAAACTGGGGAAATATGAATAATAGGTGGATTATATCAAAACCAATATCCTGGTTGTCACATTGTACCATAGTTTTGCAAAATGTTAACATCTGGTGAAACTGGATGAAGTATACCTAAGACCTCTGTTATTTCTTTCAACTGCATGTGAACTACAGTTATCTCAGTAAACATTTCAATTAGAACATTGTTATTATGGCTATATTACATGTGTTCAAAAAAAAAGTATAGACCTGGAAGAAATAAAAGACCTAGTGAAACTCTTAAAGGTGAAACCCACAACATGCGATATGAAAAATACTCTGAGTAGGATTAATGGCAGGTTAGACATTGCAAAAGAAAAGATTTATTGGGACTTCCCTGGTGGTCCAGTGGTCAAGAATCTGGCTTCCAATACAGGGGACGCAGGTTCGATCCCTGGTAGGGTAGCTAAGATCCCACATGCCGCACGGCAACTAAGCCCATACACCACAACTACTGAGCCCGTATGCTCTAGAGCCCACATGCCACAGCTAGAGAGAAGCCCACACACTGCAATGAAAGATCCAGCATGCTGCAACAACGATCCTGCGTGCTGCTACTAAGACCCAACACAGCCAAATAAATAAATAAATAAATAAATAAATATTTTTTAAAAAGAAAAGATTTATTGTACTTGAAAACATGACAACAGAAACTAGATTTCTAGTAATAAAGCAGAGAAAATAATAATAGTAATAATAATAATAGAACAACAGCAGTGAGCTTTGGAACAAATCTAAGTGGCCTAATTATGACTAATTGGAATCTCTGAAGAAGAGAAGGAAGGAGATATTAAAAATATTTGAAGAAATAATGGCTGAAAAATTTCCAACTTTGATTAAAACTGTAAATACAAAGATTCAAGAAACATGAAGAAAGCTACACCACGGAACGTATAAAGACACAAAATTTAAAAGAAATATCACATGATTTTCTGAATAATCACAGAAAAGTATTTGAGAAAATGCACCACCTGTTCCTAATTTAGAAAATCTGAGCAGCAAGGAATACAAGGGAATTTCCTTAACTTACTGATAAAGGACATCTATGAAAAAGGCCACAGCTAATATGATACTTAATGACAAAAACTATAATGTTTCTTCCCATTTGACATTGTACTGCAAGATCTAGTTAGTACAATAAGACAAAGAAAGAAAATAGAAGTAATCCAGATTAGAAGGAAGAAGTAAAACTGTCCTTGTTTGCAGACAACATGATTCTCTATGTAGAAAACATGATAGAACCTACAAAATAGTTCCTAGAACTAATAAATGAATTTAGAAATATTGCAGGATCCAAGTTCAGTATACAAAACTCCACTATTTTCCTATATGCTCACAAGAGTCAGAAATTGAATTTTTAAATCTCGCATCTAAATTGCATAAATTATTTTAAATATTTAGGGATACATCTGACAAAATACGTGAACAGCTTTATACACTGAAAAGTACAAAATGTCGCTGAGAGAAATTTTAAGAGACATAAGTAAATGGAGAGATAAACTACAGATGCTGACCTCATTTCTATGCAGCATTGTACTGGAGGGCTTAGTGCAATAACGTACGAAAATTTTAGGTTTTAAAGAGGAAAAGAGAATCATTATTCACAGATAAAACCACTATGTGCATAGAAAACCCCCAACTCTCAAATTTTTAGAATTAATAAATAATATACAAAGTCAATATATAAATTATATTTCTTTATATCAGCAAGAAACAAAGAAAATGAAAGGTCCTATTTATAATAGCATCAAAACTATTAAACAAAAGATGTGCAGTCCTCCAAGGGGAAAACTGTAAAACGTTATCAAGAGTCATAAAAGAAAGCCTAAATTGATGGAATACCATATTCATGAATTAGAAGACTCAATATCATAAAAATGTCAGTTCCTACCAAATTGATATATCGATTTAGTGAAATCACAATCTAAGTCTTAATTTGAAAAGCTCATCCTTAAATGTATAAGAAAATAGAAAAGGCCAGATACAGTGAAGACACTTTTAGAAATAAAAAGGTAGATGGGCTAGCTATTCCAGATATCAAGAATTATTATAAAACTATAGTGATTAAGATCTGAGGTAATAGTGCAGAGAAAAATGAGTAGGCCTGTGGAGCAGAGTAGAAAGCCCAGAGACAGATTCATCCATATGTGGATATTTTATAGCACTTCTGGGCTGTGGAGAAATGAGTGTCTTAAGTAAATGGTGCTGGGACAATAGCATATCTAAACAGGAAAAAAAGACACAAAGGAGGGAGAGGGAAGGAGGGAGGGCAAGATGGGAGGGAGGACATGACGCTAATTTACTCCATGCAGAGATCAATTCCAGGCAAAATATTAATGTGAAATATAAAACTGAGGCTTTCCAAAGCGAGTATCTTCTGGACCCGAGGGTAGGGAAGAACTTCATAAGCAAGTCCAAAAGTATTCACCATAAAGGAAAGCTTGATAAATTCAAGTACATCAAAATTAAGAATTTCCATTCCTCAAAAGATACCGTAATGGAAGTGAAAAGATAAGCCACAGAGCAAAAATTTTGACCAATATTTAGAGTACATAAAAAGCCTTGATGGCCAATAAAGAGCTGATGAGATGGTCGATCTCACTGGTAAACAAAGAAATGCAAATTAACCACAATGCAAAGCCATTACGCAGCCATCAGATTAGCAAAAATGAGGTGAATCCAATACTTGGTCATTTTGTGGGGCAAAATAAACTCATGTTGTGATGAGAGGATAAATTGGTACAATCATTTTGGAAAACAATTTGTCACTGTCTTGTAGAATGTTGAAAATAAGCAGATCTGATGCCCAGTATTCCATTCCCAGGTGTATAGCCAACAGAAGTGTGTGCACATGTTCACAAGGAGTCACGCCCAAGAATGTCCATTGCAGCATCGTCCTTAGAAGCTCCCAATTGGGAGAATCCCAAATGACCATCGACATTGAAAGGGGTAGCTAAACTGTACTATGTTGGTGTGAAGGAATGTTACACCACATTAAAAACCAAGAATGAACCTTAGAGTTTTCAATGAACTAAGCAAGATAAAGAATGTAACCAAAGGGATTCCACTTACTCAAAGCCTCAAAGAAGCAGGCCTAGGGAAACAATCGTAAAGGATAAAATTACAGAAACAAGGAAATAATTTATCATAAAAAGGAGGAGAGGTTGTAATTAGAAGGAGACACAGGGCCAGCGGTGGGATGGTAATTTCTGGCCAGCCCGAACCATTCTAGGCAGGTGACCCAGGCTGCCAGATTTGGGATACATGTTTACACTCATAACCGTAACGCACCAGAATGCAGAATGAGTGCTGGTATAGGCGTATTTGATTTTCTTCATGGGCATATAGTGAGAAGACTGGATTCCCAGGCTTGGTTCAGCCGCCTGATGAACTCAGCTGACCTACTTCTGTTACTCACCTGCCAAGTGATGCTCTCCCTGCAGTCCAGTGCTCAGGATCCCACGCTCTCAACTACAAAGTGAGTGGTTTTATCAAAGGAGACATTATCCATGGGAATGTTTCATAAACTGTAGCTCACTGAAAATGTTAGCAAATGTATCTCTTTCAAAATTTTAAAAAATTTACTAAAGGCCTTCGCTTTGTTCCCATTTGAAACAGTTTTCTAGGTGTAAAACTGAGATTTTGAGAGTTTAGAGAAACACTGTTCTCAGCCAGGAACCGCAAGGAATGCTATCTTTCTAAAAACGTTCTATCGATATTAGGAGTTGGTGTCACACACTGGGACAGACTCCTTGGAGCATTAACTGCACCTTCACAACTGCTTACCGAGTTGTAAGAATGTTAGAATACCGTCTTTGGGGGCAGGGAACTGTAGATGGTGAAAATGATAAAAATAAATGGAATGCAGGACACGGTTTTTGAAAATAGTATCTAATATTATTTATCAAGATTTTGAAATGTACATTTGAGTTAAAAACAGTGATAATTATTTAATTATACTTAAATCAGTGTCCCCAATAATTAGAAAGGAAATCAAGCATAATGAGACTGCTTTTTATGACAATTATAGTAATTTTGTAAATTATTCAACAGAAAACATTCTAGAGAATTAACATGAAAATGTTGGTTTTGTGTGCTGAGTCATGATTCAACAAGATGACAGGCATGTCTTAGCTTCTAAGGTAAACTTGCTTTTGCACTTGTTTCCTTACTTGTGAAAATTCTACACCTTGAATGTGTCCAGGGATGGAGTAGCCAACACAATTTCCTTTATCAAAGCCTCACAATTAGCACTGGAACATTTTTTTCTCACTTTGAAGGTATGCAGGACTCTTTCATGAGTACAGTTTACTGGGTGTGAAATCATCTTCCTCCATTTTCCAAATGGCTTTAGACATTCAAATCTCACAGCCATTACCAATATTACTTTAAGGTAAATCACTGAAATTTCTTACTAGTATACAAGTCTCTGTTATCTGTGGCTCCAGATCAGGGTATGGTTATAACCAATTTCAAATGAAATAGGCTTGCAGAACCATACATCCAGAAAGTGACCTGTGAATACAAAACCATCTATTGTTCTTAACTCATGTCAAGCAAGAGACTCCAGATGGATCACCTGTTTCCTAAGGTTACATGTGGATACTCTCAAAGATGCTAATTCTCTTATTTGGTACTTTACCACAATGGTATATTTATCTATTTATTTGAGGAGGCATAGAATTCCATGAGGGTACTTTTCTACCTATCATTACTATCTTTCTAAAGTGAAATCAGAAGCAGGTTAATAAAGATGTCTAAGTAAATAGGGATCAAAAACATAATTTTTGAAATAGAACAGGTACTTAAAAGACCAACACTGAGAAATTAAGGCTCATTATCAGCATTGGATACAGGGTGTGGATGTAACAGGTCCTCAATAAATCCCTTCTTTTATTATCAATACCTAAATAACATGGGCCCTCATTCCAAGCACTGTGGGAAACTCAGCTGGCACTTTCTGGGATGTCTAGGGGCGTACAGTTCTCATGACCATCTCTTGATCTCATTTGATCCCAGTTCTCTCTTCTCTTTTCTTGTGATTGCCTTCTTCCTTCTCCTCCATCCTTCAATTTCTTTTTCCACTTTCCTTCTTCAACTTTTTAAAAGTTATGAAATAACTGATAAATATGGACTATATATGATTTACATACTTTATAAACATGATGATGAAGCAAATGTCTGTGTACCAGCTTAAGAAACAAAATATTGTCATTGTCATGAAACCCACTGGGCCCTCCCTGAACACAGCTCCCATCCCCCCTCCAGAGGTAACATCCTCCTGAGTTTTGTCATCGTTTAGATTTACTGCTTATATATTTGTACCTAAAATATACATTGCATAGTTTTTCTTGTGTTTGAATGTCATATAAATAGCTGTATTATTCTCCTATCATTTGTTTTTAAAATTTTAACATTATATTCATGAGGCTTATCCATGCTGCTGTAAGTAGTTGAAGTTCGTTCATTTAACCTGCTGAAAAGTACTCACATGTATGCATATATATCACAGTTTAGTTTTCCACTGTCCCATCAAAGGATATTTGGAATATTTCCAGTTTTCCCCTCCTGTCACAGACAGTGGTGCTCTTACACATGTCTCTTGATACATGCGTGTGTCAAGAATTCTTACTCCATAGGAAAAGAATTACTGTTAGAAGAATGTTTCACATTTACAAGGTGATATCAAATCATATTCCAAAGCATTTGTCCCAGTTCTTACATTTATCAGTAGTCTTCCCTCCTATTGCACCACTTCACCAACACTTATTATTTTTTTAATAAGTTTATTTTATTTTTATTTACTGGCTGTGTTGGGTCTTCATTGCTGTGCGTGGGCTTTCTCTAGTTGTGGTGAGTGGGGGCTACTCTTCATTGCAGTGCACAGGCTTCTCATTGTGGTGACTTCTCTTGTTGCAGAGCACGGGATCTAGGCGTGCGGGCTTCAGTAGTTGCAGCATGTGGGCTCATTAGTTGTGGTTCACAGGCTCTAGAGCACAGGCTCAGTAGTTGTAGTGCGCGGGCTTAGTTGCTCCTCAGCATGTGGGATCTTCCCGGACCAGGGATTGAACCTGTGTCCCCTGTATTGGCAGGCAGATTCTTAACCACTGTGCTACCAGGGAAGCCCCACCAACACTTATTATTGTCATTTTTTTAATTCTTGTTGGGCTCATGGGTGTAAAATTGTATCCCACAGTGGTTTCCATTTTAATTTCCCTGAGCTGAGCCCCTTTTGATTGTTCCATTAGCCAGTTAGGTTTTCTCTTCTGGCAAATGCCTATTAAAATATCTTGCATATTTTTTAAAATTGAGTTTTTTATCTTATTGATTTTAAAGATTAACTGCTTTCTGAATATTAATATTTGATTGCTATACATACTACATATATCTACTCCAAATTTATAGGTTGATTTTCACTTTTTAAAAATGTAATCCCTTTATAATTTGTGCTTTGGGGGCATTGTTGAAAATATTTGGGGTTTTTTTCATACTCAGAGGTTACGTATATACTTTACATTATTACTCACCAAAAGTTTTCATTAGGTTGTTTAATTCTTTTAAAATGGATTTTTGGTTATAATGCAATCTTTTTTTTTCTTTTCATTTTTTCATATAGGTAAACAAATGTCCCAGCAAAAATAATTGTACGGCCATCCTTTCCCCAGAAATTTGCAATCCCAGTATATATCAAGTATCCAAATACTTGTGGATCTGTTTCAGGGCTCTCTATTTTTAGTTCATTGTCTTATTTTCTTTGCAATGCATAAATGCCAAACTGTCTTAATTATTATAGCTTTAGAATGTATCTGTCCCATACATGATGGAATAACATGGAACAGGTTTACCCTCGGTAAATTTCAGGGCTTGCCAGAGAAACAGAATGAATAGGATGCATTTTTATCATAAGAAATTAGCTCACATGATTATGGAGGCAGGAAATACAAAATCTGCAATGTGGACCAGGCTCAAGATCTAGGAGAGACACTGGTGCAGATCTAGTTCTAAGG
The DNA here is from genome assembly GCF_030028045.1 of Hippopotamus amphibius kiboko. Lineage (NCBI taxonomy): Eukaryota > Metazoa > Chordata > Mammalia > Artiodactyla > Hippopotamidae > Hippopotamus > Hippopotamus amphibius. The sequence goes on from NC_080187.1 coordinate 107,443,333, forward strand.
CCATTAGCCTGGGGACTGGGTACAGTGGTGCAAAGACTGGCAGGCAGACACCCAGTAAAGCCAGTGGTGCTGGTGGAATCTGAAGACCGTCTGCTGGAGAAGTTTTCTCTTGGTCGGGGAGGCCAGTCTCTTTGTTCTATTCAAGCTTTCACCTGAGTGAATGAGGCCCACCACATTTATGGAGGGCAACCTACTACACTCAGAGTTCACTGATTTAAATGTTAATCTCATACAGAAGCACTCTTCAAGTAAATACATAAAATTAACCATCACAGCCTGCTACCTTAAACTACTTCAAAAACAAAATACAGTTTTCAGACATTGAACACAAAGTCCTACAGAACGATGATCTCTGAGTGAAAGGAAACAGAGTAAGTGAACCCTATCATTACCCAGCTTACTGCTGGAGAAAGCTGTGAGGATACAGCACAGGGAGAGGAAGGCAAACCAAACCATATTGGTCTCCCTTGGATGAGGAGAGGACACCAAGGTGGCTAAAACTCACAGAATAAAGTCCTGGATGGGAGAGAGCTGCATTTGTGGAGCTGAAACCAGCAGAAGGCTTCCCTCAAGTCCTCACCTGAGTCCTGGTTGGTGTGTGTGTGTGTGTGTGTGTGTGTGCGCGCGCGCGTGTGTATAAACTCTGGGGAAGGTACTACTGGAACAGAGCAGGTGGAACAATCTTTAGAGCAAAGAGATGGCCAGGGAAGAGTTCATGTCCCCACTAGCTGGAGTGGAGAAATCTGACAACGCACAAGGCATTGGGTAGACTACTCAGAAAGATATCGCCTCAGTAGCAGTGCAGAATTCTTCCTAAACCCAAGGCTGTTCTGACCCTTAATAACAGGACCATCTTGAAGGTAAACCTCAAAAAGATCACACTGTTTGCAATGGTGAGAGCTTAGGGCCTTCTCAGATCTTTGCTGAGCGTGTCACAGCCCTGTGCAAGCACATAGCCTTCTAAACTCCCAGGAATATGTCAGAGCATTTCAAAGCCCCAGCAGTGTCTCACTCCCCAGATGTTCCTTTTAAGTTAGCCTGTTGACTGTCCCAACTGTTGGCCACTGCCTGAGGCAGCCGTGATTTTCAGTAAGTGCCTCCGATTATTTTCAACACATGCTTTTGGAGAAAAGACTTTTGTACTTAGTGAGCTCTAAGTCAGGTTAAATGAAGACAGCCTTGCCAATGGGGCCTTTCAGGGAACCACCAAACAGGTTATATAATCTGGGAATGAGGCTTTGAAGGAGTTCCAATCCAAATTTCGTCCCTCTGGTGGCTGCCAGGCTGCTGTTTTTCATCGAGATTATGAGCTGTTGGTTTTCCAGGCTACCGCAGAACCGGAGAAAGGGAGATAAGTGTAGGCAAGTTAAAATGCCACGAAGCTCACTGCTCTTATCGAGATTGTCATTCTTCTTAAATAAATGCTCCCTGGATTGCTGAAAGCCTTTGGTTAATTTCCAGAGTTCTGAAAAAGTTGAACTTGACCATTTTTGCCAATTTTATCATTGCTTTTATGGAGGAGAAATTTTTCAGATGTTTTTATTCCTCCATTATTACTTATATTTGACATCAAAAATTTATACTGTAATTTTACATGGTATATAGCAAAGATGTATACTACAAACCCTAAAACATCCACCTAGAGAAAGAAAACGGAGTTGTATACAATAAATCAACAAAAGATAAAATGGAGTTATAACAATAATTCAATTAATCAAAAAAAGAAAGGACAATGGAAACAAATGAGAAATGGGACAAATCAAGCACAAATAACAAGATGGCAGATTTAAACCCAGCCATATCGATAATCACATTATGTGTAAATGGTTTAAATATCCCAGCTGGAAAAGTGGAAATTTTCAGTTTGGATTAAAAAAAATAAGGTCCACGTCTGTGCCTGCGTAAGAAACCCAATTTAAATATATAGATAAAAGAGGCTCCAGTGGCCTGAGAGCCAAGTGTTGACCATTGGAAGCAAACGTACATGAGGCCTCGGGACACACAAAGCGGTGGACAGTGACCAAGGTTAACCCAGTCACTGTAAACGGAGAAATGTCAGAGCACATCACAGACTGAATTTAATCTTCGAAGTGAGTCATTGAGGAGAATAACATCCAGTAAGTAGTGGCATAAATGATATGTAAGGTGAAAATGATTACATTGGCATGAAGATTCCTAAAGGGGCGAGGCTGGTTGGGTGCCTGTTCTCACTTACAGGCTCCATTCAGAGACCAAAGTGCCATCTAGGGGTGGCCCCTTCTGTCTTCTTTGACGTCCTACTGCCCCAGACACTGCTAATTCCTCCTTCCTCTGTGGACACATTGATATCATGCAGACCGCAAAGCTTTGCACTTCCTACACTGCAGAAGAATTATTGATTGAGTATTCCTTCCCGAAAGGCTTTGCAAGGTTCTTACAGCAATGACTGTCTTATTTGTCTTTGCATTTCCGACATCTGGCCCCATGCCTAGCTTAGAGCAAGGATTCAGTGAATGTTTGTTGAGTGGATGAATACAGAAATCCCTTACAGCCTGTGGAAATTCTAGAAAATAAATTTTATCCTCAGTATAAAGTTTGAGTCATATTAATTAGACAAAAGCAATGAAAATGACAAAGCTCCCTGTAGCTGGCCAATAAAAGTGATTGAGCCTCATCAGATAACTTTTACATTTGGCACAGAAAGCTTCTTACCTGAAAAAGGAAACTCAAACCTTAGTTAAGAAAAGCATTCCTGATTAAGAGCACTTGATTAAAAAGAGCTCATTAACGAAAAACAATACTATTTTTATAAGGACTAAGCTCCTTTTATCCTGCCCTGGTTTGGTTTCACGCTTCAACAAATAACACCTTTTGGCAGTCACGGCTGCTTGCACCGCCAAAGGCAGTGTTCACGGCGGGTCAGGCCCTTCCCTGACGTCATTCTGGAAGAGATCACCCGCTAATTAGCTGCATAAGCTGGTCGCCATTATTGCTTCCGAGCTCCAAGTGGGGCCGTCTGATGGAATCACAAGTACCTTATAAAAAAACGAGTTGATTTTTTTTCTTGATGGCAGAAAAACGCTTCTTAGAACATTGAAACGTAGGACAGGTATAATGGAACGTACCTGATGAAGGGTGACCTTTAGATGTTCAGAAGGGCAGGAAACATTTGCTGGGATAGGATGAATACTTTTGACGTTTTCTCCAGATTAGACATGGAAAAAAATATGTTTCTCAGATTTTTAGCTTCTCCCCTCTTCAACTCCTGCTTCCCACTAATATAGTATCCGCCATTCTGTCCACTGTGGCTTCGCACCCGAGTGGAATCTCTCTCCAGGCTCTTTTTCTCTGAGTAGGGCCTCTTCTGCCTGTTGCCTGCGCGAGCCCCCACCCCACCCTCAAGAGGGTCTGTGCATCCCGTTGCTACTTACGAAGACCATGCTTTGGTTTTCTGAGGAAATGCTAGTCAGTTTGGAATCTGTCATTTGTATCTGTATAAATCTTAAGATACTCTGTGTGGACTTCATGGCCCATTGTGGACTGGAAGCAGGGGAGGATCATAGGAAGAGCCAGGGTGAGTTTCGAAGGGTCTCCCTGAATCATAGCGTGGGAGTATTTTAGTCCTTGCTCCCGTCTCCATTCCTCTCTCTGGGACGTTCCAATGTAGAGCTTTGAGCTTTGAAGACTTAAATTTTAATGAGTCAACGAATTCATGATGTTAGCCAAAGGACATTACAAAATACAACATCATCTTGAAAGCAAGTTGAAAGACGTCAACTGTGGCCACAGAAATTTTAAGAAAAGTCTCACATTTGTTTGAAATATGTACTTACCTAATTAGAGTGTGTCACCAGGAACAGCTTACTCAGTTATGAGTTCCATAGTTGGGAAAGGGACTGTATTTAGTTCCCCTTGTTTCCTTGGGGTGTCCAGCATGGAGCTTCAGAAATTCATTGAGTGAATGTTTTATTAATATTCTTGGGGCAGTTAATACAAATGAGAGGCTTCTTTAGGTCACAAACAAAAAACAGTAATATACTCTAAGGAATTCACTTCGACAGATGAAATTTGCTCCAGAAAGAAGGGATTTCTAGCCTGGTGACCTACGTCCAGTCACCTCTCAGTCTGCACATCTGTAAAATGGGGTGGCCTCAAAGTCATGCTGAGTGAAATATCATATAAAATGCCTTGTTGAGTGAGGCACATAAAATGTGTCTGGCCCTCGACAAGTACCCAATAAGTACCTGCGGGCTTCCTTTTTCTTCTTTCATGTTTTGTCTTGAACAGCCCCAAAGCCAATGCGATGTGGTTGCAGATACATGAACAAAATAGAACAGACTGAAAGATCTTCCCTGACTCAGCTCTGCACATAGAGCGGCTTACTGCGCTAAAAATATCCTACAACCCCTTTTGGTTGAGATCTGTGCTTATTTTGTGACATTATACCGTATTAAAGACTCTTGGGGAAATTTATGATTCAGGCTTAAAATAAGAAATAGATACGTTTCTCACAAGTGAAACCATGCATAATTATTCGTCACATGCATTTCACCTGCTGTCACTAATCAAGGTCATTTTAAGACTTGCAGTCCCTCCAAGCAGCACGGAGCCTAAACAATACGATGTTTGCCTGAGTCGTTGTCCAGAAACTTGGAGTCAGCTGTGTCTAATTCGAGCTGAGCTGGCTGAGACTAGTTGGGACCCCAGACCCTCCGACTGAGCCTGCGCCGGAGTCCACTCGGTGACCTTTAGGATGTGCAGCAGCTTGTAACCCAGGTACACCTGCCCTGAATGATGACAGTGCACCTGTTTTCAACCCCCTTTCCCCATGCTCCCCACGCCTCAGACCACCCCGCGTCTACAGTCCTTACCCTCGAAGTACCACGAGCCCCTTGCCTTCAGGGGGCAATTGTGAGGCCTCTTCTTCCTCGTCCCTGCTTGGCTGCCTGGAGAAGAAACCCTCCGCTGAGAACCTTGGCTGTGCGTCGGGCAAAACGAACCTGATTCGGTAACACAAGCAGCTAGTGTGTGGGTGTTTTTGAACCATGAATTGTGTAACCGATCGCATTTTTCTCTCTCTGTTGGCTGGTAGAAGACTTAGAATCAAATCTGCTGCTTAATCTTTAGAAGTATATGCTCTTGGTTAACTTCACTCCCAGTTCTATTTTATCTATGAATTTTTTCACATTGCAGCATATTTTTACGGACATGTAATTACTATGATCTTGATGTATATGTTTATGAGCTGTCTGAAATCCTAGGGAAGAGTATAGGAGACACAGAGAAATAGATATATATTTGTCAATATAACTATATACATATCATTTGTCATCTTCCATGGCAACAAACATCAGTTGGAAAAGGGAGGTTAAAACAAAAAAAATCAAAGTACCTTGTTCATTTCCCTTGACAAACCTAACAATGGAGGATTTCCCTGTTTTCTGTGCTGTTTTTCACCTGAAAGCACACTCATCAGAGTTGTTTATTTAGCTTTACTGTTCTGGTTTTTTTTGTTACAAATGAAAAGGAATTGACTTCAAGCCTGTGGGGTAGGTCAGGAAATCACCAGGTGTGCTGGAAAACCATATCTAAGAAATCACCAGGATCACAGAGGCCAGGCAGCCAGAACCATAGTCCAAAAGACATCCAAAGGCAGTGCGGGTGGGATGCTGCAGCTCTGAGCTGTGGCCCCTGCCTGCACCATCACCTCCATCTCACAGTTGCCCTGTGGCCCCTGGATCAGCACAGCTTCCATTCCTCAGCATCGCTGCTCCTGATTCAGAGTCCTGGGTGGAGCCTCTCACTGGCTGAGCCTCGTCACATGATCCTTCTCTAGTTGCAGAGGAGACTAGGAAATGAGTCCTGGTTTTTAAACATCTTTCTGATGTGATCTTTTTAATCTTTATAGTGAAAGGAGGGTTCTGTGTCTTTCCATATACACCCAATGGAGAATAGCCCCCAGATAAGAAGGTGCAGATCTCAGACAGTGAAATAATGACATCTGTCAACTGCAGTCTACCCCTTTGCCTCCCTAACAGCCCATACATGCTTCTTTCTGCATACCTGCTTTTTTTTTTTAAAAAAAAAGGATATTATCTAACCAAAATATGCAAGAAGAACAAAAAAGCACATTTCTATCACATTCTCTTCCCAATGGGCTATAACCCAAAACTTTATCAGTCACTACAAAGAGCTTCCTCCCCACTCTGGTTTGGCACAACCTCGTCCCAATAGTCTATAACCTATCTAAGTTCCATTGTTAATAACACGCCCTGTATAAAATACTGTGGGAAAGAGAGAAAGAAACTTTCAACTTCATAGGAATGTATAGACAAATTCATTTAGTTAAAAGGAAAGGAGGTGAGAACTATTATTCTATGTGTTCTACAGAAAAACTGTCAAGCGAGCTGGAGAAATTTTGATCAATAGAGGATGTTTCCGTTCCATCAAAATGTATACATAGATAAAGACTTGACAACTGTTTATTTCCTGGTTAAAATTTGAGTAGTAACTGAAAAATACTTATAATTTTCCAATAGGAACAAAATTCTGAGCTGCAGTTTGCTCTTGATAGAATATTTTATTGTGATCTATGAATTCATTATTCTTTAGATGATTGAATTATATAGAATTATATAGTTGTGTCTGTTTTGCACACACGATTTCAGTAAGAAGGACTTCCAGAATTAGAAGGGTTCAAAAATGAAGCAAAAACCTGTGGTTAAGTTATATAAATATATGATAACGATCTCCAGCTTATCTGCTTACTTCGAATGAAATAGTTAACTATTCCTCTCTAAATGTGCACAGTAAAATTTCTTCTTAAAAATTCTCTCCAGAATTGAACAGCACAGGGTTCTGACTTCCATTTAAAATACTGAAATTACCAGACACATTGCATGCCTCCCTCTAGAAGAGTATTAGTGTCAGGGCCATGTAATTCCCTCTATATGACAGGTCAAAGCTGGAGTGGTGTGTGGAAATACACAACCCAGTCAAACACCCCCATTCCAGGTGAGAACAAGGGCCAGTGAGGTGAGCTCAGCATCCCAAGGCCCATGGCTCACATCAGCATCCTCCCTCCCAGGTTGCACGTAGGTTTCTCATGAGGTCTTCGTCAGAGGTGATGGTGGCTGAAGTGGGCTGGAGGGCTGTGGGAGGCACAGTCCTTTAGGAAGAATGTTTCCCCCTCCTGGACCATCCAGTGCTCTGGCATCCTTACACCACGGGGAGTGCTGTGGTCCTCCCATGGGAGATGTGTGGACTCACAAGAAGAGTAACATTAGTAGCGTCTTATGCTGATTCAAGAGTTGTTTGCACTGGGTCCTGGCTGCCGGTGCGAGGTTCTCGCCATGCTGGGGAGGCTTCCTGGAGACAGACTGGGTCCCACAGGGAACCATACATGAGGCACTGACGAGTCCTGGGGCTCTCACCCCCTGGACTGGGTTTAAATGCTGAGGAAGATGACCGACAGGGGGATGAGACTCTGCCAGCGGGTGAAGCTGACGCACCCTGATGAAGCTCGGGAGTAGCTCACTGAGTAAAGGTCCTGGAGACCGGGCGGGCAGGTTGACAATGCTCAGTCACCCCAGTGGTTAGAGAGGAACTGCTGTGCCTTGAACCCCACCACCACCACGTCCAACAGGATGCCCAGAGCCTTCACGGGCTGTCCAGGCACTGGAGAGAGTATGTGCCTCACTGGGCACTGAACTCACTCTCCATTAGGACACTGCGGAGGGGACCCGGACAAGCAGACTGCATAGACGCTGTCCAGGGCTGTGACTTGCTCTGGCTCTCAGCACCACAGGCCCAGTGACCCCTCCAAGCTGGGAGTCCCCGTAAGTGACAAACAGTGGAGCCCCCAGAAGCGGGGGGCAGCCTCCACGCAGAGTCAGCCCTTGGGGTTTTGGGCTTCTTGCCTCCGTGACGTGGCGCCAGGTGCACCTCTTCTGAAAAGCAGCTCTTTGCTTGCCGCTGGGCCCTTGTGGAGACTGGATGCCTGGCCCACGGGGGCCTGTGACGCTCCAGCCTGTGCTCGTATTTGGTGGTGAAGCAACTGTGACTCAGTGAGGACAAGGTGAGAAGGACCCAGCAAGCCTCACCTGTCAGAGTGGACAGGAGCACAGCTGGCTTGGCTCCCACGGCGTGTGGCTTCACGTGGAAACGTGGCAGCTACTTCTTTGGGGAAAAACTGATCCCCATTCTACCAACTGGCACAGTGGAGCCGTCAAGTCGCTGTGGTTTCCCTGAATGCCTGGGCTCAGCCCGCTGCCGGTTCAGCTGAGGCAGTGCCCGGTGGTGTGCCCTGGGCTGCTGTCTGCTCGGCGTCAGCGCTGGTTACACGGAAGCAAGATGGGGTGCCTTTCCACCGCATGGGTGGAAATCGAGGGTGTTCTCCTCACTTGGGCCAGTACCTCTCTGGATGACACTAGTTGTGTTGTTACTGAGTCTTGCGCTGTTGTCCGTGGCCTAGATGCCACTTTTTGGTTTTGGTTTTTTAATATTTATTTATTTGGCTGCGCTGGGTTTTCGTTGCGGCATGCAGGATCTAGGTCCCTGACCAGGAATTGAACCCGGGCCCTCTGCATTGGGAGCTTGGAGTCTTAACCGCTGGACCACCAGGGAAGTCCCTAGATGCCACTCTGAAAACCATAGGCTGGCAGGTTCAAGACACCTGCCTGTGAAACTGTGGACTGTGGAGACAGGGTGGCTGGTGGCACCATTTGGGTCTTCCCCGCAGACACCGGCCCCGGGGCCCCAACTCTGACGAGCCCAGCTGGGGTCAGGCTGCACCGCCACTGCCTGGACCCGTCCTCACACTGGACATGGCCGCACGTCCCCATCAGGGACTCTGCCCAAGTGGAGGATTTGAGGGTCTGATGCCGAGGCCTCGGCGGCAGCTGCATCTGGGATTCCCGCCACAAGCTGCCTGTTTGTGTCATGTGGGGAGGGAGGCCGTTGCCTGGGGTGTTACCTCTGTAAACACCTGGCAGAGGAATCCATCGACGCTTCGCTCTTTCAGGGGCCGTTGGGGATGCCTCACCACGGCTGACATTTTTCTAGGTTGCCGTGTGGCTGTGGTCGTCTGAACAGCTGGGTCTGCCCACAGCACTGCGGCGCTGGGCACGTCTCCGTGGCAGGCTTTTGTCTTTCTGGATGGTCTGTCTGAGGATGGCGCACTTTTGTCACAGGGGCTATTCGACCCAGCGCTGATGGTCAAGGCGTTGGGTGGACCTGCCCCGCCCCCCCCAACCCCCACAGGCCCCCGACACTGCTGACCGTTCTAACAGCTTCCTCAACACCCAGCTCACAAGCGTCCAGGGCAGTGTGGCCACCGAGTCGGCTTCCCCAGAGGGCAATCACCTCCTCTCGACTGCCCCCCACATAATATGTGGACAAAAGTGGGGAGATCTCTTTCGGAAACCCAGGATTGCACCCTGACGACCCCTGGGTGGGGCGTGCCTTTCTCTCCCCCAAGAGCAACTCTAGGCAGGCCTGGTTTGTTCTCTATCTGGCAGGCGCCTGTCCACAATGGGGCCCGAGGAACCAGGCTGAATTCTGGCTCAGATACCGGGGCCTCTGGTTGGGGGACACATCCTGGATCATGAGGACAGTGGCTGAGTGGCGAGTACACTCCTCACGCAGCCTCCATGTGCCGACCCACACGAGCCGACGTGGGGAGATAACGGGTCTCTGGAAAGTTTATGAAAATACCCTCTTCCCTCTTGCATCTAACCTGTCTAGACAAAAGGTCTGGGCGCAAGTGGGAAATTACTGGAAAAAAGAACGAATTACTGAAATGGACACTGATCTCGTGGTGGTGAAACGTGGGCAAGAAATACCCCAGACCCCAGAAAGTAAGAGTTTGAGGGAGGGAAACACCCTGACCACCTTTACCTTTCAGAATCACCCTGAAACCTTCCCCACAAAAGAAAGAACCTAGGGGCATTAAGTGCCTTGCTTTTAACTGGCACTTGGTCTCCAGCCTTTTCCAGAAAACTCCAGCCAGGATCTGATCTCCATCCCCCTTAAACTGACACAAAGTGCAGTTCTTGTAACAGCTCTGGGTGTCTCCACACGCCCATTCTCTGTGGGTATCACTGTCATTCCATGCAGCAAACATAAGCCACCTACTGGTGGCCTGGACGAAAGGACAGGTTGTACTCACAGCCATCAGGCAGCCCCTTCAAAAACAAGGATGAGACTCAGTTCTTCCACTGTAATGGGAGCCCCAGTACCTACAGCCAGCCAGGAGATCGTGTTGGAGGCACTGTCAGCTGTGGTCCCCAGCAATTGTAAACAATGTTTTCTTTCCAGGGTACCACGTGCATCCTGGAGACTGTACTTCTTACGTGGATGCCAGGCATTCACCTGCCTCCCTCCTGGAGATGTAGTGACGTGGACATTAGGAGTCATCTTCAAGATCCAGAAGTGTTTATGGAAACAAACCTCAGTGCTGCAAGGTGTTCAGGTAAGTTCACCCTTGCCAGGCCTGTTCTGGATGGTAGACTTGCACATGACTTCCCTTGTGCAACTGCTAATCATCCTGCCATACGTGGAGTGAGGCCTCCAGCCAGGTGGATTTCCACAGTGGACCCTCATGGTTCATAGGGTTTGTTCAACTTGGGGCGGGACCTCTGCGGGGCACAGTTAGGGCTGCCTGTGTAGTTTGACCTTATCCTGGTGCTCGGAGTCCTGTGAGTAGTAGCTCTGAAGAGGAAAGTTAGAAACTTACACTCAGCTAAAAATAACTCCATGCTTGTTTTGCTTTTGTGAAATATGCTTGCTGCACCTAGAAAAACAGAAAAACAGGATGACCTAACAATCAAATGTAACTTTAAGATGTTTTGCTAAAAAATGGAATGTTCTGCACCTGCTCTTGTAAGTTTCTGTTTGGAAAGTTCCATGGTCTGTAAACATGTGCACTATAAAAGTAAAGCTCACCCTGAGCTTGGGGCCCAGAACTTCGGAGCGTTAGCTCGTCTGGGGCCACCGGCTTAATAAACCTGAGTTCTCCAACACTCCGAGTGTGGTGTTTGGTTTCTTGATGGACCGATTTCTGCAACAGCCCTAGTGAAATGCTGTCAGAAGCAGTTTGAGTAGATTTGGTCTTAGCCTCTGTCAGATGAGTCAGCGTGGCTGATGGAGGACATATTCATGGGAAAATTTACCAGAAGCCAAGATGACTGCGTTGGATGGTGTCCCCCAATCCCCGCGAAAGATACATCCATGTCTTAGCCCCCAAAACCTAGAAGTGTGACCTTCTTTAGAAAAAGGTCTCTGCAAGGTAATTAAATGAAGGATCTTGAGATGAAATCCTCCCGCCTTATCAGATAGGCCCCAAATCCAGTGACAAGTCCTTATAAGGGGCAAATAGAGGAGAGAGAGAGAAAGAGGACACGGGAAGGTGAAGGCAGAGTGTGGAGGGACGCAGCCACAGCTCAGGTGCACCAGGACCTCCAGAGCTGGACAGGAGGAAGGCAGAGCCTTTGGAGGGAATGGGGCTGGGCCATCAGCTTGATTCCAGACTCCAGGCCTCTGTGTGGGAACAAGTTTATGTTGTTTTGAGCCACCTCATTTGTGGTCATTTGCTGGGGCCTTTCAGGAAACGGATACAACCGAGTTGAAATGAGGGTTGGCTATTGTTGGGACACAATTTCCCATGAGTATCTCATTTTTAAAAAGTGAAATATAGTTGATTTACAGTGTTGTGTTAGTTTCAGGTGTACAGCAAAGTGATTCAGTTATACATACATATTCTTTTCTATTATAGTTTATTATAAGATATTGAACGTAGTTCCTTGTGCTTTATGGTAGGTCCTTGTTGTTTATCTCATGATATTTTACATATAGTGTGTGTATGTTAACCCCAAACTCCTAATTTATTACTCCCCCATCACTTTCCCCTTTGGAAACCATAAATTTGTTTTCTATGTCTGTGAATCTATTCATTTTGTAAATAAGTTCATTTATACCTTTTTGTTTTTTAAGATTCCACATACAAGCAATATCTTATGATATCTGTCTGATTTACTTCACTTAGTATGATCATCTCTAGGTCCATCCATGTAGCTGCCAATGGCATTATTTCATTCTTTTTTGTGGCTGAGTAATATTCCCTTGTATATATGTACCACATCTTCTTTATCCATTCATCTGTCAATGGACACTTAGGTTGCTTCCATGTCAAGTATCTCATTTATGTGTATCTCACAAGGCAGGCACTGATTGCCCTTTGTCCTGGATTATCCTTTCAAGGATCAGCCTTGGATACAGTGTTTCCCTTCAGAGCCAAGAGCAGGATGATTACTGCCCCTTATAAAAGATTTGGGTTCCCAAAACTCAGGGCTTCTCTCCTGAAACACAGCCCACCGCATGTTCAGCCATCATCTGGCCCATCTCCATCACATGTGGGGTTCGGGGCTTGGGGGCCATGCAGAATGCCTTCGACAAATGCCTGACTGAATTCCATCGCCTCCCTTGAAATTCTCTAAAACATGAGAACCTCACTTGTCAGAGAAGCAGATCAATTGTAAAGAGGTTGATTTATTGTAACATTTTATATTTGTGTCAGTTAGGGAAGGGAAGCAGAGAGGAGAGAAATTTTTACTTTCGAAAAATCTGCTGAGTCAAGGAGTAGAGACGGGGCACATAGGAACGCAAGCATGTGTTGTTATCTTTGCAAAGTCACGTGGAGTCAAGTGTGCTCTCGTGAGAACAAATCATTCATACTTGTCCCCTCGAGTTAGATGGAGAGCTGATTTGTTGACAGCTCTTCTGCAGGTGAGAGACACATTCCTTTCCCAATGCCCCCACCAGCCCCAGAGAGCTGAGATAAGGAATCATATCGGGGCATGCTGAACTTTATAAAACGACTAATCGGTGTCCTTTGTGGTTAAACGTCATAAACGCATCCTGTCAGCAGTGCTGTCATCATGCAGCACTGGGCAGGAGGAAGGACCTGGAGGATGGGGTTGTTGGCGAGGGCAGGCTGCAGGCAGTGTGGACCGGAGGCTGTTCTGCACACCCTCCTTCCTGCCGAGCGCCTCGGCCAGGCTCTCCCTGCCTCCCCAGCCTCTGATACGTCATCAAAATGCACCTGCCTGGGACTTCCCTGGTGGTCCAGTGGTTAAGACCCTGCGCTTGCACTGCAGGGGGAACAGTTCAATCCCTGGTCTGGGAACTAGGATCCCACATGCTGCGCAGGCAGCGCAGCCCCCAAAACAAAAACATAAACAAAACACCTGTCCGGGAATTTCCGGATTGTCCCTGTTTACAAAGGAATACACTTCACGTCTCTTTCCTTGCTTCCTGAAAAGTCCCTCATGGAGAGCCCAGGATGCCCTGGTGGTAGCATCACAGCCCGAAAGCCACGGGCTGCAGCCTGGGACCCCTTCTTAGATGGGCTGAACTAAGACACACATGTCGGTGGGAGAAGGTCCAGATTGGGATCGTCCTGTACCTTCCCCCACTTTGGGGTTGGGGGAGGTGTGGACCCAGAGCTGCAGCTGCTCCCGCCTCGGGACCCTCCCCACTGCACCCCAAGCCCGCAGGACCCACTCCGGACACACCTGGTGACCCGCAAATCCTGTGCGCACCATGGCCAAGGGGGCGAGGGCTCCCGACCTCGGGAAAGACCCCAAGGCAGTGGAGGCCATGCCGGTGAGGGGAGTCTCTGTCCATCAGTCCTTCTACAGCAGAGACAGACTGACAGCTCTCAGCCAGCATTGGCGTCTCAGGAAAGGAGTCCCTGTGCTGTGCATCAAGACTCTTTCAGTCATAAGGGGCAGAAACCGGACTCAGACATGGATTCATTGAGTCAGTAATCAAAGTCCAGGGATGGAGTATACATCAGGCTCGGGAGACCCCAGTGAGGTCAGGACAGCTGCCTCCCCTCCTCTGCACACGGTTGGCATCCTTGTGTGGAGAGAGTTGGCATCTGCATCCCTGCTCAGTGTCTTAGTGCTGTAAGATGTAAGATGCAGGACAAGGGCTCTGTTCCAGCCTGGGTCACCCTCCCTCCCCCATTCGGGGGCCCAGGCCTGTGCAGTGATGGTCTCACATGCTACCTGGGTGAGGAATGCTGAGCCCCACTGGTGACCAGCTCCTTTGTAGGAAAGAGGGAGAGTGTGGGGCACAGGCCCTTGCAGACCTAGCAAGAGATGCCCGTTCCAAGGCCAGTGCAGACCCAGCTCTTCAGTAGCCGTGAACAAGCAGGTGCTTCCACAGCTAGACCCACAGCAGCTCGGGAGGTTCTGCACTTAAAGAACCACACAGCAGGCCTGGGTTGAGTCTGCTGATCGTTGGGGTTTTGGCCAATTCCTGCCACTGGTGTCTGGGGCAAGCACTTTCCACCGCAGATCCACCATCAAAGAGCGCTGAGTCCTGTGGAACTGAGTCCCTTATAAGCTTCAGGGAGGCGAGGGCCCTTTAAACACACTCCAATTCCTGTATCTTAGGCCACAGCTGTCAACAGCCTTCAGGACTGCAGAGAGCGATGTCATTCTGCCTCTCCCCACTCCTCGCCCCTGGCACATATCACTAACTAATCAGAGTACTCTTTCCCACCAAGCCGGAAGGGCCTCAGAATCCTCCTGGATAAAGCTCTCCAGGCACTCACTCCCTGGTGTGTGATGGGGATGCTGAGGTGAGGCCCACGTGCTATCCCTGTGCTGTGGTCACAAGCCAATTAGAAATAGCCTCTTTCTATTATGCCTCCCTCTGCAGAAGGAGGACCTGTGTGCAGTTTCCAGTGGTCAGTTGCATCTAGACCACACCAGGTGAAAAAGCAGCATGGGTCTGTGCTCCTTGGGGGATGTGGCAGGGGCTGAGCTTTGTGGACAAGACTCTCTTACCAAGGCATCCTGTAAAAAATGCACATTAGAATGATATGGAACCTTCCAGGCATGGCCGCATATTCAAGGTAATAGGTACCAATGGATATTTTCTAACAGTCAATGTACATAGAATCTTTCCAGATTGTCTTGTTTAAGCACGAATAAACTGAAACAACAATACAGGGACCATAAAAATTGTAAAGTATAAACAGCATGGCCCTGAAGATAAAGAATAAGATTAGACTTTAGAGAAGATATACTATAGGAAAAGTGGAAGCCAGCCTTGGAAACCAGCTTGTATGTGATCTCAAACAAGTATATGAAAATACTAACTTTACAAAATGATATGGAAGATACAGATGAGCAATGGGTAAGGATGCAGTCTGAGACAAAGACAGAGCTGGATTAAAAGATTAAAACAAAATCAAAATGCTTATGAAGGCAACACAGAGCAGAATTGACCATGTAGAAAACTGAATTTGCAATGTAACACAAATTTAAGAATCTTTCCAGAAACAAGAAGCATGAGTTCGAAGGACACAGATGACTTGAACAAGACAATTAACAAACTTCAGTTAATGGAGAGATACACAAACCTGCACTAGGTCCGGGTAGTTTTATAAATGAGTTCTGTCAAACGTTTAAGGAATCTTTATTATGTGTACATACATCGTCTTAGAGAATAGAGAAAAGAGTTTCCCTAACTCGCAAGACTACAAATATTCTCAGTGTCAAAACTAGACAAGAATAGTAGTAGAAAAGAAAGTCATTGGCCCATGTTACTAATAAACATAGATTTTACAAATTCACCATAAAATTTGAGTAAATCAAATCCAGCAGAGTATAAAATAATAATACATCATGACCAATGCAAAGAGGTAGCACATTTGAACATTAGAATGTCTAATATAATTCAATACATCAGCAGATTAAAGAAGTAAACCATCTCAGTAAAGCAGACGATGCACTAGATACAATTCAGCGTCCATTATCATTTATGAAAAGAGAAGTTTAGTCAACTAAGACTGGATCAGAGTTACTTTAAAATGGCAAAGACTATCAGTGAAAAATCTACATCACACATGATACTTAATGTTGAAATGGTAAGTCATTCCTTTTGTAAATCAGGTACAAAAATGCCAACTCTTAGCACATCTATTCCACGTTGCACTGGCAATCTCGTTCTTAGCTGCACAGCAAGACGAGGAAAACAACAGCAGGGATAGGGCCTAGAAGGAAGATGCCCAACTCTCATTCACAGATAACATTAGTTTCTACATAGATGAGCCAGGAGAACCCATGGAAAGATTATGAAAGTGTGTGAGACGCATTGTATGTTACACATCAGGATGCGCCCGTGTGTTTAGTGAGTAACAGCCCAGGCTTCCCTCTGCCAGGACTGAGCTCCACGCAGAGTCCAGAGCAGTGAGTAGAAGGCCCATGAGGAGGAGGAGGCAGGCAGTTACACAGGATGCTGATAAAGCAGTGATTATTCCAGGGGAGAATTCGAGATGGCAGCAGGAGCCTCTGATCCTTTGCAAAGAGAGCCAAGGGATCCAATAAATCTTCCCCAAAGAATTGAACTATGAACTGCGGTTTCACAGCTGCAAGGCAGTGGGGGGGGGGAGGGGGGCGGTTCCCACGGGGAGCATGCATCTGGGTGTGCGGAGCTGGGTGTGGGAGACGCAGGGGACGTTGCAAGCGCTGAGGGGAAGGGCCTTAGAAGCCAGGGCGAGTGGTTCGAGCCTTATCCCAAGGGCAGTGGAAGCTGTCCATGGCCTTTCGGCAGGTTGCATTTCAGAAAACTGCCCTGGATGGAGTGTGATGAGTGATGTGTACTGGGGAGGGCTGTGCTGGGCTGAAGCCACGGAGACTGGGTGGAGGGCCTCTAGGGAATGACCCAGGCCGGGCCAGGGTGGCCTGTGCAGCAAAGGCCAGAAGGAGTCGGATGGACGCAGCGTGAGGGAAGAAGGACATTCAGGTTTCTGGCCAGCATGTGCTGAAGACTGGAAGGAAGTACACCCGCATGTTAAAGTTACCTATTAGCTGTGAAATGAGGAATGACTTTCATGTTCTTCATGACAGTCTGCATTTCCCAGTTTTCTATAAAGCATGCATTGCTTTCACCATCAAGGAAAGGTGATGAGGCACTCTTTCCTCGTTCCTAACGTCCACTCTTAGGGCTTGGCTCCCTTCCGGGAGAACCGCTGTGACCCCTACTCACAGAAAAACGGGTTGGCCACATGCTGTTCTCCCATGTGAAATCTTTCGCTTTTTGGCGGTGGTTTCTGATGGCACTTTGTAATCCCGAGGGACTGCATGGCTTGGAGGCTAGCACGTGGTATGAAAACGTGGGGGGAGCCCAGGCTTGGCAGAAACGGGGACCCGCACTGCTTACCAGCTCAGTGGTCTTGGGAGAGTCACCTGACTGCTCTCGGTGTCAAGTGTAATAATGGGGGTGAAGCGCTGGTTCATCAGCATGCAGAGTTAGCAGTGCTGTGGCCTGGCCCACAGGTCAAGGTCAGGCTCCTTTCCTGGCACGGAGGCCCTTGAACAACCTGCCTCTTCAAGGACATAAGTGTCACCTTCTCACCCTCCACTCCTTACGAAGTGCCCCCAGCACCACCCTGCACTCTCAACCCCTGTAAAAGGTGTATTTGCACATGGAGTATTTGCAGACAGAGGCGGTGGTGCATGCACTCTCAAGAGGAGGCCCGGTAGTCTAAAGGACTGTGTGTCCTTTCATCCCGTGCATTTCCCATTTGTCCTGAGTGACCATGTCCTTTGCTGAGCTCAGCGTCAGGACCTCAGACCCACGTAGTCTGCTCAATCCTGGTGGACTGTGGATCTGATCCCCTGGGGCTCAGACCTCGGACAAATGACCTCTCCCTGAACTTCCGTTCTCATGTGTAAACTGGAAGTGATATCACCTCATGGTGATGAGGAATCATATTCATAAAGTGACTGGCCTTCCCATAGCAGGTGCTCAATAAATCAGCACCAGGACTCCAGAGGTGCTGTAGTGATGTGCCTGTGATTTTGTATTTTCTAAAAATAAGCAAAAATACATTATTGTCATCAATATGACTGGCATTTTGGTGATGGAGAAATATAGATTTATATTTAAAATCGTTTTACATATTTTTAGTTTACAATTTTCTGGGCCCAGTCTATGTAATTCTTTCAGAAATTCACTGGATTTAACCCAAGTAAAGGTCAACTGGTCAATCAAGACAAGAAGTCCCCCAAATCTGTAGCATCTGCTGAATAAGTGATCTAAGAGAAAACATCCTTTCAGCCATTACTCCTCTCAACCCATTTTTAGTTCAAACTAGGTGTTTAGATGAGACAGATGATACTCGGCAAAGCTTGGGTGGGGAGGAAAGGTGGACCGTTAACAACCAGCGGAAACTCATCTGTCAGCCTCATCCCTTCTGGGCCAAGGATGACATGGCCTTCAATTAACAGGTCTCTGGGGAAGTACAGAGTAAAGAACTGCACAGTGTAAATAAATGCAAAATGCTTCTTTAAAGTGATATTAAGATTAAGTTTCACGCTTTCAAACATCCAGACTGTGAGTGGGGTCTCAGAACTTGCAGAAGCCGCTTCCCACCTTGGGATAAGAAAGTGTCACCAGCAGCAGCAGTCAAAGTGCTTCCAAGGCCCGGGAATGCCACAGCCGTGGAGGGAGATGGAGGACCAGGAACGCAGGGGAAGGGCCAGGGCTTCATTTGTCAATTGGCCTTTGGGGGAAGCTAGCATTTCTTTGCCCTTTTCTAAGACTGAGGAGGCAAAATTCCATTGTCCATTATCTCTAGAATTCTGGCAAGAATGGTGTCCTGGGGGCATTTGTGGAGCCTGGCTCATGTGGACCTTCAGGCTGGAAGCAGGTCCACACAGGACAGAACTACACAGGCACAGGCCATGAGAGAAAACCCCAAAGATGTGATCTTTCCTGCTTTAGCAGCAATCTTTCGGGGGTTCCCTCTCCCAGGGATGGGCTCAGCCTTATCTCAAGGCAAAATAATTTCTTTCTCTGTCTGCTTGGAAAGCCCTGTGAAAAATAAGTGGAACTATTGACATGGCTGTGTTAATCTCATTCTTATTTTCCTGAGCCCTGTGGGTTCTCTGGCCTGTAACCTACTTGGGTAATTTCAGGAAATTATTCCACTTTTAATTCTTTTTCTGCTTTCTGATGTCTTCCTTTGGCATTTAAGAAAATAATTCATTTACAAACAAGAATGGTTTGCAGATAGCCTTTTTCCCAGAGGAGAAATTTCCAGAATAGACTATAAATAAAGATAATCAGGTGCACTGTTTCCCAGGATTTGATATGTTTGGGGGACTTTACATAGAGCTTTTAAGACCCTCCCGACTATCACTCCTATTTTTCGTCTCACCTCTATTTTTAGGGTTGGAAGGGTGAGGACACTTGTCCGTAAAAATGAAACTGGATCCCTGAGAACTGAGTGTCAGCGGATCTCCAGGAGGACACACTCTGGCAGGAACACGCTGGTCACGTGCTCGGCAGAGAGTCCGAGGCCTTTGGCTGCAGGTCCAGGGAGGAGTTGCTGCCCTGGAGCCAGGACCCTGAGCAGCAGGAGCCATGTGCACTTTGGACCCCCTGGGAGATGTCGCTGAAGTTCAAGGTGGGCCCATCCAGGAGCCTCTGTGGGACTCATGTGTTCCCTGCTAGAACTCCAGAAGCCCATGCTCCTCTCCGGCTCAGTGAATTTCCGCATATTCCCATTCTGGGCTTCAGTTTTAACAGAAGAATTGGCACAGTATGGAAATTCCTATACTTCACTGCAAGAGAAGCATTTGTGCAGACTTTATGCATTTATGAGCTGGAAAACCACGTAAATTATTTACATTTCTTGGGTGAGACCTGAAGTCGGAAGATGACATGTACGTGCATCAGAGGCCCCGGGGAGGGTCCTTCCGCTTTGATGTCTCTTTGCTTTACCACATCATGAATGGACAAAGGGACCAGGATGTTTAAAAAACACAGGCTTTAGGGACAAATGCGGCTCTACTGCTTATCAACTGTGTGATGTCTGGGAAGTAATTTCCTTGGGCTCACCTGTTTCTTGGAGATAATGACACAGAATCTCCTTAGGTTGTCCTGAGGATCACCTAGTAACAGTACATGCCTTGGTGGGCAGTCAATAAAGATTAGGTTCCTTTCTTTACCCCAAATTGTGACCCAACAGCTCTGGAAGATGTTATTCCAGCCTGTTCATCAAGCATAAAATGAAAACCACATGAACCTTTCTGAACACTGTTGATGCACAAGAGACAAAGATACTTCCCCATCCTGCTCTCAGTGTGCTGAGAACAGTGAGGGATAGCTAGACACTCTAAATATACAGAAAACACAACCCAATAGCGAAAGACAACCAATTATCCAGAATATATAAAGAACTCCTACAACTCAACAACAAAAAGACAGCCCAATTTTTTTTCAAATGGGCAAAGATCTGAATAGATGTTTCTCCAAAGAAGACGCCAATAAGCACAGGAGAAGATGCTCAGATTCACTGGCCACCGGGGAAACACAAACGAAAATCACAGTGAGACACACTTCCCATCCATGAGAATGTCTGTGATTAAAAGACAGATAATAACACGTGTTGGAAAGGATGTGGATAAATCGGTACCCTCAGACACTGCTCATGGGAATGTAGCATGGTGCGGGGACTTTGGAAGATAGCACGGCATTTCCTGGAAAGGTTAAATATAAAGTCACTCTATGACTCAGTAATCCCACTCCTAGGTAAGTACTCAGGAGAAATGAAAACACGTCCACACAAAAACTTGCACGTGAATCTTCATAGCAGCATTATTCAAAACAGCCAGCAGTGGAAACAGCCCATTTGTCCCTCAACTGATGGATGGGTAAGGAAAACATGGTTACCCATCTAAGGGAATATTCTTTAGCAGTAAAAAGGAGTGAAGTACTGTGATACATGCTGCAGCATGCATGAAACTTATACTAAGTGAAAACTCTGCAATCAATGAAAGATCACATATTGTGTAATTCTGTTTATATGAAATGTCCAGCATACATACATCTATATCGACAGGA
Organism: Hippopotamus amphibius kiboko; assembly: GCF_030028045.1. Lineage (NCBI taxonomy): Eukaryota > Metazoa > Chordata > Mammalia > Artiodactyla > Hippopotamidae > Hippopotamus > Hippopotamus amphibius. The sequence goes on from NC_080187.1 coordinate 107,464,237, forward strand.
AGTAGATTAGTGTTCGTCTAGGGCAGAGTTCAGGGGGTTGGGGGGAGGGGAGTGTGTTATTTGCCCAGGGCTGCCATACCTGGGTGGCTTAGAACAGATATTTATCCTCTCACAGTTTTGGAGGCTACAAGTCCGAGATCCCTGCTGTCAAGGGCCCTGCTCCCCCAAAGGGCCTAGAGAAGAAGATTCTAGGAGGGGAAGATGCCTTCCTTACCTCATGTAGTGTCTCGTTGCCTGCAGTCCTTGGCTTTCCTGAGTTTGTAGAAGCATCATTCCAGCCTCTGTCTCTCTCTTCCCCTGGCCTTCACCCCTGTGTGTCTGTGTCTCTGTGTCCAAACTTCCCTCTTTTTCTAAGGATACCAGATACTGGGTTTCAGGCCACTTGAATCTAGTGTGACCGCATCTTAACACGATGGCATCTGCAAAGACCCTGTTTCCATATTAGGTCACCTCCCCAAGCTCCAGGGGTTAGGACTCGAACATACTGTCTCTCAGGGGACATGATGCAACCCATGACATGGAGAACCGGGTGGTTACTGCTCACAGGTCCAGCATTTCTTTGGGGGAGTATGAAGATGTTATAGAATTGTGATGGTGGTTGCTAAAAACTGTGGAATTGCACTCTTTACATAGGTGCATTGTATGGTATGTGAATTCTCTCTCGATGAAGCTGTTATTAAAAAACACACCCAGCTCCTGCCCTCCTGTGGTTCGTGGTCCAGTTAGGGACACCAGTTTGCTCGTGTGGAGCAAGTGAACAACACAAGTCACTGCGGAATGAGGTCTAGTTACCAAATGATGTTGATGATGTAGGTGCTTAGAAAGAGGGCGATGCATGAGAGCAGCACGGCCTCCGAGGAAAACCTCGGAGACAAGGCGTGAGTCAAAGCAAGCTGGCAAGGCCAGGAGGATTTACGTTCCTTCTCTGGGGATTTAGAACGGCTTGGAATCCCCCCTTTGCCTGCAGGTGTCTACACAGCCCTTCTGCCCCGAACACTCCTTCCTCTCACCCTTCTTGTGGGGGTGCCTCGGGTCCCTGTCAGAGGCTGGTCCTGGTAAGTGCCCCCCACACTTGGCAAGGACCCCACTGCCCCTGTGGTGCTGGGGTCCCTGGGCAACGGGTGCAGGGAGGGCTGACGGGGGCAGCCTTGGTAGGCAGTAGGGCAGAGCAGACCCAGGGGTCTGGAGGGCGTCTGGTGGCTCCTATGAGGACAGAAAGGGGTTCATTTTCCTGGGAGTGTAAATAACTGGTTTTGCTTCCATTTCTGAGCTCTGTGTGGCTCAGGGGTGATTTTCTTCCTGGTGTGGCAGATAGCTGTGGGCCCAGCTCGAGGCTGTGGGTGCACCTGAGAGGTGTACTGGTACCTATCTGTCTGCAGTTCCACAGGCCACAGCAAGGGCAGAAGGGAGTCCTGTTTGTTACAGCGCCTCCACGACAAGGCCCAGTTCAGACAGCATAGTGGCCCTCAGTAAGTGTTTTATTTTTATTTTTATTAACTTTTCAAATTTTATTTTTTATTTATTTTTTGGCTACATTGGGTCTTCATTGCCGCACATAGGCTTTCTGTAGTTGCGGCACGCAGGCTTCTCATTGTGGTGGCTTCTCGTTGCAGAGCACAGGCACTACACACACAGGCTTCAGTAGTTGTGGTGCACGGGCTTAGTTGCTCCGAGGCATGTGGGATCTTCCCAGACCAGGGCTCGAACCCGTGTCCCCTGCATTGGCAGGTGGATTCTTAACCACTGCACCACCAGGGAAGCCCCAGTAAATGTTTTATTACATGAGTGTATTATTCAGTTTATGTCTAGCTCTTAGGCACTGATTTTTGTTTCACTTAATACACTTGCTTAATACTGTCTTACTTTCTGGAGAAATTATTGTAGAACATTGTGGACGTAACTCTTGATAGAGAACAGTTTTCATACATTGTACAAAGGTCAAGCAAAGGGAAGATAATACAGTAATAATCACTTTAAGTAATGCTGTTAACATTACCTAAGGCCATCATCATTGTATTACATAGGACGTTTTTATATCATAAATTCCCTTTTCTTCCAAGAAAAATATGGGCATATTTTATAGCAAACAACATATAAGACGGGTCAGGGAGTCTCAAATCTAACTGAGCCTTAGAATACCTGGTGTGTCTGTGTACAATGCAAATTCCTGGGCCCCACCTCTAGTGATTCTGTTGAGGGGCTCAGGAATCCCTGTGGCTCACAAACACCTGCAGTGATGGTGACGCAGGTGGTCCCCAGATCACACCTCGAGAAAAACTGCAACAGAATCCAAAGCTGGACATCAATGTCAAAGAGAAGAAAGCATATAAAAATGGTAACTGAAAGTGTCACAGCAGTGACTGTAATTTTTAAAACATTTTATTGAAGTATAGTTTATTTACAATGTTGTGTTCATTGCTGCTGACCGTAAAAGATGAGATGATTGTCATTTTTGCAAGTGGCTTTCAATGTCAGAACAAGAAAATGGCTTACAAATAGGGCATCAGTATTTTATTAATTTTTATTAATGTATAGTTGATTTACAGTGTTTTGCTCATTTCTGCTGTACAGCAAAGGAACTCAGTTATACACATATATACATTCTCTTTTCATAGTCTTTTCCATTATGATTTATCCCAGGATATTGAATATAGTTCCCTGTGCTCTACAGTAGGACCTTGCTGTTTATCCATCCTGTATATACTAGTTCACATCTGCTAACCCCAAGCTCCCAGCCCAACCCTCTTCCACCCCCCGCCCCCTTGGCAACCACAAGTCTGTCCTCTATGTCTGTGAGTCTGTTTCTGTTTCGTAGATAGGTTCATTTGTGTTGTATTTTAGATTCTACATATAAGTGGTATCATGTGGTATTTGTCTTTCTCTTCCTGACTTCCTTCACTCAGTATGATAACCTCTAAGTCCATCCATGGACTACAAATGGCATTATTTCATTCTTCTTCATGGCTGAGTAATGTTCCATCGTGTATATATACCACCTGTTCTTTATCCATTCATCTGTCAGTGGACATTTAGGTTGCTTGCATGTCTTGGCTATTGTGAATAGTGCTGCTATGAACATAGGGGTGCATGTATCTTTTTGAATTATAGTTTTGTCTGGATATTTGAGTGGCTGTAATATAGCTTACGTTTATTTTGAGGTTCTTAGCAACTCTTACCAAAAAAAAAGACAGAGATGATAATTCACATGGCTCTTATGATTGGAAAAGTGAAAGTGTACTATTCCTTAGGAGAAAGTGTTTTTTCTAACACTACACACTAGAATATTTTTGTAAGTGGTCTTCACAGAGGAGAGGCCCAGGTTCGCTGGCAGGGGGCCTGGGGGCTGCTTGCTGAGTGGGGGGCTGGCACCTGTGGCTGTATCTCAGGGACACAGTGCCGAGAGCAACAGTAAGGCCACATGCAGATAAGTCCTGTGCAATAAATATTTACCTGCCGTTTACTATATGCCAGCAAACTACTCCAGCAAACACTGGTGCAATGGGGAGGAAGAGGCCGATGGCCCAGTGACACAGGAGCTGAGCTGGCATCTGGCCAGCAGCTGGACAGAGTGCAAGTGTGAGGAGCAGCAGAGCAAAGGGTGGAGACTGACACGGGGAGCTGGGTATGTGGGTCTGGGCTCAGCTCACAGAGTCAGGGGCCAGAGAGTGGCCCACATGCTGACGTCAGCGTGACCCGCCTTCCACAGGAGCTTGGTTCCCGATCAGGGCGTAAGAAAACATGACATTGAATCAAATTTAGTCCTGCGAAAATCTTTATATTGTCCATATAATAAAGTGTACATAGGGACTTCCCTGGTGGCGCAGTGGTTAAGAATCCACCCACCAATGCAGGGGGCACAGGTTCGACCCCTAGTCCAGGAAGATCCCACACGCTGTGGAGCAACTAAGCCCGTGCACCACAACTGCTGAGCCTGTGCTCTAGAGCCTGTGAGCCACAACTACTGAGCTCATGTGCTGCAACTACTGAAGCCTGAACACCTACAGCACGTGCTCTGCAACGAGAGAAGCCACCACAATAAGAAGTCTGCACACTGAAATGAAGAGCAGCCCCCACTCTCTACAACTACAGAAAGCCTGCACACAGCAACAAAGATCCAATGCAGGCAATAAATAAAAATAAATAAATAAATAAAATTTAATAAATAAATAAATAAATAAAGTGTACGTATATCCAACACAGGAAGAACTATGTAGTATGTGGTACACAGAGCATGTGCCAAATGTGATTTTCATTTATTTTAGGTTACGTAATTTAAACACTTTCCCTCTTCCTCCCCACTGCCCCAGCATAAGTGTTCACTTCACATAAATTAAAATCACAAACAATGAGATGGCACTGAAATGAGTGATGCCCTCAATAGAATTCCTCTTTTTTTGGCAACAAGTACAAGGGTGAGTCAAAAATTATCTGCACTCTGGCTGTAGAATTTATTTTAATTAACTTTTAGAAAAGACAAATACATCATTTTTCAACATAACCTCCTTGCTTTTCAGTACACTTTGTCCTTTGTCCATCTCTCAACAAGCTTTCATATTCCCTCATTAAAAAATGTTTTCGGCTGCACTGTGAGCCACGAAAGCACCACTGTCTTCACTTCTTCATCAGGAGTGAATCTTCGTCCTCACAGGGCTGCTTTCAGAGCACCAAGCAGGTGAAAGTCCGATGGAGCAAGATCAGGACTGTAGGGAGGATGCTTTAACACCTCAAAATGAAGTTTTTGCAGAGTGTCGACAGTGTGGGCAGAAGTGTGTGGATGTGCATTGTCATGTGAGATCACAGCACCCTTGGATAGCAGTCCTCTACGTTTAATCTGAAATTTAAGCTTCAGCTCTTCAATAAGCATCTTAATGTAACAAGCCCTGTTGATTGTCCTGTCCACACGCTCCCTGAAACCTGAACCTCACAGCGTTGTGTGGGGTCCTCCCTTTTCAGTGCTGACAGCTCACGGGGACCCCACTCTGCTCAACAGTGGAGATAGACCAGCTCCTTTCAAGCTAATCCATGAATGGACTTCCCAGACAGTGCTGTCCCGAGAGCCTGAGATTATAGAACATCAGGCTCACAGACACTTGAAACCATCAGAGCACAATTGTGTTATATTCATGCTTCTTCACACAGATTTTCCAAGTGTAGCATTGTCCTGCTCTGACAGTGAAGGGTACTGTTAACTGGGATTTGTCTTCTATACGAGGTTTGCTTTATTATTTCATTTGAGGAGATTATGGCCTCAATTAGCTTTCACACTTGTGTGTTTTTACCAAGTTTGAAATATGCACACAGGTTGGCTGCCTTTGAAGTCAATTTGCTGAGCCCACCGAACGGGTTGGATTACTGTGGCGTCTGCTGGGAGGTGCTCCTGGGGTCTGTACAGACAAGGCTTCTGGTCCAGTCTTAAGGCAGAGTCTTGGTGGTTAATCTATACACACATGAGACCAGTGCACCCCAGCAGGGGTGGGTCTTGTCAGAAGTGATGTGGGTGGTTGTAAAGCTCTAAGAATCTTTCTGAGATGTCCTTACTTGTTTCAAAGGCTTTGTGACTGGGATGTGACTCCAGTCTGTCTGTAAAGTGGTAACCCCTCGGCGCGCATGCATTGAGCTTTGATAGCCCTGGAAACACCAGATTAAATTGGGTTCTTACAGGGCAGACAGGGCCCCTGAAGCTACTTGCGAGGGGCGCAGGATCCTCGGAGGTGGGGCTTCCTATGGACCCACCTGCATCTCCCCTGAAGGGGAAGTGTGGGCCTGAGTCAAACACTTGGTGCCCTTTCTTTGCCGCTTCTGCCACTAGGTCCTTTATACACTAGTTCCTTAAGCCTGGTGACGTGTGTAAGACCCCATTCCTCCCATGGATCAAGAAGCTGAGGTCTAAGCAACAGGCCTGAGGTCACTGGTCTGGCAGGTGGCAGAATTCAGACCTGGGACTGTCTCCCCCATAGCCTCCCAGCCTGCCATCCCGGGGATAATAGAAGAAAATTTATAATCACCTTAATAATTCTTATGAAAAACTACATGTAAAACCTTATCTTTGTGTTTGTGTGTGTGTAGATACGTACATGCTTATTGCTTGTTCTGCAAAGTTTTTCCATCAGATTGTACTCAGGTGAAGGACCTTCACTCCAAACTCGCTTTTCCTCTAGGTCTTTCACAAATTGAAAAGCTAGATGTAAGAATCACTGGTCCAAAGACAGAGAGCATATGATACCACTTACATGTGAAATCTAAAAAAACGGGTGCAAGTGAACTTATTTACAAAATAGAAGTAGAGTCACAGATGTAGAAAAAATCTTATGGTTACCAGGGGAAAGGGGGGAGGGATAACTTGGGAGATGTGGATTGACGTACACACACTATTATATATAAAATAGAAAACTACTAAGGACCTACCGTATAGCACAGGGAACTCTACTCCGTACTTTGTGATGACCTATATGGGAATAAAATTTTTAAAAAGAGTGGGTACATGTATGTGTATAATTGATTCACTTTGCTGCACACCTGAAACTAACCTAACGTGTATCAACTATACTCCAATAAAATTTTTTAAAAATCATAACAAATGTTAAAAAAAAACCCACCAGTCCAATGTGGATCAGAACACACCATTTATACCAATAAGGAGTTTTCATGTAATACATGGTTTTAATATAATAAATGGCTGAGTAGGTCTTCCAGGAGCTGTGCTGGAGAATGTGGCTGGGAACTGGAGTCTGCTGGCGTCTCCTGTCCCTCCTGAGAGCTAGACCTCGCGGGCCACTCAGCCTCCCACAGCACAGCCATGAGAAGCTAAAGCTGGCCTCATCCTACCACCTGCCAGAGAGGCGGAAGAGGAGGCGGTACAGACACACTGGGGACAGGAGGGGACAGAGAGGTCACAGGCTGTCTGGTGACCAGTAGGCCCGAGAGAGCCCCTGGCTGGGTTGCCTGGGACCTGGGACTCATAACCCCGTCTCCTAGTGTGGGCTGGCCCACGGTGCCCCTCCCTGGGCAAGGACAGCAGCTGTGCTCACTCCGCACCCACTCCACACAGGGAACAGCAAATCCTGTCCTGCGGGAGACGTGAGCACAGAGGCTCAGTGTTCTTGAGCATCTGAGCTGTGCCCAGATTCCAGAAATAAATGAGAGGCTTTGAGCCAAGACCGGGTCACGGCGACAGTCTCGTTATCCCAGCAAGCTGCTCGCGCCCGGAACGCGTCAGGCCTGGTGAGCTCCGCCCGGAAGCAGGCGGCATCACCTCCTCACAGCCGTGATTTTTATATACATTTACACCAAACAAATATGAAGAAAAATACCAAGTTTTCCTTAGCATTTGCTTAATATAAATCTACATTTGTAGTGTGAATCTATATTGTTTGCTCTTTTTAAAAAAAATTTATTTGTTTATTTATTTATTGGCTGCATTGGGTCTTTGCTGCTGCACACGGGCTTTCTCTAGTTGCAGCCCCTTACAAGTGGGGGCTACTCTTCCTTGTGGTGCACAGGCTCCTCATTTTGGTGGCTTCTCTTGTTGTGGAGCATGGGCTCTAGGTGTGCAGGCTTCAGTAGTTGCAGCACATGGGCTCAGTAGCTGTGGCTCACAGGCTCTAGAGTGCAGGCTCAATAGTTGTGGCTCACAGGCTTCGTTGCTCCGCAGCATGTGGGATCTTCCAGGACTAGGGCTCGAAGCTGTGTCCCCTGCATTGGCAGGTGGATTCTTAACCACTGCGCTACCTAGGCAGTCCCCCAGTTTGCTCTTAAATTCCCTTTTTTTTTTGCTGTGAAATACAGTGCTGTTTTGGAAAGTATTATACAAAATGACCCAAGAACATTATTTTACTCCTTAGTTTACGCTGACTTGCACAGCCTTCAAGCGTGTGTGTCGACAGAGCAAACACTGGTGTCACAGCCACCACCAAGCTACAGGAGCTCAAGGAACATTTTTGGTTTTGTATTTTATTTGTGTAGTGATACCGTTTTTTATAGTAATTACAAACGTTCATCGTTCCCATTACTGGTTTGATGCTTAAGCGTACTTTTCCCATAGCACGGCGCATTACTTCCGTTCAGCCACACGTAGCTGACACCTCACCATGGGCTGGCACTGTCCTCTGTCCTTAACTCACTCAGACCTTTAAGGTACTTGCTATTATTAGCATCACTTCACAGCTGAGGAAACCAAGGCAAGTAAAACACTGGAAGCCTATTATGCTTTTATGCCAAGAGATGGGGATATAGTCTATATTTTACACACACAGACCTTTTCCTCGTAAGCCAAAATTGTGCGTCTTGTGTGTGTCAAATAGACTTTACTTCCCTTTTCTCCCTGCCCCCACACGTGCATAGCACCCCCCACCCTGTTATCAACATCCCCCACCAGATGGTACACTTGCTACAATTGATGAAGCTACATTAGCACATGTAGATATGACCCAGAAGTCATAGTTTACATTGCCACTCACTCTTGGTGTTGTGATTTATATGGGTTTGGACAAATTGATAATGACATGTGTCCATCATTATATTGTATCATACAGAGTATTTTCACTGCCCTAAAAAACCTCTGTGCTCTCCCTCTTCATCCCTCCCTCCCCCAACCCCTGGCGATTCCTGATCTCTTTATTGTCTCTGTAGTTTTGCCTTTTCTAGAATGTCACATAGTTGGAATCATACAATATGTAGCCCTTTCAGATTGGCTTCTTTCACTTAGTCATATGCATTTAACATTTTCCATGTCTTTTCATGGCTTGATAACTCATTTCTTTTCAGCACTGAATAATATTCCATTGTCTAGATGGACCACAGTTTATTTATCCGTCACCTACTGAAGGACATGTTAGTTGCTTCCAAGTTTTGGCAATTATAGATAAAGCTTCTATAAACTATTTGTGAAGGTTTTTGTCTGGATGTAAATTTTCAACACATTTGGGTAAATATCAAGGAGCACGATTGCCAGATCGTGTGGTAAGAGCATGTTTAACTTTGTAAGAAACCACCAAACTCTCTTCCAAAGTGGCTGTACCATTCTGCATTCCCACCAACAATGAATGGGAGTTCCTGTTGCTCCACATCCTCAACAGAATTTGGTGTTTTCAATGTCCCAGTTTTGGGCTATTCTAATATATGTGATATTTCATTTTTATTTTAATTTGCATTTCCCTGATGACACATGATGTAGAGCATTTTTTCATATGCTTACTTGTCATCTGTATATCTTCTTTGGTGAGGTGTGTGTTAAGGTCTTTGGCTTATTTTTTAATTGGGTTACTTGTTTTACTATTGTTGAGTTTTAAGGGTTCTTCATACATTTTGCATAATAGTCCTTTATCAGCTATATCTTTTTTTTTCTTCAGATCTTTATTGGAGTCAGATATGTCTTTTGAAAATATATTCTCCCAGTCTGTAGCTTGTCTGTTATTCTCCTGATGGTATCTTTTGCAGAAGAGAAATGTTTATTATAATTAAGTCCATCTTATCAAGTTTTTCTTTTGTGCTATTGGTATTATATCTAAAAAGTCATCACCAAACCCAAGGTCATTTGATTGTTCTTGTATGTTCTCTTCTAGTTTTATAGTTTTGCATTGTACAGTTAGGTCAGTGATCCATTTTCAATTACTTTTTGTGGAAACTTTAAAGCTTCTGTCTAGATAATTTTTTTGCCTGTGGATGTCCAGTTGTTCCAGCATTGTTTGTTGAAGAGACTGTCTTTGCTCCGCTGCACTGTCTTTGCTCCTTTGTCAAAGATTAGTTGACTCTGTTTATAGGCTCTCTATTCTATTCCACTGGTCTGTTCTTCTGTTCTTCCACCAATACTTCACTGTCTTAATTACTATAGCTTTATAGTAAGTCTTGAACTGCAATAGTGTCTTTTCCTTCACATTGTATTTGTTGTTCTGGGTCTTTTGCCTCTCCATGTAGACTTTATTTTTTATTTTTTAAATTGTTTTTCTTTTATTTATTTATTTATTTATTGGCTGCATTGGACCTTCGTTGCTGTGTGCGGGCTTTTTCTGGTTGCGGAGAACGGGGGCTACTCTTTGTTGTGGAGCACAGGCTTTTCATTGCAGTGGTTTCTCTTTTTGTGGTGCATGGGCTCTAGGTGTGCAGGCTTCAGCAGTTGTGGCACACGGGCTCAGTAGCTGTGGCTTGCAGGCTCTAGAGTGCAGGCTTGGTAGTTGTGGCACGTGGGCTTAGTTGCTCCATGGCATATGGCATCTTCCCAGACCAGGGCTTGAACCCATGTCCCCTGCACTGGCAGGCAGATTCTTAGCCACTGATCCACAAGGGAAGTCCCATGTAGACTTTAGAAACAGTTTGTCAATATTCACAATATAACTTGCTGGGAGTTTAATTGGGATTGCCTTGAATCTATAGGTAAAGTCGGAAATAACTGACATCTTTACTATGTTGAATTTTCCTACCTATGAACATGGATTATCTCTTCATTTCTGTAGTTCCTCTTGATTTCTCTCATAAGAGTTTTGAAGTTTTCCTCATATAGCTCTTGGAAATATTTTTTTAGATTTATATTGATATTTAAGTATTCCATTTTGGGGGGTGCTAATGTAAATTGAATTGTGTTTTTAATTTCAAATTCCATTTGTTCATTTCTGGTATATAGAAAAGCAGTTGCCTTTTGTATATTAACCTTGTATCCTGCAACCTTACTGCAGTAACTGATTAGTTTCAGGAGTTTTCTTGTCAATTCTTTTAAATTTTCTACATAGATGATCACGTCAACTGCAAACAAAGATAGTTTTATTTCTTCCTTCCCAGTCTGTACACCTTTTATTTTATTTTCTTGTCCTGTTGCATTAGCTAGGACTTCTAGTATGATGCTGAAAATGAATGGTAAGATGGGACCTCCTTGCCTTGCACCTGATCTTAGCCAGAAAGCTTCAAGTTTCTCACCATTAAGTGTGATGTTAGCTATAGGATTTTGTAGATGTTATTTATGAAGATGAGGAAGTTCCCCACTATTTGTGGTTTACTGAGAGTTTTTATCATGAATGGGTGTTGTATTCTGTCAAATGCTTTTCCTGCATCTATTGATACAATTATATGATCTTTTTTTCTTTAGCTTATTGATGTGGTGGATCACATTAACTAATTTTCAAATGTTGAATCAATCTTGCATACCTGGGATAAGTCCCACTTAGTCATGATATGTAATTCTTCTTATACATTGTTGGATTCAATGGCTATTCTTGTTGAGGATTTTGCATGTATGTTCAAGAGAGATATTGGTCTGGAGTTTTCTTTTCTTATTATGTCTTTACATGGTTTTTATATTGGGGTAATGCTGATTTCATAGAATGAGAAAATATTCGCTCTGCTTCCATCCTCTGAAGGAGACTGTAGAGAATTAATATAGTTTCTTTCTTAAATACATGGTAGAATTCACCAGTGAGCCCATCTGGGCCTAGTCCTTTCTATTTTGGAAGGTTGTTAGCTATTGATTCAATTTCATTAATAGATATAGAATTCTTCAGATTGTCTATTTCTTCTTGTGTGAGTTTTGGCAGGTGGTGTCTTTCAAGGAATTGGTCAATTTCATCTAGATTATCAAATTTGTAGGTATAGAGTTGTTCATAGTATTCTTTGATTATCTTTTTAATGTTTATGGGATCTGTGGAGATGACCATCCTTTTGTTTCTAATATTACTAATTTGTGTACTCTCTCTTTCTTTCTTAATTAGCATGGTTAGAGGTCTATTGATTTTATTGATCTTTTCAAAGAATCAACTTTTGATTTCATTGATTTTCTCTTTTAATTTCCTATTTTCAATTACACTGATTCTACACTAATTTTTATTATTTCTCTTCTTCTTTACTTTTGATTTAATTTGTTTTCTTTTTTTCTTGTTTTCTTAAGTGGAAATTTGTTGATTTTATATTTTCCTTCTTTTCTATTATATGCATTCAATGTTGTAAATTCCTTTCTAAGCACACTTTTGCTGCATCATACAAAGTTTGGTAAGTTGTATTTTCATTTAATTCAAAATATTTTAAAATTTACCTTGAAATTTTTTCTTTGGTCCATGCGTTATGAGGGTTTGTTGTTTACTGTCCAAGTATTTGGGGATTTCCCAGCTATCTTTCAGTTTTCAATTTCTTAGCTTATTTCCATTGTGGTCTGGGAACAGACACTGTATGATTTCTATTCTTTTAAATTTGTCAAGATGTTTTATGGTTGAGAATGTGGTCTATCTTGAAGAATGTTTCAGGTGAGCTTGAAAAGAATGTGTATCCTGCTGTTGCTGGGTGATATAGTCTATAAATGTCCATTATATCTATATGATTGATGTTCTTGTTTTCAACTATGTCCTTACTGATTTTCTGCCTGCTGGAGCTGTCCATTTCTGGTAGAAATAAAGTCTCCACCTATAATAGTAGATTCATCTGTATAAGTTTTTGCCTCATATTTTGAAACATTGTTAAGTGCATACACCTTACGGATTGTTATGTGTCTTAGAGACTTGACCCCTTTATCATTATGTAATGCCCCGTTTTAACCTCTGATAACTTGCCTTAGTTTGAAGTCTGCCCAGTATGAAATTAATATAGTTACTCCTGATTTCTTTTTATTCGTGTTTACATGGTATATCTTTCTCCATCTCTTTACTTCTAATCTACATGTGTCACAATATTTAAAGTTGGTTTCTTATAGACAATATATAGTTGGGTCTTGTTTTTTGATCCACTTTGACAATCTCTGTCTTTTGATTGGTGCATTTTGGACCACTGACATTCAAAGTGGTAGTTGATATAGTTAAATTGATGTCTATCACATTTGTTACTATTTTCTACTTATGCCCTTGTTCTTTATTCCTATTTTTGTCTTCTAGTTTGTTTGTTGTTTTTTGGTGGGGTTTTTTTTTTTGTCTTTTGTGGTTTTACTTATTTTTAAAAAATTTTTATTGGAGTATAGTTGATTTACAATATTGTGTTAGTTTCAGGTGTACAGCAAAGTAAATCAGTTATACATATACATATATCCAATCTTTTTTAGGTTCTTTTCCCATATAGGCCGTTTCAGAGTGTTGAGTAGAGTTCTCTGTGCTATACAGTAGGTTCTTATTAGTTATCCATCTTATGTATAGTACTGTGTATATTGTTAATCCCAGTCTCCTAATTTATCCCTCCCCCAACACTCCTCACCCACTGGTAACTATGTTTGTTTTCTACACCTGTGACTCTATTTCTGTTTTGTAAATAAGTTCATTTGTACCCTTTTTTAGATTCCACATATAAGTGGATCATATATTTCTCTTTGTGTGTCTGACTTACTTCACTTAGTATGATAATCTCTAGGTCCTGCCATGTTGCTGCAAATGGCATTATTTTGTTCTTTTTTATGGCTGAGTAGTGTTCCATTGTATATATGTACATCTTCTTTATTCATTCCTCTGTTGATGGACATTTAGGTTGCTTCCATGTCTTTTTTTGCCTTTTGTGGTTTTAACTGAGCATTTTATATGATTCTATTTTCTCCCACTTCTCAGCATATCATTTATGCTTCTTCTTTCTTTTTTAGTGGTTGCTCTAGAGTTTGCAATATACATTCACAACTAATCCAAGTCCACTTTCAAATAATACTATACTGCCTCACAGGTAGTGTGGGTAACTTATACAATAAATGATCCTTATTTCCCCCTCCAGTCCATGTATTATTGCTGTTATTCATTCCACTTATACATTAGCACACATCAGCATTATATATATATATGTATATATGTGTATGTATGTACCTATATACATACATAATCCATTGATGATATTATTATTTTGAACAAGCTGTTATCTGCTAGATCAATTAAGAATAAGAAAAAAATGAAACTGTTTATTCTTTCTCAGATGCTCTTCCTTTCTTTATGTAGATCCAAGTTTCTGACCTATATCATTTTTCTTTTCTCTAAAGAACTTCTTTTAATATGTCTCACAAGGCAGTTCACTGGCAATGTATCCTCTCACTTTTTATTTGTCTGAGAAACTTTTATTTCTCCTTCATTTTTGAAGGAGTACATCACAGGACATGGAATTCTAGGTTGGTGGGTTTTTCATCTCTCTGCTTACATTTCCCACCTGTTCTCGTATGCTGTCTAATAAAGACCAATGTCATTATCCATTAGTGCCCTTAACATATTAATGATAACTGTTTTATATTCCATATCTTCTAATCCCATCATCCCTGACATATCTGAGCCTGGTTCTGATGCTTGCTCTATCTTTAGTATGTCTTGTCATTTTTCTTGATAGCTGGACGTGATATGCTTGCTAAAAGCAACTTCTGTATATGGGCTTTTAGTAATGAGGTGGTGAGGTACAAGGGAGGGGAAGCATTTTGTGGTTCTGTGATTGGGTATTAGCTTTTCGTGAGCTGTGCCTCTAGACAGAGAACTTCACCTGTACTTCTTAGGCATCCCATCCCCACCCCAGGTGGGACAGGATGGCTAGAGGGAGCTGGGGTTGGGTTTTTCCTTTCCCTCAGGTCAGGTAACCTCTGATAAAACCCAGCAGGTTGTTGTAAGATAACCTGGTAGAGCTCCAGGAGGTGAAATTCACAAAATAGTGCCCCACCTCCGTTGTCCACACAGGCCTCCAGCAGTGTGTCAGCTACAGCTACAGTGTGAGTTTTCCTACCTGGCCCCTGGTTCCTGCAGCCGCTTCAGCTGTGGATCTGTGCACCAGTCACTTGCAATCCTCCGTATCTGTCTGTTGGTCTCCAGTTTCACAGGCAGCAGCTTGCTCCGCTCCCTAACGTCTCTGACAGATCTGGGGAGAGTTGTTGATTTTCATATCTCGACTGAAAAAAAAAAGCACAACCTAAAAGTTGAGAATTATGTTTTATTCAGTGGACATTCTTAGAGCTTCAAGCCCACAAGACAGCATCTCAGACAGCTCTGAGGGACTGCTCTGAAGAGGTAAGGGAGGAGCCAGGATATATAGGAGTTTTTGCAACAAAAACCAGGTAGATGGAACATTGAAAGATTGCTGTTAATTAAAGAAAACCAGACATCTCAGGGAATTTAGCATTTTTCTAGGTATGGAAAGATGCAAAAGTCTGGGCTCATTGAAATCATTCCTTTGATGTGCACCTCAGCTCTCTGGGGCCAGCATCCTGTGCTTTCTCATCCTGAGTCCCCTGAGGGCTCACCCTCAGGCGGCTGTAATGTGATGGCTTTGTGGCTGCAGCATCCTTTGTTTACTGATATAGTGGCAACATTTTAGTCCTCAAGTGTGTTCAGCTTTTTACCCTGTTAGAATGGAGTGGTAACCTCCACGTTCCTAACATGCCAGACCAGAACAAAAGATTGCTTTCTCAGTCTGGTTTCCTTTAGCTAGAATGGGTACAGACAGGACAAAGGTGGGAACTCAAAGTTTAAAATGAATTATTTTGAAATCTCAGAAATCTGAATTTGAGTGGGATTCATTGAGTTGATTGGCTTTTAACAAACATCCTATCTCATCCTTCAGATACTGATTTGATTGAAACTAGCCCCTGGGGGTAGGAGTCTGAATAGGATCAACTCTAAGTGAACAGCCAGGAGTGATCTGATCACGTCTTGAATAAAAATTGGCTGGGGGGATGTGTTTCATCTGCTTCCCATCACACCCACACCCCTTCTGTGGTCTCCACACTATTTCCTGCACGGGCATCTCCCTGCTGTGGTCCTGATTCTGCTTCCCTCTGGCCTGGCTCCTCTCCAGACTAACTGCAAGGCCTACACTCTGGAACCTCCCTTCCCTGGCTCCTTGGTTTGATCCGCTCTTTTTCTGATCCTATAGCTTCTTCTCCCCTGTTTTACATCCTTGCTTCCTTGAGCACATTTTCACACAGCTTCTTTAGAAAAACATGTAAGACATAGGCTTTCCAAGTGCTTGTGGGTCTGAAAATAGTTAGCCTGTGTTCTATGTAATTGATGGACTGGCTGGCCACAGAGCTCAAGGAGGAGAAGAGCCTTCCTCACATATTCCACGAGAGCTGCCTGTATCTACACCCAGCAGCGCTCTGTCCTCTCCCAGCTCAGCACCCCTGGGACCTTCTCAGATGGGGGCAGGAGGTGGGGAGGGAGGATGTGCAGGGCCTTTGGTGCTGTGGGGTCCAGTGTGGACAGAGCTTGTACTCCAGGTCAGAGAGTGTTAGGGGCCTCAGAAAGGAGGCTAGAGGCAAGGATCTGAGCCCCAAAGTTGGAGAGAGCTTGGCCCACAGGATCTGTAGATAAGAGGAAGGATTAGAGGAGAACCACCATGGTGACTAGGAAGGCCAGAGTTAGCCAGAGAGAGAAAGAGGCAGGACATCCAGTTAAATTTGAATTTCAGATAAGTAATGAATAATTCTTTTAGTGTAAATGTGTCCCATGGAATCTATTTTATCTGGTGATCCTCAAGTTGACACACCCATCTGGCCCTCACAAAGTACCTGGGAGTTAACAGTTGAGCTGAAGTCTTTGTGAATTAACTAACCTTCGTAGCTGAGGAACCTAGGGGGTTGGGGGGGTGGGGGACTGGCAGAGAAGCTGGGATGAGAAATTGAGAATTTTCCAGCTGACACAGTGTCTGTCTACGGGGCAGAGATCACCAAGCCTCCCATCACTCATGGGATCTCTGTTGCTTGAGTCGTGGCCGCAGGGTGAACAGCATTGCAGGTAGGGGAGGGTGAGCAGAGCTCCCTGGGTGGGCAGCTGCCAGCAGAACAGAGGCTGGAGGAGGGCGTGGGGTTCCAAGGAGAGCATTCAGCTGCCCTCACCGGGACTCGGCAACACGAGCTTTAACTTTAAAAATACAGATGTGCTGAAAAAGAGGACGGCCACTGTTGAGAAGCGAACAGAGGCCTGGAAAAACAAGTGGAAAAAATCTCCCAAAGCAGCGAACATGTAAGGACAGAAACCAGAAAGCAAATATAAGAGGACCAGAAGGTAGATGCAGAAGTTAGTGTACACATAAGTAGGAATTTCAGGAGAAAAAGCAATCGGGGGAGGAGAGGCAATATTTAAGCAAATAGGTGAAGAACGTCTTCCAGAGCCAAAGAAACACTTGAATCTTCAGATAGAAAGGATTCTTTGAGTTCCCAGGAAGGAGCAAAAAAAAAAAAAAAAAGGAACACAAGACAGCATCTGGTAAAATGTCCTCATTCCAAGGATAATGATAAAGTTCCACAGTCTCCCAGACCAGAAAAACAAGTTGTTGATGCAGAAAAAAAGAGTCAGGCTGGCTTTAGATTTCTATCTGCAACTCTGAAATCAGAGGACGGCAGGATTATATCTACTGACAACTGTCAGTGTGGATAAAAAAGCAAAACCTAACTACATGTTACTTTAGAAACCCACTTTAAACAAAGTGAGAGAGGTTGAAATTCAGAGGACGTAGAGAGATGCCATCAGATAAATATAAACCCAAAGAAGTCAAGTCTGGCCGTTAGTATGGGAACAAACAGGATAAATGTCAATACTATGTGACAATAAAAAGCAAATTTATAAAATAGATTAACAACCATAAACCATGTTCACCAGTCAATATAGTAGCTAAATATATAAAGCAAAAATTATTAAGAGAATGTAGTACAAATGAAATTATAATAGGGGATTTTAGTACACATTTTTCAAGATCAGATAAATCTAGCAGACAAAAAAAAAAAGGAAACGCAGGAATAGAATAAAACAACCAACCAATTTGACTTAGAAGACGATGGAACTTTTACATCTCATAAGTATACTTCTTTCGTATTTTTTTATTGAAGGTTTGTTGACTTACAGTAATGTACTAGTTTCAGGTGTACAACATAGTGAGTTGATATTTCTATACATTATGCATCATACAAGATTATTGCAGTATTATTGACTATATCCCTGTGCTGTACGTTATATCCCGTGAGTTAGTTATTTTATAAGTGGAAGTTTGCACCTCTTAATACCCTTCACCTATTTCACCCATCCCCATCTGCTCCCCTCTGGCAACCACCAGTTTGTTCTGTGCATCTGTGTGCCTGTTTCTGTTTTGTGGAATGTGTTCTTTGTTTTGTTTTTTAGCTTCCACATGTAAGGGAAAACATTCAGGGTAGTTGACCCTTGAACAATAGGGGCTTGAACTGCACAGGTGCACTTATATAAGCATTTTCTCCAATACGGATATTTTTCAATAAAATATTGGAAAAACGTTTGGAGATTTGTGACAATGTGAAAAAACTCACAGATGAACCACATAGACTAGAAATATCAAAAGAATTAAGAAAAAGTTAGGTATGTCATGAACACATAAAGTATATATAGATACTACTCTATCCTTACACAGGCATAGATGATGTTTAATATGTAATTAGTAACAGGTTAATTTTCTTACTGTTTTATTTTGCTTTCAGAGAATTACATTACCATACAGTATGTCTGTCTCTCTGTCTATCTGTCTGTCTCTCTTTCTCTTGTAACTGGAGAAACTACATATCAGCCATCACAGGTGAGTGGCTTTTTAAAAAAAATGTAAATCAATTATTCCCAATACTGTTTTATAAATGCAAGTGTAATACTGCATAAAATTACTATAATAATTGATTCATTAGGGTATAGGCTAGGCTAGCATAATTGCTGCTTCTTTGTTATCAATGCATGAATCATTTACCTGTAAAAACTATGAATCTCTTTTTCACCCTATCTTTTCATTTTTGATATTTAGTGTTAGTAATACAAATAAAATCTACAGTGTTTTCTATCATATAATACCATATTGACATTGGTAGTGAAAGACAGACAATTCATCTTATAAACAGACAACGTAAACTTACAATGTTGATAAATACAGTATAATGTAAATGAATTTTCTCTCCCTTATGATTTTCTTAATAACATTTTCTCTAGCTTACCTTACTGTGAGAATACAGTGTCTAATACATATAACATACAAGTATGTATTAATTGACTATTTACGTTATTGGTAAGGCTTCTGGTCAACAGTAGGCTGTTTGTAGTTAAGGTTTTAGAGAGTCAAAATTATACATGAGTTTTTGCACTGCAAGAGGGTTGATACCCTTAACCTCTGCATTACTCACAGGTCAACTGTATTTGTCTTTCTTTGTCTGACTTATTTCACTAAGCGTAATACTCTCTAGGTCCATCCATGTTGTTGCATGTGGCAAGATCTCATTTTTTTTATGGCTGAGTAGTATTCCATTGTATATATGTACCATATCTTCCTTATCCATTCATCTGTTGATGGACACTTAGGTTGCTTCCACATCTTGCGTACTGTAAATAGTGCTGCTATGAACATAGGGAAATATATATCTTTTTGAATTAATGTTTTTGTTTTCTTCAGATAAATACCCAGAAGAGGAATTGCAAGATCATATGGTAGCTATATTTTTAAATTTTTGAGGAACCACCATACTGATTTCCATACTGGCTGCACCAATTTACATTCCTACCAACAGTGAACAGTGGTTCCTTTTTCTCCACATCCTCACCAACACTTGTTATTTCCTTGTCTTTTCAGTGGTAACCATTCTGACAGGTGTGAGGTGATGTCTCATTGCGGTTTTGATTTGCATTTCCTTGATGATTAATGATGTTGAGCATCTTTTCGTGCCTGTGGGCAAGTATGTCTTCTTCAGATAAATATTTATTCAGATCCTCTGCTCATTTTAAAAATTGGATTGTTTGAGGTTTTTATGCTGTTGGGTTGTATGGATTCTTTATATATTTGGGGTATTTACCCCTTATTGAACATATCATTGCAAATATTTTCTCCCATTCAGTAGTATGGCTTTTTGTTTCATTGATGGCTTCCTCTGTTGTGCAAAAGCTTTTTAGTTTGGTGTAGTCCCATTTGTTTATTTTTTGCTTTTGTTTCCTTTGCCTGAGGAGACAGATCTGAAAAAAAATATTGTTAAGACCAATGTCAGTGTTTTCTTCTAGGAATTTTGTGGTTTCATGTCTTACAGTTAGGTTTCATGTCTTAGTGAAACATTTTGAGTTTGCTTTTATGCATGGTGTTAGAGAATGTTCAAACTTCATCCTTTTAGATGTAGCCTGTCCAGTTTTCCCAGCACCACTTATTAAAGAGACTGTCTTTTATCCACTGTATATTCTTGTCACCTTTGTCATAGATTAATTGACCATAGCTGCATGGGTATATCTCTGGGCTCTCTTTTCTGCTCTATTGATCTATATTTCTGGCTTTGTGCCAGTACCATACTGTTTTGCTTACTGCAGCTTTCTAGTACAGTTTGAAGTAAGGGAATAAGATACCTTCTGCTTTGTTCTTTTTTTTTTTTTAACATTTCTTCCTTTCTTCCTTTTTATTTATTTATTTATTTATTTATTTATTGGCTGCATTGGGTCTTCATTGCTGCACACAGGCTTTCTCTAGTTGTGGCAAGAGGGGGCTACTATTTATTGTTGTGCATGGGCTCCTCATTGTGGTGGCTTCTCTTGTGGCACATGAGCTCAATAGTTGTGGCTCATAGGCTCTAGAGCACAGGCTCAATAATTGTGGCACACAGGCTTAGTTGCTGCATGGCATGTGGGATCTTCATGGTGCAGGGATCAAACTGTGTCCCCTGCATTGACAGGGGGATTCTTAACCACTACACCACCTAGGAAGTCCATGCAAAGTTATTCTTCTTTCTCAAGATTGCTTTGGCTATTAGGGATCTTTTGTGATTCCATATAAATTTTAGGATTATTGTATTTGTTTTAGGCTTACAGTCATTTAAATTCAAACACATTCTAAAAGCTGTATATTTTTAACTCTCCCCCAACATTTGATGCTTTGAACATCATGTTTTGTATCTTTTTGTGTATCCCTTTATTACTATTATAGTTGATTTTACAACTTTTGTCTCTTAACCTTGCTACTGGCTTTTTAAGTGGTCGATCAACTGCCTTTACTATTTATTTGCCTTTTCTGATGAGATTTTTTTCCTTCATATATTTTCTTAATTCTTATTATGGCCTTTTCTTTTTTTGCTTAAACATGGTCCTTTAGCATTTCTTGTAAGGCTGGTTTAGTGGCAATAAACTATTTTAGTTTTTACTTGTCTGGGAAACTCTTTATATCTCCTTCAATTCTGAATGATAACCTTGCCCAGTAAAGTATCCTTGATTGTAGGTTTTTTCCCTTTCAGCAATTTAAATATATCATGCCACTCCCTACTGGCCTCTAAGTTACTGCTGAAAAATCAGCTGATAGTCTTATGGAGGATTCTGTTGTATGTGACTCTGCTTTTCTCCTGCTGCCTTTGAAATTCTCTCTTTAACTTTTGTCATTTTAATTATATGTTTTTGTGTGGATCTCTTTGGGCCCATCTTGTTTGAAACTCTGGGCTTTCTGGACCTGGGTGTCTGTTTCCTTCCCCAGTTTAGGGAAATTTTCAGCCATTATTTTATCAAATACATTTTGTGCACTTTTCTCGCTCTCTTCTCCTTCTGGGACCCGCACTATTTACAATAGCCAGGACATGGAAGCAACCGAAATGCCCATCAACAAATGAATGGATAAAGAAGATGTGGCATATATATACAATGGAATATTACTCAGCTATAAAAAGGGGTGAGATGGAGCTATATGTAATGAGGTGGATAGAACTACAGTCTGTCATACAGAGTGAAGTAAGTCAGAAAGAGAAAGACAAATATTGTATGCTAACTCACACATACAGAATCTAAAAATGGTACTGATGAACTCAGTGACCAGAACAAGGATGCAGATACAGAGAATGGACTGGAGAACTTGCGGTTTGGGAGGGGGTGGGGGGTGAAGGGGAAGCTGAGACGAAGTGAGAGAGTAGCACAGACATATATATACTACCAACTGTAAAATAGATAGTCAGTGGGAAGTTGTTGTATAACAAAGGGAGTCCAACTTGAGGATGGAAGATGCCTTAGAGGACTGGGGCGGGGAGGGTGGGGGGGACTCAAGGAGGGTGGAGTCAAGGAAGGGAGGGAATACGGGGGTATGTGTATAAAAACAGTTGATTGAATTTGGTGTACCCCCAAAAAAATAATAAATAAATAAATTAAATTAAAAATAAAAAAGAATGTTGGCACACCTGATATTGTCCCAAATATTCCTTTAACTATCCTCATATTTTATTTTATTTCTTTTTGTTATTTATTTATTTGGTCATACCAGGTCTTAGTTACAGCAGGCAGGCTTCCTTAGTTTCAGCACGTGGGATCCTTAGCTGTGGCATGCAAACTCTTAGTTGCGGCATGCATGTGGGATCTAGTTCCTTGACCAGGGATCAAACCCCAGGCCCCTGCATTGGGAGCTCAGAGTCTTAACCACTGCGCCACCAGGGAAGTCCCTATCCTCATATTTTAAAATTTATTCTTTTTGCTGTTCTGATTTGGTGATTTCCACTATTCTGCATTCCAGGTCTCTTAAGTGTTCTGTATCATCTAATCTGCTGTTGATTCCCTCTAGTGTTTTTTTCATTTCAGTTATTTTATTCTTCAGCTCTGATTGATTCTTCTTTTATCTTTTCTAATTCTTTATTCAAGTTCTCACTATGACCTTTATTTTCCCCAAGGTCAGTGGGCATTTTTATGAGCATTGCTTTCAACTCTTTATCAGGTAAATTTCTTGTTTTTTTTTAATAAATTTGTTTATTTATTTATGTTATTGGCTGTGTTGGGTCTTTTTTGCTGTGCACGGGCTTTCTTTAGTTGCAGTGAGTGGGGGCTACTCTTCGTTGTGATGGGCGGGCTCCTCATTTCTGTGGCTTCTCTTGTTGCGGAGCATGGGCTCTAGGCACATGGGCTTCTGTGGTTGCAGCACATGGGCTCAATAGTTGTGGCTCATGGGCTCTAAAGCACAGGCTCAATAGTTGTGGCGCACGGGCTTAGTTGTTCTGCAGCATATGGGATCTTCCTAGAGCAGGGATCAAACCCGTGTCCCCTGCATTGGAAGGCAGATTCTTAACCACTGCGCCACCTAGGAAGGCCTATCAGGTAAATTTCTTATAACCATTTCATTAGGTTTTTTCCTGGGTTTTTATCTTGTTCTTTAACTTGGAACATATTCTTCCATCTTCTCATTTTGTTTTGATTTTCTGTGTTTGTCTCTATGAATTAGGTAAAACAGTTACATCTCCTGGCCTTAAAGGTGTGTCCTTGTGTGGGAGTGACCCTATGCAGACTGTGTATGCCTGGTGGCTTTGGCAGAGGAGCTGGAACTGAATGGGAGCAGGCTGGAGCTTTTCCTAGGGTATCCCAGAGGCCACTGCCTTGGCAGGGTGGGGCTGCAACTGTGGCCCAGTGTGGGGCGGGGCTTCTCCTGGGGGCCGATGGTAGGTGGGGCTAGAGCTGGAGCCAGAGCTGGCAGGCCAATTAGAGCACAATGTGCTTTCCCATCTGCTGCCTCTATGCAAAGACTCAGAGTGAGTTAGTCTGTGTGCACACCCTTTAAGAGTTGAATCTCAGTTTCCTACAGCCCTCTGGTCCTCCTAGTTTTAAGCTCCACTGGTTTTCAAAACCCATCAAGGGGGCTCATCCTCCCAGTGCTGGTCTCCAGGGCTGGGGTACCCAATGTGTGGCTTGAACCCTTATTCCTTAGGGAGGGCCTTGGAGCTTGTGATATTACCCTCCACTTTTGGGTCCTCCGTGCAGGGGTGGGTCCTGCCTGGATGATGTCTCTGCCCCTCTACCTGTCCTGATGTGACATTTTCTTTGCTGTCCTTGGTTGTAGAAGAACTGTTCTCCTTACTGTCAGGTCATTCTCACAAAGAGTTGTTTTACATGTAGCAGTAGTTTGGGTGCATCCATGGGAGGAGATGAGCTCAGGGTCTTTCTCCTTTGCCTTCTTAATTCCACCTCTCTTTTGTATTTTAATGGAACATCTATAAAAGTTAATTTTGTTTTTGGTCCCAAATAATCTCTAACATATCTGAGCTGATTCACAAAAGTAGAGATTTTAATCATCCACGCTCCCTGGCTGTAATTTTTTAAAAAAGCAATAAGTAATGAAAAGGAACTCCCATCCCCCTTCAAAACTCTTTAATTACTTGGAAGTTAACCAATATCCTAAATAACGCTTCATCAAAATGTAAGTAAAACTGAAATTACAAACCACCTCCACAGCAACGATGGAGGAAACTTCATACCAAAACACAGATGACACAGCTCAAACTATTCCTATTGGGAATTTATAGCCTTACATACTTTATGATTAAAGAAGAAAGAAAAATAAACTTAGAGCTCAGCCTAAGAAATAAGAACAAGAACAACCAAATGAACCCCCCCAAAATAAGATCAGAGAATAAAGATAGAAATTAATGAATAGAAAACAGCAAAAGTAGAAAAGATAAGTCCATCTAAAAGCTGATCTCTTGAGAAAGACCCCCCCCCCCCCCCCAGTAGATAACCTCCCAGCCAAATGAGAGAAAAGTCATGAAAACCGGTGTAAGGACCTCGATCCAAGCTGCCCAACTGGCCAGTCAGGAAGCTGCTTTGCTCCCTCCCACCACTGCCTCACGCATTTTTGTTGTAAACACTTCCTTGCTCTTGGTGACAATTCCGGTAGATCCCATGGCTTTTACCCACTTCTGTTCTAGAAACCGTCCCATTTTTAGAGACTTTGTGGTTTGATCCCATCTAAGTGAAAGTGTATCTAATTAGATCCATGCTTTCCCCTCTTCCCAGCGCTGAGGAAGGGACATGACCGCCCACTGCACCTGCGCCCCTCCCTCTAAACCCCTCCCTCGACCCCAACCCCGCTGGGGCCCTGAGCTTGAGCAGCCGGCACCACTTGTACTTTTTTCTTGGAGCCGGCACCACTTGTACTGTTTTCTTGGTCTTCCTGATACGCTCTCAAATTCTGGTCCTCTCTTGGTGTGTGGAGTCAGTCTTGGAAGACGCCCGTGGTGATCGCCACACCTGCATCTTTCCCTGGAGCAGCTGATGCAGTCGGCCCCCCACCTGTGAGACACCCCAGCCATCCCTCGTCCCTGCCCTCTGCCTTTTGTTTTGTGGGATCTTTGTATGTTTGTTTGTTTTCTCTTTTGGTTGTTACCCTGGCAAGCAGCTCTCTCTCAAGGAATCATTTCAAGATGACTCAAGCCCTGCTACCTAATGGTCCTATGAATAAAACAGAAGCATCCTTTCACTGTCAGATGGTGGAAACACTTGGTATTCTGCAGCCAGCCTCTCCAGCGCCCATTGGAGGGCCTGCTGCAGCCCACTGGCCCCGTGCAGATCCCTCAAAAAGAGACAAGCTCTAGTGCTATATTCACAAGAGACCCTCAAGCTTCAAGACATGTGCCTGGTCCCACAGCTAGGAGGAGAAATGCCAGGGTCCTTTTCTATCAAATGTCCACCCCTACCAGTGCATTTCTTGAAGCTTGCTTCCCCAGGCTTGCGAGCGAGGTGGGGGAACCAGGACCCTTTACACTCCCACCTCGACTGGCAGCTCTACACTGACTCTCCTCCATCCCACATTTGAAATCTAATTCTCTCCTTTATCACCTGGAGGGGGATATGGGGGTAAGTGATGCTGCAGGAACGCCCATCCATCCGGAATAAAGTGGTGAACCTCATGCCATCATGAAAGGTGAATAAGCTCCAGATGAAGTGGAGTACAGAGGAAGGAGAAGAAGGAAATGATGATTTAGGGGGACTGCGACCTAGAATTTGGGGACATCTTTTAAATAAGACAGAAGAAAACCTCGAAGCTATAAATAAAACAACTGATATATTTGAATACAGAAAAAACCATTAAGCACTCTTTCCTCTACGCTTTCTTTCCACCTCTCCTTCCATTCCTGAATAATTCAGTCCCAGAGCTGTTAGGTGAAACTGAATGAGGTAGATGTCCATGGGTGGGGTCTGTCCCTGCCTGAGGACGGCGTGGGTGGGGAGGGGTGTCCCGGCCAAGGTGACAGAGCCTGGGGTGACAATGGTGACGCTGTCCCAACAGAGCAGCAGGCTGGAATAGCTATCAGGGGCTGATGGGTGTGTCGGAGGGCAGCCCAGGGCAGAGAAGGTGTGCATGGGGGTGGGGGGTGGGGCCGTGGTGTGGACACTCAGGTGTGAATGTCAGAGACGAGCAGGGAAAGTGGCTGGATGGCAGTTCACACCAGGAGACGTCAGGGTCCAGGCAAGGTGAGGCGGTCTGTGGAGGAGGGCGTCCTGGTGCAGGTGTCAGAGGGTGGCCTGGCCCGAGGGGTTGGAGGCTGGGCCAGGTAGGGTGGCAGCACAGAGGCAGGGAGAGGGAGTCCTCAAGGAGGCAGGGCCAGCCTAGGGCATGGGGATGGTGACACACAGGAGAACTGATCAAAGGAGTCCACGTGCTGAGGGAAACAGAGATGGGGTGAAGGGAGGTGTACACGCAGGAGGGAAAATATTAGAATCGGCCCTGTGGTATTGATTGGAATTGCAAATATCCCGAGTTCATGAATTTCCATACGTATAGATATAGAAATAAATACAGAAATAAATAGAGAAATGTGTGTGTGTGTGTGTGTTTTCCTTCTCTGTCAACTAAGGTAGCCTGAGGCTGAGGTACTCCAAAAGCAACGAGCACAGGAGTACTAGGATATTGATTTTTGAAAACTGTTCTCCACCGAAAGGAGCCAGGTCTCCTTGGAGAAATGAGGTTCCAAGGCTGAGACACAGTGAGTCCAAAAGGAACCTGAAACATCGCACAGTGCCAAAAAGCAAGGAAGTGCTCCCGAAACTCAGGGACCCAGAAGCCAGCATGAAGGATACCCACAAATCGGGGACAAATTAAGCACCAAAATAACTGATGATAGAAATGCCTGTAACCCTCTGGATGCAACTAAAAACCATGAGAGTATGTATATATGTGTGTGTCTATATATATATAGTACATATATACAATTTATATATACACATAAATTGAAAGTTTGAGAAGTTAAGAGCATTATTTTCACCTGAAAATATTTCCTAAGAAAATACTAGAGAAAGGAAACATAACGTTACAGTGGCGAGCACCGAAGACACCATCTGAAATGAGCTATCTAACTGCACATCACCAAATCCACTTTGTGTGCCCCTGGTGGATGCCATGACAGGAACACAGCATCACTTCCACGAATTTTCTTCCAAAGGGGCATAGCCCGAATCTCATAATGAGGAATAGTTCCAAACCCAAATTCTACAAAGAATCTGGCCTGTAACTTTCAAGAGAATTCAAGAATGAGAAATGATTTCCGGGTTAAAGCAGAGTGAAGAGGCGTGCTAGCTGTGTGCAAAGTGTGATTCTGAACTAGATGAATTTTTGCTCCAAAGGACATTGCTGGAGGGGCTCCTCCTCCTCCTTCTTGTTCTTGTTCTTGTTATTAATTATTGACCAAACTCACTGGTGGTGATGTCTGAAAGCAACGTCCCAGTCTTGAAGGTGGTTATGGGGCTCGTAGGAGAATGCCTGTGAGGTGATGGGGCATCATATTGGCAGGTCACTCTCAGATGGTTCAGGAAAGTTCTTTCTCTTGTACCTGCAACTCTTCTGTGAATTTGAGATTGTTTCAAAATTAAACAAAATTTAAAAGTTACATAGAAAGTGAAAAGACTAACAATTGGGAAAATTCTGAGCCACATCAACCTCACAGAAGAGCTAATATTTTAACATACCAGGGGCTCTGATTAAACTGATGAGATAAAGAGGAAGTAAGAGAAAACCCACGTGGCAAAGGAACAATAAACAAGAAGAGGTTACCTCCTTGTTGTCAGTGACAAGCAATTAAAATATTAGCCACCGATCATAAATAAGGTGCCTGCCAAAGCGAATAAAATTTTAAAGAGTGGAAGCCAGCGAGGGTGACTTGGGAATGTGGAGTGAGTATTTTCATCCTTTAATAGTAGGAATCTTTTGTGGACTGAAATCTGGCAATAGCTGTTAAAAATGGGTATTCCATCACAACTAGTAGAGAAATAAGTTCTGGAGGTTTAATGTACAACATAGTGATTCTAGACAGTAGCACTATTATAAACTTCAAAGTTACTGAGACTAGATCTTAGTTGTTCTCAACACAAAGCATAAATGATGATTACGTGACACGATAGAGGTGTTAGCTAAAGCCACTGTGGGAATCACATCGCAACATACGTGTGTATCAAACCAACACGTCATGCACCTCATACTTACACGTTATATGTCCATTATATCTCAACTTAAAAAACTCTTTAATGCATTTCCATTGACCCAGAAATTCCATCCCAGAGAATCTATTCTGTAAATCAGGATGTAGAGACAAGAATCTTCACTGCAGCTTTGTTTTTATTTTATTTTTTAAAAAAATTTTATTGGGGTATAGTTGATTTACAATGTTGTGTTAGTTTCAGGTATATAGCAAAGTGAATCACACACACACATAATCTACTCTTTTTTTAGATTCTTTTCCCATATATGTCATTACAGACTATTGAGTAGAGTTCCCTGTGCTATGCAGTAGGTCCTTATTAGTTATCTGTTTTATATATAGTACTATATATATGTCAATCTCAATTTCCCAATTTATCGTTCCACTTCAGCTTTGTTTTTAGCAGCAAAAAACAGAACAGTAAATGACAATTAGTAGGAAAATGATTGGGATACAAGCATCCCATGGAGAACTATGCAGCCATGATAAAGAGCGTAAACTCTTTGCCAGCTGACTAAAAGGGATTCCTACAATATATTGGTAGAGGGGGAGAAAAGGCAAGATGCAGAGAAATATGTAAGATATCCTATTTTTTCAGCAAAGTTAACAAAGTTCCCAGTACACATAACCATATATTTTATGTGGTTACATGAGCAGGTAGAGAGATATGGACCCTCCTGCACGTGGTTACAGCAGCATACATTGGTTTGGGGGAGGGGTGGATACAGATAAGAAGGAGAAGAAGAATTTTGATGGTATTGCTCCATTTTGACTAATTTCTATTGCTCTACACACAGTCCTTACAATCTGGATTAATTGATTGCTGAGACACCAGCAGTTTGGATACATTAATTGAGAAAGACAGCTGCTGTGAGACGGTGAGAAGTGTGAGTCTGTAGGTCCACTGCCCCAGCTGAGCAGGCTGAGCCAAAACCAGCAGCTGCAGGCAGGATGGATGACGAACACGCTCAGGAAAGTATCTGAGCAGACACAGGCCCAAGGGGACTATATGAGGCAAGATCTCCAGGTGATGCTCACTTACCAAAGGCAGGTGGGGGGTGGGGAGCAGCGGAGGAAGAGTCTGAGTGTGAGAGGCGAGTACCAGAGGTCAAGGACGATTAGATGCAGGGGCAGCTCTCAGGGAAGAATCGGGTCCTGGTAAACAGGTCTGGAGCTCAGAGCAGGAAGGGCACCGACAGAGCAGGGCTGTGGCACGACCTCCTTTCCCGTCCTCTGTCCATTCCCCCACCCCACCCCAATGTTCACTGCAGCACTATTCACAACAGCCAAAATGTGGAAGCAACCTAAATGTCCACTGACAGATGAATGGATAAAGAAGATGTGGCACATATATACAATGGAATATTACTCAGCCATAAAAAAGAATGAAATAATGCCATTTGCAGCAACATGGGTGGATCTAGAGATCATCATATTAAATGAAGTAAATCAAACAGAGAAAGACAAACATCATGTGATATCACACATATGGAATCTAAAAATTGGTACAAAGGAACTTAATTACAAAACAGAAATAGACTAGATTGTTTACAAAACGGGTTACTAACAGGAAGGGTGGGGAGGGATAAATTAGGAGTGTGGCATTAGCAGATACACTCCACTGTATATAAAATAGATAAACAACAAGGTCCTACTGTATAGCACAGGGAATGGTATTCAATACCCTGTAATAAACTATAATGGAAAAGAATATGAAAAATATACACACACACACAAATATAGTATATATATTTATGTAACTGGATCACTTCACTACACACCAGAAACCAACACAACATTGTAAATCAGCTATACTACAATAATAAAAAATAAATAAATAAAATAAGATAACCCCATCAATACTACTACTACTACTAAGACAAGTGAAGCTTTATTGGGCTCTTACTAAGGGCCATGTAAATACACCGAGCGCTTCAAACGTCTTTTCTCTTTTAAGCTTCACCACAACCTGTGAGGTCCGGTACCATCATCTCCATTTTTCAGATGATGAAACTAAATCTGACAGAGGCTAAATAACTTCCTTAAAGTCACATAAGTAAACATTTCCAAAGCCCTCAAATCCAAGTCTGTCTGAGTCCACTGTCCTAACCATTCTGTTTGTACAGTAACTGATATTTGCAATGATGGCCTGGAGTCATCTGTAAATGTTAATCTTGTGTTTTTTATTTCAAAACTCAGGGAAAGATATACTATCTCTCAAATATTTTCATCCAAATAAAAGTTGGTTTTCCAGAGTGACCCATTTTTCAAGAATTCTGGATAACTGAAGCTTTAACTGTACTTTGCAGCTTCTTACTAAATTTCAATAATTAGAGCTCTACAAATTGGTTGCAGTCGAGTTGTAAGTAAAATTTTTATGAAATGCTATAAAGTATATTGGTTGTAAATTCTGAGTACTACATAAATTCTATCTATTGCATTTCTTCACACAAGTCAATTTTAAAAAGGCTTTTAAATGTTTTTGGCAGAATTTTTTTCAAAATAATACTTCAATATGGACATTTCCTTGGCAATGCATGAGATTTCCTGGAAGTTCCTACTGAGTATACACTTACTATATAAACATAAAATTTGATTCCCCAGTAAAAGCATCAACCATTTGCAAATGCCAATAGGCTTTATAAGCACTTTGCAGCCTCAGAGTAAGGCCATCCTCCTTTTCCCATATTTTTTCTAATGCTTGGAGTATGGGCCACAGAACTCTTGGAAAGACTAGTTCCAAATTCTTTTTTGCTTTAAGACCTCTCCACTTTTTGACCATGACATTCCTTCATTTTCCTGGAGTAAAGAATCTGATTTAAAATCTCCAGTCAGCTTACCTGATCACATTTCCTCCAGTATGTCAATGTAGCTGTAACTGCTTTGAACATCTAACCTTTCCTGAACCCCTAGCACATTCGTACAACCACACGTAACACTGTATACAGTTCCTTTTCATTTATCAAAAGAAAGAATCCTTGGGGAATAAAGATTTGACAGCTCCTGTTACAAGATAATTGTAATACTTAAAAAAAGAGAGAAAGAGAGATGAGACAGATGGTGTACGCTGGAGACATGTGGAAGTTTGCTTGAAAAAGAGCTTCAGAAATTCAATTGACACCGAAGAGAAATTATGCAAATTGACATTTTTGCATAAAAGCATCATGGAAAACAGGGAAATTATCTTAATGTTTAGTCTTCCACAATCTTGTCAAAGAGAGAGAATGTCAAGTGAATTGACACCCCCTTGGTGTACTACTTTTTTTTATTTTTTATTTTTATTTTATTTTTTATTTTTTAAGAACTTTTATTGAGATACAGTTAACATAAAATAAACTATGTACATTTAGAGTGTAAAATTTGGTGTCCCAATCTCCCAATTCATTCCCCCCCAACCCTCCCCGCTTTCCCCACTTGGTGTCCATATGTTTGTTCTCTACATCTGTGTCTTTATTTCTGCCTTGCAAACCAGTTGATTTTGGTGTACTATTTTTTAAAAAGCTCTGTAGCCACTCATTTTTTCTTATTTATTTATTTATTTTTTGGAGCCACTCATTTTGAATCACAATGAAAAGAGATTAAACTGAGCAAGATAATTAAGGACATCTTCTATTTTGCCATGCTTAGGTCTAATTCATTAATATCAACCATTAATACATTTTTGATGAGTTATTCAGTACCTTTATTATACACTGTGTAATTCACATGGGAAGTGCTTTATAATAAATTTATTAGGTATTTCATCAAATTAACTTATGCGGCATTAAAGGATGATGGAAATTTACTTTTAAAAATTATGCTTATTACTTTAAAAAAAGATTTTCACATCACCCCTAAAGGGTTTAAAAACTTTATATGCTTGTCTGATTCACACATTACCTGAAATTTTAAAAAAAGGAAAAATGTGTACAAGAAGCTATGAAGACAGAAATTCTAAGGAAGTGCAAATGTTGGGGTGGAAATTCTAGCAATATAGGTTGAAGGGATTGAAGGACAGAAAATTAGTGGGGAATCTGATTTCGTGAAAGGAGGAAACTTACTTACTGAATTCAGGTAAATTTTCAGAAGAACAGGTTTGAAGTGTAGCACCATCAGTATCTGGTGGCGTGATAATTACATTTAAAGAACATGAATAAACACAAGTTTATTTAGGGGTAAGAGAGAGGTGATGTGTTAGCTGTAGACAAAAGAAAATGTTATGATGGGATCATTTCCACTCATTTTGAGATCACAGAATATAGGCTTGTGTCTGGGTGTACATGTGAATTACGAAGAGTACATGGACAAAGGCCCATGTCTTTCACCCAGTATTGTAATGAAAACAGAAGTCATGCTTTATTGGTCTCCCATGAATTCATGCTTGTTTGTGTGTGTGTGTGTGTGTGTGTGTGTGTGTGTGTGTGTTTAAGCTGGCCTATTTAAATGCCATTAGGAAAGTCAACCTTGGTATTTAATTTGAACAGAGAAAAAGAAGCCTGAAAATTGATAAATGATATTTAATATATAAAGATGGGTTGCCAAGAAAGATGATAGAATTTCATTTCCTGAAGATGGTTAGATAAAGTGACAGATATTCTCTAGTAGTTTGGGCTGGGGAAAAGCTGCTTAGAAGCAAAAAGACCACTTCAAGGTTTAAACTTTTAAAGTGAGAATGGAGTTTGACAAGAGAAAGTATTTTTTCACAGAAAGGAAGACATCCTATTACATTTTCTTCACATAGGTTACATTTGTCTTTGAACTTGGGTCAGCAGTACATTCAGGCACCAGTGCTCCGGTGTGCTACCACTGAAGTTTCACAGTATAAGCACAGGACCTCCTGAGGCTTGATGGGGGTGACCCCGGTCCACATTTGGGTCCTGGCGTAACTTGGGGCCAGCTGTGTGTGTTTCTCTGGGAAAGCTAAACTTTGGGCTCCTTTGAAACTGATATTACTGATAAATTTGTGCAGAGTATATTAAGAGAAGAGGCTGAGCCCCGGATGGTGGGGTGGGCAGGAGTGGGGGAGACTGGAATAAAGGGAGGTTGCAACACACAGAACCTCTCCTGTTCCCCAGCAAATCAGCAAAGGCTTGAGCTCCCGTATCCTTCCTTGGTTTTATTAACCAAAGCCCAGATGGCCCTCGATAGGCTAGCTTCTCTGGTCAGCTCTGGGTGACTAGGTTAGCCTTTCTTAAATTGTGGTCTCAGCATCACTATGTTAGAATTACTTGATTCCTGAACCCACACTGGACCTACTGAGGGAGTGTCTCTAGGGACAAGGCTGGGATGCCTGCATTTCCAATGAGCTCTGCAGGTGATTCTGGCCACGTTACCCCTCAGAACCCACTCCATCAAGGCTGGATTAGAATTAGAGGCACTTAGAGAACTCCAGCTCCCCCCAGGTATTCCACTGTCAAGCAGCTCCTTATCCATGCAGCCCTGTTTCAGAGATGCTGGAGGAAGATGCGGTCCTACACCCACTCCTCGGTCTCTGTCCCCAGCATCCATCCTGATTGGGCTGAAGTCCCTGGGGAGTGCCTATAAATATTCCATCTGCTCAGATTTTTTGCCAGACAGTGGAGTTTGCACCACCTTCCCACTACTGAGACCAAAATAGCTCCTCTGGGCTTGCCTTCCTGGAGCTGCTAAGAGCCCTGCTTCCTGACAACTCTGGTGCCCCAGGACCACTGGCCTTTTTCCATGGGGATTCCATTGCCCTTAGATGTCCTTTATGCAATTAGGATGGAGATAAATATTTAATGTTGGAAAGAACATGAGATAATCCAATCCACTCCATCTTTATGTGGAAACAGATGCAAACAGATACACAGAAGAAGAGGCAGGGAACAAAATTTTGAGTCCCCACAACGTGCTAGAAACATGCCACGCTAGATTTTTCAATGACTTTTGTCATCAATATTTTTTTTTACAACAAGCTTTCAAAGGATAACATCATAACCATTTGTATAGATACGGAAGTTGAAACCCAGAAAATTAAATTTGCAGAGTTGTTCAGTTAACGGTAGTGGATGCAGGATTGAATCTAGATCCTCATGAAAATAATAATATTAACTATCATTTATTAAGTACTT
This sequence comes from Hippopotamus amphibius kiboko, assembly GCF_030028045.1. Taxonomy (NCBI): domain Eukaryota; kingdom Metazoa; phylum Chordata; class Mammalia; order Artiodactyla; family Hippopotamidae; genus Hippopotamus; species Hippopotamus amphibius. The sequence continues at coordinate 107,498,395 of NC_080187.1, forward strand.
ACCGTGTGTTGGGCATAGTTCCAAGCATTGTATTTTTATTAACTTATGTAAGACCATCACATAACCCTTGCCCACTTTTCAGGGGGACACAGGCACAGAAGACTAGAAACTTGCCTGGGGACACCCAGTTAGTAGATGAAGGAGCTCTGATGCCAACGCTCTCTCCAGAATCAAGTAACCAGGGAAGGTAGTTATTGCCCAGGGAGGAGATAAACAGGCCTGAAATAAGGATTGGGAGGAAGGGATAGATCTGAGAAGCCCTTCTGATGATCCCTGGATCACCTGTCTGGATGGGAGGTGTGGGAGGAGTGAAGACAGCTCTGCATTTTCTTGCTTCCTCAGGGAATTAGGGTGATGGTGACACCATTAGCTGAGACCTAAAATGAAGACAAACCAGCATCACATTTATGTTCTGGCTTACAGAGCTGGCCTTTGGCTCTTTCTACAGCTTCCCTGTGAAACATGAGGAAGAACCACCTGTCCTCATTTTCTATATAAAAACATATTGATTGATCAATCGTAAGAAAGACTCAATGGAAGTTGGAACACCATCTGCCTGACTTCCTGTGTATAGGGTCGTGAAGTAGTAAATGTATTTATAGCTTTGGGATGGCAGTACGTACAACCTCTTACTCGATTCATTCCTTATTCGAGAATTATCCTCTGGTTCCCACTGTGGGCTGGCTGTCAAGGATCCTATGGTGAAGAAGACAGCCCAGGTCCTCTTCAAGAAGCTTGTATTCAGGTGAGGGAGACAGGCCATAAGTAAGGAATGAAAGCTTCGCCTGTGAAAAGTACTGTATAGATAACAGGAGTGACATGGGTACAAAACATGCTGACCCATGGGCCAGGTGACGCGGGGGCTTGTCAGATGTGCAAGGTGTTCAACTTTCATTCCAATTGTGGTGGGAAGAAATTGATGAGTTTTCAGCAAGGCACTGACGTGATGTTGTGTGTTTTTTGCAGCTTGCTCTGAATGTTACTACGTCCACGGCAGACTGTGAAGGGCAGGAGTGGAGGCAGAGAGGCTGGTGAGGAGGGGCAGAGGCCAAGGTCGATGACGGCTGAAAGAAAGGTGTAAAGAAGGCAAAGTAAGTGGGTAGAAACTGAAATATATTGGGGGAGGGGTAGCTGGCAAACTTGTGAATGGAGAGAGGTGAAGAGGAAAAGGGAGAAATCACAATGACCCCTGGGTTCCTGGTTTAAACCCCGGATAGATAAATCATGCTGCTATTTACCAATATTGTGGTAACTGGAGCAGGAATTAGGTTTTTTTTTCTATGATAAATATTTATTACGAATCAAATGGAGTTATTTTTTTAAAAATATTTATTTATTTAATTGTGCTGGGTCTCAGTTGCAGCAGGCAGGCTCCTTAGTTGCAGCTCGAGGACTGCTTAGTTGCTGCTTGCTGGCTCCTTAGTTGCAGCGTGCATGTGGGGTCTAGTTCCCTGACCAGAGATTGAACCCGGGCCCCCTGCACTGGGAGCACAGGCTCTTAACCACTGCGCCACCAGGGAAGTCCCTAAATGAAGTTACTTTTAACAAATACATCTTACAAGGTTTTTCTTTTTTAAAAAATATTTATTTATTTATTTAATTTTTGGCTACGTCGGGTCTTAGTTGTGGCACACGGGCTCTTCGTTGTGGTGCGTGGGCTGCTCTCTAGTTGTGGCTCATGTGCTCAGTAGTTGTGGTGCGCTGGCGTAGTTGCTCCGAGGCATGTGGGATCTTATTCTTTGACCACAGACTGAACCTGTGTCCCCTGCATTGGAAGGCGGGTTCTTAACCCCTGGACCGCTAGGGAAGATGCTACAAGCTTTTTGTTTAACCACAAAACTTAAAATCAAGTGTGAAATTTCTGGGAAATTGCACAAATATGTGTTGTTGAAAAATTTATGTAGGTTTTTCATTTTGTCGTTAAATATCAATAAACATAGATTAGAATTGTTAACACAGTAATAATAAACAGAGCAAGCACAGCTTTGCCTCACCTGGATGATTTCCAAAGTGCCTCTTTGGTTGTTATGTTCTTGTGGAATTACCAAAACATAAATATTTTGTAAGTTTCTTTTCTTTAACTTTCTGAGGTGGTAACTAATGGTGCACAACACTTGATTTTTTAATGTATTTATGTTGGAAGAAATAGTTTATGTCTTTCCAATGTTTCTCATCACACATCACTGAATTTTGATTCATTTTAATTTTAAATAGGGCTGGTCACAGCTTCTAATTTTTTTATTGAAGTATAGTTGATGTACAACATATAAGTTATGGGTGTACAATATAGTGATTCACAACTTTTAAAGTTTATACTCCTTTTACAGTTACTATAAAATACTGGCTGTATTCCCTGTGTTGTACAAGACATCCTTGCAGCTTATTTAATCCCTAATAGTTTGTACCTCTTAACCCCCCACCCCTATCTTGCCCTTCCCCCTTTCCCTCTCCCCACTGATAACCACTAGTTTGTTCTCTGTGTCAGTGAGTCTGTTGCTTTTTCATTATATTCACTAGTTGGTTGTATTTTTCAGATTCCACATGTGATATCATGCAGTGTTTGTCTTTCTCTGACTTACTTCACTTAGCATAATACCCTCCAAGTCCATCCATGTTGCTGCAAATGGCATTGTTTCATTCTTTTTTATGGCTGAGTAATATTCCATTATATGTAATATATAAAATATATTATAATATAGAATATTCTATTAATATTCTATTATATATTCCATTATATATACTATATAATACAATATTATATTATATCATAATAATATTCCATTTTATATATCCCATTATATATGTAAATATATATATCACATCCTCTTTATCCATTCATCTGTCAGTGGACACTTAGGGTCCTTCCATGTCTTGGCTATTGTAAATAGTGCTGCTGTGAACATTAGGGTGCATGTCTCTTTTCTAATTAGGGTTTTCATTTCTTTTTTCCGATAAATACCCAAGCATGGAATTGCTGAGTCATATGGTAGTTCTATTTTTAGTGTCTTGAGAAACCTCTATACTGTTTTCCACAGCAGCTACACCATTTTACAATCCCACTGCACTCCCAGTGTAGGAGGGTTGGAGGAGGAGCTAACTTGAAGGTGATGATCAGACACACGTGTGTACACGCATGTGCAGGCCCAGAACCAGAGCTTACCAAAGAGCACTCTGTACTGGGAACTGAGAAGTCTAATTTGTGTCAGGACGTCATCACTACGAGCAGTAACTTCTCGACACCTCATCTTTCCCCTTCTACAACATGGGGTTGATTATATCTGTCTTCACCGCTTCAGAAGGATGCTGAGAAGATGAATGAGATAGCATTTAGGAAAGCACTTTGAAGTCTCGGTTGGATAAGAACTGTATAAATCCAAGCTATCATTATCATGTCAGGGTGTGTTTATTTTTCACGTATCTGCCCAAAGTCACAGGGGCCATGAGTATATCATGTGTACATTCTTTCCTTCAGGTTCAGTTCCCAGAAATGGTCAGATGAACATGTTTTTCATTCCCCAGCTCTCCCTTCACCTATAGTATTCTCTTGACAGGATTTTGCAATTATTAGTGTTGCTGCAGACTTTTTAAAGAGCCTGGGAAGAAAGGATTTTACCTAGTATAACTTTTCCCAGGTAATTCTTGGCTTGATAAAGAGATGTACAGGTTACAACAGACAGGTGCACTGTCTCATAGACTCCTCAACAACAGTCTAGGAAAGGTATGATTTTTTTCACCATTTGACAGAGGGAAGATGGCTCAAGGAGTTCAAGTCATTTGCCTAAAACTTCATTGTACAGTTGGAGTAATTAAAGCTAATAAAAGAGTCATGCTCTAAAAAATAGAGTGAATGAGCAGCGGGGATGTTGAAAGAACGGAGCCGTGTCCCAGGTGATACTCATGGGATGTGTGAGCTTCTTCCATCCTGGAATCCTGGATGCAGTTTCCAGGTCTTTGATAATGGGTGTGTCAAAGCATTTTCTGATCTAGAGTTTCAAAAGCTGGACCATTCCACCCAGGACCTTGTGTACTGTTCTCTAAATACACACAGATGGGCAACCAAAATAAGAATAAAATAAAGCGAAAATGTCCCTTGGTCTCCAGAGTCACTACCCGGTTAAGTGTTGGCTTTCCCTCGGAGGACACACAGGGCACTCAGGTTTGCCTGAGATGACCTGTGAAAGAGGTCCTTGGGATGGTGGGAAGAAGACTGGACTTGAAATTCAGACATGAGGTTGAGTCACAGTCCCACGTGGCTTATTGTGATGAGTGAACCTATTTGAGTTTTGGTTTTAATAACTGTAAAAGGCATATAATCATGTTTATCTGTTCACTGACTGTCACCTTCCAATCAGTCTTCCCTTCATCTGCCTGATTGCAGGTGCAAAAGTTTATAGACTAAGAAGTAACTTTCAGAGTGACTTGTTGGTGGATTATTGGATTAAAAATGCTCTATTCTGATCAATTCTCCCCTTGTCTTTCTCAACTCAAATGCATGTGTATTTGCCCACTTTTTAAAATCGATATGTTAAAATAGAAGCATAGTTGAATTACAATGTTGTGTTAATTTCTGCTGTACAGCAAAGTGATTCAGTTATACATATATATACTTTAATTTTATATTCTTTTCCATTACGGCTAATCCCAGGATACTGAGTATAGTTCTCTGCACTCTACAGTAGGACCTTGTTCTTTCATTCTCTGTATACGTATTTGCTCACTTCTAATGGAGGGAAGTGGGCTATCCTTTCTGGTATTCATACAGTACGACTGTCCGCCTGTTCATCCATTAGCACAAAGCTAAGGAGGGAAGACGACAGGGTTGCAGCGAGGACGAGATGACCGCATCTCAAATGTTGAGCAGGTGACTGCACCCAGCGAGGGAGCTACAGCTGTAGTGTCCCAGCTTTTTCTTATTCAGGGGATTCTCATTTGTCTGCAGTGGTTTCTCTGTGGCCTCTGCTGGAGACTAGATGATCACCGACTCCCTTCGAAGGGTCAGGCTGGTTGGAGGTCCAGCAGCGGTTTCTTGCAAAGGGGTATCTGTCCCCGTTTCTCCTTATTTTCTGCACACCTTTGAGGAAGGGCATTTGGGAAAAGTTTTTAAGTGGATAGTAAATGCAAATAAAATGACAATTTTGAGATCACTGACAAAATTTTAACTTGTTTGCCCTCTAAACTGAGCCTGAGAAACAAACCTCCAAACCTGTGGGATTGTGTTCTTCCAAAGGATCTTTCGGTTTACAGGTGTGTGACTCCTGCTTTACAGGTGTGTGCGGGGTCGGGGAGGGCGCTCAGAGGCCGCGGGGCCGGTTCGGGCCGCGCAGGCCCCGGGCTAGGCTGACCCCCGGGTCCGGGGCGGGCAGGGCGGGGCTCCGGGCCGGGCTTCCCGTCGACCCCGCCTTCCGGGTGCTGGGCCGGGTCCCGAGGCTCGCACCCAGGTCTCCGTCCGGGGGGCCGGGCGGCTCCTCTGCGGCCAGCGCGTGCCCCCTCGGCCGCCCTCCCAGCCTCGGCCGCGGCCGCTCGCTTCTCCTCCCCCGTCCCCCCTCGGGACCCACCCTGGACCCGGGTAGGCGCTGCGGCGCGGGCGGCCTCCTCTGCTCCTCCTCCTCCCTCTCCGCCCTCCGCCCTCCTTCTCCTCCCCTGCTCCTCCCCCTCCCTCCTCGCCCCTCCCCTCCCCTCCCCCTCCCCCGGGCCGGGCAGGCGGCGGCGGCGGGAGCGCGCGGGCGGCGAGCGGAGCCCGGAGCGACCGCGGCGTCCGAGGCCGGCGAGCGGGAGAGCGCGGGGCGTGCGGACAAAGAGGGCGCCGCGCGGAGGTAGGACCCGCCCCCGGCCCGAGCCCCGCGCCCCCGGGGCCGGGTTGGAGCCGGGCGGCTCGGCCTCGGTCACTGCGGCGGCGGCGCGCGCCCGGGCGCACGGCGGGCGGACCTGGAGACGCTGGGCTGCCGGCGGTCCTGAGCCCCTGAAACTTCCCGCGGGCTCGGGGCTCCTGCCCGGCCGGGCCCGGGGCGGCGGCCAGGCGGTGCGGGGGACCCACCCGGCCCGGCCCCGGCCTCCCGGCCGCCGGCCCCGGCTCGGGGGCTATGCGGGCGGCCCCCTGCACCAGCCGGGGGTGTCTCTGCGGGCGGCCCCTGCACCAGCCCCGGGGAGCGTCTACGCGAGCGGCTCCCGGCACCAGCCCTGGGGTGCCTACGCGGGCGGCTCCCGGCACCTGGCCTCGGGGTGTCTACGCGGGCGGCCCCTGGCACCTGGCCCCAGCACCTGGCCCCGGCGTCTGCAAGGGCGGCTCCCCCGCCCCTGGCCGTGGGCGCGTCTACGCTGGCGGCCCCCCGGCATCTGGCCCGGCGTCCACGCGGGCCCGCAGTTCCTGCGGAGAGCAGAGGGGAGGTCCGGCCCCCGCCCCACCGTCAGGGGCAGCGGTTCCTGCCCACGTCCACACCGCCACCCGGTTCTCCTGGGCACGTCTACACTTAACTGGGGGTCGAGGAGAGCAGTGCAGGCTCTGGTTTGAACGCTTTTTCCTGAATGGCCCCATTTTCATATTAAGCTCTCGGTTCTCAGGCCAGCATTCCATTCTCAAATTCTTTGGGTGATAATTTTGCCAGATTTTCTGAATGGGATTAGCACAGGCCGTTCAGAAATCGTTTCCGAGTTTGGCAACCGCTACCCTAAAGGGTGCTTTTATATTTGAGCTGCTCTCAGGCACATCTTTAGTGTGTCGTTTAGAATTGTCAACCTTGAGCTCGTTTTGTTGGGCAAGATTAAACAGTTCTATTTTTAAGACCAGCGAAGAAACATATGTATTTAATATTGGGATCATTTGCCACAAGGAATCACATGAGGCGTGGTTTCTTAACCACCAAAGTGGCTTAAGTACTTGGTTAGATTTAAAAGGAATTTCAGGTGGAGGAAACGTTTATTTGCCACTTTCAGCTTCCCAGGTAAGTTGAGGACTTTATTAAGGCAGCAGAGAGCTGAAGAAATTATGTTCTTATTGCATTTCATAAATACTGTTTATGGCAGGAGTCCTGAATGGTACTTCGTAGCTGTTTCTGCACAGTGAATTAGATATCTTTACGGATTCATTCTGAATTGCTTAAAAAGCCTATTTTGTTTTAAATTGTTGACTCTGGAGTTCAGGCCCCATATTGTAAAGCAAAGCTGCACTCTTCAGAGGAAGCACTTTTGTGTGCTTTTTGGTTCCTGGCTGGTCTCGGAGCCTTTTCCCCAGATGATCATACTTTTCTGTCTTTTCTTCCTCCTCCCTGGCCACCCCAGAGTAGCGTCTGACATGGATGTTACATGAGCCACTCTCAGGGCTGCGCACAGGTGTGCCACGTGTGGTTGGACCGTTTCCCACGTGAACTAGAGGAAGATGGACGAGTCGGCCCTGCTGGACCTTCTGGAGTGTCCCGTGTGTCTGGAGCGGCTGGATGCCTCCGCCAAGGTTTTGCCTTGTCAGCACACGTTCTGCAAACGCTGTCTGCTGGGCATCGTTGGGTCCCGGAACGAACTCAGGTGTCCCGAGTGCAGGACTCTGGTTGGCTCGGGTGTGGAGCAGCTTCCAAGCAACATCCTGCTGGTCCGACTTCTGGACGGCATCAAGCAGAGGCCTTGGAAACCCGGCCCCACGGGGGGTGGTGGCACCCACTGCACAAATGCCTCAAGGGCTCAGAGCAGCGCTGTGGCCAATTGTGGCTCGAAAGATCTACCGAGCTCCCAGAGTGGACAGCAGCCTCGGGCGCAGGCCTGGAGCCCCCCGGTGAGGGTGAGTAGCCTGCAGAGGCAGTGCGGCGGCTGAGGGTGCTGGTGGCTGCGTGTGGTCTTTATTCTCTGGATGTTTTGTAGATTGGCTCATGGCTAAAGAAGTCACGTTATTGGAACATAGGAAATTATGCCTCAGGAATTGTTTTTTTCTTTTTGGATATAAATAATAAATTTTCTTGTTTTGAAAATGCTCTCTCGGACGGAGGGCCTCTATTACTGTTTAAGATAAATCTTGGGAAACAGGTGCAATTATTCAATGAAATCTAAAACACAGCAGTTTTTTTATGCTGAGTTTAAGGTGGAAATTTGGTGTGGTTTTACCTTTTGGATGGCGTTGGGAGAGCCTTGAGTATGTATGTATGTGCGCGTATATGTATACATGTTATAAGTGTGTGTGTGGGTAGATCGTAAGTAGGAAGTGGAGCTTTGATGTTGTGTGGCTTGGAGCCGTTCTGTTTGTTTTGTGAATGCACAGCACAGAATTGTCTGGTTGGAGGAATTCTTAACAAATCGTGGCCACAGGTAGCAGAGTTTTGTTGCTGTAGCAACAAAATGTCATTGAGAGCCGTGCTAAGAGAATCTAGCAGAGGATCTAGCTTTATGTTGGGTTTTACAGGGAGTGAAATGACATGTTTCCATCAGAAAGATTTTTCTTGGGTTTTGGGTTTAGACTGAAGTAATTTCAAGTGAGGCTAAATATCCGGACAGTTACCACAATTGAAATTTCTAGAAGGTCTGGTATGTTGAAGAAATCTAAATTGTGTTGCAGGTGACGGCACCCCAAGAAGACATGCTTTTCTCATTTTTATAAACCTAAAACATCGTTATGGACATTAGATAATTATAGCAATTCCATTTTTGTCGGAAGAAACGATTTTGATAATTGGCCAAACCGAGAGAATCCATTTTCAAAGAACAGTTAATCTGGATAAGAATATTTTTTTTCAAATATTCGTAGTAAACACTCAAAATTGACTTTTTCATGTGAGGTAGGAATAACCCTTTGGGGTGGCATTAAATAGTGTAAACTCACCAGATGTGGCTCTTGGGGAGCTGTAGGGATGCCTCCCTCATAACCAATACTTTCCTTCCTTGTCAAGTTCATCTTTTACAAATGATGTAAGAATTTACGTCACTGGACATAAAGTATGTAAAGTGCTTTAATCACTGGAAAACAGTTTTATCCCCAGGCTATCAGATTTCTTTTGCATCATATTTAATTTTTCTTTTTTTTTTTTTTTGAGGATAGTGAGAACTTTGGGTTCTGGAGCTTTTCTTTGCATATTTGAACCTTCCTAATTATGAAATTGGTCTGCTTATAGGGCTTTCTTAGATTTCCCTGTTTTAATGGAGTTTACATGATTAGCATCTGTGAACTCATGAATATTTCAACCTCAGAACCAGCGATCAAGTTGATCGTTTCTGAGACACCCAACCCAGGTCTGTCTGGCTTAATGAGGGAGTAGATTTGCTTCCTTGGAGGGATTTTGTTTCCTTGTTAATTAGACTGGAGAGGCCTAGCTTCTGGCTGTGAATAGAAGTGTCTCAGTTGTTGACATGTTGCCTTACCTGTTGTGAGGAATGCGGTGAATGTTTGGTTACTGACACAAAGGAATTTAAGAAAAGGGCTCAAGCATTCAGCTCAACCTCCTTTGAATTTTAAGTTTTCTTTCTGACATAGAAACTGACGATGCGATGCTGGAGTGGTCACTTGTTTGAATTGCTCACCTCCCAAAGTTGAGCTTCACTTTTCTTAGGTACATTATTTTGGGATTTTAATGATGTCAGGATTATTTTTCTGGCTGATATGATTTTCCTAATTTACTTCATGTTTCTTCTTTAACGTGAGAAGAATTACTTGCCAAGAAGTTTAACTGAGCTTGAGGCCTTCTAACTTGGATAAAGCAGTTGAGGCCAATAAAAGCAGGAGATGATGTCTGTTACTTTGGGGGCAGGGCACTGAGAGTGGAGGACGAAACAACAAACAAACAAAATTATTCAGTAATGTGGGTTGTAAAAGGGACTTTTCCCCCCTCTGGTCTAAAATAATTTCTCATTAGCAGTTACTGGTACCTTTTACTTTGAATTATTCAAAACAACCATGGCTACACAAACAGCCCAAGCACCTGAAAGATACATACATTTCAGAAAACGCTCTTTTTATTTTTCACTTTATGTTATTTTTAAAATTTATTTATGTTGATTTACGGTGCTGTGTTAATTTCTGCTGCACAGCAAAGTGATTCAGTTATGCGTACATATACCTTCTTTGCCATTATGGTTTATCCCAGGATATTGAATGTTGTTCCCGTGCTCTACAGTAGGACCTAGTTGTTTATCCATCCTATATATACTAGTTTGCATCTGCTAGCCCCAGACTAGAAATTGCTCCTTTTTTAAAAGTGAGACCCAGTGAGTTGTTAGCCAGCCTCTGGGGTGTCCTGAGGTGAAAGCCATCATGAATCCCAGATCCTCAGCTGTTCTGACTCGACCTGGGGGATGTGAGAGCCTGTTTCCACTTGTGGTGGAAGCTGGTGCTGATAACACGTGCGATGCTGTTGAGTTATTGGTCGTGTTCCACGTTCCGTTAGATCGTGGCCACGTGGCTTCCTCACCTGCGTACCTCAGGGAGACTGGGTGTTATCAGCAGATATGAACATTTCCAACATGTTACACGTCTTGTTCCCAGAATTTTAGTGTTTTCCTGCTTCATATGAAGGAGCAAATGGAAAAGGGTTGGCGTTACCACAGGAAGCCGCCAGCTCTTTACTCCAGGTAAAGAATCCCTGCTGGTTTGGGGCCAAAGTTGACCAGTAGGATGAGCTTCAGGGAGGGGGCTGGCTGTAGATACCTGTTTCCACGAACTGAAAAATACCTGCAGAAGATGGATTTCACATATATAAGTATATGCAAAGTTAGATATGGACAACATGTTTGAGTAATTCCTATAGAATTATGACCTAATGGAATAAATTTCTTTTCCTAGGTGTGGTTCCACTGGTTCCAGGTTTGATACCTGTGTGTGTATCTGTCTGTCTAGGTGTTGTTACTTAATGATTTCACACGCTGCTCCCTCAGAGTGAGCGTATTCAGCAAACATTGATCACATGACCCTGATTTACACTAACTTGCACTTCATGTATTCTTTCCTTTATCTAGCAAATACTTACCGAGCACTTACTAGGTGCCTGGCACTGCGCTAGCTGCTGGATAGGTAGTGCTGTGCAAACCACGTGCAGATTCTGCTGGTGAACTTGTGTGTCATTCTGGTGGGAGAGACTGCCTGGAATAGCATGAGAACAGCGCAGGGAGGCATTACAGGTGCTAAGTGTTAGGCTGGGAGCTTGGGAGAGGAAGAGGCAGAGGCCGTGTGTGTGTGTGTGTGTGTGTGTGTGTGTGTGTGTGTGTGTGTGTTCGTGTTCACAAGCTTCTTGAGGCTGTGGCATTTGAGCTGAAGTCTTGAGGGTGAGATGTATTAATTAGTTGAGAGGGGCTGGCGGGAAAAGGGGCAGAGTATTCCAGAGGCCCTGACCTACGGCCAGATGAGGCAGAGCTCCCGGGAGGAAGTGAGGACAGGGTGTGAGCACAAACCAGGGGACGGGGTGGTGACCTAGGACGAGGCCTCTGGTGCCATGCCAGGCCAGGTGCCAGGAGCCACCCAGGGCCGCGTGGCCATAGTGGTCAGTGTCCTGCACTTGATGCCAGAAGGAACGGTCCCCGGGACTGAGATGACCGTCAGGCTCAGGACAGAAATTGTTGGAGCTTGACATCAGAGGACTGGGAGATGGGGAAAGAAAAGGGGGCACAGATGAGCTTTCCTCCCTCCCTGGTTCCAGCTCCCGCTCTCCCTGGAGCTGACTGTGAGGGGCTGACTTGTGTCCCCCAGGCTGATAAGTTGAAGTCCTATCCCCCAGCTCCTCAGGGTGTGACTGTGCCCCAGGGGTGGCACCTTTGAAGAGATGGTTAAGGTGAAACGAGCTCATGTGGGTGGATCCCCAGCCACAGTCTGACTGGGGTGCTTGTAAGAAGAGATCAGGATGCAGACCGGCCTAGAGGGGAGACCCTGTGGGGACAGGGGAGGCCCCAGGAGGAGCCAGCACTGCCCACACCTTGGTCTCAGGTGTGCAGCCTCCGGAATGAGGAGGTAAATGTCTGTGGTTGAGCTGCCCATCTGTGGGCCTGTGTTAGGGTGGCCGAGCTCCTGCAGGTCAGCCCCGCGTGGCCTCGGTCCCCTCCGTCCCCTGTGCGCCAGCAGGGCTGGTCCTGCAGGCCTGCGGGGGCCGGGGGTCAGGCCTCTGCACCTTTGGATGCGGAGTCACCTCGAGGGGACCTTCAGTCTCTGCCACCCCTGCTGCCCGCAGGGCTCTCTGTTGGCGTGTAACCGGCACGAGGCCCGCGGCGCGGTCAGCAGACACGCGGGGCTGTGGAGCCGAGGGCGCGAGAGGAGCGAGCTTTCCTTCACAAGCTCTCCTGCCAGTGGAGCCTGGAGTCTGGCCAGGGCGCCTCGCTGGACTCGCGTTGTCCGAGGCATCACCGAAGGGCGGGAGCAGGAGGAGCGCGGGGCGGGGGCGGGTCCCCCGGGAGCGGTGCGCGTGGGCGCGTGTGCGGCGGGGACCGTGCACAGCTAGAGGAGGCCGAGCGCACGAGAAGCGGCGAGCAGGGCAGCAGGGAGTGAGGCCCCAAACCGTGGGATGAGATGCAGGACCGTCCCTGTGAGGAGGGTCGTGGCCCCGGGTTGGCCGTCTGATCGGAGGGTGGAGGAGGTGGGGGACAGTGGGCAGGACCTCTCCCCTCTCCCCAATAGGGTTGCTGTCTCCGCATGGGGGGGTTGTGGGCGGAGGGAACCATCCTTCCTGGAGCTAACAAGCAAGACGTTTAGGTGGTGGTTTGGATGAGGGGAGGTTTTGATGTTTCCGAGTGGCTAAGTCAAAAGAGAAAAAGGTGTTGTTTATTTTTGCCACACACTGTGTTGCAGACATTCGTGACCTCTTCTTATTTATGTATCATCTCATCTTTGACTCCTGCTCGTCCTCGTGTTCACCCCAACCCTGACCGCTGCGGTGTTCCTGAGTCAGGCGGGCAGGGGGGCTCAGGGCTGGGGTGGGCAGGGAGTCTGTGTACCACAGAGAAATGCTGAATGAGCCTCTTTTGTATCACATTCGTATCATGTAACTTTTACCATGTAAATCTCTGACAACCCTTTGCAGTTAAGGACTATTGTTCTTCAGAAATTAAAAAATGTAAATTGCAAAATGAGTTCCTAAAAACATGCTGGCTGTAAAAAGAAAAAATTCACCACTATGGAAGTATAATGTGTGTCCTTCTATATCTCATATGTTTATATGTGTATGTATCTGGTTGTTTTGGTTCTTTACATAAGTGGAATTCCATGCTCTGATGACTAGAATATATCTGGGAAATTTTGTCATGTCTGAACACATACACCCACCTCGTTAAAAAGAAGACACCTGTTTATTGAGGTATGCTATACATACAGAAGAGTGTACAAATTGTGAGTGTACAACTCACTGAATTATCATGCTTCGTGCTTTTTAATTGACTATAGCGTGTTTTTCTCTCCATTTAAAAAATTAAAGATAATATATGCTCATAGTAAGAAATTTGTGGTAGAGAAGTATGTAAAGGAGAAGAAGCAAGACTTGTAATCTGTGTGCCTGATCTCCAGAGGTGACCACTGTGCAGAGGTTTTTTGGTGTGTTTGCCCCCCAAGAAAACTGAATAGACATAGGATCATGTTATACGGCTGTTCTGCAATTTGAGGTTTCCTCTGAAATGGCATCTCTCTCAGAGCTTCCCGTCTGCTCTCATTGATGCACAGGAAGGCATTCCCGTTTTATAGACATGGGAAGGGTAGCTGGAGAGGCCCCCGGCCATCAGGATGGAGCTGGCCGCCACCCCAGGCCCGTCTGCTCCCTGCCTCCTCCCCTTAACCATGTCCTCGGGTCCTCATGCTGTTGCAGCATGGGAAGCTTTCCTCAGTGTAACTAGCGGGGCTCCATTCGTCTCACTGTCCCTGGTTCTGATAAAATGGGGCAGGTGGACCCCGTGCGGTGGCGGTGGGCAGGCCCGGCCCTTCCTGAGTGTGGCTGTGGGACGGGGGTGGAGGTCGAAGTTGTGGCAGCTGCAGCTCAGCTGCTCCGGGCTCTCTTTCTTCACAGAAATGCAGAACCTTAGGACCCGAAGCTCCATGCAGGGCCTGGGGCAAGGGTGGCTGAGTTTGGTTCACCTTTGACTCTTGAGAACCTTCGTGGTGTCTGGCACATGGTACTCACCCAGGAGAGGCTTGTTGAATGTGTATCAGTTTCCTGTGGCTGCTGTAAGAAAGTACCCCCAACCGGGTGGTTGAGAACAGCAGACGTTCTGGGGACAGAATCTGAAATCCAGGTGTGGGCAGAGCCGCCGGCCTCTCCGGGCTTCTGGGGGGTCCCCAGCAGACCCTGCTGTCCTCGGCTTGTGGACACACTTCTCCGGGTCCTCTTCATGGGGCCTTCTGTCTGTGTCCACCCACATCTGTCTCCCGCAGCCGGGTGGGTGCGGGACACAGGGCATCGAGGGTGTGGGATGCGCAGTATCACGGGTCCCGCCTGCCTGTGGTGGGGACACTGCACAGCGTGCACAGGATGGCAAGGACTCGGGTACCACTCGGGTGTGCGTCAGGTGGCCTCTCCGCAGCAGCACAGTGTCCTGTGGTAGGAATGTTACACTTGGAAACAGCTTTGCTGGTGAGGCTCCCTCACGGTGGAACTCGGACCTCATCCTCCCGAAGCTTTTGTCATATAGAGTGCGTTTAATCTCCTCGCTTTTTTTTTTTTTAAATTTCAGAGACTTCTGAGAGTAGTGACCCTGAAAAAAGAACTTGTAACTAATAAGGACCTACCGTATAGCATAGGGAACTCTACTCAATATTCTGTAACGGGAAGTATTCTATACGGGAAAAGAATCTAAAGAGTGGATCTGTGTATACGCGTAGCTGATTCACTGTGCTGTACGCCTGACTAACACAACATTGTAAATCAACTCGACTCCAATAAAAAGTAAAAAAAAGTTGTGAGCCCCAACCACCCTCTTTGTGACCCCGCCATCCTTGCCCAAGTCCGCGCCTGTGCCCTGTCCGGAGGATGGAGCACTGGCCCCTGAAGGCTGGCAGATGCAAAGCTGCAGACACAGCCGCTTCAAAGACAGCCCTCGTGTGGGCTCCTGAGGGTAGCAGGGAAGGGGATGGAGGCGCCGGTCCACGTGGCTGGTGGTGGAAGTTAAGTAGTACATTATTTGACTTGTGAAACGTGGGAAAAGGCAGCAGTACGCAGGGTGTGCACGTGAGTTGTTAAGTTGCATGAAATATAGTGCAGAAAGGCGTGGCCTGTCAAGTCTGAACTTTCTTCTGTTTGCCTAAGGAAGTAAAAATTCCTCTCAGTATTTTTTCCAAGGACAAAAATCCTTTAGAAACACTGTATGTTCACTGTTTATACTTCAGCAGTGGATGAACGGGGGTGAATTTTCATTATTTTAAAATGTAGTGAGAATTGCCCAGGATGAAATGCAAGTTTGCTGTAGGGGCTCCATACCTGGTTGTAATTCATGTGAAGGACCCCCGCCCCCACAAATAGTGCAACAGCAACAGAGCAGAACCTCAGTGTGGGTACCAGCAGCCTTGGCATCGGTGTAAGTTTCCTGGAAGGACGTTTGGACACTAAAGGCTGAAAGGTTGAGTATTAGATTTCTTATGAGGAGATTAAATTCCTATAGAGCTAAACATCTTCTAACACTCTTAATTATATAACTGCTTAGGTTTCTTTTTCTTTTTTTTTTTTCATCTTTGAGTATAATTGCTTTACAATGTTGTGTTAGTTTCTGCTGTACAACAAAGTGAATCAACTATATGTATACATATATCCCCATATCCCCTCCCTATCCCACCCCTCTAGGTCATCTCCAAGCATCAAGTTGATCTCCCTGTGCTCTGCAGCAGCTTCCCACTAGCTGGCTATTTTACCTTTGGTAGTGTATATATGTCAGTGCTACTCTCGGGAGGAAGTGCTTAGTTCTTAAACATCTATCTTTAAAGAACTTTGAAAGTTCTTTAACACATTACACACATAGATTAAACAACATATATAAGTGAAACCGCAAACCTTAAATTTTTATTTGCTCAGCTCATTGAAAGTGACATAGTTAGCAAATGTCTGTTTTTTTCCCTTGGTTGAGTTTGTCTTTTAAACACACTCTTTAATATATTATTTCCAACATTTCATATGTTTTTACTTTTTCTCCCCTTCAGTTGAGCACAATTGAAGAGCTTAAGTCTTTGAGGCTAAATACATTTGCCATTTTTGGTCAGTCTAATTACTTTCGTTTGCTATGTATTTCATAGTACATACTATTATTAGCACTTTCATTTTTCTGTTTTCTACTTATTTTTAGGACAAGTCCAAAATATTAGAAGATGTGGAAAGCCCAAACTCTGTTGTACAAAGGTAGTGATTTTGCTGAAACTGAAGTGTTAGTTGAAGGTCATCATCAGCTAACAGTGTGAAATGTTTACAAAGTCCAGGGGAGCCCAGCTGTGGCACCAAAAGCTCTGGTCTCCCTGAACGAGGTGTGAGAACGCAGGAAGTGTGACTTGAGGGCCACCTGTGTGGTGGCGAAGTGGTGGAACCCTGGTGTTAGTCCTGGCCTTGAGACTTGCACCCAATAATTTCTCTTCCACAGGCCAGCACTTCCTCTTTTCTAAAACGAGGGATTTCTGTATCTGAGTTCCTGTGCAGCCCTGAAAGTTTTGACATTGTCTCCCAACCCAAGGCCAGCTTTGGTAGTGAGCATGTAGGACAGGCTAAAGCTGGTGTCGCTGTATCGTCTGGATGTGGTGACATGAAATGTGCCCCAGAGTCACCCCCAGACCCTGGCATCTAGTCAGGGTCCCCTGGAGGCACTGCCTGCCACAGGGACCCTGAAATGGACGATAGGGTGGGGTGGGCGTTCAGCAGGGAGGCAGAGCAGGAAGGCGGGGGCAGCCGGGAGCCCAACTTTGGGCTGATATGCTTGCTGGGCCGCCTCTGTGTGGAACGAGCTCCCGCTGTCCTACGTGTGGACTCATCCCGCTGCCTGAAACCCCCATGGCTGGAGACGGAGTGTCCCCACATCCAGGTGTGCTGCCCTTGCAAGGGGCCTGAGCCCGTCTAACTGCCGTGCTGTCCCTTTCTCTCTGGCAGCTGGTGGGCGGCGTGTGTATGCTGAAAGCGGGGGTGAGAAGTAGCTGAGCTTCTCTGGGGTCAGACAAGCCTGGGTGGGGAGGGCAGCGAGGGTGACCGTGGGCTTGATTCTGCACACAGGGACTCTTGGGGTTGGGAGTGCAGAGGGATGCTGCTGATAGTTTTGCAAAGTCAACAGGAGGCAGCGCAGAGCGTCTGGGGCAGCGGGGCCATATGGGCTGCGAGCTGAGGGCAGTGGGGGCTTCATCCAGGGCTGGGAGATGCCAGAGGAAGCAGAGGCTCCTTCAGACCAGTGGGGGAGATGTGGGAACTGATTCTAGCTCTGAGAGAATGTAACGGGGAGGAACAGGCAGGGTGTTTGGCGCCAGGCAGACCCTTCTCTGCTTCTTGTTACCTGTGTGGCTCTCAGCACCATCCTTAGCCTGACTTCTTCATTTGTGGAACCAGAGGGGTCCGCTCTCCAGTGCCCGGACCTGCGATGCTCAGCAGTGAGGGTGTCTTCTGGTCCTCTTTGCAGAAGTGAGAGCTCTTAGTGCCCTGTGTCAGTTACATTGTGAAGTAAACTTTGGATATATATGTATGTGTGTGTGTGTATGTGTATCTATCTCCAGGCCCATGCAGGCTTGTGGAATGTGATTTAATTAATTGACATTTGTAATGTTCATGTCATCGGACATTTGGTTCTGTTTTAAACAGGCAGTTTAAACTTTAGGTTCACAAGCTGTTCATGAGTTAGTGACTACAGATGATGCCAAATCTGGTTGCGTCCTGGTTCTTCTACCAGCCGAGTGTGGACTGGGGCCTCAGCTGTGGAAGGAGCCAGGGGACCTCCTGTCCCTCCCTCCTCCTCCTCCTGCTCCTGTGGCCCAAGTGGCCATGGAATTCCTTATGTGCTGACCAGCCGTGACTGTTTTCTCTTCCTCCCTCCTTCCCTCCCTCCCTGTCTCTCTCTTTGATGACATGGGGAAATAATAGCTGAAATAATTGAAAACACTTGTCTTTTGATTTTCTTCTTTGGCATAGTTTTGAAAAGTCTTAGCTTCTTAAGACTTCTGTCCAGGAGACTAGGTGTGCTTTGTATTGGGTCTAATTTTCAAAAATTGGACTTAGGAAAGATTACATTGCCCTCACACGGGTCCTTTCATGGGTGCTGCACATAGAATGTGTGTGTGTTTTATTCCTTGTGGCCGATTTTTGTTTACCCCCTCACGCATTCCCGCCCCTGCTTCCGGAGCACCCACGTGATGTTTTTAGATAGATACTCTGGTCAGTTTATCCATGTTTTGATTATTTTTATATCTCCTATCTAGAGCCGCTGATCGCTTTTTTATGTGACTAGACCATGTCTGGCTAAGTAAGTGCATTTATGTAGCTGGTAACTTTCTGATGAATTTTGAAAATGCAGCAACAGTGAAGAGCCTTGCTGTGCTTCAACTTTTAATAAGTTTGGATGTTTGTTTTTTTTTAAATGGAGCTTCTATTTATAGTCAAAATATTCACTTCCTGCCTTTGTAGGGGAAGAAAGGCCACTGAGGGAGCATTTTATGAAGATGGTCGTCTACTGTGTTTTAAAGTCTTTTGAAAAGGACATTTCGGAAGCTTGTTGGTAACTTATTCCAGAGCCTCACAGTCTTCATAGCCAGGGAGTTCTTATTTTTTTTTGTATCAAATACAAACCCCTGTCCTTGCAGTTTAATCACATTCCTCTGGTCCCATCCCTAACGGGAAAGAAGCGCTCCCTGTACGGGGCTGGCCACCTCCCCGGCCATCCCTTATCTGGCCTAAATACTGCACTTCCTTTATGTGTCCTCTTAGGACCCATTTCCTCATGTTTCAGTCGTTTTATTCACTCTCATTTGGTTGCCCGCCAGCTTCTCCCTGTGCTTGGGTTCCGGTCCAGAAGAGCCCTGAGCCTGGTCAAGAAGTTCTGGGTGGGATAGAGCCTTGTGCTGTGAAGGGAGGTCCCCTGAGGGCGATGCTCCTTGTGTATCTTTAAAGATAACTCCCTGCATTGCTGATTCAGCCTTTGCCTGGGCTCTCAGATTTTCTGTTCCTGAAAGTTTGGTTTCCTCCCATCTCTTATTTGAGCACTTAGTTTTTAGTACCTTCCTGATTAAAGCACCTCCTGTTTCCGTAATCCTCACAGTAGAGTCAGTGACCGTCCATTGGAACTGAAAATGGTCCATCCCAAATGCTGTTTCTGTAAGAGAATTGCCGTATATGGACCGTTCATCTTAAACACGTACTTAACGTGTTAATTACGTTTATTTTTGCGTATTCTCTGCTCACGCTTGGTATTTGACTATTCTCTAATTAATGATGTTTTATTTTGTCTCCTGTACCAAGGTATGCGTTACTTTAGAGTGGGACTCTTGTATTTTATGTCTCTTTTCTGTCCTTTACAGTTGCAAACGTAGTGGGTGTTCAGTTCAGGAACTACATCTTGATGAGCTTGAAGTTCAGATTCCAGAACTCCAGGTCCACTTGGACCCTTTTGTCTTCGTAAGAGAGAGACCTCACCACACTTGTACTTCTGGTGCCCTTAATCAAATTTGTTCTCCACGACCTAAGCCAGCTACGAAAGTGTTACCAGAGGCTGGGGAAACTCCACTGTCACCGGATCCTCTCTGGAGGGTGGCCCTCAAAACATTTGTGTGACCCCCACCACGGAGGTCTAGAAATCATGTTTTCCTACTTTATTAGAAAGACTGTTCTGCTGAATTGAATCAGAAGCCTTATACAAGTTAAAGTATGTGATGTTATCTCCCATCCCCCACACACATTGTCACTCTGACACAGAGGAAAGGGAAGTGGATCTAACAGGAATTAGCTACCCATGGTTGTGTTGATCTTTCCCAAACACCTTCTTTGTTTTGTTTTTTTAACTCTGTTGAAGTATAGTTGATTTACAATATTGTGTTAATCTCTGCTGTAAAGCAAAGCGATTCAGTTATATATTCATTCTTTTTCATATTCTCTGCCATTATGGTTTATCCCAGGATATTGGATATCGTTTCCTGTGGTCTACAGTAGGACCTTGTTCTTTATCCATTCTGTATATAATAGTTTGCATCTGCTAACAGCCAATTCTCACTTCTTCCCTCCCCCACCACCCTTGGCAACCAGCAGTCTGTTCTCTATGTCCGTGAGCCTGTTTCTGTTTTGTAGATATGTTCATTTGTGTTGTATTTTAGATTCCATGTTTAACTGATATCATATGGTATTTGTTGTTCTCTTTCTGACTTCACTTAGTGTGATCATCTCTAGGTCCATCCATGTTGCTGTAAATGGCATTATGTAATTCTTTTTGAAGGCTGAGTAATATTCCATTGTATATATGTACTACATCTTCTTTATCCATTCCTCTGTCAGTGGACATTTAGGTCACTTCCGTGTCTTGGCTGCTGTGAACATAGAGGTACATGTATCTTTTATTTATTTTTTATTTATTTATTTATTTTTTCTAGTTTTTTTTAAATTTTTAAAAAAATTCCCTCCCTTCCTTGACGCCCCCCCCTCGAGTCCCCCCCACCCTCCCTGCCCCAGTCCTCTAAGGCATCTTCCATCCTCGAGTTGGACTCCCTTTGTTATACAACAACTTCCCACTGACTATTTTACAGTTGGTAGTATATATATGTCTGTGCTACTCTCTCGCTTCTTCTCAGTTTCCCCTTCACCCCCCGCCCCCTCCCATACCTCGAGTTCTCCAGTCCATTCTCTGTATCTGCTTCCTTGTTCTTGTCACTGAGTTCATCAGTACCATTTTTAGATTCCGTATATGTGAGTTAGCATACAATATTTGTCCTTCTCTTTCTGACTTACTTCACTATGTATGACAGATTGTAGTTCTATCCACCTCATTACATATAGCTCCATCTCATCCCTTTTTATAGCTGAGTAATATTCCATTGTATATATATGCCACATCTTCTGTATCCATTCATTTGTTGATGGGCATTTCGGTTGCTTCCATGTCCTGGCTATTGTAAATAGTGCTGCAATAAACATTATGGTACAAGTTTCTTTTGGGATTATGGTTTTCTTTGGGTATATGCCCAGGAGTGGGATTACTGGATCATATGGTAGTTCTATTTGTAGTTTTTTAAGGAACCTCCAAACTGTTTTCCATAGTGGCTGTACCAACTTACAGTCCCACCAACAGTGCAGGAGAGTTCCCTTTTCTCCACACCCTCTCCAACATTTGTTGTTTCCAGACTTTGTGATGATGGCCATTCTGATTGGTGTGAGGTGATACCTCATTGTGGCTTTGACTTGCATTTCTCTGATGATTAGTGATGTGGAGCATCTTTTCATGTGTTTGTTGGCCATCTGTATGTCTTCTTTGGAGAAATGTCTATTTAGGTCTTCTGCCCATTTGTGGATTGGGTTATTTGCTTTTTTGGTATGAAGCTGCATGAGCTGCTTGTACATTTTGGAGGTTAATCCTTTGTCCGTTGTTTCATAGGCAATTATTTTTTCCCATTCTGATGGTTGCCTTTTAGTCTTGTTTATGGTTTCTTTTGCTGTGCAAAAGCTTTTAAGTTTCATGAGGTCCCATGTGTTTATTCTTGATTTTATTTCCATGATTCTAGGAGGTGGGTCAAAAAGGATGTTGCTTTGATGGATGTCAAAGAGTGTTCTGCCTATGTTTTCCTCTAGGAGTTTTATAGTGTCTGGCCTTACATGTAGGTCTTTAATCCATTTGGAGTTGATTTTTGTGTATGGTGTTAGGAAGTGTTCTAAGTTCATTCTTTTACATGTTGCTGTCCAATTTTCCCAGCACCACTTATTGAAGAGGCTGTCTTTTTTCCATTGTATACTCGTGCTCCTTTGTCAAAGATAAGGTGCCCATATGTGTTTGGGCTTACTTCTGAGTTCTCTATTCTATTCCATTGATCTTCCTTTCTATTTTTGTGCCAGTACCATACTGTCTTGATCACTATGGCCTTGTAGTATAGTTTGAAGTCAGGAAGCCTGATTCCACCAACTCCATTTTTCCTTCTCAAGATTGCTTTGGCTATTCGGGGTCTTTTGCGTTTCCATACAAATCGTAAGATTTCTTGTTCTAGTTCTGTGAAAAATGCCATTGGTAATTTGATCGGGATTGCATTAAATCTGTAAATTGCTTTGGGTAGTACAGTCATTTTCACGATGTGGATTCTTCCAATCCAGGAACATGGTATGTCCCTCCATCTGTTTGTGTCATCTTTGATTTCTTTCATCAATGTCTTAAAGTTTTCTGCATACAGATCTTTTGCCTCCTTAGGCAGGTTTATTCCTAGGTATTTGATTCTTTTTGTTGCAATGGTGAATGGGAGAGTTTCCTTAATTTCTCTTTCTGCTCTTCCGTTGTTCGTGTATAGGAATGCAAGAGATTTCTGTGCATTAATTTTGTATCCTGCTACTTTACTAAACTCATCAATGAGTGCTAGCAGTTTTCTGGTAGAGTCTTTAGGGTTTTCTATATATAATATGATGTCATCTGCAAAGAGTGACAATTTTACTTCTTCTTTTCCAATTTGGATTCCTTTAATTTCTTTTTCTTCTCTGATTGCTGTGGCTAACACTTCCAAAACTATGTTGAATAACAGTGGTGAGAGTGGACACCCTTGTCTTGTTCCTGTTCTTAGAGGGAATTCTTCCAGTTTTTCTCCATTGAGAACAATGTTGGCTTTTGGTTTGTCATATATGGCTTTTATGATGTTGAGGTAATTTCCTTCTATGCCCATTTTCTGGAGAGCTTTTATCATAAATGGATGTTGAACTTTGTCAAAAGCTTTTTCTGCATCTATTGAAATGATCATATGGTTTTTATCCTTCAATTTGTTGATATGATGTATCACGTTGATTGATTTGCGTATATTGAAGAATCCTTGCATCCCAGGGATAAACCCCACTTGATCGTGGTGTATGATTTTTTTAATGTGCTGTTGCAGTCTGTTAGCTAGTATTTTGTTGAGGATTTTTGCATCTATATTCATCAGTGATATTGGTCTGTAGTTTTCTTTTTTTGTGACATCTTTGCCTGGTTTTGGTATCAGGGTGATGGTAGCCTCGTAGAATGAGTTTGGGAGTGCTCCGCCTTCTGCAATATTTTGGAAGAGTTTGAGAAGGATAGGTGTTAACTCTTCTCGAAATGTTTGATAGAATTTGCCTGTGAATCCATCTGGTCCTGGGCTTTTGTGTGTTGGGAGATTTTTAATCACTGCCTCAATTTCTGTACTTGTGATTGGTCTGTTCATGGTTTGTATTTCTTCCTGGTTCAGTCTTGGAAGATTGTATTTTTCTAAGAATGTATCCATTTCTTCCAGGTTATCCAATTGATTGGCATATAGTTGCTTGTAGTAGTCTCTCATGATCTTTTGTATTTCTGAGGTGTCTGTTGTGACTTCTCCTTTTTCATTTCTAATTCTGTTGATTTGCATCTTCTCCCTTTTTTTCTTGATGAGTCTGGCTAATGGTTTATCAATTTTGTTAATCTTCTCAAAGAACCAGCTTTTAGTTTTATTTATTTTTCTTATGGTTTCTTTCCTTTCTTTTTCATTTATTTCTGCTCTGATCTTTATGATTTCTTTCCTTCTGCTCACTTTGGGGTTTCTTTGTTCTTCTTTCTCTAGTTGTTTTAGGTGTAAGGTTAGGTTGTTTATTCGATCATTTTCTTGTTTCTTAAGGTAGGACTGTATTGCTATAAACTTCCCTCTTAGAACTGCTTTTGCTGAGTCCCATAGGTTTTGGGTTGTTGTGTTTTCGTTGTCATTTGTTTCTAGATATTTTTTGATTTCCTCTTTGATTTCTGTAGTGATTCCTTGGTTGTTTAAGAGTGAATTGTTTAGCCTCCATGTGTTTGCTTTTTTGCAGTTTTTTTCCTGTAATTGATATCTAGTCTCATGGCGTTGTGGTCTGAGAAGATGCTTGATATGATTTCAATTTTCTTGAATTTGCTGAGGTTTGATTTGTGACCCAAGATGTGATCTATCCTGGAAAATGTTCCGTGTGCACTTGAGAAGAAAGTGTAGTCTGTCGTTTTTGGATGGAATGTCCTATAAATATCAATGAAGTCGAGATGGTCTAATGTGTCATTTAAAGCTTGTGTGTCTTTATTTGTTAAAGACACATGTATCTTTTAGAATTAAGAGTTTTGTCTGGGTATATACACCCAAGAGTGGGATTGCTGGATCATATGGCAACGCTATTTTTAGTTTTTTGAGGACCCTCCATACTGTTCTCCGTAGTGGCTGCACCAATTTACATTTCCACCAACAGTGTAGGAGGTTTCTCTTTTCTCCTCACCCTCTCCAGCATTTGTTATTTGTAGACTTTTTGATGATGGCCATTCTGACCGGTGTGAGGTGATACCTCGCTATAGTTTTGATTTGCATTTCTCCAGTAATTATCAATGTTGACCATCTTTTCATGTACCTTTTGGCCATCTGTATGTCTTTGGAGACATTTAGGTCTGCTTAGGTCTTCTGCTCATTTTTCAATTGGGTTGTTTGGGTTTTTTTTTTTTGGCATTGTGTAAGCTGTTTGTATATTTTGGAAATTCAGCTCTTGTGGTTGCACCATTTGCAAATATTTTCTCCCAGTCTATAGAGTGTCTTTTTGTTTTGTTTATGGTTTCCTTTGCTGTGCAAAAGCCCATAAATTTGATTAAGTCCCATTTGTTTATATTTGCTTTTATTTCTGTTGCCTGCGGAGGCTGACTTAGGAAAACATTAGTACGATTTATGTCAGAGAATATTTTGCCTGTGTTCTCTTTTAGGAGTTTTATGGTGTCTTGTCTTATGTTTAAGTCTTTAAGCTTATTTTGAGTTTATTTTTGTGTATGGTGTGAGAGAGTGTTCTAACTTCATTGAGTTACATATTTCCCAGCAGCACATGCTAAAGTCCCAAACACCTTCTGATTGCTCTGCTTGCAAGTCTGCTTTTGGAGTGAAAATGTTACCTGTAATCAAGGCCTCGGTTTTGGTGCAGGTGTTGGGGAAACTGAGTAACCCCTGTGGATGGCAGTCCCGCAGGTGGCAGAAAGCACAGGTGGTGATGTGGTTGGCAGTGAGTGGTACCTCCCCATCCTAAGTCCTGTGAGAGACATCATTCACGGTCAAAATTAAATTAAAATTCCTGAAAATGAAGCAGAAAGGGGCAGTTAGAAGAATAAATTAGCCCCAAGGGACTCTTTGCAATTCTCGAATCCTAAGCCAGCTCTGGTTCAAACACCTGCAAAGGCTGAGAGTCCCTGTGATTGTTAGTGTGTCAGGTATTTAACTACAATGCGTGGAATTACCTTGAGTTATTATTACCTCTGTCAGGAGACTGAGCTGTGTGATACTCACAAATAAGTAGCACTAGATCCAGCTAACATTTCATTATAGATGAGAGAGAGATCTGTCTTGAGGATCAGCCTATCAGGAAGGCTTGGTAACCTTCAAAATGCCTTGCGCAGCAGGTTTCTAGGTGTGCTGTAAATGGAGAGCTTTCTGTGGAAGGGACGGGTGCTACATCCATATTTATTGTGCAGATTTGCATGTGTTGCTAGGTTTATTTAGGTTTCTTCTTTGTGATCCTAGCTTTCTTTACTTCCTGGACTGAGAAGCAAGTTTATTTTTCACATTAACTTGATATGTAAATTTCTCAACCCCCTGCTGGCGGCTTTTCTCTCTCCTTTAAATAGTGGCATCAGGTGGGGGTCTGGGCAAGGAGTCCCGCGTTACCGGCTGGCTGGTGTCTTGTCTCTGTTCAGCTGCTGCCCCTGCAATCCACCCATCCCTTCTGTAACCGGGGGTGTTGGCCAGGGTGGGATTTATTCAGCATGCCTTATGTTCAGTGATAAATGTTGGAGTTCAGAAGGTTTGAAAACAGGCTGTGTTTTGCTTGTTCAGTACATGTTTTTTTTTTTTTTTTTTTTCTCTCTGTGACTGGATTGAAAGGTCACCATTTCTGGGAAGTTACCAGACACACTGGTAACTTAAACCAAAGGATAGAATAGGTGAGTTAAAGACAGATTGAGGCCAAGGTTGATTTTCAGCTTGGTCCTTACTGTCAGTTTTCCTAGTCCATTGAATGTTACCTGACAAGTTTTCAGAGTTGCTGGTAGTTGTCAGCCATGTCCTGGATAATGCAGTCTCTTCGAAGCTGGGAGGAATTAGATCACAACTATCTACCAGTAGCTTTAGGAGGAAAATAGTAGCAATTTTAGTTTGACAGCAAAATAAGTTTTAAATGGTGTGAAATCATTTTAAGAGCTGATCCTATGGGATAATGTGTGTGGGATTCAAGAAAGTAAATTCTTGACTACCTGACCTTGGGGGAAAAATATGTAGTAAGATATTTTGTGATCTTGAAAGAGTGAAGTAATATTGTAGTAACTTTTTGTTCTGTTGGTTGCATCTAAGGAAGTCGTGAATGAATGGGTTCTGTGCTCAGAGAACTTGTTTTGCACTGATATCACTATCTGAGAAAGGGAGTGGTGATACATTTTATAAGCTGGAAAACTCAACATGCCCTAAAATGTGCAAACGCAGGGCTTCCTCTTATGTACTAAGTACAACCTAAAACATCAGGTTAATTACCTTCCTTTTACATTTCACATGGACAGGAAACCAGCGTCCTGACCCTGTAGAGGTACAGTCTGTCAATTACTGTCTCTGAATGATAAATACACTTACTTGGCACACACACCCTTGATCAAAGGTGACCTGAACAATACTATATAGTTTTGTTTAATGAATATGCTGGGCTTTTCTTTAAGGTTTGAACAAAGAATGATATCACACACAGCAATACACAGTTTTGTTAATAAAATCAGCAGAAGTTAAAGAAGGGGACTGTGTCTAGTAGACTGTGCAGCCCTAAATCATTCAAGAGTAGTGAAGCAGTTTTCTGGACAGACTGTGTGTCCATACGAAGGAAGGAAGCCACCTTTGTTCTGAGTCCCTGGCGCATACCTTGTAGGTGAGGTCACCCTGCGTACCTGTTGCCTCTTTCCTTTCACTCAAGGGAGCCATGCCCCCCCCCCCCCACGCCTTCCAGGGGAGCAAGGCTTACGTGTACCTGCCCATTAAAGGTTTCTGAAGGACGAAAGCCAACCCCAGGGGCTTTGTGAACCATGAATGGACAATAAAAGACAGTGTGCTTCTGTTTTTCAAATAGCCTGTTTAAGGACAAAAGAGCTATTCACTCCTACATGACTTTCGTGTAGTTACAATGAAGGAGAGGATGATGGTGGTTGTGTTTTGCGCTTGATTTTAAGGCTGCTCGACTGAGATTATGTGAAACAATAGTTTCCAGTTATTGAAACTAATATAGTCACTGAGAGATGTGTGCTGTTCCATCTCTATGTCTTGTTTGTTTAGAGAGAGGTGAATTTAAGAAGCAGGGGCCCACCTCCTGCAAGATCTGAATGGTGAAAGTGTTTAGAGGATTAGATTATGCTCTAACTCTTGGAATCATCTCCTGACTCGTCTCCTAACTAGTCCTCCTGCTCTGCTGTGTCTCCCTGGGTCCCTGGTGTTTCTGTCCCTGTGACATGATGCCTCTTGTTCAAGACTGCGTGATGGTTGCACAGAAGCTGCGTACCTGAGCCCCACCCTTTCCTCCCCCTTATCTTTGCTGCCTAGATGTTGTTGAGTCACCAAGGCCTGGGGCCTTGGCACCTGCTCTTTGCCCTGCCTGGAGGGAAGGGCCTCTGCTACCCCCGTCTCAACATGGCCTGCTCCCTTTTTTCAGTTTGCTGTCTTCAGAAGGTCTTCTCTGACCACCTCACCCACCTCCTGTCACTCTTCTAGCCTTGCCCTGCTTAATTCTTCTTTGTGGCACTTATGTCTGTTTAAAATCATGGATTCCTTACTTGTTTGTTCTTTTCCTTAAATAGACGGGAAGCTCTATGAGGACCAGGACTTCGATTCATTTTATTTCTGCCTGTATCCACAGCAGCAAGAACGCTGACTGACGCATAATAGATCCTAGGCAAAGAATTTGTTAAATTAGCAAATTGGTGAATGAGTTTTACTTGAGGTATGTTGGTCTCCATTACTCTGCAAAACCTCATGCTGAAAAAATGTGGCAAACGGGAAAATGGTCATGAATCATTCTGATGTTTAAGTTAGAACTGAGAACTTTTAGAGATGAGTAACATTCACGTGTCCTATTTGCTTATTTGGCCATTCATTTTGTATTGATTTGTTTTATGAGGATAAATGTGGAACGGTTTAAAAAATAATCTTGCCGTGAGCCCTTTTGTTCAACCCAGGAGATGAGCAGCGTGATTTCAGACCATAGCCGTGCCTCTGTTTTTAGCTTTCGGAAATGAACGCACACCCTTCATCACTGACAGAGCGCTTCAGTACTCCTTCTGTGGAAGCTCCCAGAATAATGAGAGCACGGAGAGGAACGCGGTCTTTTTCATTTATTTCTACATCTTGTGCTTCACATACTCTCGGGAGGAGGAGTGACATTGTTTTCTGTACCTACAGCTATTTAGGGAGTGGGTGGAAACACCTAGTCATCTCGGCTGTGTCGTGACTCCTCCTGTGATGTGGTGGGGATGCAAATTAGTCCTAAGATCTCCTGTGTTTTCCTTTCCAAAATACCCCAGCTGAATGGTGGGTTGCTTCCTGTTGGTTCATGTCAGAAGCGATTTTCCTTTTCTGAATCTGGTCACGGCTGTGTTTGTTACACGCAGGACTCCCTGGAGCGTCCCCCGTGGGCCCTCGTGTGTCACCAGGGACCACGCCAGACCCCACGTGCTTCCCCTGGCTCACTGCGCGGGTAGTCACCACCGGCTGGAGATGGACTTCTCCCGTCTCTGCCTGTGTGTGTCCAGCAGGAGCACAGATCTTTGTATCTCCCACTCCCAGAGAGTTCTGTGCGTCCCCACCTATTGGTACGTGGTCTGTTTCCACGTAGGCTTAGAGGATGTCCCCACTACTGCCTGATGGGGAGTCACCAGAAACGGTTGTGGGCCACTCTCCGAGGTCACTGTGAGTCAGCGGCAGGTCACGCTGGAGGGAGCCTTGGCGTCCCGTTCGGATGGTCACAGCTGCCGCCGGGTATGCCGCTCTGAGCTCTGTGCTGGCGACAGGACGGTGTGGCCGGCTCCCTTTCCTGTTTCTGCTCCTGTGGTCAGCTCCAGGGGTTGCGGTGTCTGCAGAAAGGGCGTGATGCCCCCTTGGGCTCCGATCACACAGTCAGAAGCCCCACTGTAGTCCCAGGACTGTGAGCCTACTCTCTGTGCCCTGCGTGGATCACCGTCCTTTGTTGGGGGTGCCTCTTCCTCCACGCCTGCAGGTCCCAACGGTCCTCAGGAGCTCGGACCTCAGCACAGGCCTGGTGAGCTGTGGCTACCTCCCACCTTCAGGCCTGCCCCGAGAGGCTGGTCACTGATGGTCCCTGTCCCCGGGTGGCTGGACCTCCAGAGCTGCTGTGGACACTGCCCGCCATTCATTCATTCCCTGCGCAGACACTGATTCGGGAGGAAATCCCCCAGCTGGTCCACCACCTCTCCTGTCTACCTGCTGCAGGCTGCAAGCCATGAAGCTTGCTTTTTCCCTTTTCTATCTTCTGACTTCTTGTTTCCTCTTCCTGCCCCTCTCCCTGCTCCCTGCCCATCTCCAACTCCAGTATCTGAGCCTTTGTCCTCCTTCATCACCTTTTCCCACTTTTCCCAATCAGCCCATTGCACCTGACTCTTAAATAGCCCTAATGTCCTTTTTTCTTTTAAGATTAAAAAAATTTTTTATACAATTTTTAAAGGTTACTTTCACTGTATAGTAATTACAAAGTGTTGGCTCTGTTCCCCGTGTTGTACAGTACAGCCTTGAACCTACCTTATACCCCATAGTTTATACCCCCTCCCCCGCCTTGGCCCTTACCCACCCCCACGAGTAACCACTAGTTTGTTCTCTAGATCTGTGAGAGTCCGCTTCTTTTTTGTTATATTCACTACTTTGTTGTATTTTCCTTAATGTCTTTTTTAAAGTGAGCTGTGTGTGATTTGGGTTAGAAAAACTCATGGAGAATAAAGCATGTGGTAAGAGGCGGCTTTCTTGATACTTTCTCTCATTTTCCTGTGAGATGGAACTTTGTCTTCCTCCACTTTCTAGATGGAGAGCTAGGAGATTATTCATGCTTTTCACCAACAGTCTTGCAAGATGGTCACATTTCCCAAGGAATTATTTTATAGAAAAAAAAATTCAAACTGGCTTTTAGTTTCATAGTAAAGTAATTGCTGGTTAAATGACTCGCATTAGTGGATCAGACCCAGTTAACGTGTGTGTGTGTGCCTCTCTTAAAATAAAAGTTGAAAAATTGAATTTGTTCCTTGGTAATTTGATTTATAGGAAGTGGGGAACAAAGGATTCCAAACAGGCCTTTTAAAATCAGTTCTAATTAATTGCGTGTGCAGATGTATCAGCAGAGATGGGGAGGCAATTAGTCTAATTATGTTTAAAATACAGTTGCATGCCTCAACAGACGTCACACCCGCAGGCCTGCCTATCTTTTTCTACTTTCTCCTTTAGGCATGTGGTGGATTTTTTGGCCATTAAGCTTGACCTCGTCAGAGTCTGTGGAGCGGAACAGAGTGACAGGCTGCAGAAGGGCAGGGTCACATACACTCCAGCTCCGTGATCACACCTGCCCAGCACACCTCGGTGGGAAGATTGAGACTTGCTGGGGATGATTTTTGTTCTCTAGCTACTTACGGCCCGCCACCAACTGAATCTTATTTTTGGAAGGCTGAGCTCTCTCCGAAATGTTTTTCTCATGTTCCAATTTGGAATAAACTATAGCTGAGTCCTGCATATTATGAGATGATTTGTGTTTCAGAGTAAAACTGGGATAAGTAGCACCTTGCCTGACAACTTACTCTTAGCATGAGAGACTCAGCTGCTGGCCAGGGAGAGGGGCCGGGAGGTGGGGCCGGGGGAGGGGCCACCTGGGCCTCTGAAGTCCTTTTATACCCGCCAGGTCTTCAACTGCTGCAGCTACAATGGATGTGACACCCCTGACAAAACTGTGTTTTTCTTTTCAACGTAAGCGGTTGGCGTTTGCACAGGAGAATGAACTAGAGATGTTTTCCCTGCCTTTTGGTTAAAAACTGATGGGAACACTTTTCTCTTCCATAGATTGAGTTTTATGGGAAGGACCATCAAAGGTGGTCTTCTGCAAATCCTCCTCTGTTGCCCTTCCTTTGGTTTCTGGTAGCATTAAAAAAGATTTATAAATGACACGTTCGTTTTATAGGATATCCTGCTGTCGTAAGACTGCAGTCTTCATCACTGACCTACCACAGCGATTGTGTTTGCTCTTTCAGCTGCATCTGCTGTGTCTCTGACTGTATTGTTTGTAGCAGAAACCGGGGTTGAGTGTCGTTGCTGTACTTATAGCTGGATTGTGTGGTTTTCTCCATGTAGGTTTTCTCCCACAAGAGCGGGATCTTGAGGGTAGATGGCTGGTGGCATTAGGCCAGTTGGACCTTTGTTTTCTGAGTGTTTTTGCTAATCCTGGTGTAAGGACACAAGCTTACTTCGTCTGTGGCTGTCAGAATGCAGTGGATGTAGGTGAGCGTTAGACAAATTGAGGTGAAGATATTTACACGGACATTTGAATATGTGGATAATCGGGCAGTGAGGCTTGTGTGTGAGCACTGGGGCCTCTGTTCACGGTGCATCCACAGACACAGGCTTAACTCTGATTGGATCCTTCAGAGGTGACAGTTACATTTTCCTTCCTTCTTGGAGGTTACTCTGTCAAAGAGTTGGTGTTTGAGAAGTTTATTCTTCCTTTAATCTTAGAAACAAAACCACTCTTCTTATTATGGTGTAAACAGAAGCAAATTCCTTTAAAATCTAGACCAGTCTAGGAATGTGGTTTTTAAGAAAGCAAAAGATACATGTATTCCTTATTTTTGGGGGGCTGCATTGGGTCTCCGTTGCTGCACGCGGGCTTTCTCTAGTTGCGGCAAGCGGGCGCTACTCTTCGTTGCAGTGCTTCCGAGGTGGCTTCTCTTGTTGCGGAGACGGGCTCTATGCCTGAGGGCTCAGTAGTTGTGGCTCGTGGGCTTCCTTGTTCTGCGGCATGTGGGATCTTCCCGGAGCAGGGATCGAACCCTCGTCCCCTGCATTGGCAGGCGGATTCTCAATCACTGCGCCCCCAGGAAAGTCCTAAATGTATTCTTTTAAACAGATGTTTGATGCTAGTTATGGTATCATTATGCTGGAATATCTGCTCACAGAATACAGGTGTGTTTACTGTAGTGTATTCACCTCTGTATGTTGAGTCATCTCTGTATATGTGTAACCTGTGTTTTGCATAACCTTTACTAAAAACTGGGTAAGTCACATTTTTGCTTTGTTGTTATAACTTCAGTACCTTTTTCATGCAGAGCCTCATTTACTCTCTTTTTTGTTTCTTATTAATAAACTGTTAAGTAATAGTACAATTTAAGGACATTAAAGGAGTTAACAGGTTATAAAAACAACTGAAAACCATGGATTAAGTTTAGAAAAGCTTAAGCACCAGGGTTGCTGTTGTGTCTTGGTTAAATATGTGCAACTTAAAAAAAAAAATCATTATTTTGTCCTATGTATTATTTTATTAGACAGCTTTACCATATTCCATCCTAAATATTGTCTTAAATATTCCCATATGCATTTTGGTTAGTTAGGACACTGGATGTTGTGTGTCTTTCTACGTCACGTCATTCTGGATATAGTTAGATGAATTTAAATTATTAACTTGTGGTCTGAGAGAATTTAGATTGGTTGACATTCTGGCATTGGGAGTATAGTGAATTCTTGAGTCCACAAAAAAGAAGATGTATTGTGAAACTCCAGAATTGGGTAGAAAGAGATCGGCTGTGTAGTGGCTTTAAAAAAAAAAACTGGGAAGAGCTTTTACAAAAGCAGCAGGAAGTCTTACTGAATCAGCACTGAGCCATTGTGTGGAGGGGTTTGCAGATTTCTAATTAAGCCACTGAATACTTACAGTCCTCAATTCACATGGAAAAATTTGAAAATGGTGGTGAGGCTCCTGTCCAGTTTGTGTGTAGGGCAGCTGCCTGTAATGACTTGATAGTGAAAATTAGAAAAAAAGTAACATGTGCAAACAGCAAGAAAAATCAAAATACAGTGTCTTGAAACAAAATAGTAGGACAGCCACCAAAAAGTCACTCTGTGTAATTTCGAGATGAGACAAAGGGATGGCCAGAGCATAATGGGAGCGTGTAGAAGCCTGTTGCTAAATCAGAAATGAGCAGGAATGCAGTTCAGACCCTCATTTACTACTCTTTAGTCTGTTGCCCTAGAGACAGACTTCACATATTGACTCTGGCAACGCCAGGGTAGCTCGCCTCGTCTGCAGTTGTTTGAGTGAAAATCCGAATCTGTGACTTGAAAATACAAGTTGACCATAGTCGGTGCAAAAAATTACATTTGTGATTGGATGGGAATTTCCAGTAGGCCCTCAGTCATCTTTTGGGAAATAATGACATCAAGGATCAGAAATAATTTCTGGTTCTAAAAAGTTCAAATAGGAAAGCTCAGCACACGAAAGCAAGATTTCCTGAAAACCCAGGGCAGAGGCTGCGGAGGCTGGTTTAGATGTCAGGCGTCCTCTCACTTTGTAGCAGAATGAGGTAACTGGAGAACAGAGATAACAAATTAATCCTCAGGGGAGTGCTGAAAATATTGTTTAGAGATGAAAACGAGAGAATTAGCCTGGAATGATCAAGATCCCATGCAGTTGTAGTTTTAAATGATTCCTTAGAGCACGTGAGCTTTCCTGCTCTCCCTCCTTCTGGCTGCTGTGCCTTGCCTTCCGGTGTTGTTACGCTGTAGTTGCAGTGAAAATGACATTTCGGAGATTTTCCTTGAAAAACACTAATCCAACTAGCGGTTGTTTAAAAAGTGTCAAATGAAAAAAAAAAATGGCGGAGTTGAAGCCTGGACAGACAGCTCTAATGGAAATGAATTCTCTTCCCTGCGGTGCTATTTTTCTAGACCACCTGCATCAGAAACACCAGGGTGCTTATTGAACATGCGGATTCCTGGCTCCCCCACCCCCACCCCGCCCCGTCCCATCCCCCGAGACCCACTGGCACTGATTTCCTTGGGCTGGCACTCGGGAATCTGTATTTTGAATAAGTTCTTGTGCTGTTTGAGGAAAAACACTTCCAAGATATAAATGCAGATCTTAGCTCTTATGACACAGGGATTGAATGTTTTCAAATCTCTCTTTCCTTTGCAAAAGAGGAAATTTTGGAAGTGGTATTTCATCCTGAAAGCAATGTTTGATAGAAATGATTATGCAGGTGCTAGAACTTGAATCACTGCTCGAGCGAGGTGTCTGTGGGGGGAGAAAAGTTTTCGTAGAAAGCAGTTGTGTGTGATTAAATCACAGGTCCGATTAATGATTGAAATGGCTTCTGCCAGAGTATTTCCTCTTTGGGGATAGTGACAGAGAGTCACTTATTATAATTTTTACTCCTTTGTTCGAAAAAGTTTTCTAATTCAGCAAGAAAAACACTTGATTAAAAGTCGCATCCCTCCTTTCCCACCAAAGGACGCTGTTTGTAATATTTGGGGCCTATAAGTATTATTGTTTACATGTAGAATTTTCAGGTTTTATCGGAAGTATGATTAAAGTGAAACTTCACCTCATTTTTTAAACGGTTTTTGATGTTATGCTTTCTGCTGTTTTAACTCCCTGGTCGCCAATTTATGGACTGGCCGTGAGTTGGGCAGAGAACAGGGTTGACTTTGCAGGGCGCTGAGGGCCTGTGGAGGGAGCTGGCCTCACGTCCCCAGTCCACGTGCCGCAATGACACTCCAGTCAGGTGTCGGCCCCGGCTTTTAGAAGGGTAGCCATGTTCTTCTTTTACTTTGGATGCATTTCTGGAGCCCCTGAACCTGGGCCTCACCCTGGGGCCTGTCGGCTTTCTCTGTGTCTGCGTTGGAGCTTAGGTGCCTGTGTTGACAGTAGGCCTGTGCCAAAGCACATGTCCTTGGTCAGGTGCCTTCCTACCCCTCCCCTACCTCTGAGGCCTTTACTGCAGGGAATGGTAATTTAAAACACAGATGGCACTCGCAGAAGATAAGGCCAAATGATCCTACCTAGAAATGGGGCTGAAGTTCACTGTCTATGCTGAAGGGTGTGTGTGTTGAAGAAAATCTATTCAGGCCTCTACTAAGTGGTATCCAGCCTGCACTTCCTGTATTAATGTGATGATTTAAACTTAGGTCCATTTTACGTGGACTTGAGCCGTTGGCGTAGCTTTGAAGTTTTTAGCCCCTCAGTAAACGTTTCAAAAAGGCTTCACTTCCTTCAGAGGCCTCCCTGTGGTGAGAGGGCTGCCCAGGTGATGTTCAGTTAGGCCTGGACCAGTTACCGAGCCAGTGCTGTGCGCCGCGGTGTAGGTGGGAAAGGAATAACGCAGGCGTGTGTCCCAAGTTGCACACCGTTTCTCAGACCACTTCCTTAAATAATTAAGTGAAAGTGAGTTCATTCTAAAGCAAGTTGAGAGGTCTTAACTGACTTTCAGAAAATTGCTGAAAGGTTCCGGGAGAGGTGGCCCCGTGTCCACTTGGAGGGTCTGTGCTCTGTGATCCTGTCAGACATCATTATTTTTAAAGAAAAGTTTTTCATTGATGGGTCTTGTGTTATAATTTGCAGTTAATTAATTGCAGTTCTCTAGAGTATCTTAAAAGATTGTATTCGTTTCGTTCAAGCAGAGCGTTTGATAACAAGGCAGACATCGCTAATGCTGAACGGTTGAAAGTTATAAACCTCAGATGACGCCTTTTAATGTCTTCGGAAAAGTCTGTGAACAGCTGTTTGGTGAAAAACGCATGTTTGCCTGTTGACTGGCTCCAGGGCTGCTCCTGGCGGTTGTCTGCTTTGGGTTTTGAACATCGCGTGTGACTCCGTGCTCACCCTGCTCTCCTCCTGTTAGTCCCCCTACACCTGGCCTCTTGGGCATCGGCTTGTGTCTGTGTGTTGCTTACACACCTGGCCTGCGGATACCCCTCATGGTTTCATAGAGGTGTGTGATCTCGGCAAAAACATCCCTGTGTACCAAGCAGGTCGATTGGTTAACCTTCCTATTGGTGCCGTTGTAGCCAAAACAGCAACCCACGTATGGTCGGAAAGGCAAAAATTCCACTTGAAGAGGGAAGTAAGTAGAAAAAAGATCGTCAGGGCTCACCAGGCATTACTGAGGTGAGCCAGGTGTATCTGGTGTGGTCTGGTGTTTAAGAATTGGCCAAAGTCAGGCTTGGTCTGTGGATGTATGTGGTCAGAACAGACTTTTTGTTTTAATGGACTAGCTGCCAAAATTTAAAATTCTGGGTGTACGTGAAAATGTTTGGGTTTTTTGTTTTTTGGAGAGAGGATCCACACACTTTCCCTGGGCTCTCCCAGGGCTCCACAACCAGTGTGTCCAGAACCACGGGTCTCATTGTTTCCAGGGTGAGTCTGTGGGCTGCCCGCCCTCTGCGGTCTCCGCACTGATTCCTCACCAGGACGAAGCCCCCATCTGACCTTTGTCCTCACTGCCTCCCTCCTCTGGCTGGCTGCAGGACACTCCCCTGGATTTGTCCAGGACCCTCTGTAATTCACCACCAGCGAGCCCCCCAGATTTCATGGCTCCGCCTGTGACTCCGTGGATGGACCTCCATCCATCAGCCACATTCAAGGCCTTGTCATTCAGATCTGCACTTAAACAATATGTAGTGGTGGGGGGGAGGGGAGAGATAAAGTGGGAAATTGGGATTGACATATACACACTGCTGTGTATAAATAGATAACTAATAAGGACCTACTGTGTAGCACAGGGAACTCTACTCAGTCCTCTGTAATGGCCTATATGGGAAAAGAACCTAAAAAACAGTGGATATATGTATATGTGTAACTGATTCACTTTGCTGTACACCTGAAACTAACCCAACTTTGTAAATCAACTGCACTCCAATGAAAATTTTTAAAAAATACATAAAGCTCCACATACATGTTTTGTCACACCAGCCCCCTGACTAGGTTATTTTTCAGTAGCATGAGATACTTTTTAATATGGAAACGTGGTTCTTCTCTGTACCTTTATGAGAGGCTCCCTCTGTTTTCTTCACCAAAATAATGTCTCATAAAGACTTGAGAACCTCGCATTTGTAGCAAGCTGGTCGTTGATGTGAACGACCTCCTTTGGGCATGGGCAAGCATTTCCACTCTCAAAATCAGTTTTACTTTTCTCCTGAGTCAATAAAAAATGGTGAGAACTCGAGGGGGGGGGCGTCAAGGAAGGGAGGGAATACGGGGATATGTGTATAAAAACAGTTGATTGAACCTGGTGTACCCCCCCAAAAAAAAAAAATAAATAAAATAAAATAAAAAAAAAAAGAAAAAAAAAAATGGTGAGAATCGCATTGGACGATTTTGCTCTTTGAAAGGTTCCGAGGTTGTAAGCACGCCCCTCTTCCTGCCCTGTCACCTTTGCTGTGTGCCTGGGAGCCTCCTGGCTGCTTCCCCATCACATCACTCTTCCTCTTTCTGCCGATTCTGTCCCCACCTCCTCGACGTCAGGAGACACTAATTACTTGTGCGTGTCACACAGCCAGTTGGCACCGCACTTTTGGCTCCTTCTGCTGAATCTCTAGTTGGCTGGCAGATTGTCTGCTCATGGAGAAGGGGATGTGTGTGTATTTGTGTTTGTTTACGCGTGGGTTACTGGCACAGGATGAGGCAGGAGCAGTAGTTGAGCTGGTTAAATACAATCATCTCTCTTCCATTTTCTATCTTTTTTCATCTCTTTGTACCACAGGAGATCATGGCTGTTACTATTCAGCTTTTTTCTGAGTTTATTCTCTTTAAAAAAATTGAAGTATAATTGATATATAGTATTATATGTTACAGGTGTGCAAATAGTGATTCATAATTTTTAAAGGTTATCATCCATTTGTAGTTATTATAAAATATTGGCTGTATTCCCTGTGTTGTACAGTGTAGCCTTGTGAAGTATTTTATAACTAAGTTTGTACCTCTTAATTCCCTACCCCAAAGTGTCCTTCGCCCCTTCTCTCCCCACTGGTAATCACACGTTCTCTGTGAGTCTGCTTCTTTTTTGTTTTATTCACTAGTTTGTTGTATTTTTTGATTCCACATAGAAGTGATATCATAAGGTATTTGTCTTTCTCTGACTTACTTCACTTAATATGATCATCTCTAGGTCCATCCATGTTGCTGCAAATGGCATGAGTTCATAGTTTTTGAAGGCTGAGTAATGTTGTATATAATATGCACCACATCTTCTTTATCCATTCATCTGTTGATGGACATTTAGGTTGCTTCCATGTCCTGGCTGTTGTAAATAGTGCTGCTGTGAATATTGGGGTGCATGTATCTTTTTGAATTAGTGTTTTCATTTTTTTTCTGATATATGCCCAGGAGTGGAATTGCTGGGGTCGTATGGCAGTTCTATTTTTAGTTTTCTGAGAACCGGCCATTCAGTCAGTCAACGATGTGTTAGCTCTGAGTCTGCGTATTTAACGTTTCATTATTAGCACAGTCAGGAACAGGGGTATGTGTCTGCACATGCCTTCCTCGTGTTGGGAAGCCCCTCAACCGTGGTGATGAGGTGGCCGGCGTGCGGAGGGGGTTGGGATGGACAGTCGGTGCTGACCATGTTTCGGGTCTTCACGCGTGGGAGCCTGTGTGACTCTCACCGCAGCACCAGGAGGTGGTCGCTGTTACCATCTTGGTTTTACCGGTGAGGAAATAGACACAGAGAGGTTGAGTAACCAGGTGAAGGTCCCTCAGCTGGTGAGTAGGTGTGTCACTGAGGGCAGGTTAAGCTGTGGCTGGTGACTGACGGCCCTGCAGTCTGAGGGCCCCACGACCCATGCTCACTCATGCGGTGTGCCCAGCGTGGGGTCCCTGGGAGGCCCGGGCCCACAGAGGCTCATCTCAGCTCTGCTTCCAGGAAGGGGCTGGCCAGCATGCTCTGGTTTCCAAAGCCCTCCCCCTGTCCCCAGAAGTGACACATTTCACTCCTGCTCACTTCCTGTTGTCCAGACCCTTGCTGGGCCCTGAGCCGGTCTGAAGGTGGTGGGAGGTATGTCCTGCAGGGAGAAGTGGGGTCTGTGAGCAGCCTCGGGACTAGCCTGGCAGTGGGTGGGGGGGGGGACCCAGCCTCTGTCACAGCACAGTGACCACAGCTGGGGGAAATACACAGCAGGTATCCACTTATGATACAGAGGATGTGTCCTTGAAAGAAATTAAGTAAAATCCCCCTACAGTATGCTTATTATTATATGATTATTAATACAGCATGCTTTTATACAAGAGATCTAGGAGCAGGATTGGTAGGAACGTGGATTCCGGAGTTAGGCTGCTTGGATTGAAATGCCAGCTCTGGTGGGGATTACCTGTGTGACCCTGGATGAGTTACTTAACCACTCTGTGCTTCAGTTGCCTCCTACTTAAATGGGAATAGCAGTAGCCCCTATCATATAGAGTTACTATGTCATTTAAAACTGAGTGTGTGTGTATTGCTATTAGAATAGCAAGTGTGGAATTCATAGTAAATATTGAATAAACATTAGCTACTATTATTATGAATTTCGTCATGCCACAGAGTGAATGACATCTCTAAAAACTTAACTATATGCAAAAAAGACAGAGGACCGGGTTGGTCTGCGAGGGTATCAGTGTGTTACAGAAGCCAGGTTATCCTAATGCTTGAGCGCTCATCAGTGTTCATAAGTTTCTGTTTGTGTTCCTCAAGAATTAGGAAGGTGTTGCTCTCAGTCCTGTTTCCCGCAGTGGGGTCATAGGTAGAACCCTATTTTAAGACTATCAATGTGTAAGAACTTGGTGCTTTAGTTATTAAATACGTTTGTACCCAGCAAATCAGTGAATGAAAATGCAGATGTGGAAACCCAAGTGAGAGGTCTGGCGTGTCAGCTCTGGAGCAGCGGTCGTCAGTGGAGTGGTCTGGTCCCCCAGGGACCTCTGGCAGCGTCTGGGCCTTCGTCGACCTGGACCGGGGGACGTGGGGCTGCCGGCATCTGGTGAGTAGAGCCCAGGGATGCTGCTAGACGTCCTGCAGTGCACAGGACAGCCCCCACCCCAGAGAAACCTGACCGAGAGGCAGAAATCTGTCCACGTGGCTGGCTTTCATGGGAAGAACCCTCTGGGTCAGGTGGGTTCCCGTGCAGTGAAGGCCCTTGTAATGACCTATTGGAAATAGTAGGGGGCTGTTTCCAGACCCTGCGGGCGCCTGTTCTAGCAGAGCTGTGCCGTGGGCATGGCAAGGCTGGTCAGTGAGAAGTCTGGTGTCAGATGTGTGCCACGAGCAGGATGTCTCTGTTTAGACGCGGTAAAGGTTCTGCAGCCAAACCGATGCTCTCTGACTACTGTGGCCGTGTACTGGAAGAGTTGTGTGTAGTTTGTGCCCTGGGAGAACTTGGAGCTTGTGGTGCTTGGCCTGGGATCATTCTCGATCGGGGCTTCTCAACTGCGAACCATTGGCATTTTGGTTCTTTTTGGGGTGGGTCTGTTCTGTGCATCGTAGGATATTTATTTAGCAGCATCCCTGAAACCTACCCACTAGATGCCAGTAGCAGCCCCCTCCCCAATCCCCTCCACCTGACCAGGAGGGACAGTAAAACATTTAGCAGGCCCTTCCCTGGTGGCGCAGTGGTTAAGAATCCGCCTGCCAATGCAGGGGACATGGGTTCGCGCCCTGCTCCAGGAAGATCCCACATGCCGTGGAGCAACTGAACCCGTGTGCCACAACTATTGAGTCTACACTGTAGAGCCTGCGAGCCACAACTGTTGAGCCCGTGTGCTGCAACTACTGAAGCCTGCGTGCCTAGAGCCCATGCTCCGCAACAAGAGAGGCCACTGCAGTAAGGAGCCCACGCACCACAACTAGAGAAAGCCTATGTGCAGCAACAAAGACCCAACACAGCCAATAAATACATTAATTAATTAAAACAACAACAACAACAGCAAAAACATTTGGCATTGCAGGTGTTCCCTGGGGGAAGTGCGCCCAGTGGAAGCCCAGTTCTGGAGGGGTTTGGGTGAGAACACTGCTTTTCCAGGGGTGTTTAGGTAGACTCAATGGACAGGTTTGGCGGAGTAAGGTAAGGACAGAACAGCAGCAGCAACCAGCAGGTGTACTTTTCAGTTCTGGGGATACTTAGGATCAGGGTGGCAGGCGGGGCATATCTCAGAGCACAGGATGGGTGAGTGGATGGTACTTAACAGGGACGGCAGGTGTTTGATAGCCGCTGTGGAAAGGGGTAAAAATAGGGAAATGGCGGGGGAAGGAAGACCCTTAGACTTACCTGAAAGCTAGATTTTCAGTTATGTTCCTTAATGAAATGTCAGCTCATAAGGGCAGAGCTGACAGGTAGGAAGAGGAATGGGCCTGTGAAAAAGCGGGGGAGACAGAGGTGGTTTGCTGATTAAGTGGCCCATCCTCTGGAGACTATGAAGAGAACCAGGCCGTGAATGATTGTGGTGAAATAGAGAACTGTCAGTTTTCCAAAAGCCAAATCACCAAAAAAAAAAAAAAAAAAATCAAATGAGCAGATTTGTTTTTCATGATTTAAAATGACAGTTCTGGTTTATCCATAAGTTAATGAGGTGAAGTGTGTAATAGATCAACACTTAGAAGAGCACCTGCCCTGTGGTGAGCTTTCAATAAATGCTACTTATCATTAGCTGTTAAAATGAAGACTGTGAATAATCATATTCAGTATGGTTTTAATTTTAAGTTATTCTGATTCTCTGGAAATTGCGTAACGCACCAAGTATATTGACCTTCGAGATAATCACAATATTAAATTAGCCAGGACACCCCATTTACTCAGAACAGCCAGAGTTTTCCTGTAATCTGCCACGTACTGGGGCTTGATATTTATGACTAGTCACTTTCCATCGTTGATGAGCAGATCCTTAGGTTGTATCACAGAATTGAAGTCCTATGTCATTATTTGATGGGCACAAATCTTGTTTGGGGGTTTGAGCAGATCACTGAAGAGAGGGTAAAAATATCTAGTAGTAGCCAGCTTTCAGGACTCAAGAGCAGTTTTCCCAAATTTACCGAATCAACTTCATTTGGTGTAGCTGTGATGTGTGCACCGTGCTGTTTCAATCAGAAGGCATTTAACCTGGGTCAGTTCATTTGCCCTGGCTACACCAGGGATGTGATGTGACCAAAGTTAGTCTCTGATCTTAACTTCCAGAGTGGAGAGGAGGGGCCAGTGGCAGGAGGAGACCTGGATTCATGGCCATCTCCACTGTTTTTCCAGCATTATTCTGTGGCCTGGGGCGAGGCTGTGACCTTGTTGAGGCTCAGCGTCCAACACTGGAGGGGGTGAGGGTGCCCGGTCTGTCCACAGCTTTCGGAGGTTGTGAAAACCGTGATGCTCCGTGACTTGGTCTACCATTTTTCCTAGCTCCTACTTCCTTTGTTTTATTTTCCACCTTGCTACAGTGGTCTTTTCCAAACCTGGATCTGAGCACTGAGTCCTCTGCTTGAATCTCTCAGGCCCTCTACTGAGTACAGCAGAGAGCCCCACAATGTTGGCCCCGTCCACAGGCTACGGGGCTGCTGTCCACTTATCCTCTCCCCTCGCTGGCCCTCACTCGTGCCCTGCCCGGGAAGATCCCACATGCTGTGGAGCAACTAAGCCCATGCACCACAACTGTGGAAGCCCGAGTGCCCTAGAGCCCATGCTCTGCAGCAAGAGAAGCCACTGCAATGAGAAGCCCATGTACCACAACAAAGAGTAGCCCCCACTCACCACAGCTAGAGAAAGTCTGCATGCAGCAATGAAGACCCAACCCAGCTGAAGAAAGAAAAAAGAAAGGAACATGGATGCTGGAAGGTGAGCGGGTCCAAGGCATGTAGCTTGTGTGCAGAGCTGGGATCCCGCCTGGGCCCCGACCGTGTGGTCTTTATGCTGTATCTTAGCATCTCTCGCAGCAGGTCACTCACTGACCAAAGATACTGTTTTTTAACCTGTTGAGCCTAGTGTACTGTTTCTGCTTAATGACTGTAAACTTAAAGAAGTAGATCTCATTTATAGAATTTTTTTTTAAAAGGAGCATCACTGATATTTGAATAGTTAATATTTTAAGATTAAAGGTAAGATTTTTAGTTTAGATTGAAATATTTCTAGACTTTTATTGAAAAACAGGGTGAGAACCATTTAAAAGCAATCCCCATCCCTTCAAAATTAACCTCAACTTATTTTAATTGACTATTCTTTTTGATTAACTCAATGGATGAAGAAAAAAAACCTCTGGAGTGCCTTTTACAAATCTGTTGCTTATATATAGTGGATGAAACATTCATGGGTGTATTTGAGGACCAGCATTTTGAGTAAGATACATTTTGACTATTTATAAACATGGTATGGTTTGTTTAGACTGGGATCATTTAAAGTCATGTTGAGTTAAACATTGTTTCTTTTAAATGACCCATCCATATAAATACAATTAGAGGCTACGGTACATTTTCATAGTTGTGTTGTTTCAAGTAAATCTTAATCCTAGTTGCACTTTGGCATTGAGTGTACATTTGATATTTGCACATAGATCCCATAGACTCCCCTGGGCTAAGCTAGGGCTGGTTTTGTTTTCGCTTGTGATGAGGCTGCTCTGGGTGCTCAGTGAGTGATGCCTGGTGGAGATGTTTTCATTCTCCTGACTCAGCCCCAGATGTTCACAGGGGTGTTGGGAAAACTTTTTGAGAACAGTGAGGTTGAACACTTAGAGCTTTCAGTGCTTTGGGACTTGTAAATTTTAAACAGTTAATGTGCATTGGTGACCCTCTAAAAGAGGGTAATGTATACATCCTTTCTCAAACATATGTGACCATGGAAGAGGTGTTTTTGTTTTGTTTTGAGATATACCAATTTATATTTCCAAGTGTTCCAAGGAACACAGTCAGTTTGGGGAACAA
This sequence comes from Hippopotamus amphibius kiboko, assembly GCF_030028045.1. Classification (NCBI taxonomy): domain Eukaryota; kingdom Metazoa; phylum Chordata; class Mammalia; order Artiodactyla; family Hippopotamidae; genus Hippopotamus; species Hippopotamus amphibius. The sequence continues at coordinate 107,542,357 of NC_080187.1, forward strand.
AAAGGTCATGTATTTTAGAATAAATTATTATTAAAATTGCTCTTTAGAAGGTTCAGAAACTGTTCCTCTGATGATTATATAAAGAAAGTGGCTAACAGAAGTATTAGAGAATTGAATTGTTTGACAAAACTATTCTTAAATTCACATATTTTAATTATTCTATGCAAATCTCTTAATTAAAAAAATTGTAAAGATGTGTCCATTTTCCTACAACTGAGGTTAGAATTAAAATGTCATGATTTATTTTTATTGGAAAGCAGTGACAGTTGAGAGAGTTCAGATATCTTTGGTTAACTGAATGGAGACCTTAAGAGTTTCTGGAAAAACTCACTCTTGAGATACAGTAAAATTAACTTAGTGGAGTGTAGCCATAGGTCAACCTGCCTGTAGCAGAATGAATTATACCTGTAGGAGCTTTTGGATCTTTTTTTGGAATAAGCCCTGAAATGTGCTTATAGTAGGTATCAAACTCTTCATGAACCTAAAAGAGCTCTTTGGTGGGGCTAGCATGCTTTTATTATTATTATTTTTTAACTCAAAGTAAAGATATTTTCTGGTTTGTACTGTTGGAGCCATCTGAACTTTCAAGAACAGATTTTTAGGAAAAAATAAAATTTTAACACAACCAAGTTCTAGGAGGTGTTTGTGGAATTATTCAGCAGAGTTAAGTGTAGAACTCATAAACTGGAGGAGGAAATCGAAAGAACGCGTGTGTGTGGTGGGGGGGAGGGTGTATGTCTGTGTGTCTCTATGAAAAAATAAAATGGTATGTGTGCCAACAGATGATCCCAGATTGTGGGAGGCAGAGTGGTGACCCCTCATAATTCTGGAACTGGGGAATATGTTGCCCCATGGCAAAGGGGAGGTAGGAGTGCAGGTGGGATTAAGGTTGTGAGTCAGCTGACCTTGAGATGAGGAGATGACCTGGGAGTGCCCCGCTGGGTCCAGTGGGGTTCATGGGCCTTTACAAGGAGGAGAGAAGCAGAGAAGGGCAGAGTGAGCAGCGTTTGAAGGACTCCGCCTCTGCTGCCACTTTGAGGTGGAGGAAAGACCCGTAAACCAAGGTATGGGGCAACCTCCATGTGGCGGGCAAAGGCCAGAGGATGTTTCTTCCCTGTAGCCTTCAGAAAGGAGTGTAGTCCTGTCCACACCTTGATTTTAGCCCAGCGAGAACCAGTTTAGACGTCTGACCTCAGAACTGCAAGATGATAAGCTTGGATGATTTTAACCCATGAAGTTTGTAGTAATTTGTTACAGCAGCCACAGGAAACTAATACACATGTGAACTGTGATCTGTTTAGGTCGACTCCCTCTATTTGAAGATCACCTGGTTTTATAGCCAGTAGTTTCTAGCGCTGATTTTTTAGTTCTTCTAGAAGATACGCATTTAGAATATGTATTCAGTGGTGATCTGCTTACTGCTCTAGGAAACAGTTGAAAAGCGACACCGTGTAATGACTTGTTGAAGAAAGATAAGAATTGAAAACGCGTCCTGTTACTTTCATAGGAAATAAAATCCTTAATAAAATTCAGATCAGGTGCTTGGGATTCAAAGTCACTTCATGACTCCAGGATTTATGGAGTTCCCTTCATTCATTCCTTTTTTTTTTTTTTGATGTTTGATAAAGTTTATTTGGTAAATACCTTTTGAAGTTTAAGAAACATAATTTACAATTTTAGTTCTGTATGTTAAAATTAAACATTATTCAAAATATTCATGCATTGATTATGACAGTCATATAATTTTTATCCTTTAATCCATTATACACATCAGTGTGTTTGTGTATCTTTTCACATCTGTGATAAAGCCTAGAATATGCTACACAATAGACTGCCTGGATGTTACAGAGTCAGTTTCTAAATAATGCTGACTAGTTAGAAATGTGATGTCAACCAAAAATGCATATTAAAAATTTTATGATTTATGACCTAATGTGGTTTGACCAGACTTCACAGAAGTGGTGTGTTAACAAATAAAAATTCCTGTATTTTTAAAATTTTGCTATTCATTTTTTTTAAATTAATTAATTTATTATTTTTTTTGAGATACACCAAGTTCAGTCATCTGTATTTATACACATATTCGCATATTCCCTTCCTCCCTCGACTCCCCCCCCACCCTCCCCGTCCCAGTCCTCTAAGGCATCATCCATCCTCAAGTTGAACTCCCTTTGTTATACAGCAACTTCCCACTGGCTATCTATTTTACAGTTGGTAGTATATATATGTCTATGCTACTCTCTCACTCTGTCTCAGCTTCCCCTTCACCCCCTTCCCCCCCAAACCTTGAGTTCTCCAGTCCATTCTCTGCATCTGTGTCCTTGTTCTTGTCTTGTCACTGAGTTCATCAGTGCCATTTTTATTTTTATTTATTTTATTGGCTGTGTTGAGTCTTCGTTGCTGCACACGGGCTTTCTCTAGTTGCGGCAAGTGGGGGCTACTCTTCATTGTGGTGTGCGGGCTTCTCATTGCGGTGGCCTCTCTTGTTGTAGAGCACGGGCTTTAGGCGCATGGGCTTCAGTAGTTGCGGCACATGGGCTCAATAGTTGTGGCTCATGGGCTCTAGAGCGCAGGCTCCATAGTTGTGGCGCACAGGCTTAGTTGCCCCGCGGCATGTGGGATCTTCCTGGAGCAGGGATTGAACCCGTGTCCCCTGCATTGGCAGGCGGATTCTCAACCACTGTGCCACCTAGGAAGTCCCCCTTCATTCACTCTTGTGAAATACTTTTTAAAAAGTTTTCCTGACACGTGTCCTGAGTTGAAGCATTTGGGGCGGGGATGGGGGGGAATGCAGGACATTTCATCGCAGCTGCTCTTACCCTTTGACATTGCTCTGAAAGCAGCCGGGTTTATCTTGGTGGCACCACCCTGCCACCTGGGGACGCAGGGTCTCTGCTTGAGAGGTGTTTCTGGTGTCTGCACCCACGGAGAGTAGTTAGGATCTGTGTGTGGTACAACGAGGTGAAGAACGCCCAGACGCTGAGGGACCCCCAGGGACCCCAGCTGCCTCTGCCAAGTGTTGTTCCAGAGCATAAGATGCTCATTCAGGTTTTAAAAGAGACATGTTGCTTGGGGCTCCATTACAAGTTGTAAAGCATAAATTCCAACTTGACACACCTGTTAAGAAAACCACTTCCTTTTGTCACCATTGATGCTCTCTGTGAATCATTTTACCGTGTGCCTATCAGTAAAAGATGGAATATTTGATGACAGATACATTTTACTCAAGAGGAGCATTTATTGTTTAATTCTTTTTATTCTTTGTATTTATTTTTAAATTTTCAAACGTTTTATTCCCAATTAACTTTTCCTTTAAATGTACACAGGGAACATGATTCTTTTTTATGTGAACAATAACTTATGCCCTGTCTCCACTGCAAACATAACATCGCTGCTGTTGGAGCGTGCCGAGGGGGGCTGCGGGCGGTCACCGCTGACCCTCGAGGAGTCTGCAGGTGGGCGGCGGGGGGAAAGACGGCTCCCGGAGGAGGAGGTGAGAAGCATCCTTCCCTTCTAAGACAGCGGCGGCAGGCCCAGGACCTTGGGAGATGAGAGTGGCCCTTCCCCTCCCACCAGGCCTTCTCTGGTGCGATCGCCAGCAGTCACGGATGTGACTTAGGCTTCTGACATACACTGCTCAGTCGTCCTTTCACCTAAGCACGAATGAGCGGCTTGAACCTGCCAAGCAACAGGAGCGAGGGCAACTCCTCCGTCCACTGTCTGCAGAAACCAGAGGCGCCTGGGAGCAAGCGTGTGACTGGCCCCAGCAAGCCGGGCCCGTTCCCAGGCCCCACGGCACACCAGGCCCGTCGCACACGAGGAAGGTGGATTGAGGGAGCCTGGTCCGCAGCAACCCACCCAATTCCCTGGAACTTCCTTCTCTTGGAAAAGCAGACCCTCAGTGGTGGCGCCAACACTTCCTCCAGCAGACATCCCTCCAGCAGTGTGGCTCTCCTCACAGGAGAGGGTTGGGGAGGGCCCAGATGGAGATGGCCTTGGATTGCAAGTGCTGCATGCAGCTGGCTGGTTCCCGAGTTTCAGGTCTGAGGCCGGAACACCCACGGCCTAGAGGAAGACATCCCTCCAGGTCCCCTCCACCCTGTTCCTCTGCAGGAGCCGAGGCACAGGGACGAGGGAAGGCGTGCTCTCCCAGCCCCTTCTGGCTAGTGGGCTCCTCCTATAATGTCACCCTCTGTCCACCCTGGCAAAGACAAGCAGGAAGATCCGGTAAACAGTCCTATTTCAGCACGCCTCCTCAAAATGTCAAGTGATGGGACAACCTTGACAGAATACAGGAATAGATGCTCTGTGATACCCACGTGCATCACAGCCAAGAACTGAGGGCACCTTCACAAGCCACGCCTCCTAACCTCGGACCGCTTCCCTCTGTGGAAGCATCAGTGTCACAGATCCACAATCAGCCTTACACTTACAGGCGAGGGCTGTTCATTCCCAGCCCTTAGTGGATGTAGAAAGAACACTGGACAGGAAGAGAGCTTCCAGGCACCCCGCGGTTCTGCTGTGGGGCATGGAACAAATCCCATACCCTCACTGACATGCTTACCCATTTTGGCCAAGGCTAATTAACGCCTGCCACTCCCTCAGTTCCTAGAGCTGTGGTGCAGCTGACGTGAGAACTTTCCAGAGCTCAGCACACTAGATGAATGGGAGGGGTGGGTAGCCTTCCAATTAAGGTTAGCCTGCCCTGACACACGCCCACACTCCTTTGTGGGTCCCCTCCAAATGCCTGTTTGGTCCAAATGCTGACATCACCCCCACCCCAAGGCCAAACCCCAGGGCCCAGAACTGCTACTGGTGGCAGTGCCAACTCAGAATGACCAGAAATGTTTTAATTCTTTTTATTTTTTTTAAAGAGGAACATTTTAAAAATATATGAAATAGGGCATAGTTCTTTGTTTCTCATATGCCATTTCAAATCTATTTAGCATTTAATAAATTGAATTTTTTGAAAATAGATTATTGATTGATGTTATAGTCTAGTGAGTTTTTTTATTCTTTCCTTTTATTATTAACGTTTTGTGATTGGAATTAATTGAACTACTGATTCTTTTTTTCATGGGTTTTTTAAAACCAGTTTGGTAATTGAGGTATCTACAACTTAGATTTAGAATTAAGTGTAACTAATGCTATTTTGACTCATTCAGTTTGTCATCCAGTCACAGTTGTTATGAGACTTTCCCTTCATGACAGTTCTGGTGCACTGGATACATATAAAGATACACTCTCATTATCTACGGTAGTTTCCTGTTAAATTGACGGTGCGTTGTGGCCAATTACTGAAGGTTTCTGCCCTAAAGATATTTGCTGCTGCTCTGTGCTGTTTCTTTACTTCTCTTTGGGGAGGGAGGGATGGTTAAATGAAGTTGGCATGAGCTGTTATCTCGTTAATTACTTAATTCATCTAGGTATTCTGTTCTCTCCTGCCTTTTTTTTTTTTTTTTTTCGATCAAGCATCATCAGAATTTTCTTCCTTATAGCATCTTATGTCTTTTGCTTTTCACTGCTATGGAATGGTGGTGTTTTGGTGATCAGGAAAAAACGTGATACAGAGACACGACAACGGTGGTGGAAAGCAGAGTCCTTTTGATTTATGAATTTGAAGCTGAATTGTAAATGTCAAGTGATTGTGAAAAACAAACCCAGTAGGAGTTTAACTTAATTTCAGAAACAAAATACGCTCTTTTATGTACAGCGTGTTTTGCCTTATCTGGAAGCCGCTTCTTCATTCACTTACTAAAGGTGCTTAGCCACCCACATCTTTCATTCACATGAAATGCAGGAAACAAGAGATTAGCGTGGGTCCCAGCCTGGGCTGCTCTCATGTCAGGACGTTACTGGGACAGCGGCCGTCAGGATGCTGTCTCTCCCCTCGGTGACGATCAGAGTGCGCGGCTGGCTGTCCCTTCGTCTTGTCCCTTGTCCCGAGGGTCCGGTCTCTCCCTGACACTGGGGTCTTCCCTCTCAGCTCCTCGAGTTCATCCTCTCACAACCTCTCCTCCACCCTGCCCCTCCCTCAGAGTACCCCCAGCCCTTACTCCCTTCCTTTCAGAAGCAGCTTTGACGAGCACTGCCCCTCACCTGCGTCCCCCTCCAGGCACCTGTGCCTCTGATCGTGCCACACGGCTTGGTTCCCGAGGCTCCTTCTCCTCCTCCCAGTCCAGCCTTCGACCCAAAGTTTTCTCTGCCGACCCCGCCAGCTGGTGATGTCAACCCGTGAGTCCCGTGGGGCCCACCTCGCTGATGGCCCAGTGGTGACCCCGTCTTCCGCCCGGCTCTGGGCGCGGATGCAGCGGACTTTCCCGCCGAGGAGGCACCTGGCCGAGGTGCCTGAGGCTGAAGCTGGACGTGCTGCGCGTCTCCTCAGGCCCCTCCTTCTCTGTGGTTGGCTAGCTTGTGGCCCGTCACCCCTGTGCCCCCTGGGAGCCTCGGCTGGCCAGCAGTACCACACGGCCCGTCTAGATGGTGTCCTGCCTCCGCCACCCAGGGCTGCTGCACCTGGGCTCCCGCTGCCATATGTCCTTGTCCCTGCATGGTGCGTGCACCATGCTAGGGTCTCTGCCGAGAGGGGGTGATCTACCCCGACACCCTGTCAGCTGCGGAAGGCCAGCACGTGTCCCAGGCCAGCCCCGAGCGACTCAGGTCTGGCCTCCGTTTCCCGTCCAGCCTCCTGTTTGACGCCCCCTCTTTAACACCCTGCTCCAGACACTCTCTGCTGGCCCTGGCTTCACACCCCCCTGTCTCGTAATCTGCAGCACCCCTACCACACCCACCCCGTGCAGGCTGTCGTCATCCCCGATGACTGCGGCGTCCTGAACCCCCTCACCCCAGGCTGTTTCCCCTCCCGGGGTCATGTCCTCGAGCAGCAGACAGGGACACCTTCTGAGATAAGAGCCCGACCACAGCTCTGTCGCACAGACAGTGTGCTCTTTCCTCTGCTCCCGGCGCCGGGGGCCCCTCCGTGACGCTCGGAACAGAATCACACCGACTCTTTATGATAGCAAAGCCACACGGCATCTGGCCGGGGGTTCTCAGGGGCGGCTCTGCCCCTTCCTGTCCCTGCAGGAGTGTTTGGAATGAGGGTGGTTCTTTGGTGGTGGCAGGGAAGGTCCTGTTGGCTTTCAGTGCCCGAGTGGGACGGGCCCACCCTCTGCTGCCTTAGCGACAGCAGTACCCTTGCCGGGAAAGTGCACCCGCCTCTCCTTGCCTTCCCGTCGGCTCCTGTCACCTGTCCTCTTGCTTGTCCTACCCCAGCCACCTGGGTCTTCCCGGGGCTCCTGCCGCCGGCCTGCTCGGGGCCTCTGCGTGTGCGGTCCCTCCTTCCTCTGCCTGAGTCACTTCTTCTCTCACTTGGTTCCGGTCTCTGCTCACGTGTCACCTTCTCCTTGGTCCTCTTGCAGAAATCCCCCAGATCACCGTGGGTTTACGCTGCTTTGTTTTCCCTCTTTGTACTCCTCACGACCTGACGTCAGCGTTTGTGTTTGCTTGTGTGGGCCTGTCTGTTCATCTCCCGCCCTGGAAAACAAGCTCCTGAGCGCAGTGCCTGCCTGTCCTGTTCGCAGTGCGCCCCGCCCCCAAGAAGGCGCGGAGACCGCCTGGTACCAGTGACCTGCACTGATGTGTGGTTTCCAGGGGCGACGCTGTCGTGTGGGAAGGGGACCAAGGTTAAGGTCTGATCGCCGCTGCGTTCCCCGCTTCCTGCCCCGCTGCCCCTCTCCCCGCACCTGTTCCGGCTGCTCACTGTCTGCACCTCCACTTCCCACCGTCTTTTTGGAGCCTTGCAGCTGTGCCCTGTCTGACCTGGCCGGCCCCTCAGAGCACTCCTGGGCCTTTATCTGTGTGTCTTCCCCTAGCAGTTGAGTAGGTGTCCTTCGGATGTCTTCCTGGGGGAGAGGCTGCCCTTGAGGTGTTGCCTCAGAGCCCTGGAGGAGGGCCAGGATGTGTGCACGTGTGGGGGGACCCCAACCACCTGCAGGGACCTTGGAGGCCACGTCGTATGTGCCTCCCCAGTGTGGGGCACCTTGTAACCCACACACGTCCAGGGCACAGTCCACACTGCATACATCCAGGGGCACCGTCCACACCAACAGGACCGGGGTGCCGTCCACACCGCATGCGTACAGGGGTGCCGTCCACACCGCATGCGTACAGGGGTGCCGTCCACACCGCATGCGTACAGGGGTGCCGTCCACACCGCATGCGTACAGGGGTGCCGTCCACACCATGCATGCCCAGGGCCACCATCCTGCCCGTTTGGGTTCTGGATCAGACTGCGCAGAACTTCCCGTCCAGACTGCGTTGCTCAGCAGAACTGGTGAGCTGGGGGTGTGGTTGGGAGCAGGACGGATCACGGGGAATAGACCTGCCCCATAAAAGTTAAAGTGTCACAAAGCAGAGTTGTTAACCCCAGTTCTTTCTCACTTTTAGTTGTAAAGTGCAGTTTAGAAGGTGAAAGATTAACAAGGGAAGCAGTAAACTGACTGCATTTTATCCTCAGATTACGATTCCACTTTTATTGAAGCGGACTTTGTTTTTATTTTGTCCGAGGATTTATCTAACGATGTTGTTAACTTGGAGTTAAATTCTATTATCTTAAATTCCTGTCACGAAGGTGTCAAAATATACAGACCAACCAACGACTTACAATTTAAAAGCAGGTAATAATCATCACTGATTTTACGCTGCAGAATGTTTTGCCTGTGAGGGAAACAAGTCAGCCTTAAACACCAAGCAAATGGGTCGGATATATATTGTTATCACACAGTACACATCACACTGCATGTTACACAGAGGAACTAGTGGCGTGGTCTTTGGATGGGGGAGGGGAGGAAGGCTTACTTTGAGAAGGATGAGTTATGCTATTTATTATATTGTAGTTTGTTTATCCACTAAGCACTATGGCTATGCTTTAACTTAGCAATTCAGTGTACGTGCTATAGAAAGACTCAGGACTCCTCTAATAAAAAGCTATCGGAACTGTATTGTAGAATGTAGATATTATGTGAATGATGGAATATAAAATTCACAGCAAATTTTAGGGAGGAAAAGAAATGTTGTGCCACCTCGGATTTAACAGCTATGCTCTTTTAAACATATTTATTTATTCATCCCAGTTTTATTGAGCTATAATTGACATACAGCACTGTATAAGTTTAAGGGGTACAACATGATGATTTGCTTACATACATCATGGAATGATCATCACAGTAAGTTTAGTGAATACCCATCTCATATGGATACAAAAAGAAAACAAAGAAAAAACATTTTTTTGTCCTTGTGATGTGAACTCTTAGGATTTACTCTCTTTTTTTAAAATTAAATTTATTTATGTATTTATTTTTGGCTGCATTGGGTCTTCGTTGCTGTGTGCGGGCTTTCTCTAGTTGTGGCGAGTGGGGGCTACTCTTCATTGTGGTGCGCAGGCTCCTTATTGCGGTGGCTTCTCTTGTTGCAGCACACAGGCTCCAGGCACGTGGGCTTCAGTAGTTGCGGCACATGGGCTCAATAGTTGTGGTGCATGGGCTTAGTTTCTCCGAGACATGTGGTATCTTCCCAATTCAGGGCTCGAACCCAGGTCCCCTGCATTGGCAGGTGGATTCTTAACCGCTGCACCACCTAGGAAGTGCCAGGATTTACTCTCTTAACAATTTCATATGTGACATACAGCAGTGTTAATTATATTAATCACAGGCTATATCACATTCCTAGTACTTATTTATCTTATAACTGGAAGTTGGTGCCTTTTGCCCACCTTCATCCATTTCTCCCTTCCCCGACCCCCACCTCTGATGACAACAAATCTGATCTCTTTTTCTGAGTTTGTATGTTTTTGAAGTATAATTGACCTACAGTACTGTTAGTTCCAGGTAAACAATTTAGTGATTCGATATTTCTGTATATTTCAAAGTGTTCACCATGATCAGTCTAAACAGCTGAAACATAATTGTGGATTACGAGGTATGTTACCAAGAGTATAGTCTTTATATGTTAAAATGAAATGCTGTTGTGGAGAAGGTTTTCGCCTGCTGCCCGTATTCGACCAAACCTTCTTTTCCGATGTCAACGTTTTCTAAATTTTCCCGGAACAGAGTTGTTAGTATGATGGATTATGGTAAAGCTTAAGTTATACATGACTTTTCTTTGATGGAGATCAAAACCAGCAATTTGGGCAGTTTTTGAGTTTTATTTGTGTGAAGACTAGGTCTTAAGAGAGCTTCCAGATCCGAGTCTGCAGGATGAGGACTCAGCTGGTTCACTGTCTGTCACACTTGGTTGGGAAGACTGATTTTTTGTGTGTTGGGAGGCTCCTCAGAGTTCTCTTCATAAACATTGTCAGAAGCAGAGCGTGTGAGGGATCTTCCACATGAAAGAAAGATGGCAAACAGAGTGAAGTCGCGACTTGCCGTGCCATGGTTTGGTGCCCCGTGTCTCATCCTGATGCCGCTGGGATTACTGCCCGTCCCCAGAGAGCACGGAATGGGTGGTGTCAGCAAGTTGAAAGCCCTGTAAAAGGCAGCGTGTGCCTCTCATTTCTGGTGAATCTCTTGGGACCTTTTGGAATCAAAGTTATGTTGTGTTTAAACCATTTTGACACTTGACGTTCAAATTTAACTCAACTTTTAACTAAACCAGAATTGTTTGTCTCCTAAACTTCTGCCTTGAAGGCACATTTTACCTGTGACTGACCTTCCATCTCATTCATTTTCACAATAACCAAAACCTCTGCAGTGACTTTGTTCTTGAAAATGATGGTACTGACCTCACGAAGTGTACGGACAGTAGACTCTTCCTCCAGTTGTGTTTTCACGGAAAGTCACGTTCCCTGTGTGTCACCCACCCCTGGATGACCTGGGGGCTGATAGTGTGGTTAAGCGGGTGTGCGAGACGGCAGGCTTGGAGTCGTGCGATCAGCTGTCTTGCTGAGGAGTCCAGTGTCATGGAAGTGACTCACCTTGGACTTGGGTGCCCAGGTGCCCAGACTGCTGGACGGTGGGCCAGACAGAGAATTGCTAAAATCTCCAAAGGCCAGACAGTGACTGCTCTCGGAGCAAAACAAGTGTCTCCTGCTCCTCAAGCCACCCATGCCAAAATGTGCACTCCAGAAGTGCTAGAAGAGGGAGATTTATCTTGTGCAAGAGAGGATCGCACAGAAGTTCATTTGGCTCATTCATTGCTGACCGAGGAAAGCTAGTGTAAATGTTTAATCCTAGAACTTGCGAAGTGGCGTGTATTCAGAATGAAACTTATTCTTCATCAGTCTTCCTGTGAAGAAGCAGTCAGCCCTGGGCGTTTTCCTTTCAGTTGCAAGAAGTTCATAGTAAAGACAGAGAGTTATGTCAATTTCAATCTCACTATTAAAACAGTCAAAATTATGCACAGTTAGGAACACAAACTATTTCCTGCCTTGGTTACTTTTCTCTAGTTGTAGACAGGCAGTGAGGCGTGCTGTCAGACAGACGATGTGCTTTGAGTTGAAGTAATTTTGATATGTCTTTAAAGTATTAATGAAAAGTTTCTCTTTTCTTCTTTCCTCCCTTCTTTCCCCTAATTTAGATTATCACAAGCTAATTTGAATTGATCACACGGGTGTTGATTGTTTTAAGAAAAAACTGTCTATCCAAGTATCATTTTTGTCACTGAGACAAATTTATAATCTCAGACTAAAAAGCATGACATTTAAGTGAACGAAATGCTCTTACACAGAGCGACAAGTAAATAATTGATTCTGGTGATTTGCTGGCTTGATAAGAGAGGATAGAGGAGCACAAATGAAGAAATATTCCCACCTGCAACACTTACAAGCCCCTGGTTTCCACAGCAGGAACGACCCGGCTCTGGGTCGGGAGGGCAGCTGTGTCTTGGGCCCGCCCACAGTGGCCATGGGGAGCAGAAGACAGTGGACACGGGAGAGCTAACGCAAGCTGCCCTCGCACACGTCCTCCAGTCCTCAGCGAGGGCTGTCGGAGGAGAATACATTCATTTTTAGCAGACAGTGTTGGATAGCCTTGAAATAGCTTCTTTTAGGAAGGAAAACTAGAAACTCAAGCATTGGCTCCTTGACTTGACATTGGTGGGAAAGAAGTATCTTCGTGGGTGAATATTCATCTGACTGTTGTTTATTACGTCCAATACCAGAACGCTTTTTCTTTTTGTAATTTTTATTAAGTCTTTCCTTAAACGCATCACGCGCTCCCTCCATTGCTAGGACCAAGACCCCTCTCTTTCTCTTCCCTCCTAAACAGTCACTCCTCGCTCCCTGTGACCAGGGCAGTGTTTTATCCCTCATCGTCAGTCACATCTGATCTCATCCAGCCCAGCCCCTGGTTCAGTTCCTGTCTGGAGCCCATGGTGAGTGCCTGTCCTCTCTCCCTCCAGGACTGGGCTCCCTTTCTGTTTTCTTTTTTTTAATTGAGGTATAGTTGATTTACAGTGTTGTGTTAATTTCTCCTGTACAGCATAGTGATTCAGTTGTGTGTGTGTGTATACACATATTCTTTTTTTAAATATTCTTTTCCATTATGGTCTATCATAGGACATGGAATATAGTTCTCTGTGCGATACAGTAGGGCCTTGTTGGTTATCTAGTCTATAGATAATAGTTTGCATCTGCTGATCCCAAACTCCCAGTCCATCCCTCCCCCATCCCCCTTTCCTCTTGGTAACCGCAAGTCTGTTCTCTCTGTCTGTGGCTCTGTTTATGTTTCGTAGATAGGTACGTTTGTGTCGGATTTTAGATTCCATGTATAAGTGATGTCATACGGTGTTTATCTTTCTCTGTCTGACCTCACTTAGTATGCTAATCCCTAGGTCCATCCATGTTGCTGCAAATGGCATTATTTCATTCTTTTTTATGGCTGAGTACTAATCTATTGTATATGTACACCGTATCTTCTTTATCCATTCATCTGTTGTTGGACATTTAGGTTGCTTCCATGTCTTGGCTATTGTAAGTAGTGCTGCTGTGAACATCAGGGTACATATATCTTTTTGAATTAGAGTTTAGTCCAGATATTTTCCTGTGTTGTTGTATAGCTGTTTATTGCTGTGTAAAAACCACCACTAAATCTGATGTCTTGAAACAACAGTTTATCCTTTCTCCTGATTCTCTGGTTGGCTGGGCTCAGCTGGGCAATTGTTCACTCTGTATGCTGTCTGAAAGGGGTCCCCTGTAGGCTGCATTCAGCTGGGAGCCTGGCTGGGGCTGGGGCGTCCGTGATGATTTAATTAGTTTACTGTTAACTCTTTTAAAGAAATAGTTAAGTACACCCAAATAATTGTTTGTTATATATAATTGGGGTGGGTGTGTGTGTGTGTGTTTGTATCTAGTAGATGAGCAAAAAGAATTTTTGCTTGGAATAACTAGGCAGCCATACTGCTTCACACATGGAGATATAATTTTCAAATGACTTGCCCTCATGACATATTCTTCATATATTAGAGTGTAACATGAATCTTTGATATGAAAACATGAGGGGAAAGCGTTTCTTATTTCTGAATAGCCATGGTAGTCATTGCATAGATCTTATTTATACTCACAACAACAAAATAAGGACAGTTATAGAAAAATTTACATGAAAAAATATAATATTTAAAAAATGAGAGAAAGCTATTAAAAATAGCTGGATATCTTTAATTCAGAAATTGTGGAGAGGGATGCTAAATTAATTTTTCAAGTGCTTAAACCTCTTTAATTTTAAAGTGTAATTTCCAATTTTCCTAAACCCTATATAGAATATGGATTTTTAAAGGATTCTTTAGTTATTTGCCTGGCTTAAAAGTAATGATTTAGGCATATAGTTAACATATACCACATATGCTACATTACTTGACTATTAGAAAACAAGTGATAATCCCGCATATTCGATAATAAATCTGTGAGTTTGGTGTTCCTGAGAGAAATAAAATGCAACTTTCCATGTTAAACTAAAATGATGTCACTGAATAGGCAGTCTGAATAGGACAGTATCTACTAAAGAAATTTAATCAGTAATGAATAATAGTCCAAAACAGCAAGAGGCAGGCTCAGATGGGTTGACTGGTGAATTCTATCAAACATTTATGGAAGAAATATCAACTTTCCACAGTCTCTTTAAGAAGATAGAATACTTTCTAAGTCACTCTACAAGGCCAGAACTGCCCTAACACACAAATTAGACAAAGACATTACAAGAAAAGAAAACTACAGACCAATATTTCTCTTGAACATAGATGTAAAAATCTTCAACAAAATATCCATAGGTTAGCACATTGAAGCCAACAGTGAAGAAAGATATGTCATGATCAAGTGGGGTTTATCCTAAGTATGCAGTTCTATCTGGTTCAACATTCGAAAATGAACGAATTAATGTAATCTGTCACATCAACAAGCTAAAGAAGAAAAAAATGACATGATTATCAATATATGCAGCAAAAATGTTTAACAGAATTCAATACTCATTCATGATAAAACTCTTATTAAACTAGGAATAGTGAGAAACTTCTTCAGCTTGATAAATATCTACAAAACCCCTACTGCTAGCCTCATACTTAATGGTGAGAGACTCAAAGCTTTCCCACTAAGATCAGATTACAAGGCAAGGATGTGCCCTCTCACCATTCCTTTTCATCATCATACTGGAAGTCCTTGCTAATACAACAAGACCGGAAAAGGAAATAAGAGGTATACAGATTGGGAAGGAAGAAAAAAACTGTCTTTGTTTGCAGATGCCATGATTGTCTATGTGGGAAATTCCAAAGAATTGATGAAAAAAGCTCCTAGAACTAATAAGCAGTTGTAGTAAGGTTGCAGATACAAAGTTAATTTACAAAAGTCAGTTGCTTTCCTACATACCAGCAACAAAGGAGTGGAATTTGAAATTAAAAACACAATACTATTTACATTATCACCTCCAAAAATGAAATATGTATAAATCTAACAAAATAACTACAAGATTTATATGAAGAAAACTACAAAACTCTGATGAAAGAAATCAAAGAAGAACTTAATAAATGGAGAGAGAGTCCATGTTCATGGATAGGAAAACTCAGTCTCATCAAAATATCAGGTCTTCCCAACTTGATCTCGAAATTTAATGCAACCCCATTCAAAATCCCAGCAAGTTACTCCATGGTATCAACAAACTGATTCCAAGGTATGCACGAAAGGCAAAAGAACCCAGAATAGCCAACACAATCTAGAAGAACAAAAAAGTTGGAGGAATGATGGTACCTGACTTCAAGACTTTATATTAAGTCAGGGTGGTATTTGCAAAAGAATAGACAAATAGATCAATGGAACAGAATAGAAGGCTCAGAAATAGACCCACTGTAGTATACCCAGAAGTTAAAATATAATGTATGTGAAACTTACATAATGTTTTAAATCAGTGATACCTCAAATTAAAAAAAGAAAAAAGAAAAACAACCCTATTAAACCTGGGCAAAAGACTTGAACAGACGCCTCACCAAAGAAGATGACAAATAAGCATACAAAAAATGCTCCACGTCATATGTCATCAGGGAAATGCAAATTAAGACAAGGAGACACCACTGTACAGCTATTAGAATGGCCAAACTCTGGAACACTGGCAACACTGTATCCTGTTGAGGATGTGAAGCAACAGGAACTCCTGTTCATTGCTGGGGGAGAATGCAGAATGGTGCAGCCACCTCCGAAGACAATTTGGCTTACAAAACTAAACATACTCTCAGCAGGCAGTGCAACACTTGTGCTCCAAGTGAGTCAAAACATATAAACCTCACCCAGATGTTCACAGCAGCTTTATTCATAATTGCCAAAACTTGGAAGCAACCAACATGTCCTTTAGTAGATGAGTGGGTAAAACGGTGGTACATCCAGACAAGGGAATATTATTCAGCACTAAAAAGAAATGAGCTCTCAAGCAATGAAGAGACATGTAAGAACCTCAAAATGAATTTTACTGAGGGAAAGAAGCCAATCTGAAAAAGCTGCATGTTGTATGATTCCAACCATATGACATTCTGGAAAAGGCAAAACTATGGCGACAGTAGAAAGATCAGTGGTTGGCAGGAGTTATGGGGGAGGGGTGGAGGAGTTTTGGAGCCATGAATCTGTGCTCTGTGTGATGCTGTAACAGTGGGTGTCTTTATACATATGTCAGAACCCACAGAGTGCACAACATCAAGAGTGAACCCTAATTTAAGCTTTGTCTTTGGGTGATCAAGATGTGTTAGTGGCGATTCGTTGATTGTAACAGGTGTACCCCTCTAGTGGGGGCTGTGCGGGGGGGGGGCCAGGGGTGTATGGGAATTCTCTCATACTCAAGTCAATTTTTTCTGGGAACCTAAAACTGCTCTAAAAAGTAAAGTCTATTTAAAAAGAAAAAGAAGGAAATGAAGAGAAAAATATATCTGCTTAAATATTAAAAAGAGTACTGAACTTACTGTGTCATTCTATTACTTCAGACTAGAGATTTTTACTTTTTCTTCAATAATGATTAAATATTTCAGAGACTATTTTAGAAATGAGATAACGAAGATATCACAGAAACATTTATTTCTCTTCAGCGCTATTCACAGAAGGCTAAGTCGTGGTATGAAAGGTGGAAAGATTAATTAGCTGCATTTTGGAAGAAATATCTAAAACTGGGTTTTGCAGTTTTTCTTATATTTTGGGCATTAGGGTGTGAAATGTAAGTTAATACCACTCTGCAGAGTTCCATCTGAGTGGAATCAGAGGGGTGACCATCCAGATGGTGGCTTTGGGTGAGGTCAGCATGATTTTGTGCTGGCTTCCTAGGCATCTGACAGATTCCCCGATATACACGGATATACAAAGGTGAGTCAGAAGTTATCTGCACTTCGGTTATATTAAAACTTCTGTTGGCCGAACTGTCTTATCAGCGCTTTCCGTTCAAGGCTACTGTCTCCCCAGTCACTGCTATGCAGGTGTGAACATGTTACATCAGTTCATTTGTAACTGTGGTGTGAGCAAAAATGGATGCCCCACTTGTGATGTGCATGAAAGAAGAGCATCTTGCAGTGATTCCTTTTTTGTGGTCTGAGGGTGTACCTGGTGCCCTTATTTATTGAAGACTTTGTGCGCAGTATGAAGAAAGTGTTTTGTTGTGAAGAAGTGTGTGAATGGATAGAGATGCTTATTGAGGAGCTGAAACCTAAACTTCAGGGTAAACACCGAGGACTGCTATCTAGGGGCGTGTGATCTTGCATGACAATGCACGTCCGCACACTTCTGCCCACACTGTCGACACTCTGCCAAAACTTCGTTTTGAGGTGTTAAAGCATCTTCTCTATAGTCCTGATCTTGCTCTGTCAGGCTTTCACCTGTGTAGTCGCCTGAAATCAGCCCTACGAGGACAATTCACTTCTGATGAAGAAGTGAAGACAGAGGTGCATTCGTTTCTCGCAGCTCAGCCTAAAACATTTCTTAATGAGGGAATACGAAAGTTTGTTGACAGATGGACAAAGTGTATTGAAAAGCAAGGAGATTGTTTCGAAAAATGATGTATTTGTCTTTTCTAAAAGTTAATTAAAATAAATTCTACAGCCAAAGTGCAGATAATTTTTGACTCACCCTCGTACAACTTCACACTTTTATCCACCAACCACACACGTTTGCACATTCGTTGTCTAGCCTGTAACTGTCAGTGGCACTCTGCACCTTTAACTGTGAAACATTTTGTGGACACACACAAGGCCGTCATTGAAATTGAGGTAACTTGCTGTCTAAGGAGGGTTTGACCTAGTTCCTCATCTCCCGCAGACCCAGTGGATGTGGTACCCAGCCTGTTCTGACTCTCTGGTGAATGATGGCAGCACGGCGACCTTGGACTTCCTTAGAGAATGGGTTGAAATACTGAACCTGCTCAATTATGGACAGTAGTGGCGTCTTTTTTTTTAAGCATTGCATAGATTTTAATATTTTTCCTTTTAAAAAATTTATTATTTTTAGTTGAAGTATAGTTGCTGTACAGTATTATACAAGTTATGGGTGTACAATATAGTGATTCACAATTTTTAAAGGTTATACTCCATTTATAGTTATTGTAAAATATTGGCTATCCTCTCCATGTTGTACAATATATCCTTGTAGATTATTTTATACCTAATAGTTTGTATCTCTTAATCCTCTACCCCTATTTTGCCCCGCCACCTTCCATCGCCACATTGGTAACCACTAGTTTGTTCTCTGTATCTGTGAGTCTGTTTCTTTTTTGTTATGTTCACTACTTGTATTATATTTTTATGGGACTTTGGGTTTAAGGATATAAGTGTTTTCGGTCTTTTGTTCTTATTTACATTGTCTTATGAAAATAATTTTGCTTTGATGAATGTGGGGATTTTTTTGAGATCCTAACATTGAAGCAGCATAAAAAAATAAGATAATAGTTATGCAAAGTTGTGCATGTTATTGTAAAAAGAAATGTTTTTCATAAACTACTTAGGCAAATGCAGTTCTATTTCAATACGTTTTTAGAAAAATTTTAAATACCCCATTAGGCTTATGTCTTTCTTGGAAATAATAAACTGAAGTCTGTATAATGTTTCATTGTCATTTATGAAATTAGCATTGCTTCACTGTTTGCCTCATATTATGCGTAATCATAGGTTAACTGGTATCTGGAGAATGAGCGAAAGGGCCACACAAAACGTTTTGTCTTAGTGTGAATTAGAAGGTGAGGTTTGCAGTTTTCAGATGCAAATGATCCTTTGTGGTAGGAAGATGGAAATAAGCAGCAGGGCAAACACTGGAGGAGGAGCAGGAAGAAGAAGGGGGAGGAAAAGGTAAAAAGGCAGGAAGGCGCTGGGAGGTGGGGGTGAGCAGGGGCAGGGTGGTGAGAGGGGGCAGGAAGGAAGGAAAGCCCGGAACACGCGCTGAGCGCGGTGCACTGAGCCCGCCTGCCCGGTGTGCTATATATAATCTTATCTACCTTAGTGTCTCCATTTTGCAGGTAAGGAAATTTGAGTATCTTACTTGTAGGTCACAGTGTGAGTTAATGGAATTCAAACAGTGCTTGAACACACATGATTTCGTTTTTCTAGTAATAGCGGCTGACTCATCATGGGCCAAGCTTGATTTTGAAAAAACTACAATTATGGGCTCCATGTGGTCCGTGTCCTCACTCAGCTTGAGTCCCAGTGGGGCGCGTGGGCCAGTGACTCCACGGTGACCTGCAGGGCGACACGTGCTGTAGACACGGGAATGCATGGGAGGATTCGGGGTAGCAGCACCTCAAACAGACCTGGCATCAGGGAAAGCTTCCTGGAGGAGGGGACTCCTTGTTTCAGAACTGAAGGATGAAGGCAAAGACCACTTTCCTCTCTGGAGTTGTCTCATTTTTATGTTATTTGGTGTGGTTTTCATCTTTTCCCCTTTTCTATTTTTTTTTTTCCCAACTCCTGTTTATTTTCCAGCCATAGAAACCGGAGTCTTGAGGAGGTTCTGATACCTTTACTCATGCCTGGGGGTTTGTACGAGATGAGGGTCACAGCCTACTTTTTGGCTCTGTCTCTCGAATTGCAAATGACTCACAGTTAATGCTGGAGGCTCCCTAGGAGCCGGGCTGGAGAGCAGAAGACAGGCCTGGGGCAGCGGCAGGCCCCACTTCTGATGCTAATTCAAGCCTGAGTGTCACCTCATTTTGTGCTTGGGGTGTTGGGATGCAGTGAACTCGGTGTAGCTAATCATCATTTACTGGGCCTTTGGGTTAATTGTAACTGATTTAATAGGAATGAAAAATAATTGTTTACTAAATCATTAGGAAGTTACTAAATCAAGTCACTAAAACATTTAACTTGATAGCAACATTTTTCAAGTTTTGTTAAAACTAACATAAAATACATTGTGTGTGTGTGTACACGTGTGTTCTTTAGAAACCTTTGTGTCTGCCTTCCTAAACATAAGTATAGCTTTAAGGTTTATTTTTTGTCTCTTTCCTCCTGCCCAGTGATAAGGATGTCCTCCCTCAATGGAGAGTTTCTTGCAGAATATAGTGGAGTGAGCTGAAAGTGGGGACCCAGTGGGCTCCGTGGGCACAGAGGAAGGATGGAATTCCAAGAGAAGACGGGGTGGGTGGGAGGGCAAAGGTCACTTCAACTCTGGACAGAAACTGCTATTTCTTGGGGTCAGACAGCGGGGCGTGGATGAAGGAGCGTTAGTGAAGGACTGTGGTTTGCTTTTAGAAGAAAAACCAAAACTGGACGCCTTGGATAAGCATGTCTGAGCTTGGTCTGGACGTTTCTAGATCAACTTGCTCTGCTGGAGCGGTTACCACTTGCTCTGTGGTGCAGGAGGGCTCGGCCATCAGACCAGATGGCTCGGTTTGGGTCCCCCCACTTGGTCCCGCTCCTCTCCGATGCAGGGTCCCCCCCATCATGGTGTGGTCACTAGGCCTGTGATCTGCGTCTAGCTGCAGGGAGGGTGCTCGGCAGGCCCTTTGGAGGGTAACACGTGTGTCAACAGCCTTCGCCTGTGTCCTCTGCTGCAGGACATCTTCTCTAACAAGCAGTTAAGGAAGGGGGAGCTTTCTAAACCAGCGTCCTCCACGGGGTGGCCTGATGGGGACTGGTTGTCGTGTCCCAGCCCAGCCTCCCGTGGTGGGGGTGGCAGTGAACTCTGACTTCGTGTGTGGACAGAGCCTCTACCTTCTCAGTTTCCCTGGACTCATGCTGATTCTGGCCAGAGTCTATCCTGAAAGGTTTGAGTATATTGTGATGACTTGTTTTACGTGTAGGAATCCTGGTATAGTATCCAGAAGCCAGCAGACCCGGCTACTGCCCTGTCCACTTTATCCCTTCCTGTTTCTGTAAAATGACCACAGTCCTGATGGTAGTTTCCCTGGCTTGGTGTATTTCCTGCCGCACACCAGTGTCCTAAAAGCTTGGGGTGGGGGTGCTCTGTGTAGCTCAGCTTCCCTGTGCAGGGCAACTGCTCGGCCCAGACGGATTTTGACTTCATTTATTTAATTTGATTGGATCCTGTGAGCAGTCTTTTTGGACATTAGACTCTAGGGCAGTGTTGGCAGGACCCCGAGTGAGGGCTGGTAGAGAAATTATCGAAGAGGTCATGAATCAGTAGACTGTCCAGCACCCCTGGTGGCTGGAATCACATGTGATACACAAGGGTATCATTTTCAGGCAACTGGAAGTGTGGTGTCATTGACAGCAGTCGGTGTTTCCTGTGTTTGGTCACGTTTCCCCCACATTCCCGTCAGGTTGATGTTCAGGGTGCCCTTTAGATCCGCTGTTCCAAACGCCGGGAAGGATTGATCTGAGAGTTCGGGTGCGGTGCCACGCAGGCTGCTGCGTGGGCTGCGTTCCAGATCCTGTCTGTCACTATTTATTCCACTTGGAAGCATGAATTAAAAATTTACTTATTGTTCTCGTGTTGGTAGTGAGGGCAAGACCCAGCTGTAAAAGGCCCCAATGGGCTGGAATTGCTTTTTTAGGGGTTTTTTGCCAAAGCAGATTTGAGAACTCCTGTGGATATAGTTTGCCTGTTTTCCCAAGTCAGGATGTATGTGTGTGTGTGTGTGTGTGTGTGTGTGTGTTTTGTTAAGAAATTCTTCAAATATTCCTGGTGTTATCTTTCCTTGAGTCAGAAAACTTTCACTGAGTGTCAGTGTGGTGCGTTGGCAAATTTCAAGAAAGGGAAAGAGCGAAATTTATGAGTCCAGTTAAGGATGTCATGGGCTGCTCCAAGAGTTCCTGGCTGTGTTACCAAGCGAAAAAATATGCTGGGAGATTTTTCTGACAGGTGAGTATTTGTCAACACTTTAATGAGATCAAATGGTTTAAAAATAACCCAAGAAGGATGTGCTCAGTGCCGGCCTGTACCCCTCCATTTAGGCCAGAATGTTTGATGGGCCTGGAAATTGGCCTGCATTTTTGGGTGATTGGATCTTATTTTTGCAAAACAGAGTTATTAATAGAAGGAGATAGCACATGGGGGAGTTTGCCAGGCTTATTACTGTCTTATCAATGGGATTACAAAAATATAAATTAGTTTTTATGATAGCAATCTGACAAGTCATTTCTTTTTCTCCACGGCCAACCATGTGGTGTTAATTTTGACCTGATGCATAGGTCCTCTGACACCCTCCACACAGTGTGTGTGTAACATAGCCAGACTCACTGGCATTCACTTGCAGCTCTTGCCAACAAAGAAATACTGTGTACTAAATTTGAATCTGGTTTCAAAACAAACGTCAACATTCTAAAACGCTGGATTTACTGGAACATAAATAGTGGATTTAATGAAGCAGTTTTCCTGACTCCCCCTTACTCTGTCAGCACATTGGGTAACTCCATAAACTTCCATTTTTCAATATATGATTCCTGTCTCTCCTTCGTTCCCTCAAGACTGATTGACGCAGAGAAAGGAGACTCAGCCCTGTTATAAAGGCTTTTCATCAGCAAAGCAACTTCTCAGTATTACAGATTACTTCAAATTTCAGAAATGAGATAAACAGGAGCCCAGACTCTTCAAAGGGGAAATTAATATCTGACAGCTAGGCAAAGTGCAGTCTTTTTTTAAAAAATTTATTATTTATTTAGTTAGTTAGTTATTTTGGCTGTGCTGGGTCTTAGTTGCAGCACGTGGGCTCTTAGTTGTGGCATGCATGCAGGATCTAGTTCCCAGACCGGGGACGGAACCTGGGCCCCCTCCATTGGGAGCTCAGAGTCTTCCCCAGTGGACCTCCAGGGAAGTCCCAAGATGCAGTCTTATTTGTGTAAAGTAGGTGTGTGCTCAGTACCCATCTTCATACTCAACTTGTTGTTAGCATATGCGGAGCATTTAACTGGGCTTATTTGGGGACATTTTTATGTGTGAGCATTGGTGAAGGAAAGAAACAATATTTTATTGTAAAAATTGGCTGTTTTGATTTTGAAGATTTCACATCTTCACAGAACCTTTGACAGAGAATAGAGTATTTTAATGACATTATA
Source organism: Hippopotamus amphibius kiboko (assembly GCF_030028045.1). Lineage (NCBI taxonomy): Eukaryota > Metazoa > Chordata > Mammalia > Artiodactyla > Hippopotamidae > Hippopotamus > Hippopotamus amphibius. Next base: position 107,565,304 of record NC_080187.1, read on the forward strand.
TGCTGGGAGTTTTGTTGAATTAGTATGACTAAGGAAGGTGAACACCTTAAGATTAAAAGACACTCCAGCACTCAAGACCTTTAGGAAGGTGAACGGGATTCCGGTCTCTGGAAGTGAATTCCTTCTGTCTCATATTGATGTGGGATTTGTTTGGGCTTATTTACTTCATCTCACTCAACAGTCCGGTAATGTTTCACTTATCCTTTGAGCTGCTCTTTCCTTGGGGTTTAAATTAGGGAGAAGTCAGTCAGAATGAGAGAGAGGGCATTGGTATTTTTTGAATCCTCCTCGGTGCCAAGATCATGCCAGGTACTTTCTTCACAGTAGTCCTACAGAATAGAAACAGTTTAATTCCTGTTTTGCAAAAAGTAAGTGCTCAAGGTCACACAGTCCTGTCTGTTTTGCACCACGTCTGGGTTCTTGCTTCTGTCATGTGCTCCTAAGTGTGTGACTTCATAGCATCCCTGGTCTCTTGTAGGGAGTCTGGAGGGCAAATCAGAAGAGTTATCTCTTGACTAGACTGAAAAAGAAAGAGGACTATTCTTTCATTCATTCAATACATATTTTTATATGCCAGACACTGTTCTAGGTACATCCTCAACCAAACAGGCTTCCGTTCTTTTATATCATTTAGCTATGATGTACACATTGATAGACGATAATTCTTATTTCTGGTGGAGGTTGTTGAACAATTAGAGAACAACGCTAAAATATCTTTATTTTGAGGGAACTACACACAGCAAAATGTTTTGAGTGTTTAGTTCATACCCTGCTGTGCGCTTCCTATGTCCAGTAACTATGTTGCTATGTGGAATGACTGGAAAGTGTTCACTAAGGGCCTTCCTTCAGGTGTGTTCCTAGGGTTTTTGGTCAGATACAAGTAGTTTCTTTACTGCAGAACTGCTTGGAGTCCTTAATACACTCATGTGCATTCTCAGTCTCATGCGGTATTTCCAAGCGTGTTTGACCATAAGCTCTTTTTGTCTAAGACTTTCTGGCCCAAACTGTTCAGGAGAACTCACATTACTATCTAGATACAGAATGCTGTGTTTTCCTCCTGTAGGTTTTTTTTTTTTTCCTATTCCCTGCTCAGAAAGCACACAGTTGTGTCTTTCAAAATTCTTTTTATTGAAGACCACTTCAGCGTTTCTAACTTTTAATTTTTATTGAAATATAGTTGATTTACAATGTTGTGTCAGTTTCAGGTGTACAGCAAAGTGAATCAGTTATACATATACATATATCCACTTTTTTTTAAGATTCTTTTCCCATATACATCTTTACAGAGTACTGAGTAGAGGTCCCTGGGCTATACAGTAGGTCCTTATTAGTTATCTGTTTTATATATAGTAGTGTTTATATGTCAATCCCAGTCTCCCAGTTTATCAGCCCCTCCTCCCCCCCGGTAACCATAGGTTTGTTTTCTGCATCTGTGACTCTTTTGTAAAGAAGTTCATTTTTATCATTTTTTTAGATTCCACATATAAACGATATATGATATGTCTTTGCTTAGCATTTCTAATGGTAATTTTATTAAGCTTTACTTAGATGCACAGGTTAAATATCTGATGACAACAATGTATCTAAATAACTACATTCTGTTGTAAACTGCTTCTTCGCTTGTCATGAAGTTGCCTGGTAAAAGGATTGTGTTACTTCTTTAGAAGTAGGCATTTCTGCAGGCCTGGAATTATCTGATGCTTTTGTTTCTGAAGGTAGGTATTTACTTCCATTTTGTTTTCAGAGGTCCAGACAATTGTCATTGTGCCTTAAACCCAAATAATAATTATAAGCTGGCTGCAAGCTGAAGACTTTTATTCATTTTAACTTACCCTCTGAAGAGAACCACATCTCCTCCTCCGGAGGAGGAGATGGTAAATTGAAAGAGCCCTGTCCGCCCTGGACTCCAGTCTCGTCCACACAGAGGCTCGCTGTTTGAGTTATAAACGTGGGCTCTGTTTGCCTGGAATGTATGAGCACAGGAGAAACACAGCCCAGAACCAAGGTTGATCTCATCTCAGGGCCAGCTTCCTGCAGAGGAGGTGAGCCTTAAACTGAAGAGTGGAGGGAGAAACAGCCTTTGTCGGGGCCACAGCACGTGCACTTCCCTCCCCCTCCCTGGCCCCCAGGCGCTGGCTGGTGCAGACCAGGCACTCAACGGATGTTTATTGAGTGACTGAAACCATAGCTTCCTCTTTAATTCAGTATCCAGAGGTCATAGGTCACTGAAAGTTCCAGGGAGCTCAAGGTGGCCTCTGATTTAAGTGGACATTTGCCAGGCGCTGTGCTAAGTGTCTCATTTACATCATCTCATTTAATGCTCAGAGCACCCCAGTGAGGTACTTGGCCATTTTACAGATGGAAAAACCGAGGCTGGAGGCTGTTGGATACTGTGCCCGAGGCCCGTGTCTCAGAGCCGGGGGAGCCCGGGTCCAAATCCAGGAGCCTGACTCTGCTCCTTACAGCTTCACCAGGGTCCTGGGCTGCTGGGTTTCTACTTGCCGCAATGGGGATGGTAGGTGGGGTTTCAGTGTTAAGACCTTCTCCCCAGAACTTTTCATAGTAAACCACTTATTTACGTTAGAAAGAGTAAAATCAACATACGGTTTGACTGGGAAATGGGGGCTGTGGGGGAACTCGGCTGTGTTCTTTCTGTGACGTTGCAGGACATTACCATGGAAATGACGATGGTGTTATGAATGCAGAATTATAACCTCGAGCCGGAAATTAGCAACCTAAGGAGACAGGAGGCTGAGGATAGCAAACAGATTCAGCAATGTGAGGTCTAAATGCCTGCTGCTTTCAGCCTTCCCGAAACACCCGTGTGAAATTACTCTCTTCACTCTCCTTGGTTTTGTTACTACTTTCGAAAGTTGTTGAAAGTAAAATAATTCCCATGTGTGCGTGCATCTTGTTAGTTTAGCAGATAGTGGGTTTTTTTTGGATCTTCCCTGTGGGGGGGGGGGGGCCCTCTAATCTCTTTTTGAAGATATTCCCAGTGGAGATAATCTGTTTCTTGGGTTTTGCATCAACAAATTCCCTGTGGAGTAAGTTAGCTCTGGTATTTGTTAATTGATAAAGCTGATTCTGGCAGTTGGATAGAGGCGGTTCAGTAAAAAACGTTCTTTTCCCAGTAGAAACTTGAATTTCAAATGCCGTTGTTCCTGTGGCTGTTCAGTAAATGTAATCCTTTGCAAAAAAAAAAATAATTCTTTCAAAAGATATTGATCATACATCTTAAATCTTGTCATAGAAAGTTTTTTTTAGATTGCTGGTAACTGGAGGTGGCGACAGTTCACCCCCTACTTTATGTGTATTTGGAATCCTTTCGTGCTCTGTCTCTAACCCGCCCTGTGTCTGCTGGCTGCTTGGAGATGTCTGCTCTCTTCTGCTGCCCTTTTACTGTGAAATGGCTGAGGACTGCACACAAGAGCCTCACTGTGGTTCTGACCTCTGAAGCTCTAGAAACTTGAGCTAGTGCCACAAGTTTGGGATTAGAAGTATCTTTCTCTCCAGTCTATTCTGGGATATGAAGTATTTTCTTAATCTGTGATTAGGAAGAGAATAGTGAGTAGACGTGGAAGAGAATATGGGAGTAGAGCTTTCTTTTTAATAAAAGAGGACTTAAAATGGCAAAAGGAGCATGCAGAGAGTTGGATTGGTCACGGGTGTAAGTGCCGTTATCAGATGATGGTAACGTGATACTCAGGAGAGACTGTGAGGTGTATGTGTTATGAAACTTACGTATATGATGAAGCTCCCAGTTTAGGAGTCAGTGCATTACCTACACCAGTGAGTTTACTTGTATGTTTTTCACTGCTCCATTCCTCTACCAGGTTGTGTGTAAAAATAGAGTTGTACATTGGGTTGGCCAAAAAGTTTGCTTGGTTTTAAGGAAAAATAAGACACATTTTTCATTTTCACCAAGAATTTTATTGAACAGTGTATTCACTAACCAAACGAGCTTTTTGGCCAACCCAATACTTTACCAAACTAGTACACATAGTTTTGAAGAAATTGAACTGCACTAGTCGTAATGTGTTTTGCTTTCACTCAGTATTGTGTTTCTTATTCATCCATGTTGTTGTGAGTTGTAGTTCATTCTTACGAATGTATAAACTTCCTTTTCAATCTTTACTTGACTTATGGGTTATTTAGAAATGGTAAAAAAAAATTTTTTTCCAAGCACAGGGATTTCAAATTTACCCATGTATTACTGATTTTTAACTTAATTGCTTTGTGATTAGGGGACATAGTCTGTGTAATAACTCATCTTGAAAATCCATTGAGAGCTGGTCTGTGGCTTAACACATACAAAGTTTTTGAAAATGTTTATGTGAAAACAATGTGTCCTCTCACAGGTGTACTACCTGTACTACATCGAACATGTTTTGGGATCTCCTACCAAATGATGCATTTATTAATTTCTCCTGTGTTTTTATTAAATTTTACATAGTTGAGGCAATTTTAATACATACACAATATATAGATTTGTTGTACTTTCCAGGTAATTTTTTGTCATTATGTAGAGGCTTTCTTTTTTTATTGCAGTATGATTAACTTACAATATTACATTAGTTTTTGATGTACAATGTAATGATTTGATATTTTTATGCATTATGAAGTGATCACTGTGATTAGTCTAGTAACCATTTGTTACCATACAAAACTACGACAATGTTATTGACTGTTTTCACTATGCTGTACATTACAGCCTCATGACTTATTTATTTTATAGCCGAAAGTTTCTACCTCTTAATCTTCCTCACCTATTTCACTCATTCCCCCCATGCATCCCATCTGGCAACCACTGGTTTGTTCTCTATATCCATGAGTCTGTTTCTGTTCTGTATGTTAGTTCATTTGTGTTGTTTTCTAGACTTTACATGTAAGTGAAATGACACAGTATTTGTCTTTCTCTGTCCAACTTATTTCAGTTAGCATAGGGCCACCTCTGTTTTCCCAAATGGCATTATTTCATTCTTTTTAATGGCTGAATAATATATACCACATCTTTTTTATCCATTCATCTGTTGATGGACACTTCGGTTGTTTCCATATCTTGGCAATTGTAAATAATGCTACTGTGAACATTGGGGTGCATGTATCTTTTCAAATTAGCATTTTTGTTTTTTTTTCAGATATATGCCTGGGAGTGAAATTGCTGGGTCATGTGGTAGGTCTATTTTGAATTTTTTGAGGAGCCTCCATACTGTTCTTTATAGTGGCTGTACCAGTTTATCAATACATTCCCACTAACAGTGTGGGAGGGTTTCCCTTTCTCCATATCGTAGCCAACACTTGTTTTTTTGATGCTAACCACTCTGACAGGTGTGAGATGATATCTCATTGTGGTTTTGATTTGCATTTCCCTGATTATTAATGATGTTGAGCACCTTTTCATGGCCATTTGTTTGTCTTCTTTGGAAAAAAGTCTGTTCACAGTCTCAGCCAGTTTTTCAATTGGGTTGTTTTTTGGTGTTGAGTTGTATGAATTCTTTGTACATTTTGGGTATTAACCCTTCATCAGATATATCATTTGCAAATATCATCTCCTATTTAGTAGGCAACCCGTTTTTCCTGTTGATGGTTTCCTTTGCTTGCAGAAGCTTTTTAGATTGATGTAGACACATTTGTTTATTTTTGCTTTTGTTTCCCTTGCATGAGGAGATATATTCATAAAAATATTGCTAAGATCAATGTCAAAGAGAATACTGCCTATGTTTTCTTCTAGGAGTTTCATGGTTTCAGGTCTTAAATTTTAGTCTTTCATCCATATTCCGTTTATTTTTGTGGTTGGTGTGAGAAAGTAGTTCAGATGGATTCTTTTGTATGTAGCTGTCCAGTTTTCCTAACAACATTTTTCTCCATCATATATTCTTGCCTACTTTATCACAGATTAATTGACCATTTGTGTATGGATTTATTTCTGGGCTCTCTTTTCTGTTCCATTGATCTGTGTGCCTGTTTTTGTGCCAGTACCATACTGTTTTGATTACTGTAGCTTTGTACTATCATTTGAAACCAGGGCATGTGATACCTCCAGCTTTGTTCTTTGTCAAGATTGTTTTAGCTATTTGTGGTCTTTTGTGTTTCCATACAAATGTTATAATTATTTGCTCTAGTTCTGTGTGAAATGCCGTGGCTATTTTGGTGGGGATGGCATTGACTCTGTAGATTGCATTGAGTAGTGTGGGCATTTTAACAATATTAATTCTTCGAATCCGTTAGCACAGTATATCATTCCATCTTTTTGTGTCATCTTTGGTTTCTTTCAACAAAATCTTATAGTTTTCTGAGTACAAGTTTTTTTGTTTGTTTTTTACCTCCTTGGTTAGATTTATTCCTAGGTAGTTTAATCTTTTTGATGCAGTTGTAAATGAGATTGTTTTCTTAATTTCTCTCTGATAATTTGTTGTTAGTGTATAGAAACAACTGACTTCTGTATATTAATTTTGTATCCTGCAACTTTATTGAATTCATTTATTCTAATAGTTTTTTTTTTTTTTTGATGGCATCTTTAGGGCTTTCTATATATAGTACCATGTCATCTAAAAAGAGTGACAGTTTTACTTCTTCCCTTTCAATTTGGATTCCTTTTTTTTGTTTGTTTGTTTTATTTTTCGTCTGATTACTGTGGCTAGGACCTCCAATACTATGTTAAATAGAAAGCAGTGAGAGTGGGGCACCCTTGTCTTGTTCCTGTTCTTAGAGGAAATACTTTCAGCTTTTCACCATTGAGTATGATGTTAGCTGTGGGTTTGTCATATATGGCCTTTATTATGTTGAGGTATGTTTCCTCTGCACCCACTTTGTTGAGAGTTTTTGTCATAAATGGATGTTGAATTTTGTCAAATACTTTTTCCACATTTATTTACATGATCATGATTTTTATTCTTCAGTTCGTTAACATGGTTTATCACCTTGATTGATTTACTGATACTGAACCAACCTTGCATCCCTGAGATAAATGACACTTAATCATAGTGTGCGATCCTTTTAATGTATTGTTGGATTTGGTTTGCTAGTATTTTGTTGAGGATTTTTGCATCTGTATTCATCAGTAATATTGGCCTATAATTTTCTTTTTTTATAGTGTCTTTGTATTTGTTATCATGGTGATGCTGGCCTTGTGGAATGATTTTTAGAAGCATTCCTTCCTCTGCAACTTTTTGGGAATAGTTTCAGAAGGATAGGTGTTAGCTCTTCTCTAAATGTTTGGTGGAATTCATCTGTGAAACCATCTGTACTTTTGTTTGTTGGGAGTTTTTTGTTTGTTTTGTCTCGTTTTTTGTACTACTGATTTAGTTTCATTACTGGTAATTGGTTTGTTCATCTTTTCAATTTCTTCCTGATTCTTTCTTGGGAGATTATATGTTTCTAGGAATTCATCCTTTTCTTCTCTGTTATCCATTTTTGGGGGGTGTTTAATTATTCTAATAGTCTTTATGATACTTTATATTTTATGATGCTTTATATTTTATGATACTTTATATTTCTGTGGTGTTAGTTGGAGCTTCTCCTTTTTCATTTCTGGTTTTATTGATTTGAGCCCTCTCTTTTTTCCTGATAAGTGGCTAAAGGTATATTAATTTTGTTTATCTTTTCAAAGAAGAAGCTCTTAGTTTCATCAATCTTTTCCCTTTTTTTTGGTCTCCACTTCACTTATTTCTGCTCTGATCTTTATTATTTCTTTGCTTCCACTAACTTTCGTGGTCTGTTTTTGGTCTTTTCTAATTCCTTTAGGTGTCAGGTTAGATTGTTTGAGATTGTCTTGTTTCCCAGGTAGGCTTATGTCACTAGAAACTTCCCTCTTTGAACTGTTTTTGCTGCATCTCATAGGTTTTAGAACATTGTGTTTCCAGGTTTTAAAATATTTCCTCTTTGATTTCTTCAGTGACCCATTGGTTGTTTAGTAGGATGTTGCTTAGCCTCCAGGTGTTTGTGTTTTTTGCAGTTCTTTTTCTTGCAGTTGATTTCTAGTCTCATAGCATTTGTGATCGGAGAAGATTCATGATATGATTTCAGTTTTCTTAAATTTATTGAGGCTTGTATTGTGGTCCAGCATGTGATCTGTCCTGGAGATTGTTCCATGTGCACTTGAAAAGAATGTGTATTTTGTCGCTTTTGGATGGAATGTTCTATATATATCCATTAAGCTCATCTGATCTAATATGTCATTTAAGGCCAGTCTTTCCTTATTGATTTTCTGTTTGGATGACCTGTTTACTAATGTTAAGTTGGGTGTTAAAATCCCCTACCATTATTGTGATACTGTCAGTTTCTCCCTTTGTGTTTGTTAATATTTGGTTTGTGTGTTTTGTTTCTTGTGCTTTAGATGTTATATCCAAAAAATCACCGAGACCCACATTAAGGAGTTTATGATTTTCATGGTTACAGTCTTACATTTTCATCTTTAATCCATTTTGAGTTAATTTTTGTGAATGGTGTAAGGTAATGGGTCCAGTTTCATTCTTTATATATGAATATCTAATTATCCTAGCACCATTTGTTGAGGAGATTGTCTTTTCTCTATTGAGTATTCTTGCCTCTTTTGTCAAATATCAGTTGACTCGGTATGATTGGGCTTATGTCTGGGCTCTTGATTCTGTTAACTTGGTCTGTTTTTATGCCAGTAACATATTGTTTTGATGACTAGCTTTATAGTATAACTTGAAATCAGGAAGTATGATGCCTCCTAGTTTGTTCTTCTTTTGCACAGTTTCTTTGCCTTTGGGGTCTTTTGTGATTCCATAAAAATTTTAGGAATTTTTTTTTCTACTTCTGTAAAAAATGGCATTGGAATCTTGATAGAGATTACATTGAATCTGTAGGTGGCTTTTGGTAGATTTGACATTTTAACAGTATTAATTATTCCAATCCTGCTTATTCTCTTTAATGTTCATTTTGCTTAATTGTATTTATACATTTATAAAGATTTATACAGATTGGATGATCTAAAAAAATTTATTTCCATAGGGAATGCATTATTTCTAATAACAAATTTGTTTCCAAGTATTATATGAATCAGGATGCCTGTGTTGGAGTGTGTTTGTGTGTTGTGTATGATATTAAAGTAGGGGCAAAAATAAATACATGTATTATTTGAACATGTACAAAGGTGTATAATTTTAAATACACATTTATATTGACCAGCCCTATGGAGAATTACAGCATACAGAGAGTTAAGAACTTGATGTTTTAATACTCGATTTGTAGATATATATGCATTGCAGAAGGAGATCACTAACATTAATATAACTAAGGATGTTATATATGTATAAAAGTATTCATTTGCCAGAGGTCTAAAAGTGAGGCCTTTCAGTTGTGGTTTAAAATGATGAAAATTATAGTAGCTTAACAGTCAATTTCTGGTTATAGAAAGCAAATGAAAGGTGGGACAGAGGACCTCGTTTTTAACCTTTCAGTTAGGTAATTTAAATTTTTTTTCAGCTCAAAAATATTGCCAGAAAGGGTAGAAAATCTTATTAGATGCAGTAACTTTGGGCCATTTGATTTTTCTAAACCACTATTATGAAATATTTTTATTTTCCCTTCAAAGGAGAACTTTCTCATTTTAAGGTGTCACATTTTATTTAGCAGTTCCAGCAGGCAAATCAACTGTAATTTTCTTATACAGCAAATAAAACTGTTGGAACTTTTTATATTTTCTGTTCCTCAGTGTCCTATAGTCAAGAGTTAATGTTTATTCTTATTTTAAAAGGATATAATACTATTTTAACCAAAAAGTGATAGAAAAGTTCCATCATTTATTTGTGGAAAGAGTAACAAGTCCGTGATTTTAATATAAAATGTCAATAATTTTATTTATATTTAAAGGATTATTATGCCATTCCAGATTCAGTATGTTTTATAAAATATAATACAAGCACAGTTACTCTATGGTGGGCCTTTGTGTAGTTAAAAGTTATAGAATTACAGATGATTTTTTCTTTTTATTCTTTCTTTGTGGTGTTTTTTTTTTCTTTTTTTCTTTTTTAGTTCTGGAGACTAAAAGTCCCACGTCAAGGTGTGGGCAGGGTTGGTTTCGTCTGAGGGCCTCTCTTCTTGGCTTGTAGATGCCACCTTTCGTGGCCTTCACTTGATCTTCCCTCTGTGTATTCTTTTACTTGACTTTTGTTTGTTTCTTTTTCAATATTTTTAGAATACAGTAGTCAAAACTATTTTAAGGACTTTAAATAGTTGATAACAACATGTCGTGTTGAATAAAACTAAAGTTGGATAAAACCAAAGTTGAGAATAAATGTTTTGTTTGATAAATCCAAAGCAATAATAGACAAATTCACAGGTTAATATATGGGTAGGCTTTGAGGAGATACAGTAAAGGATCAGCTTGTTAAAATAAAATGCAGGGCCAGCATGATGGACTAGGTAAGTTGGGTTAACCCTTTTGCTAATGAAGACTAGGAAAACAAGTTAAAATATTAAAAAAAAGTCTTCTTGGAGCAACAAGATGTCTTTCAGTAGGTGCATGGAGAAATAAACTTGGTATATCCACATGTAAGAATGTTGTTCAGTGCTAAAAATGAACAGGCTCTCAAGCCGTGAGAAGACAGAGAAGAATCCTAATGCATATTGCTACAAGAAAGAAGCCAACCTGAAAAAGCTACTTACTATATGATTCCAGCGCGAAACTGTGGAGAGAATATAGAGATCCTTGTTTTTCAAGGGGTGAGGGTGGGGAAGGAAGAATAGGTGGAGTACAGAGCATTTTTCAGGCAGTGAAAATACTCTGTATGATAGTATGATGATGGATATATGTCATTGTATATTTGTCCAAACCCATAGAATGTACAACACCAAGAGTGAACATTAATGTAGACTATGGGCCTTGCACGAATATGGTCTATCCACATAGTTTACCAGTTGTAACAAACGTACCACTCTGGTGGGGGATGTTGATACTGGGGGAAGCTATTTACATGTGTAGGGGTGGAGGGCATTTGGGAATTCTCTGTACCTTCCTCTCAATTTTGGTGTGAACCTAAAGCTTCTCTTTTAAAAAAATTGCCTTTAAAGTAAAAAATATTCTACTTAGAGGCATTGGGGAGGTTATAGGATGGTGAAGAATTATTGGGACAGGATCAGGGAGAATGGAGGGCCAGCTTCAGATCATCTTTTTCCCTGAAATGAAATGGAGGTGATTCCAGAGTACTAGTCCCACAGGTGTCTGGCAGAAGCAAGCTTAAATCCCCTCTGGAAGAATATAATATTCCCCTAGCCCTCAAATTATTTCTACTAACAATTTTCCAAAAACAATATCTGGCAATCAAAAATAAACACTGGATGAGGAAGGACAACATTAGCAAATCCTGAAAAACAATAGCAGTGGAGGGACTTTCCTGGTGGCACAGTGCTTAAGAATCTGCCTGCCACTGCAGGGGACACGGGTTCGATCCCTGAGCCGAGAAGATCCCACATGCCTAGGAGCAACTAAGCCCGTGAGCCACAACTACTGATCCCATGTGCCAGAACTACTGAAGCCCGTGCCCCTAGAGTCCCTGTTCCACAACAAGAGAAGCCACTGCAGTGAGAAGTCTGTGTACCACAATGAAGAGTAGCCCCTGCTCGCTGCAACTAGAGAAAGCCCACAGGCAGCAACAAAGACTCAATGCAGCCAATAAGTAAATAAATAAATAAAAATAAATTTTTATATATATGTAAAATCAGTAGCAGTGGAAAAATGCAGAGAAGCCTCACAGATTCTTGTTTTGAGAAACAGACTTCAAAATCATTATGTTCACTGTTTTCAAGGAAAGACAAGAATTGAAGAGAACTGGAAAGTATAAATAAGAACCAGATGAAAATTCTGGAACTGCAAAATGCAATAACCAAAGGAACAACTCAGAAGTTAGGGATAACAACAGATTAGATATAACCAAGGACAGATTTAGCAACCTGAAAAATGGGTGAAAGAAATATGCAAAATTAAACACAGAGAGCAAATGGATGAAAAATATACAAGAGAGTTTACAAGATTGGTGAGAAGTTTTAATGTGCTCATAATTGGAATCTTGAAAGGAGATGAGAGCTAATATGAAACACAGCAATATTTGAACAGTAAATGACTCATAAATTTCTAAATGATAACCTTTATTTACAAACTCAAGAAATCCTGTGAACTCCAACAAGGATAAATAGAAAGCAGCTCTCCCCAAGACATGTCACTGTAAAACTGATGAAAGCAAAAACAGAGAGAAGGTATTAGAAGTGACCAGAGAACAAAAGACAAATTACTTTCCAAGCTGCACTTAAATCAACAGCTGACTTCTTAATAGAAACAATGGAAGCTAGAAGGTGATGGCATGATATCTTTGAAGTGTGGAAAGAAAATACCTGCCAACCTAGAGTTCTCTGCCCAACAAAAATATCCTTCAAGTACGTGGGTGAAATAAAAACATTTCAGATAAACAAATTGAAAGGTTTTGTCACCAACAGATTTTAGACTAAGGATGTATTAGAAGGTGTTATTTAGGTATGAGAAAAATTATCCCAGCTGGTCAGAAATACAACTGTAAATATGACTGTGGTGAGAAATCTAATAACTACTCACTATATAAAATAGTAACAGTGTCTTGTTGGGATTAAAATATACAGACAGTTAAAACACATGATGAATAGGCTTTTGAAAGTGTGTGCAACATAATTTATTACAGGGAAATGGAAGTATGACAACCATGAGAGGCTATCACACTTCTGCAAGTGTGGCGAGGAGGGGCAGCTGGTGCTTTCCAGCTCTCCTGGTGAGGAACATTAGGAATTTGGTGTGAGCTGCAAACGTTTATGTTATGCATGTACCCTGTGATCCAGCACTTTCACTCCTAATATACACTTAACAGAGGTGCGTACAGAAGACACATTCAAGAATGTTCATGACACAGGACAGAAAGCCCAGAGATAAACTATGGTCAACTAATCTGTGACAAAGGAGGCAAGGATATACAATGGAGAAAAGGCAGCCTCTTCAATAAGTGGTGCTGGGAAAACTAGACAGCTACATGTAAAAGAATGAAATAAGAACACTCTTTAACACCATACACAAAAATAAACTCCAAATGGATTAAAGACCTAAATGTAAGGCCAGACACTATGAAACTCCTAGAGGAAAATATAGGAAGAACACTCTTCGATGTAAATAACAGCAAGATTCTTTTTTGGTCCACCCCCTAGAGTAATGGAAATAAAAACTAAAATAAACAAGTGGGACCTAATGAAACTTCAAAGCTTCTGCACAGCGAAGGAAACTATAAGCAAGATGAAAAGACAACCCTCAGAATGGGAGAAAATATTTGCAAACGAATCAACAGACAAAGGATTAATCTCCAAAATATATAAATAGTTCATCCAGCTCAATATCAGAAAAACAAACAACCCAATCGAAAAATGGGCAGAAGACCTAAATAGGCATTTCTCCAAAGAAGACATACAGATGACCGAGAGGCACATGAAAAGCTGCTCCACATCACTAATTATTAGAGAAATGCAAATCAAAACGATAATGAGGTATCAGCTCACACCAGTTAGAATGGGCATCATCAGAAAATCGACAAACAGTAAATGCTGGAGAGGGTGTGGAGACAAGGGAACACTCTTGCACTGTTGGTGGGAATGTAAATTGATACAGCCACTATGGAGAACAGTATGGAGGTTCCTTGCAAAACTAAAAATAGAACTACTATATGACCCAGCAATCCCACTGCTGGGCATATACCCAGAGAACACCATAATTCAAAAAGACACATGCACTGCAGTGTTCATTGCAGCACTATTTACAATAGCCAGGACATGGAAGCAACCTAAATGTCCATCAACAGATGAATGGATAAAAAAGATGTGGTACATATATACAATGGAATATTACTCAGCCGTGAAAAGCAATGAAACTGGGACATTTGTAGAGACATGGATGGACCTAGAGACTGTCATACAGAGTGAAGTGAGTCAGAAAGAGAAAAACAAATACCATATATTAACACATATATGTGGACTATAGAAAAATGGTACAGGTCAACCGATTTGCAAGGCAGAAATGGAGACACAGATGTAGAGAACAAACATATGGACACCAAGTAGGGAAAGCGGGGAGGGTTGGGGGGGAATGAATTGTGAGATTGGGATACCAAATAGTACACTCTAAATATATGCAATTTATTGTAAAAAAAAAAAAACAAAAAACAACTCACAAACTTGAAAAAAAAACATACTCCTGCCCCAGTCTATTTTAATTATTGTAATTTAATAAAAGATTTTCATATTAAAAAAAAAAAAAGACCCAACCCAGCCCCCCCCCCCCCCAAAAAAAAACCCTCTAAATCTTGTAGTGGGGGTTTGTGGTGTGAGGCAGAGAGGCTCTGAATGATATAAGATTGTGAGATGACAGTTGTTGAAACTGAGTGATGGATATTTGGAATTTCATTAAACTGCTTTTTTCTACTTCAAAAAAAAAAAAAAGACTGTTCATGACATAAAAAGAACCTATCGTATAGCACAGAGAACTCTGTTCAATACTCTGTAATGACCTATACGGGAATAGACTCTAAAAAAGAGTAGATATATGCATATGTTCTACAGCTGAAATTAATACAACATTGTAAAGCAACTATATTGTAAAGCAACTATACTCCAATAAAAATTAATTTAAAAAAAAAGGAATGTTCATGACAGCACATTCATAATAATTAAAACCTGAAAATAACTCAGATGTCCACCAAGATTAGATGGACAGCTGGTGTGTTCAAACAGTGGAATATGCGTTGATGTAAAGGAATAAGCTGTCAAGTACATGTAACCATACTGATAAATTTCCCACATGTAACGTGGAGCAGAAGCAGCCGGAAGTACAAGAAAACAGACTGCGTGATTCACTTCAGTAACATTTTAAAAAGGACCAAGGAGCCATTGTGTCTAAGGATGCAGATGCAGGTAAGAGGCAGGATGGCAGATGCCTTTAGGAAACGGAGGGGCTGGTGGTTACTAGGATCATGGGGAGGCTTTTGATTCTGGCAAAGTCTGTTTCTTGACCTAGTAGTAGTTATGTGTTGCCCTTCTTGGTAAGTCTTTGAACTGCACCTCTTTGTTTTGTGCATGTTTCTGTGGATGAGTTATTTCACAACAAAAAGGTTAAAATACACTCTCAGTCATATTTGAATGATAGGGAAAAATTCTTAGATGGAGAATGGTCTTGACTTCATATTCTTTGTGTGTGTGTCTGTCCCTGTCTTTCTCTCTTTTAGTATTTTGGGGGTTCTTTTGGGATAGGTTTTTAGGGGCTCTCATGCTTGCTGCCAGGAGTCAGCTAGTCCTCTAGATCCCCTTTACAATTCTGGCTCAAATACAAAATCCATATCCCTTAGGTTGTCTTAGTATGGTAGATAAAGATTTTTAAAAAGATTTTACCAAATATCCAGGGAGGGGAGGACAGGAAAAAAACCAACCCCAGTAACATCAAAGGAACATAAACCTGGAAAAGACTCTTTTGTTTAGATTTCCAATCCAACAGCAGCTGATTTATTCCCAAGGCTCTTGGGCCATCACTGGGTAAGTGTCTGTAACCGTCTAAATAGAGACCTCGTCCTCTGTCCAGTTCCCAGGCGTGGGACCTTCTCTCAGGTGACAGGCAGGCTTGGGGAGACCTTGCTGAGTCCCTGAGTGGACTGCGGGATGTGTTCTTGGACAGGACTGGCGCTGTAATGGTGACTCAGCCACACAGCGAGCCCAGCATTCCTGGTAACAGGGTAAAGTCTGTCTGTCCCCGAGGGGACGGTTCTGAACGACAGCTTTAACTTGCAGGCCTAATATCTCTGTCTACTGAAGTTGAACCTAGCAGCCCTGGAATAGCTACTGGTACTTATTTGTGTGAAAGGAAAAAATATCCCTCAAATAACTCTGGGGGAGGAGTCCTTGTGCTGTGTCTGCTGGAGGCTGACCCCCTGTTCCTGCAGAAACTTAAACCTGAACGTGGCTCGGGGAGCACAGCGGCCGTCCGTAGCCTTGGATGCTTTGTGTGCTTGTCCTCACTGCAGCCTCGCAACACGAGCACGAACAAACTCAGAGAGGCTGAGAGCTTCGCGGGAGAGCACACAGCTAACTAATGGTGGAGGGGAGTCCCCAGCTTGTTCTTTCCTTATGCTCCCCGCTTTCTCTGCAGGCACAGAGAGATACGGGTTTTATTTTTAACCTGGGATATTGTACTGATGGCTCTTGAAACAGAAAATTTGTGGCTCACGAGATCTGCAGAGAAGAGGCCGGCAGGGGAGCCATAGTGCACGTGCTGTGGCTGCGTCCTCCCCCTGCCTGGATGCTGCCCCATGTGGCTTCGCAGCCGGAACTGTGATGGGCGGGGAGCGTGTGCTGCTCCCGGGGTCTGCCCGCTCAGCCCTGCGTGGGGACCAGCTCTTTAAAGGAGGCACTTTCCTGGGACAGAAGTACCAGCAGAGTGTCAGCACTGGGTGCTCACAGCCGTGCTGCTCTGTGATGTACCTGTTGGCAGGGAGCCTTTCCTGTGTTGATTTAAGTGGTTTGTGGAGGGTGTTGCGTTCATTGCTGTGATCAATGGTCACATTGTTCTGAGCACACTTGAACGTTGCATCAGTGGAAATAGAATTGTGAAAAGCACAGAGTGCTTCAGCTTAGATGCTTGGCAAAGCGTCTACTTGAACTGGTAAGAGTCTCTTCAGAGTAACTCTTTAAGCCAAAGCTATCTTTACTAGAATGAGACAGTTTAAATGTATTCCCAGAAACTTTCATTTGTGTGTGGAGGTATAAATTTGTTTCTTTTCCACCATACGTAATTTGTTGAAAATGTCAAGGTAGCTACATAATTCCATTGAAAAAGTCAGTTACAAGGGATACATTGATAAATTATTTTCCTACTGACCCAGCCAACAAAGTACTGGAGGAGAAAAGAGCATGTGTGTAACACTCCCTGCTGAAAGCTCGATGCACACACACAAAACTGATACAGGGGGTATGGAAGAAATTAGTTGGCCAATTTTGGCCACTTCTGCACAAAGCTTTTCATTTAGAATTTACTGAACTGCGGCAGGCAGGTTGAAATTATTAAATAAGCCAGAAAAGCTTTAAAGATTCTGGGTATGTTGATGTTTGGGAATGTGGGCTTTTTTCCTGTCAGATTTTCAGTGAACTATAATGATGACAACTGCATTTTCATTCCTTTTTGGACTGTGCATTAAGGAAAATTGCTAGAAGTGGTGAACAAGACCAGTGTGTGGCTCCCCAGTGGTCCTGCTGCTGGAAGAACAGGCTTTGTTCAGCCCCTGGGTGTCTGTGGCCCCGTGGGCTTATCCCCTGCAGCACGGGGAGCCCGTGGTCTCCGGTGAGGGCAGCGATGGGAGGGGAAGGATTTTGTGGTTGGAATACTTGGTGGGGATTTGCACTAGTGCAAGGTGTCTTTGTTGCCTTAGAATTTCACTTGAAGAGTGAGCGGGTCTTAGAAAAGCTGTTTTCCTCCAGTCATACCTTGGAATCAAGGATATTATGTTTGTTTCTGAGGGCTGGTGTGGTCAATTCCTGCAGACTGGGCACCGTGAGACCTCAGGCCCACAGGGGAGAGGCCGGGATGCGGAGCACAGGGCCCCTCCCTTGGGAGGCTCTGGAGGAGGGGGTCCTTTCCTGCCTTCTCAGCCCCGGGGCCTCATTGCCAGCCGCCCTCCCTCTGTGTTGTCTGGATGCCCCTCCATAGCTCCTCAGACCCCATCCCTCCGCGTGGCCCCTCTGGCTCCACGTGGCCTCTGTGTCAGGACGCCACTGCTTAGATTAGGGGCCACCCCACTGCAGGGTGACCTCATCTGGACAGATCACATCTGCAGAGACCCTGTGTCCAAATATGGCCACACACTGAGATTCCAGGTGGACATGGATTGTGGACCATTTAACCCAGTACAGATACCCTTCCTTAGGCATTCCAAAGCACATTTCCTTCATTTTACTGATACGTTACTTACAGCTTAACTTAGTTTTTAATGTATAGGCTGCAGCTGCCTGATAAGATGATTCTTTTTCTTTTTAGAAAATTTTTATTGCAGTATAGTTCATCTACAGTGTTGAGTTAGTTTCAGGTGTACAGTAAAGTGAATCAATTATACATATACATATATGACTCTTTTTTAGATTTGTTTCCCATATAGGTCATTACAGAGTATGGAGTGGAGTTCCCTGTATAGTAGGTTCTTATTACTTATCTATTTTATATATAGTAGTTGCATATGTCAACCCCAGTCTCCCAATTTATCACCCACCCTCTCCACCCCCTGCTTTCCCCCGGTAACCATAGTTTGTTTTCTACATCTGTGACTCTATTTCTGTTTTGTAAAGAAGTTCATTTGTACCATTTCTTTTAGATTCCACATATAAGTGATATCATGTGGTGTTTGTCTTTCTCTGCCTGACTTACTTCCCTCAGTTTGACAGTCTCTAGGTCCAGCTATGTCGTTGCAAATGGCATTATTTCATGCTTTTTTATGGCCGAGTAATCTTTCATTGTATATACGTATCACATCTTTAGATGATTAGTTTTCCGTGAGATCTTGACTACTTTGTTATTGCTGGATACAGTACATGAAAAGTATTCTCATGCAAAAGGAAATAAGCTTAAATATATTGCTTGTCAACCAGAAGAGAGAGCGAGAGAGATTGTCATAAAGAAAATAAAACTATATGAAACAAGCTAATTTAAACTTTAACCAGAAACTAGAACAATAGTTGCTAGTAGCCCTCATAGCTTAAGAAATATCAAGAAGAGTCCGTTTATGTAAAAGAGAGACCTTAAGGTTTTAAAGAGAATCTTAATTTACCCTAGAGCGGAAAGGGTGTATAAACCGAATGGAAAGGACACAGATTCTTTATTGGTAGGAGAGCATATTTTAATAGTCAAGAAAATGTACCTGTGGAAATACTACTTTTATTATTAGCATTGGTATTTTCAAAGAATCTTTTGGAATATATAAAGGTAAAGGATTCCTTTTAAAATAGTAAGTGCAGTTTTCATTATTTCTTGAACCTAAAGGAACAGGCTACTTGATAATAGAATAAGAAAGAAAATAGAACTTGATATAAACAGTCATTTTATATTCAGTCTTTGAGAAGAACTAAGTTCAGTGTCATAAAGAGGGATACCTGAACTGCCTGCGCAGGTTCCTCACAGTGAGTGGGCATGCCCAGCTTCCTCTCTGAAGGCAAGCACTTGGGAAACAGGGCCATCAGGACTGCCCTGGAAGGAGGAATCGTTTCTCTATTTGCATGCAGTTTTCTGTGTAACCTGCAGGTCCCTACGTCTCTCGGCTCTGTGCTCGTTCCTTCCCAGTTACGTAAAAGGGCTGGAGTCCCCATCCTGTGTAGATTGGGAAGCCCAGTGTGGGCCTCGTGTGTTGGACGCTCCAGGGAGGAGGTGGGTGGAGGGCCCACGTGGCGTTTTTCTGGCCTCTGTGGCCTTGGACTCCTGTTCCCGATGGGCCCTGTGTCCTGTCCCGTCTCCCCAGCCTTGTCTGCAGCCCTCTCTCAGCTGCGTTGCCTCAAGCAGTGGAAAGCATCCCCTCTCCTTCCTTCCCAAAGCATCATTTGCCCCGGAGCTGTTGTGTGACAGACTCTACTAAGGGCTCGGGGTTAAAGGAGGCTGAGTGAGACCCCAGCTTAGAGCAAACGCCTGGAACCTCAGGCTTGAGGCTTTGTCCCCTGTGTTGAACTCACCGCCCGCCCCCGACCTTGACCGGTCCTTCCCTGACTCTGGGCCTCATCCTGCCCTCCCTCTCCCCATTCACCCCCAGTCTCCCCCGGGGTGAGCAGCACCTAGATGGCTTCCTCCCTTTACCTCATCATGTGGATGCCAGCTCTTTATTCATCCCTCTTCTCTCCTGTCCATGCCAGCTTGGAGGGCAGGGGTCAGTGAGTGAAAATCACCTTTTAATTAAAATGTTTTCCTAAAAGAAAAGAGTGATGCTCCCCGAGGGTCATAGTTCTTTTCTGTGCCCCTAAAGAGGTCAGCTGAGACTACAACACACTTTTAAAAGTTTAGAATTCTGTCTCTCCAGTGTATCTAGAATATTTCGACTGTTTGAGAAGGTGTGGAGTCAAAAGGTACCATTTCCTCCTGGCCCTCTCTCTCCTGGGATTTGTCCCTGCCCAGCTGTCGGCTCCCCACCTGGAGAGGCTGTGTCTTTCTTGTCCATCATTTTATCTGCAGAGTCCAGTGTGGGGATTGGCACCTGGTGGGTACCTGGTGAATACTTGTGGAATGAGTCAGAAATGTGAAAGAACAGTGAGTGTCTTTATACGCAGAGAAGGAAATCTTGAAATTCCTACCCAAGCTTGTCCCTTTTAATTGCAGCATCATTGAAGGAAGCAGGTAGCACAGACAACGCACTTGCAAAATGTTTGGAATAAGGAGGCTTTTATCTTAGTGGTCCTGTGACATTGCTATTTGAAAACCAGGAGCCACCAAGAAGTTGAGTCAGGAAGTAAAAACCTTTATCTTGCAGATAATCCCTCACATGTGTGATCTTGTCCACCGCTGTCTGTTTTCTGCTGGTTTAGATGGAGGAGGTGCTCTCTGAGATGTAATTTAGTGCACACCCCGGGGCACAGAGTCTGTTTTGACATATTCCTTGTGGAGCCAGCGTATGAAAGGTAGCAAAGCCTCCCAGTCCAGGTGATTGGGAAGTTAGGGATCCTTTCCAGACCAACCTCACCATCCAGAGACAGGCATCTCCTCCTCAGCGGCTCTCAGACCTTAATTGGTGGCTACAGGTTGATGGTGAAGTTTGGGAGCCTTCGCTGTCTTCAGGATGTCATCACATTGTTCAGTTTGAATGGATGGCTCAAAAGAAGAAGAAGAGCTCCCTTTTGTGAGGCTCAGAAGGTGAAAAAGTTGTGATGGGTTGAAGCCCACGTCTGACCTCCCCCCCACCCCTAACAGCCCGGGTTGGTTCACCTCCAGGCTTCGCTGTCTGGTTTTCTAGAATCTTCCAGCTTCAAGGTCAAACCTGTGTGGGTATGTGCATGTGTGAGGTGCCCTGGTATTGCCAATGGAGCTGGAAACACGTTAAAATTTAGGGTTGAGTGTAGAGCGTTGCTGTGATGCATTCCGTAGACAGTTTGCTGGGAAGATGCAGGTGACCTTCAGGAGAGCTCCTGCTCCAGCACGTGGCCCTGGAAGGCAGGGGTGGGGGTGACAGTTTGCTTGCCTATGGGGTGTCCGGGTCTGGTGCCTCTGGGGGTGGCTTTCTGTATGTTATCAAGAGCCGTCCTCAGGCTCTGGGCTCCTCACCCACCACTGCAGTTCACAGATTCAGGCAGGAAGAATGACATGAGCTATTACTGCTTTTAAAAACAAACAAACTTTCCTGTGAGCCCTGCTAATGGAGAAGACCTGTCATCTTGAGCTTTGTACGCTCATAAACTTCATGATTTTATAGAAATGAAACATCCCCTTTCTACATACCTCTTCTCTTGGCCAAGCTTTCCAACAGGCATTCGTGTCCTAACTCATCTGTTTCTTATTGACGTTAAAAAATGTCCAGCAGTTATTAAAAAAGTCTTGAAAACCACTACTAAAAGCCACCTTTCTCCTTTCCTTTTATGGTAGAGAAAGGCAGTGCCCTGCCTACTAACCTGTCGTAGTGTGATCTTTTTAGGGAGGTGGAAGCGCTGTCTGAGATCTGGACCACTGCTTCCTCTCCTTCCTTCTGCAGCAAGAAAGGAGTGTGGTCGTTAACGGGGACCCAGAGCAGTCACTTGTATTCAGTAGAAACATTTCCCAGAAGCTCTTTGTGAGTCACCTTAGGGCAACACTGCACCTAAGGATCCCAAATGAGGCTATGATAGAGACTCATAAAGCATCTCCTTTATTGTAAACCGTGGAGGTTGGTTTTTCTGTTATGTTAGTTTCCATTCTTTCAAAGTCTCCATCATCATATTTTTGAGGAGTTTTGAACTTTCAAGGTTATGTTAGGAAATTAAGAATACTTTGAAAGAGAGTGTTTTGGCATCCATGATTATCTGTGGGTTGAAACATGGGGTTGTGGTACGTAGGTCCTCGTGTCCAAGTACTTGCTAAAGAAGAGATTTTCTTGGTCAGCCTCTTTTTTTTTTTTTTTAAAGGAATTGGAAATTTTTATTTGAGCCAAATTTGAGGATTATAGCCTGGTAAGAGCATCTCAGAAAGCTCTGAGAACTGTTCCTCCCGTTAGAAGGCAAGACACAGTTTATATGGTTTTTGAGACAGATGACCTATTATTGACAGTTTAATCCAGATTTAAGTGCCATCGTGGTGGGTCATGTGACCCTTTACAAGATCCAGGAGTGTTATCTTTTTTTTTTTTTTTTAACATTTTTACATCTTTTTTTTAACTTAATTTTATATTGGAGTATATAGCCAATTAACAATGTTTTGATACTTTCAGGTGCACAGCAAAGCGACTCAGCCATACATCTACATGTATCCGTTCTCCCCCCAAATCCCTTTCCATCCATTAGCCAGCCTCTCTTGTAAATGATTGTGTTTTACCTGATTTGAATATGAAAATCAGTTGCATCTAACAAATCAGTTGTAATAATGTTATCTTTCTTTTAATTTATAGAGTAAGACACAAATAACTTTAAACTTATTAAATCAGTTGCATTCAATCAAAGATAGGTAATGTATATAGTTTCCTTTGCTGTGCTATGGCTGCGTTGGGTCTTCGTTGCTGCATGTGGGCTTTCTCTAGTTGCAGTGAACTGGGGATACTCTTCATTGTGGTGTGCAGGCTTCTCATTGTGGTGGCTTCTTTTGTTGTGGAGCATGGGCTCTAGGTGCGCAGACTTAAGTAGTTGTGGCACATGGGCTTAGTTGCTCCACGGCATGTGGGCTTCTCCCCAACCAGGAATTGAACCCATGTCCCCTGCATTGGCAGGTGGATTCTTATCCACTACACCACCAGGGAAGTCACTATGCAAAAGCTTTTAAGTTTAGTTAGGTCCCATTTATTTATTTTTGCTTTTGTTTCAATTACTCTAGGAGACAGATCCAAAAAAATACTGCTTCGATTTATGTCAAAGAGTGTTCCACCTGTGTTTTCCTCTAGGAGTTTTATAGTATCGGGTCCTATATTTAGGTCTGTAAGCTATTTTGAGTTTATTTTTGTGTATGATGTTAGAGAATGTTCTAATTTCATTTTTTTACATGAAGCTATCCAGTTTTCCCAGCACTGCTTATTGAACAGTCTGTCTTTCTACATTGTACATATTCTTGCCTCCTTTGTCATAGATTAATTGTCTATATGTGTGTGGGTTTATTTCTGGTCTTTCTATTCTGTTTCATTGATCTATGTGTTTGTATTTGTGCCAATACCATATTGTTTTGATTACAGTATCTTTGTAGCATAGTTTGAAGTCAGGGAGTATGGTTCCTCCAGCTCCATTTTTCTTTCTCAAGATTGTTTTTGCTATTCAGGGTCTTTGTGTTTTCATACAAATTTTAAAATTATTTATTCTAGTTCTGTGAAAAATGCCATTGGTTATTTGATAGGGATTGCATTGAATCTGTAGATTGCCTTGGATAGTATGGTCATTTTAACAATATTGATTCTTCCAGTCCAGGAATACAGTATAGCTTTCCATCTGTTTGCATAGTCTTCAGTTTCTTTCATCAGCGATTTATAGTTTTCAGAGTACAGGTCTTTTGTCTCCTTAGAAAATCATAAACAAAATGAAAAGACAACCCACAGAATGGGAGAAATTTTTTGCAAATGATGTGACCAACAAGGGATTAATTTCCAAAATATACAAACAACTCATGCAACTCAATAACAAAAAAATGAACAACCCAATCAAAAATGGACAGAAGACTTAAATAGACACTTCTCCAAAGAAGACACACAGATGGTCAAGAGGCACATGAAAAGATGCTCAACATTGCTAATTATTAGAGAAATGCAAATCAAAACTACAATGTTAGGTATCACCTCACACTGATCAGAATGGGCATCATCGATAAGTCTACAAACAGTAAATGCTGGAGAGGGTGTGGAGCAAAGGGAACCCTCCGACACTGTTGGTGGGAATTTAAATTGGTGCAGCCACTATGGAAAACAGTATGGCAGTTCCTCAGAAAACTAAAAGTAGATCCAGCAACCCCACTTCTGGGCATATACCCTGAGAAAACTGTGATTGAAAAAGACAGCCCAGTGTTCATTACAGCACTATTTACAACAGCCAAAACATGGAAACAACCTAAATGTTCATCAACAGATAAATGGATAAAGAAGATGTGGTATGTATATACAATGGAATATTAGCCATAAAAAAAGAATGAAATAAAGCCATTTGCAGCAACATGGATGGACCTAGAGATGGTCATACTAAGTGAAGTAAGTCAGAGAAAGACAAATACCATATATCACTTATATGTGGAATCTAAAAAACAGATACAAATGAACTTATTTACAAAACAGAAACAGACTCACAGACATAAACTTATGGTTACCAAAGGAAAAGGGGAGGGGAATAAGTTAGGAATTTGGGATTAACATATACACACTACTGTATATAGAATAGACAACCAACAAGGACTTACTGCATAGCACAGGGCACTATATTCAATATCTTATAATAACCTATAATGGAAGAGAATCTGAAAAAGAATATATACGCGCATAACTGAATCACTTTGCTGTACACCTGAAACTAACACAACATTGGAAATCAACTATAATTCAAAAAAAAAAAAGTTATGTAGTGTAAATGTGGCAATCATATATTTGGATTTTCCGGGATAGTATCCATTTCAAATATTATATTTCATTCTCCCACAAAAGCCACAAAAACTCCATTTACTAATTCAGCAAAAATGATTTGAATATTTGCATCATACCAGGCACAGCTCTGGGCACTGGGGCTACAGCAGAAATAAAACAAATACAGTCCCTCTCCTTATTTTAATAGGGGAGATAGAGCACACAACAAAAATAGATATCTCACAGAGCATCGCAGGTGTATAGCTAGACGTGCAATTGACTGTGAGTACCATAAAGAAAATTGAAGCCCAGTAAGGGGATTTGCAGAGTGGTGGGGATGCAAATGTAAGACCATTTTTGTCAGACCATGCAGCTTAATTTTGAGTTTGAAAAACTTGGTCAGGAAGATAGTTGGAGAGGGACTTCCCCAGTGACGCAGTGGTTAAGAATCCACCTGCCAATGCAGGGGACACGGGTTTGAGCCCTGGTCTGGGAAGATCCCACATGCCGCGGACAAAGCCTGTGCACCACAACTACTGAGCCTGTGCTCTAGAGCCCGCGAGCCACAACTGCTGAGCCCACATGCCACAGCTACTGAAGCCTACGAACCTAGAGCCCTTGCTCTGCAACAAGAGAAGCCACCACGATGAGAAGCCTGCGCACCACAAAGAAGAGTAGCCTCCACTCATTGCAACTAGAGAAAGCCCGCGTGCAGTAATGAAGACCCAACACAGCCAATAAATAAAAAAATAAAAAAGGTAGTTGGAGAGCTGAATGGAGAGATGGACCCACTTAGGCTCTGAGGCCACTTGCAGGAAGGTCCAGCTCAGTGACCTTGAGGTCACCAAGGGTCATGGCCTCGTGATGGTCTCATCCTCTCCTCTCGCACCACAGTGGTAAAAGAATGGGAGTAAGAGGACCACAGCCACAGAGTTTCAAAAGGACCAAGTGGGCAAGGATGTAGGTTTAAGGGCACATGGTTTCAGTGATGCAGGAGGGATGGTTCTGCAGCAGCTGCACAGACTGTACCCGTAGTTATTAGGGCTGCAGGGTGCGCTTGAAAGTGTGTTAATAGGGTAGATCTCATATGAAGTGGTCCTACCACAATAAAATAAAATTAAGAGCAAAAACTGGGGGAATTCCCTGGTGGTCCAGTGATTAAGACCCAGTGATTTCACTTCCAGGGCCTGGGTTCAATCCCTGGTCAGGGAAGTAAGATCCTGCAAGCCGCGCGATGCGGCCAAAAAAAAAAAAAAAAAACATCATCGACTTGAGAGGTCTGTTTAAAAAAAAAAAAGAATAAAAGTTGGACGACATAAGCAGTTAAATTTATGAGAGTATAGTAGATGGTTATCCACATGCTGTAGATGGCAGAGAGCTGAGATGGGGACTCTTACACATCATCGGGGCACCTCAGATTTCACCATTAGTTTCATTTCTTTGGTACCTAAAAGATCTTACTAATCTTCAGGCGTCCTCTATTAAAAGGTTTTTCTAAAGTGCATGCTTGTGAAAAGAATTTTGGATGTGGGACACAGGTGGGGAGAGGGGAGAAGATGGGGTACCAGCCAAATCAGGGAGGAAAGAAAGAGGATGAATTTCCCAGAAAGGCCGTTATTTTCAGTGTGGCTCCCGGGATGGAGCAGGGACCACAGCACTTTTTCTGCTCTTACCTGGAGCAGCACAGGAGGGTCTGGCCCAGCCTGGAAGGCTCCAGGTAGCAAGGGTTTGTGGCTGAATTTCAACAGGGTAGAAAAGATACTGCACTTGTGTTTCTTCTGTAAAAGATGAGGAGTTATAGAGAAACACTCTGCGTCCCAGTGGGAGGACTGAGCCCTGCTGCACAGGGTGTGCTTTCCCTGAGTACCTGGGTTGGGCTCCTTTCAGATGTAATTCACTTCACCCAGAAAAGAGCCAGCATCCTTCATTCCCTGGAGCAAGTGTGTGACTAAAGACACAAGCCTGGGTCGCGGGCAGGTGAGACTTTCTCTGGCTGGTGGCTGGCGAGGAGAATGCTAATGGGTGCCCCTGTTGTCCGGAGGGTTTATTTAAATTATTTGTTTGTTGAGAATGGAGATTGAAAAGTTGAGAAACACAAGTGCCTGAAAGTGTTGGGTTTCAGTTGTCTGGGGGAAGGGGCAGTAGTTATGTTAAAATTTATCAAGGTAAAGAGTAAAAAGTGTCTGAGTTTCCTTCGTGTGCACGTGAATCTGATGTAAGGTATTTTTCGCTATCTCACAGCATCTTCAAGGTGCTTTTACTGAATCTTATTTACTTGAGTAGGCAAAAACAAAAGGCTGAACCAAGTAAAAACAAAACGAATGGGGTGGGGGAGGGGCCGGGGGCTGGACCATGTGGGTCATCAGAGCACTGAGTGCCCGGCTCTCTCTCCGGCTCTGCTTGGAGGCTCCGACCTGGGCAGTGGTTGCTGGCATCCCTGGTTGTGCGGTGTGTGGAGTGTCTGTTACCACTGTCGCTGGCTAGTTGGGTGATGCCCACAGTTCGGAGGTAGAGGGTCGGTATTTACACAAGCGGGACTTGGGATCCGAGCCTTTGGAGTCTGGTTGGCACGCTTTTCTCCTCGGCAGGTGTTCAGTTTGATTCTTTTCCCCTCACTACTTTGTTCTTTGTGGACAACCCCATCCCAGACCAGGCTGCCCTGGGTTGGATGTTGGAAGGAAAGGACCAGTTCCGGCTGCCTGGGCTACATCTGCTTCCCTGGCCTCTGCTGTGATGCATATGGTCCCTTTGGCCGCTGGGCTGAGAGCTGCAAGGTTTCCTGTGGTTCTGCTCGGCCCATCGTGCAGGGGTTTGGCCAAGGGGTGTGCAGGCTTTCTCTGCGTGCAGATGAGGTGTTGCTGCAGCCGCGCCTGCCTCTAAGATGTGCTGACTGCAGACTGGAATCGAAAGGCTTTGCATTCACCACCAAGGCTTCTGGTGAGACTTGGTGGGCGGAATATGTTTTAGGAAAAAAATACAGAATTCTGACAAGATACTGTTTGGCAAGTCCAACCAGCTGTTTCAAGTAGAACACTGTAAAATTTATTCAAAGTCAACTGTTTTTCACTTGGAAGCAAATGTAGTTCCCAGAATGAGCTAAAGTAAACAGAGAATGGCCTCGCCTGGAGTCTGCGCGGGGCCGTCTTTGGGCTGGGCCCCCAGCAGCCTGCTCTCCTGGCCTTGAGCCAAGCAGCTACCCAGTTGTCCTCGTGTGACCTGAGCAGCGTGGGAAGACGGATGTGATGTGAGCCCGGGTCTGTCCCCTGTGACCTTGGACCTTGGTCTGGCCAGGAATGAGAGTGTTGGCTGTGGATTCATGTGGTCAGTTGGTTTTCTCTTTCTCCTGTAACAAATCACCACAAATCTAGTGATTTAAAGCAACACAAATTTCTTTTCTTACCGTTTGGGAGATCAGAGGCCCCCTGAGTCTCCCTGGGCTGACACCGCGACAGCAAGGCTGAGTGCTCTCTGGATGCTCTGAGGGAGTTTCCTGCCTCTTCCACTGTCTGGAGGCCGCATGGCCCTGGACCAGGGTCCTCCTGCACTTTCCCAGCTCCCCACAGGGCAGCCTATGAAATGGTGTTCATCCTGATCACAGCTGCCTCTGACTCACAACTAAGCCAGGATATTTCTGATTGTAATTACCCTGTGGTTACATTTAGCCCGCTCTGTCCAGGATAAGCACCCCATCTGAAGACTCTTAACTGCATCACATTTGCCAAGTGTCTTTGATCCCATAAAGTCACATCTTCTCGGGGTTTAGGGTCCTGGCTTTGGCACTGACCATCTGAATGTTGTTGAGATTAGGTTCACCGTTTCGTGCCGACACGCGGGCGGGAGTTGGGCTAGATAATCCTGCAGGTTCCTTCCAGCCCAGCACCCTGTGATTCTGTGCCTCAAAAGGGGGTCAGACAGAGTGTTTCTTTTTTTTTTTTTTTAATTTTTTGGCACACGGGCTTTAGTTGCTCTGTGGGATCTTCCTGGAGCTAGGATCGAACCCGTGACCTCTGCATTGGCAGGTGGATTCTTAACCACTGCGCCACCTAGGAAGCCCAGACACAGTGTTTCTAAAATGTGTTTAACTCTCAAGGACCCCATCTGCCACAACTAAGGCCTTAGCATCTTTACCGATCAGCTTTGTAAGAAAGTATCTGTCTGGGTGTGTGTTCAGCCCAGACAGAGAGAGAGGGAGAGAGAGAGAGAGGGAGACACACACACACACACACACACACACACACACACACACACACACACACACACACACACACACACACACACACACACACACACACACACACACACACACACGGAATGCTTTCCATGCAGTCACTCAGGGAACTGTATCAATGAACTATGTTTAGGATCTTTCCTCTGTCATCTCACTGCTTAACTCCATGGAAACTGGTCTCCATATATGTAAGCAACTTGAAAATACAGTTATTTTAAAACATTTGAATATTTAGTTTACTTTTAGAATAGTAGATGAACACAGTTAAAATGTGACTCATTATAAAAATTATTAACATGTAAAATAGCTTATATTAGAGTAATCCTTAGTGATATGGACATATACAATAGATTATGAATGTTCTTTTGTGTTTATTTAATAAACTTTCTTTGCATTTACAAATTTATTGTGTGTTAAGATCATGGTGGAGATCTTTCAGTGCTTGATTTTATAACTTTGTTTCTGTTCTTGCAAATGGTGTCTTATGTTTAGTTTATATCTTCTTATTTAATTAGAGGATGAAAAATATCTCCTTGGTGGAAGCCAGTGTTTATAACGATCTCTAGAGTACAGGCTGAGGAAATCTCTAATGAAAGGTCTGTTTTCCAAAAGAATTTGAAATGGGAGGAGGAAGAGATAAGCAAACCCTCCTTATGAGTGCATCTGTGTCCGCCAGGTGGCTGGTGCAGGCTGACGTGGGACGGCTGACATCCCTTGTCTTGTGATAACTAAACGACAGACAAGCGCTGCACTTAGACATGGCTTGTATAACTTTCAAGTGTAACTGGCAAACACTGCTGTGAAGAGTTGGAAAAATGACGAGTGTTCTTTGCTGTGGGTTTGGAATAAGTGTCTGGATGGAAAAGAAGGGATGTCTTGCTGAGGAATAGTGCTGAGAGGAGCCTGGAGCACATTCTGGGCAGGATGTTGACGGGCGGGCAGCCTCCGCCTGAGTTCTCATCTGAGTCCTCACTGCTGCCCAGGAGCCACTGTTGGGCAGAATCCTTCCTTCCACTGGCAGTGAGCTTGGTGCGTCGTGACATCCCTTTGTTGTTCTAGTTTTAGGCCCAGGAACTACATATGAGGAATAAGTCTAATATTGCTCTGTTATGTCAACCTGTTGAATTTTTAAAAGCTCTGTCTGATGTGAGTATGCGCTTTGGGGGTCGAAACGCGCGGTCACCAGGGTACAGGCTTGGTTTCTGCAGCCGTTCATCGGGAGTGACAGTGATTCCTGCTTCACTGGCTGTTGTGCGTGCGTGCCTCTGTGTGTGTTTGTGTACGCGTGCGTGCACTGCATGTTGTCAGTGCTCAGCTGCTCCTGTTGTCATCTTCCCTTTCTAGTTGTTTTCCCCAAGTCTTTTAAGTCCTTCTAACATGATTTCTAGACTGTTCACCTTCTGTCTTTAGAGATGGTGTTCTTAATATTCCTCTTAGACTGGGGTACACAGAACGAGCAAGCTTCCCCCATGCCATCGGCAAGTCAGTTGTGGGAGGACTGTCCCTCCTGATGGTCCCCAGCATGTTACTCACGCAGACTGACGTCCTGATTAACATCCACATCATCAGGCTCATTTTAAACTTGCTGGCAGCAAAGCCCTTGCGTCTTTTTCGTTCAGTCTGCTGCTCAGGCGGGTCTTCTGTAGTTTCCTGCACCTGTGCAAGTGGTTTTAAACGATGAAATACACAGATTTACGGTTGTCCTAGTAAACATTTGCTTGGTTTGGTCCATATTGATCATCAGTGAAAACCTTGCTGTCATCCAGGCTATTAGCTGGCCCTCCCTGCTAGGCGTGTGTCACAGCAGATCCATCACAAAACTCAGCGCCTTCGTTCAGCTTATCCATACAGATGTTGGCCATCCCAAAGGATGGGCAGTTACAGGGCTTTGCGGCACGTCTCAGAGCCCTCCATCCAGAGTTATTTCTAACGATTCTTTCATTCATTTCGCCAGTGTCATAGTCTGTTCAGGCTGCTATAACAGTTCTGGAGGCTGGGAAGTCCAAGACCAGAGTTCTGGCAGATTCCGTCCTTGGCAGGAACACTTCCTGTCTTGCAGACGGTTGCCTTCAAGCTGCTCATGTGACCTTCTCAGTGCTCACGCATGGGGAGGAGAGGGGGCGGCCAGCTCTCTGGCATCTCCTCTTATCAGGGCACTAATCCCATAACTGGAACTCCACCCTCGTGACCCCAACTAAACCTCATCACCTCTCAAAGGCCCCTCCTCCAGATACCATCACACTGGACATTAGGGCTTCAGCACGTGAATTTTGAGGAAGACACAAGCATTTCGTTCATAAAAACCAACGTGCATTGACAGCCCACACTGCCTGGGAGCTGCAAGCCTCATGTGGCCAGAGTATCCATGATAGCAACTCCCTGTGATGGTTGAGCCAGTCCTGCGCTCACCAACATCTGCAGAGCACCAGTTTATATTGTATTACCAGGTAGGGCAGCACCGGGTATCAGCTGGTCCCATTTCTCTGTCTCTGCCTGTCTCTCTTTATATATATGTACACACACACACACACACACACATATATGTATAAAATACACACAGAACATCAACAACATTCCCAGAGACCTGAATTGTCTCCACAATCAGTGTGATTTCACCCTAAGACTCAGATTAAAATTGAAGTGTGGGGACTTCCTAGGTGGTGCAGTGGTTAAGAATCCACCTGCCAGTGCAGGGGACATGGTTTCGAGCCCTGGTCCAGGAAGATCCCACATGCTGCGGAGCATCTAAGCCCGCAAGCCACAACTATTGAGCCTGTGTACCACAACTGCCGAAGCCCGCCACCTAGAGCCTGTGCTCCACAACAAGAGAAGCCACGGCAATGAGAAGGCTGCACATTGCAGTGAACAGTAGCACCTGCTCACCACAACTAGAGAAAGCCCGTGTGCAGTAGCGAAGTCCCAACGCAGCCAATAAATAAGTAAATAAATAAATTAATTAAAAAAATTGAAGCATGATGCCTTGCAGTCAGACCAGTTATGTTGGCGTGGTGGGCCTGCTCTTAGGTTTCTAAAAGACTTTGTCAGAAAAAAAAAATGGCTTTATTTTAAACATATAAAAAGCTTATCTCTGATGAGTCAAGTTTTTGTGCCTTTGGTTCTAAGAATTCCTACTCTGTCACCTCACTGTCCCCCTCTCCTCTTTAAAAGTAGCACATCAGTGAGTGGATACCTGGTCTTCAGGAGCACAGTTTAATTTCTTAAGTTCACACAAGAAGTAGGTGTTTTTGAAGGTGACACGTTAAGTGACTGCCACGTATTTCACCGGTTCAGTGACTAACGCTTTCTGAGTTGAGGAGAGTTATTGATATTTAGGTTTTTATTTTCTCCAAAGCTAACATGTTAACTCTGCTACATCTCAGGGCCACCATCAACTAGACACAGACTCTCAGGGTGAAATCACGCTGATGGGTGCATCACACTTCTTGTGAAGAAGTGAGGAGCATGGCTGTGGAGACAATTTAGGTCCCCTCCCCCCTTTTTCAAACTATTGGACTTATTATATACATTTATTCCTTTTTTATATCCATCAAGGAACTTAGCACAGCAAACTAAAAAGTCTGTATTTATTAGGAGATACAGCTTAAATGACAAGGGGGCAAAGAAGGAATGTTACTGACATTCTGCTGATACTGCATTAAAGTGTGAGAGTCAGTTATTGATGCAACTGAATATCCTCACCAGCGAGGGGTGGCAGTGGGGGGGAGTGTTCAGGGTTTCAACCTAGCGTTTCTTCTTTTCATTTCCTTTTAAAGGCTACTGTGAGGCTGGTGAAGAAAAATATAGGAGGTTTCAATTGCATTTATAAAGCTTTATTTCTAAAGTGAAGTTGTGGGTACAGGGTTATCTTTTATGTCATTCATCATCATGTTGAATTATTTAAAAACAATAATCTATTAAAATTTATAGTCAATACGTTTGACTTTTACACACTGCCTTCCTTTTTCTCATGCATTTTATTGTTGAAGTTATACCTGTTCATGATAGAAAACATGCAGCCACACAGAAGAGTCTAAGATAGGGATCTCCCTGGTGGTCCAGTGGTTAAGAATCCGTCTTCCAAGGCAGGGGGCTCGGGTTCAATCCCTGGTCGGGGAACTAAGATCCCACATGCCGCAGGGCAACGAAGCCCATGCGCCACAATTAGAGAGCCCACGTGCCGCAGCTAAGACCTGGCACAGCTAAATAAGTTAATAATAATAATAAAAAGAAGAGTCTAACATAAAAAATACACGTGTCTGCTCTCTCATAGCTAGTCCTGCTTCCCAGAGGCAGGTGCCTACCCTCTCTCCTCTTGTGTAGTTCTCCTGCTGGTTACCTTACAGCCACAAACGACGCTTCCACGTCTAGATTGCTTAGCCTTAGACAGTATCAGTTTCAGATACCCAGTGATAAAATGTAGATTTCTTCTTCCACCTCCTCTTCCCTAACTCCTGGTTTTTGTTCAGCATATGATTTTTCATATTATCAGAGTTTATAGCATTCCCTTCTGTAGCTATAATTAATTCCTTGTTGTGTGTGGAGACTGAAACCCCATTAAAAATTGAAACGCCATTAAAAACAGCATTTGTGGTGTTGTGATTATATAACCATGAGTCACTGCAGTGGGTCTGGAGCCATGAAGAAGGATGTAACCCGTGTAGGGGATCCTGCCCCACTGCAGGTGAGATGGTCCAGTTCCTACGTCTGGTGGGTCCTCCTTACATTTCTTTTCCATCTTCCTCATGTCTCCCTGATCAGACAGGGCCCTCACGTTTCTTGCATCACATGTTATCTCTCTCTGAGTCTTTCGGGGAGGGGAGGTCAGGTGGGAGGTACCTCCTTGAGTCATTTTTTTTCACTTGAAATGCACAGGGCATAAACTTCCTTAAATTTTGTGTGTTCAAAGATGTCTCTGTTTTGTCTACACACATAAGTAACAGGTTAGTTAGCTGGCTAAGATTTTTTTAATCGTGTTTCCTTAGAGATTTAAAGGCATTGCTTTGCTGTCCTCTTTTATCCAGCATTGCTACCAGGACGTCAGATTCTCGTTCTACAATGATAAACTCTTTTGACCTCAATCTTTTGGAATTTTTTCCTTATCTTTGGAATTCTGAAGTGTGAGGAGCTGTGTCTGAGTATGAATCTTTTTTCCCTTTACTAATCCTGCTCTATACTTAATGAGACTGTTTTAGCTGAGATTCTGGGTGTCTTTAGCACATGAAAGTTTTCTTCCATTTCTAAATTTCTTTCATGATTCTCCTCCCCCTTATTGTCTCTCTTCCTCCTCTGTGAATATCGGGCCCTTTTAGAGCTGTCTTTCATTTCTCTTAATTCTTTTCCCTTTGTTTGGGACATACCCTTGACTCCATGAGGAGGGTCACCATCTTGGTTGTTAGCTCTGCTTTACACGTTTTTCCATCCACTCATTGAAATTTTTCTGATTTCGCTTGCTTTCATTCTAGTAGTTCCTAAAAATTTCTGGTTTGCTAATGGATGTTTTCTCTTTTTTCTAGAACTGCTGTAGTTTACTTTAAAAAATCTTTTTTGTTATTTCAGTATGACCTTAGTGGAAGGTCACTCAGGCAATTAAATGCATGTGTTGGGCTTTCCTTGGTGGCGCAGAGGTTAAGAATCCACCTGCCAATGCAGGGGACACAGGTTCGATCTCTGGTCCGGGAAGATCCCATGTGCTGCAGAGCAACTAAGCCCGTGCACCATAACTACTGAGCCTGTGCTCTAGAGCCTTCGAGCCACAACTACTGAGCCCCCATGCTACAACTACTGAAGCCCATGTGCCTAGAGCCTGTGCTGCTCAACAAGAGAAGCCACCACAATGAGAAGCCCGCGCAGCACGACGAAGGGTAGTCCCTGCTCGCCACAACTAGCCCACACATAGCAATGAAGACCCAACGCAACCATAAATAAATAAACTTATGTATATAAATAAATAAATGCATGTGTTTAGCCATGACTGCACACCACTCCCTTGATGTACTTCTCTTCCTTTGATTTCCTTACCCAGATTAAGTAAAATAACCAAAAATTCAAGCAGGCGCCCGTGACGGTGCCCTGACCTTCTGTTTGATTGGTTCATATTGGTGGATGCCACACTGGCCGCCCCACTAACTTCCTACGCCGAGTTGCTGGTTGTCGGGCACCAGACACACACTGGTGACTTGGCTAGAGGGTGGGAGGCTGGGAAGAGAGACGTCCTCCCGTCTCCTGGGATCGTGTGGTAGGTGGGAAGGGGTATCTGGAGGAGGGGAGGACCTAGTCATTCCAGTAAATACGCTTACTGTGTACAGGGCCCAGTGCTGGACCCTGCTGGTGACTCAGGAAGGCATCGGGGAGCATCCCTGCCCTCAAAGTGTTTTCAGGCTCGTACTGTTATTAGTTATGAACTCAAATGCATACTTAAAAGGTTCAGTAAAACCAGCAGAGAACTATGGACACCCATCTGGGCTCCAGAAGGAGAAGATACATCTGTATTAAGGAATAAGGAAGGGCTGGACAATGTGGTATTAGAATGGTGTCTTGAAAGGTGAATGGGCTTCTGACAAGTGGACGTGGGTCTGGTGAAGAGGGCTCTTTAGGTGGAGAGAATGTCAGAGAAAAGTCCCAGGGGTGGGGAAAGAGAGACTGTATAGGGAGACTAGAGGGAATCTAGTTTGGTCAGAATATTGGATATTGTGGAAAAGGAGGGCGAGGTGTTTGAGAAAATTGTTTGGGGTCTTGAGTGCCAAAGAGGAGGGTTTGAACTGAGTTTGCTAGAAAGGGAATTAGAAAAAGGCTGATCAGACAGGTCATCTGATAAAAGCTATATTTTAAGATTCATCTGGCTGATCTCTAGGATGAAGTGAAATCTAACAGGTTGATTCTGTGCTGCCTGCTGAGCTGTCAGGATGTGAAAGTGAGACCCGTCCCCGACCTCAAGGTGCTCACAGCCTGGTGGACATGGAAACCTAAATTCTTTGCCCAAAGGAAAGTTTAGTTAAACAATTTTTAAAAAAGCATATAGATGCATGAAAAAGATGATGTGTGTACACTGCTGCGCAATAGAAATTGACACAACACTAAATTAACTATAGGTCAACAAAATAAGTTAAAAAAATGTAGATGTAGTATATTAGATTTTTAGCTATAATTTAATCTGTTCCAGAGCCATCTCAAATGATCAGTTTTCTTGTTATCTCAAGCTTTCTATTATTAGGAATGCAGCTAGAATGATCTGTTATCTTCTTACGGCGTATGAAATGCTTGTTACTAGTAGTCTTGCTTAACTTTATATTCTTTGCTGTATGTTTAATCATCTAGAAATATGAAAAATAATATATCTTTTTATTAATGGTTCATTTTGGTTGACAGTACCTGTAATTCATACCCTACTGTTCAGTTATTTAGAGGAAGACAGAAGAGTTAGATTTGGGCTTGTCAGAGGTGCTTAGTTAATAAATCTTTCCCCCTTTCCCCTTAAGTTTCTCTTATTTCTTATTTTTTGGAGATCAATATACTTGAATTGGAATACTGTTTTTTGTTTTGTTTCGTCTTGAGGGCACTTCAGTAAAATTGCCAGTTTCAAAATAATTTGTCTATTGGTGAAATTACTCGTGAATGGATATTTCTTTTCCTTTTATGTAGTCATATATTTGGAGAAATTAGGAGGTAAAGGCAGTTAGTGTTTTTCAGTAACACTCATTTCACTCACAGAGTATTTTCAAGTACTTTTCAAGCATCTTTTTACAACAGACTTAGTCAGAGGTTGCAAGAGCTTAGTTGAAAGGGCCATAAGATTGTGCTTTTAATGCTTTTTGAAAGCCAAAATCTCAAAGCACCTAGGTAGGGTCGGTTTCTTTGCTTTTTAAAGGGCTTGATTGTACCCTCTGGGTTCACGGAACTGGCTTTCTGTCCTCATAATAGATCATTCCCCAGTGAGGGGGTGTCGTGTTCCGTGATTACACACCGTCTTCACACTCGCTCGGCCAGCAGAGCAGTCCTTTGGAAAGCAGTGACGGTGACACGCACATTACATGGTACTTTCTTTGAGGAAAGTGAACGCAGTGAGAGGAAGGGCCGTGTGGCGTGTGGCTGACAGCCGAGCCGCCTCTGCTTTCCTGTGACCTGGACCCCGGGGCGTTGAGGCCACTGCACCTGGGTCCTGCAGCTCCTTCACCTTCCCAGGTGTCTTCTTCCCAAATGTGTCCTGAATGTACCCCTCCCACACCTCATCCCCCTGCTCATCCTGGACATTCCGCCCCTAAAAAAGAAACAGAGATGGGATCATCAGGACTAAAAGCAGCCTTTCGAATGGTCTGGTGGCTCTGAAGTCATAGAGATCCTAAGTCATCATCTCTTCCTTTGCCTTTGGACAAAACCCACCTTGTGAGACGGTCAGATTTTTCAAAGCCTCTGGCAACAGAGATGTCATCACCCACTGCAATATTTAACAGCCCTCGCTGTCAGGAAACTCTTTCATCTCACTTAAATAATGCATGCATCCGTGTCAGCCTGTGTGTTTTCTTCAGTGAATACGGAGCTGACTTACTCTCCCTGTGTGACTTTTCTGTTGTGTTTGAAGACCAACTGCCCCACGGATACGTCTCAGCCTCTGCAGCTTATCTGTCGTAGTATTTTCAAATGTTATGTATAGAGAATAGTGGAGATGTAGGCCAGGTCGTCTATACCTCTCTCTCCCCACTGAGAACCCTGCAGTTGTGTGTTCCTTTTGTTTGTGGGATTCAGACTGTCTTAGCCATCTGGTGACAGGCCCCTGGCGCTGGTGCAGGGTCAGATGAGAGCAGACACTTACTTCTGTGCCTCAGTGATGGGCTTCCTTCCCACTGGGCATTGGTCTCTGTTTCTGGACTGCAGCTTTCTTGGTTTTGCAGTTTTGCCGTTCTCCTGATGGCCAGTGTGGCTTGTTCCTCACTGTGATGCTTGTGTAACTTTTCCTCCCTGTGTGTACATAGTCATGTATCCGGCATATGTGGTCATTTATAATTTTTTCCCTCAGTGCTGCCACTGGTTTATTTTTTAAACATTTTACTACTGAGGTAAAATCTACATTATGTGAATTACAGTGTGGAAATCCTTAAGCATGAAATTACCGAGTTGTGACACATGTGTACGCCTGGATACATCCCAGTCAAGATAAAAAAAATACACCTATAATCTCAGGAATTTCCTCATGCCTCATGAGGATTTATCTACAGTAGATTTGCTTTACCTGTCCTGGAAGTTATATAGATGTAATTTGTGTATATTTATTCTGATTTTCCACTCATACGTATCAGTAAGTCATTTTTTTCTTTATCTGTTTTAATAGCCGAGGAGTCCAGTGCTTATCTCCTGCAGGTGGACATTTGGGTTTTTGGTTTGGGGTGTTGTGAATAATTCTGCAGGGAGCATGTCTGTGCAGGTCTTCTTGTGGACATGTCTTCATTTCTTGGATTATTACCCAGGACTAGAGTTGTTGGGTCATGAGTAGGTGTGTTTGTAACTTTATAAGAAACCGTGGGGCAGTTTTCCAGAGTGGTTGCACCATTTTAACACCCACCAGCAGCGTGAGTGAGCTGTTCATCTGTATCACTGATAACATTTTCTGTTGTCAGTCTTTTTGATTTCAGTCACTCTAATGGGTGTGAAATAATATCTCGTTGTGGTTTTATTGTACATTTCCCTGATGACTAAGGATGTTGAGTACCTTTGCGCTTCCTTTTCGAAGTGTGTTCAGGTCTTTTGCCT
The DNA here is from genome assembly GCF_030028045.1 of Hippopotamus amphibius kiboko. Lineage (NCBI taxonomy): Eukaryota > Metazoa > Chordata > Mammalia > Artiodactyla > Hippopotamidae > Hippopotamus > Hippopotamus amphibius. The sequence continues at coordinate 107,604,022 of NC_080187.1, forward strand.
GTTTTTCAACTAGATTCCTTGGTTGGTATTTATTTGCAGTTCTTTATATTTCTGAATTCAAGTACTTTATCAGGTATGTGTATTACAGATACTTTCCCCTGTATGTAGCATGCATTTTTTTTTCTTATCTCTTTTGATGAGCAGGATTTTTCAGTTTTGGTGAAGCTAAATTTATAAATTTTTATGGTTAAGATTTTGGTGAGGGAGAAGAGGAGACCTACCTCATCACTAAGGTATTGTCCTGTGTGTTTTCCTAGAAAACTTATAGTTCTAGATTTTACATTCGATTCTGGGATCCATCTCAAGTTATTTTTCGTATGTGATGTGAGGTAGGGATTGAGAGATCTTCTTTCCCCCCATGGGCTTCTAACTGTTCCAGATCTGCTGTTGAACAGACTTTTTTTCTCCCCAGTTGAATTGCCGTGACACTTTTGTCTAATTGTGCATATATGTGTGGGTATGTTCCAGTGTTGTTTTAGTTCTGAAACTGTGAACTGTCCTTCACATTTAATGTCATGTTTAAATTACATGAGCATCTCTCTCCACTATAGTAATGAAAACACTGGATAGAAAAATCTAAACCAGGCAGTTGAAGTAGAGATCTCACCTGACCTTCCTATTCAGTATGAAAACCTGTGCCCCCCGCCCAGTTCTGACTTTCCCTGCCTCCCTGGGTTTCTGTGAGGGTTGGAAGGGGACTGTGCAGAGCATTTCCTCCCTGTCTGCCCTGCGGCCCTGGTGGCAGGTGGGAGGGTCAGGCAGGACGGGGGCTTGCCAGGAATTCAGCTGTTTTCCAAACAGATAGAAAGTTGACTTTTTTTTTTTTTTAACCAGGAAATGTGCCTCATCCTGCCATTAATCCCCAAGATGGCAGCTTGTTACTACAGTGAATTTTCTCAATAAATTTTCCTGCTCTCTGCAAAATATTATCGTAATTATTAAATATGATGAAACAGAAAAACTAATAATCAGAGCAAGTGACATGAATTTCCTGCATTTTAGTTCAGTGACTGCATTCTCAAGAGCTCTCTGCCCTTAGAAACATTCATAAGATTTGTTTTCTTTAATGGTCAGTTGGACACTCCCTTTTTAAGGCCATCCAAGAAAAAAGGCTATATATCAGCTTGTGTGACTGTTTCTTCATAACCACTGAAAGAGTCTGTAAAGAAGATACTTGTTTGCCGTGGTTTGCTGCAGACTTTGCTTCGAATTTTTCAAATGCCAACAGTTCACTCAGTCCAAAGCCCTCAGCTGCCCTCTTCCAGGGCGTGTTGTGTTTTTAGCTATGTTTCTAGCACACCCTGAAGTGGGCAGCAGCGGCTCCTAATTCTGCAGATTTCCCTCGTGCAGCTCGGTGTGCCAAGTTCCCGGCAGCCCCAGGGGAGGGGGAGTGACAAGCCTCCTTCCTCCTCCTGTGCTCTTCCCGTACCCACCGCACACTGCGCCCCAGAGAAGGCACTAAGGACACAGTGCACAAAGGTGGGTCTGCTGTCCCCGAGCAGCACACACACACACATGGGGGCGTGTGGTCACTATGTTCATAGCTCATGAGCCTGACCCATTGTAGACTCATCTTTTAAGCAGCTTTTTCTTTGGATGTGGTTACTAGAAGTGACGTTCATTTTTTCATATATTCCTCCAGCAGGAGTGTAATCACAGGCACTGAGGTGGGTGCTCAGGATGAGACGTGGAGGCTCGCAGCCCAGGTGCCCAGGTGTCACAGTCTCGTGGGGACCAGGCTCTGAGCTTAGTGATGGGCGGGTGTGAGAACAAGCAGCCCCTTCTCCAGACCTGGGGGGCGGGGGGAGTTCTCCCCAGGGAGGTGACGCCCAGTCTGGTCCTAAAGCAGACATGGCCTGTACATCTGGGAAACTGTCCATCCTGTTGACTGGCACCCTGAACTTGGGCGTATTTACGTCTGATCCCAAACAGCAGAAGCATCCGTCCTAGACAAAACTGTGCAGGTGCTGGGGACTCTCCAGGTAGGAAGGTGGAGGGAAGGGTGGGACTGCCCTTGATGAACTTTGATGGAGGACTGTCTCAGTCCATGTGGGCCACTCTCATAAAACACCGCAGACCAGGCAGCTTATGAACAACAGAATGATTTCTTGCAGTTCCGTCAGCTGGGAAGTCCAGGATCAGGTGCCTGGTGGAGGTGCCCTCCCTTGTCCGCAGTTGGTGCCTCTCACCGTGTCTTCACAGGGCTGAAGGGATGAGGGATTTTTCTGCGCCTCTTTCGTTAGGGCACTAATCCCAGCCTTGAGGGCTCCACCCTCGTGAGCTAAGCACCCACCTCTACACCATCACCTTTGGGGGGTAGGATTTCAACAAAAGGAAGCTTGTGGGGATGGAGGCATTCAGGCAGTAGTGTGGAGGTGTGGCATGTTTGAGGGTGGAGGTGATGAAAGCAGACGGGTTCGCTTGCTGAGGGTGGAAAATACGACCTGGCAGAGTCCAAACGGTGGGAAAGTCATGGTTTAGGACATTAATCTGCTTGAGGAGGTAACTGGGGTCGTGTCCAGAGTCCAGAGACATAGGTGATGTGGCCAGGCCCATGCTTCCAGAATTATTCCCGATGCTGTGGTTGCGTTGTGCTGGTTCTTTTCCTCCCTGTCTAATTCTTAGGGGTTTTAATCCCCTGGATACAGGTATTTCCCCTCAGCCTACCTCTTCCCTACAGCACTGCCTATGACACTGTGCTGCGGGTCCCCCCAGGCTCTCCTGGGCAAGTAGCGGGATGGGGGTGGGCCTGATTGCACCCTGCACAGATGTGTGTATCCATCCTCAGTATCGGGGTTCCTGGAAAAACAGTTAACAGAGTCTCATATCAGTTTTTCTTAAGTTTGGAAAACCCTTCTTTTCACTTTCTCTCTGGATATTTGAACATCATCTCTTGACTTGAACTGTGTCATGTGTTTACATTTAGTTAAGTCTTTGGTTAAGCGCTGGTTAAGTAGACGGTTAAGTAGCATCCTTTGACTTCACAGCAGTGAGGTGCAGGCCAGGGAAGTTGGTGAGAAAGCTGTTACTTGGTCCCCTCTCCTTTTACCCTCAGCTTGTGCATTGTTTTCTCTCCTCTCCGACCCTTCCCTAAACTGTTAATGCCACTAAAACAGCAAGGCTGGAAACCGTCCCCAGGCTGCTTGCTGCTTGGTCAAGAGTTGGGACCGAGGGTCCAGGAGGAGGGGAGGGTGGGAGCAGGAGGGGGTGAGAGGAGGAGGAGGAGAGAGGGTGGGAGCGGGAGGGGCAGCCCCGGGCCACAGAAGCAGGCCAGCTGGCCTGGGCAGCCACGTTCCGTGGCTGGTGGAACGGGACCGGGTCTGGGCAGAGGAGACGGTCGGAGGCTGGGAAGGGGACACTGGCCTAGCAGAATAAGCACCGAAAAGAATAAATGTGAGTGAAGAAAACATGATTTTCTTCATTTCTGTTTGCAGCTGCTGTCCTCTGAGTGCTTGTAGATATGGTTGAAGTCATTCTGTTGAGAAAATGTTATGTGGCGAATTGGGGTGGAGGCTTAAGGAAGTGATCAGATCAAAATGCCCCCCCCCAGGGCGCTGTCCATGTGAAAATAGTAAAGGAAAGAACGGATGAAAAGACGGACTGTCCTGGGATTATGGCATTCTCAGCCCCTTCTGCTATTGCCTTGGAAAAATACCTTGTAATATTTGTCTTGGATGTTTGTTATATTGAAGTGGAAACATTTCAAGTGATGCTCAAGTCATATTTGAGTGGTAATCCAACCCAGAGATTCTGAGAATAGCACTTAATACTTATTCACTATTAAAGAATCAGTGTTTTGATGAAATGCTGTTATTATATCCAGATAGATATTTTACTTTGTGGGGATAGGGAAAAGCCAACATGGAACATTGTAAAAAAAAAAAAAACCTTTTCCTCAACCATTTTGCTACATGTTACTCTGTGTGCAGTGCCTCTTATTTTGTTACTTCTTTGAGCCTCAGTTCTTTCTGGAAAGTTTTTGAAAGTCAAGTTGCAGTCAGCTAGAGTTTTTGCCAGTTGAGATACAACTAAATTATTAAATTATACGCATTTTGTGGCTGTTCCTATGACGAGAGTATATTCTAGATGTTCTTTTCAGTAGGTCATTGAATCTTTTTTACTTTATGGGGCGGGAAGAAATGCATGAAGGAATTTGAATTTAGAGAGGCTGTCTTGCATGTGTATCTGGGCACTGGCATTTAGCGTCTGTAGAATCAATTGGCAGTGGATCTTTTATTTACCTATTAGGATCTCAGCTAAGATCATCAAGCCGTGCTTTGCCAGATATATTGGAACTGACTCGATGGTACAGAAATGGAGTGGAAAGCAGTGAATCAGAAATATTTGTGTCTCATGAGGATTTTAATGTCCTGTAAAATACCTGTGTATATAATGGAGACATGAAAAATTATTGGAAAAGTAAAACTGGCCCACTGGCATAGTTATTCTTTTCCTTACGAGCAAAAAATAGTCACTGTTGACTGGAGTGTGTTTTGGATTAAGAATCATTATCAAACCTCAAATTGCCTGAACTGCCCAGCTCTTTGCCGAGGCTGAGTGGCAGCTGTGGAGCAATCTTGGCTGCAGCATTGGGTTCTCTCTGGCCTCTTGGCTTCTAAGCCTTCCTTTCATGTGTAGCCAAGTGAAATGTGAGCTCTGCAGATGCCGGGGTCTTGGCCAGGCTGCAGTTTGGAAAGGCTGCCGAAAGCCCGGCGGTCAGGGGCCGGGCGAGGCCATGACTCCCAGGCCTTCCAGGGCGGTAACCGAGGGGCTCCAGGGCTCCGGGCACATTTCCGCACGAGGCCAGGCCTGGGCTGTCAGGTGATGGTCTTGGCTTCATCCTTCAGATGCTGCACGAGGGAAATGCAGCCTTTATTGTGCTTCATTTGCTTAACCATTTATCCTTCATCTTTCGCAGTCTGCATGGGAATCAGTCTTTTAAAGATCAGGGACACTTGCTGGTTTCCAAAATCAGGGTGGAATTTGTTTCATTTAATATGGGAAGCCTTCTTTGGGGGAAGTTTGACACACACTGGCTTTTCAGCCTCTTGGGGTTTAACTGGGAAAGCACAGCAGAGAAGGACAGGGCTGGGTGCCTGGATGTCTGCTGGTGGATTAGGTCGCCCTTGAGCTCGGGGTTCCTTCTCAGAGGCCCCTGGCCGCTGGGAGAACCCGATTCACAAGTCAGTGTGAGTCGGTGCGTTTCCGGCTGCAGTCGGGGATGTAACCAGGCTGCTGTGATGCACATGACTGTTCCCTGAGGTTTTGTCCTTGCTGCTCATTGTGTTAAGAATGTTGGATGCTTTTAGGAACACTTAGTATATTTGCTTTGGTGGGAAAGTTAGTAAGTCTGTTAGGCTGCTGGGGCATGGAAACGATCTACGGAGAAGTAAATTCCTTCCTATGAGAAAAGAGCCGTCCTGTGGGTGGCTGGGGATCTGACAGGTCTCCCCAGGCAGCAGTCCAGAGCCATCCTGATGCCGAATCTGGGTCTCGGCGCCTGCATTGGGCTGGCATGGATTTGGACAGAGCGGGCCAAACAGAGCTCATTGAGATGGGGAAAAAACCGAGAAGACAGGCCCTGACGGTGAATAGAGCTACTTGTCACCGCGTGGGTGGTAGGGTTTTCAGTTAATTCACACAGCCTTCCAGTGCCCTGCACGGGCCCCGCCAGGACAGGCTACAGCCTCACATGGGACTCCATCCCCTCTAAACGGGGCGTGTCAGTGCATCTGTAATTTCTTCTGTTCACCCAGAAGGTGGAAACAAGTGTATGCCTCAGAAACGCGCCCTGTGACATCCCAACCCCTTCCGCGGAGGAGCTGTCCTTGTGTTGTTAGTGTGTGTACATCAGAATGTCGGTGCTGTGTGAATCACTGCAAAAGCAGGAGCGTCCAGGTGCAGACATGGACACCTTTTCAGGTGCCCTGTGTCCCTGGTGACCCGCTGTTCCCGCTGGGCGGTGGCGGTGACGGCGCTTCTGCCCCCCGGCCGCCTGCAATGGTTTACACGTGTTACTTCTCGCGGTCCTCACCGTACCCCAAAGACGACATTAGGCCCAGCGAGGTTCACCTGCTCAGGATCACACAGCAAGTGAGCCGCTGGGCTGGGATCCCGGCTCCGAGGCTGCCAGTCACGTCCCGAAGGCTGTGTTCCCAGCGTCACTTCGCTCCAGGCCTTGTCCCTCCTCCGGCTCTGGCTCTGTCACTTAGAGTGATGTTTATTGCCTGTTTACTGTAATTGCCTCCAGCGTGCCTTGGGAAGTATTGTTAAACTGTGATCGCCAGCCTTCCAGAAACACACGATGAAGGAGAGAACAAGGCGGGGCACTCCTGTGAGGGGGGCAGCACCTGGGAACCTTCCCTGCAGCCGGCACGGGCTGGACGGTGAGCCCCGTTCACAGGACCGGGTGGCGCCAGCGTCCCACGGGGGAAGCCAGGGTGCCCAGCGGAGCGGTTGACAGGGTTCGGTCAAGGCTGGGTGATGGGGGCCATGTGTTAGCGGCCGGCCTCGAGAGTCCGAAGGCACTGGAGGGCTCCGAGGACATCTCCAGCTTCTCGCAGAGCGGCTCCTGTCTCCCAGACGCAGCGTCACGTGGCCCAGGCAGGCCCGCCGCCCACCCTCAGCTTTCCACAGCCAGCACCGGGCTCTTCCTCTGATGCCAAACGAAAATATTTAACCAGAGAACGTTTGGCCAGACTCTAGATCTCTGACTAGACACTAGACTATACTTGAAAAACTGTTGTATGAAGTTCCGTTGCCATCAGGGTATAAAACTTTGACCCGCTTTCTTGAAAGGGGATGGGAGCAGGGAGGGAGCAGAAATAGGACTTTAAAAAAAACTCGTAAAAAACTCCAACTGGTCAGGCGCATGCTTTGCGTGTCGCCCACCCCCGGCCCATTTTTCACCCTCCGGCTAGGCTCGCCCGCCTGGCCGGGTTCTTGTGGTGGCCTCTGTGCTTCACGCCCGAGAGAGGCCCAGCACTGCCTGAAGGACACAGCGATTGAGGCCCTCCAGCCTGTCGCTCCAGGCCCCTGTAACCCGCCTCTGCCCACCTGCGTGCACGCTGTGCTTCTGCTTCCTCCCGAGCACCAGGTTCTTCGTCAAGCCCGGTGCTCCTCGTCTCTGCCGGTGCTGCCCCGCCCTACCACGCCCCACGCCCCGCCACGCCCCACGCCCCGCCACGCCCCACGCCCCGCCACGCCCCACGCCCCGCCACGCCCCACGCCCCGCCACGCCCCACGCCCCGCCACGCCCCACGCCCCGCCACGCCCCACCACGCCCCCGCCTCACCACGCCCCACGCCCCTGCTTTTCTCTCTTTCTTCTTTTCCAGCTTTGCCTGCTGACTCCTCTGGCTCCTTGAGGACGTGGCTGGTGTGTCGCTTCCTCCAGCAAGTGTTTGATTTTTCCGCCCGCTCAGCCCCAAGACCTCTGCCCTATGCTGCTGTCACAGCTCTGTCCCTGCGTCCCCGTGTCACTGCAGTCCCTGCCCTGTGGTCTAGTGACTTCTCCAGCTTTGCCCCTTAAGGGTGATGGCTGTGCCGTGTCCCTCTTGAGATCCTCAGCACTCGCACACCATCTGGGAAAAAGGAAAAGCTGGTAAATGTTTTCTGGATGTGAATAAATGAATCAGTATGCGAAAAGCAGGAGCCCAGGAGTCTCCTTCAGTGGTTGACACTGGATCTCTTTGATGTGCCGTTTACCCTCTGAATAAGCAGTGACCCGGAGAGGCCAGAGGCCATCTTAAAGTGACAACTAATGCTCAAGAAAGGGCATTTCCAGTGCCACCCAGGAGTATTATATTCATTGCATTTAGTGATTAGATTGCCCAGGGGGCACACACACATTTCAAAGTTGTCATTTAAAACCATAATGTGATGCATTCACATTGAAAACCCCATCTGTTAGCATCTCAGCCTAACCGTGCTCTCTAGGCAGGAAAGAGCAAAGGTCAGTGATTGTGTGTAGGTTGTAAAGCCTTTGTACGATCACGGGTTATAAACCCTGAGCAGCCAGCGGCAGTGACTGTCCTTCTCAGGCCATTTCAGACCCCGGTACAGAGACGCCCCCGGCACATCGTTGAGTTCACGAAGGAATAAGAGCTATTGCCCACAGTAAAAGCTGTTGGAAAAGTTTTACCCAAAAGCCAAACTGATTCATATCAGTCAAGCTTAAGAGCAGTTAGCAAATTAATGAATTGTGCTTCTAAGTTTTTCTTTTTTGTGTGTGTGTATCATTTATCCTGCTGAGTAAAGTAGTTAATATCGGAAATTAAGTTTTTTATGAGTTTCCAAGTTTTATTCCAGGAAGCCGGACACAGCGGTACTTCCATGTACAAAAAACCCCGAGTAAGGTGAAAGCCCTGCTAAATTAGCTAAATTAACCCGTGCCATCTCTGGGGCCAGGGATCGTCTACTATTTGTTTTGTTTGCTCTTGGTGACACACACACATACAGTTTTTTATGTGACCTTTTCTTCGTAGGGCAAAGTGTGGATTTGACCTTGACTTAACAAACCATGATGATACAGTTGAATTTTCAGACACCTGGGAACCGTTCTTTCATTAAAACTTTTCTATTTCCTTCAGGGAATACCTCAGTTACCATGTGCCAAAGCATTATACAACTACGAAGGCAAGGAGCCCGGGGACCTTAAATTCAGCAAAGGTGACATCATCATTTTGCGGCGACAAGTGGATGAAAATTGGTACCACGGGGAGGTCAACGGGGTCCATGGCTTTTTCCCCACCAACTTCGTGCAGATCATCAAACCGTTACCTCAGCCCCCACCTCAGTGCAAAGCACTTTATGACTTCGAAGTGAAAGACAAGGAAGCTGACAAAGATTGCCTTCCGTTTGCAAAGGTAAAGGTAGAGTGTTGCCTCCTGTTTGCAGGGTCTTCTCTGTACCCGGATGCACTGCCTGTGGCTTCTGTTGCCTTTTGCAAAAACGTACGATAGTTTCACGTGAACTCTCTCTCTCTCTGTGCTTCTAAACATATCTGGAAGCAGGCTTCTCAGAGTCACAAAGACAGTAATTTTGTGCGCAGACTGTTCTCTATGAAAGATAATTTTGGTTGATGCTCTGTGTGGTATCATTTTCGTATTTGGGACCTAAATGTAATTCTAAGCTACGTTTCAGGGTGTGTGCGTGCCACTCGGGGATTTTGATTCCCTGAATTATGTATAACAAAGTGAAACATCATCACTTCCTTATTTTATATGTAAATGTCTTTGCTGAAAAGCACACAAGACTGTGTCTACTGAATTGATAAAATGCTTTGGAGTTTTGAGCAGAATGTTTTGGGTTTTGGTAAAGAAAAACAGTAGGATGTGCCCTTCAATGGGCCTTTGGTGTTTTATCAGAGAGAAAGTGAAAAGAGCCTGAGAATTAACCTGAAACAGGAGTTCAGGGGGCCTGGGTGGGATGTGAGGATGCAAGTTGTGGGTCTAAACAAAATAAGCCGTCAGCCCCTTGTGTGGAGGGGCTGCTAGTTTACAGCTGTCTGGTCTGAAGGGGATGCCAGGCTGACTGATGATTACCATTCAGTTCACCTGCTCCTTCCATTCACGTCCTGAAGACATGTCATGGCGTTTTTATTCATGTGCTCTTACAACTTGAGTCCCCTGTTGAAAAGAAAATTAGGTGGCGAGCTTCCTGGGACCAGGTGGAGTAATGTTGGTTGTTTCTTCAGGACGACGTTCTGACTGTGATCCGCAGAGTGGATGAAAACTGGGCTGAAGGCATGCTGGCAGACAAAATAGGAATATTTCCAATTTCGTATGTTGAGGTAAGTCCGTCTGTAGATACGTCAGTCGTGTTCGTATTCTGCTGAGCAAATCATCTTCAGTGTGCAGTGTGAGCTTTCAGAAATCCTCAGGACAGTTTCCCAGTGTAGACATGCATCCTATCTTTGCTGCACACCTTAAACGGATACAGTGTTACCTGCCCATTATGTCTCAATGAAACTAGGGAAAGAAAAAACAAAGACAAAAACCTAATCTATTTAAAAAAAAAAAACAAAGAAAAAACGCCCTCATAGCACAAAGCCCCAGGAATGCACCAGTTCTAGATCATGGGGTGGAATTCCTCCACCCTGCCCTACAGTTCCTGAGGACCAGGCACTGGTCCGTTTGGACTCTGTACTTTGTCCCCTGCTAAGAGCATCAGTGTATCTGTTGAGTGGGACCCGGGCTCCCTGCCGGCCCCTATGCTGCCTGCAGCCGCTTGGTTCCATTGGCAGCTCTGGGGTCAGAGGCTGGTGGAGGTCCCGACTGAGGTGGTAGATGCATGTATTTGTTTACATGTTTCTTGCATATGTGCCACTTCTCAGAACTGGGACAGTGATTTGCATGGTAGCCTCCGGTAAACATTAAATTAAATAAGCAATGAACCGCCTACACCTCATCCCAGCGATAACATCGCCCCCCCCCCCCCCCCGCCCCCCTTAACCAGCTTTACTCGGAAAGGTATGACCAACCCGATTCAGCAAAGTCTTTTTAGGAATGTGTGCAAAGTAACCTGTTGTATTATTTTAAAGAATAATACAAATTAAGAACGAACTAGGAAGTTACCATTTACATTCAGCCTTATTACGTCATATAAACTTTCGTGTCCTTTAGTCATAAGACTTTCATGCCAAAAACAAAATTGAAGGTGTTCTCAAGGAATGAAACACCGGCCCAGACAATCCTGTAAGGTTAGCGAGGTCACAGAAGGCTTCTAGGAGGAAGCGAGTTCTTAGTGATGTCTGTCTGATGGATAAAATAAGAGTTCACCAAGAGAAATGGAAAAGGTGCATTTTTATGGCAGGAAGGACACTCGTGCAGGACGACCAGCACATGCATAGGCCAGAAAGTAAGAGACAGCACAGACTGGGAAATTGAAAGTAATTCTCTTGTTTAAGACATCAAAACTTGTATGTTAAGCATGTGAAAAAGGAAACCCACACCACTCAGGTTTCCATTTTTGCATCTGAGGCGCTGACATGATTCTGAGAATGAAGAAAACAACAGATTGTGTCATTGTAGCCAGTGTTCAGTCTGCCCCACAGGCAGTGAGATTGCTGACATTTTCCTAAAAACTCACCTAGACTACCGTGTATCCACGGAAAGGTAATTCAGAACATGTACAAGCCTTGAATTTTTTCCATATCCTGCAGATGTTCCTGTTTATTAAAATGTTTTTTCCTCCTTTGAAAGTAAACTATAGAAAAACAAATTCTTAGCTCTCAGCTAATCCTTCCTGCACATTATTTACATGTTCTAAATGTGGTTACGGAAAGTTACGCGCATTTCCAAGTATGTGAATAATTAACAGTGAGGAGTGTGGATACTAAGCAATGAGAGCCTGTCTTCACTTGCTGGGCATTAGCAATACTGCATGCCAGCACTTGGCGTGTGAGGCGTAGAAGCGGATTGCTGTGCTTTTGTTACCGGGCAGGTGTAGGATTGCATGATAGGCATGAAAGATCCACCCACCGCAAACCCAGAGTCACCGAGAGTTACTGAGTCGTGAGGATTATTTACTCTGACTTCAGCTGGGAAGATAAGCTTCTGCCCAAGTGGACGGGACTTTCATTCTTCTGCCTCTTTCCTTTCACTAGAGTATTTTCCTCATTTGAACCACAGCTCTGCCAGTTGAACAGATCATCTATCTTGGGGGAGACTGCAAGCTTCTCTTTGATGTCAGGCCATCGGATGGAAGTTTCTGGCACCTGGGGATTAGCATGGGGTCCAGCCTTTAGGGGAAGATTTCAGTAGCAACCTACCAAAATTCAGCCATTCAAATAAAGCGTAAACTGTCTTGCAAGGCAGCCTCACATGGGGTGAAGCCAGCTAACTAGGGGAATCAAAAACGGGGGCTTTTTTCCTGAATGATGTCTTTCTCTTACTCTGTAAACCCCTTTAGGGTCCAGACTGGACCTCACTATAAAAACAGACCGTGTTGCAAAAATCCCTTTGTAAATTGTTTTCTTATACCTTGTAGACATACATTTAGGTTTCCACCCGTGTTAGGTGCTTTTGCTTTTTTCATGGTGCTGCGCCCCCAAACTGTTACCCCCCGAGGTTCCAGAAGGTTGCGTGTGATGATGTGTCTCAGAGAGATGTGTCCTATCCACCGAAGTTTGGAGCTCAGATCGGACCGTGACCCAGAGGATAGCGATGGTCCCGTAAGAGAATCTCAGCACCACGTCTCGTGAGGAAGTGAGTTCAGAACGGAGTCTCCAGCGTGGCGTCTGAGCTTGTCACAGGCCCAGCAGCGGGACCTGGAACCCCAACTCCTGCTGGGCGGCTGGTTTGAGGAGATGCCCAGGGAACTTGGCTGTGGCAGAAGCTCTGGGGGGTGGGATGCAGGCCTGGAGCAGGACCGTGGGGTCGAGGTGGGAACTGAGTGTCAGCAGTGGGTGAGGAGAGAGCTGAGTGGGGGGACCCAGGGCGGGAGAGGCGCTGCTGGGGTGTTGTGCCTGCCCCCTCCCTCCCCCCCCCCCCCACCTCCCTTCTCCCTTCCCCTTCAGCAGCAGGACTGTGCATCCCCCTCCCCACCTGTATCACAGGAGGTGAGAAAACGGTGGCTTGTGATTAAAGTACCAGATTCTTCAGGGTTTGAGCAGAGAGGGAGAGTCTGGTTGGGGGTGAGCAGGGAGAGAACGGCCGCATGACTGTCCTCGAATTCCGCCCCTTGGGTCTCTGTAAAGAGGAGGGGTCTCTTGCCTTGACCACCATCACGGCCCCCTGGAGACTCCCAGTGGAGCCTCGAGGCTGTGGGTTGTCTTCTGTAGGGAGGGTAGACGTTCCTTGGGGAAACCCAGGGGACTCTTGGAGACACCACATCAGGATATGTGTTTAAAAGGTGTTGTTTGTCAAGGACTGAATGCAGTTTTAAAAAGGAATCAGTAGCTTGTTACTTTCTTTGTTCAAAAATATCAGGCTTCTCCAAAACAGAGTGGAAGATTTTAACGCCCTCATTAATTCAGGAGCTGACTCATTCACTTTTCGTGGTCATTTGGACAAAGATGACATGTCTCACAGCAAGCCAAAATTTTGGATGAAGTAAATGCTGAATATGGCATTTTGGACGATTGTTGTATATTGTAGGCTTACGAGCTATACATCTTTATTAAATGTATCATATAATATTTTGATTCCTAGTCATTCATGTAAACTATCACTTACCCAGTTTTTTCAGCCAAAAAAATTGTTTAGCAGCTCTGCTGCAGATAGAATGTAAAAGTGAGCATTCCTCACGGGCGGGTGGCATGAGGCGGGGATGGCCTGTTAGACAGCTGGCTGTCTCTGTGGTTAGAGCCGAAGGGAAGGGCTGCATCCCTTGGGCTAGATCTCTGCCCTGGTGTCACCTCTGCGGGCACACCTGCCCTCACCACCTCGTCTAGAGTGGTTATTCCTCTTTACCTGCTTCACCTCACATATAAGGTGCTGTGATCCTGGAAAAACTTGGGCTCCGAGCCCAGATGGATGGGATTCCAGTCTTGGCCGGACCATTGGTTGTTGGGGTGACTTGTCTCCTCATTTGTAGAACAGTGGAGCCCCCAGGGTGAGTTTGTCCAGAGTGCTGTGTGCGCTGCCTGCACCTAGGGGTAACTGCCGCCGTCACCACTGTTCTCATTATAACGCCACACGTTGTCCTCTGGAGCTGTCTTTTCTGTGGACGTTACCGTCTCCCAGTGTCTGCCCTGCGTGGACTGTGAGCTCCCAGGGTCCAGTGTCTTGTCCTGTGGTTCACCCGCTCTCTCAAGGTCCCCGCACAGCGTCTGCCCCTGGTCGGACCTCGGTAAATGCTGGTTGAATGAATGAGTGAGCAACCCAAGGACCTTTTGAGCCGACACCGGGAATGGACTGGGTTTAGATGTTGCCAGCTTTGACAGTTTTCATCTAGAGCTCCCATCGTTCACAACCCGGCCATGTATTTTCTCATCGGTTTATCTTAGTGTTGCATCTGGATGTCACCACCCTTGAAGCACAAGGTCTGTCCGGTGACCTTAGGGAGATTCTTTTTTTTTAATGAAGCTGGGTAAGTACATGGTTATGCCTGGTTTAGAATTTTCCAGCTAAAGTAACAGTAGCAATACTCTGGAGCCTCTAAGGACTATCTCCTGGACACTTTGAGATGGATTTTCACTCGCTCGACTGTTCCTTTGGCTCACTTAGAGCAGAGGTAGGGTGGCCTAATTGTTAAGGATAGTCATTATTTTAAAATAACTTTATGGAATTATTGGTGACATATAATAAACTGTGCATATTTAAGGTGTAAAGAGGTGTTTGCTGTTTTCAACTTTCAGACTCAGACAAATCTTGGGAGAGATTTTTATGGCCAGAGGACAGGACAGTGTCATCAGCTCTAACTGTGGAAAGTCACATGTGTGGGTTTCCAGGAGCACAGGGGGCTTTCGGGGGAGAGGGATAGCTTCCTTTTCTGTGGACGTGGGGACTTGGGAGAAGACGTCTGTGTTTCAGGGAATTACAGGTACAGGTTTAGGTACAGGGTTTGAATTTGCCAAGGTGCCCCTTGGAGGAGCTAAGAAGAGCATTGTTCACTTTCCTTCTTAGAGTCTTTGCTCTAGAGAATGAGAGCTGAGGATCAGAATCTTCGGCTTTGATCTCTTAATCAGAGAGAGCTCACTGAAAAATATAAAAAGATATTCTGTCATTCATATTTTGGGGTGTATTCTTTTCCCTTCAAATGCAAAAGTGAAATGTTCAATCACTGAAATCATTTTTTTAAACAAGAAATGTAGCAAAATTGGGGGGAAATTGGAAAGAGAATTATGATATTGCTTGGCTTCCAAATACCCCTTCAATTCTAAAGTGAAGTGATTTTTATAAAATACATTTAGAGAGGGCTTCCCTGATGTCGTAGTGGTTAAGAATCTGCCTGCCAAGGCAGGGGACACATGTTCGAGCCCTGGTCCTGGAAGATCCTACATGCCGCAGAGCTACTAAGCCCGTTGAGCCACAACTATTGAGCCCACGTGCTGCAACTACTGAAGCTCGCCCACCTAGAGCCCATGCTCTGCAACAATAAGAAGCCTGCGTACCACAATGAAGAGTAGCCCCCGCTCTGTGCAACTAGAGAAAGCCTGTAGACAGCATTGCAGACCCAATGCAGCCAATAAATAAATAAATTTATTTTAAAAATACATTTAGAGAAATTGTTGCAAAGTCAGGAAGGCAGTTGGTTGCCGCACTGACTTTCTTCCTCAATTTGGAGGTAAATTAATTTTTATAAATAAAATTCATAGATGTTGTTGAGGAATCAGTGAGAGAGACTTAGTCCGTGCCCAGCGTCACACGTTCACCTCCAAGGCTGGTTGGCTGACTGCACTGGCTCTGCCTCGAGTAGCGTTCTCAGCCCTGTGGGCTCTGTCCTGCCCTGCGGGTTCTCGTATCCTCTGGGTGTTGTCAGCTTGGTGCAAGTAATAGCGGCATTTCGTTCTGCCGCAGTGACGGAAGGGAAAGGGAGCTCTGGATTCCGAATTTCCCAGGGCGGAGACAGATCTCTGGACTCCAGGAAAAACCCCTGCTCACTGCAGACAGCTTGAGGCAACCCGGCCAGACCCAATCAGAAAAGGAGCCTTTTAATTAGGTAAGGATTTATTTAGGGCCGTTTCTGCTCCATCTATTATGCGGCAGCCTCTTTCCAATTTAAGAGTTTCCTTTTGTCTTCCATGGGGAAAACATTCCGAGAGCTGAGATTCGAAAGATGGGTTAATGTTTACCGAGTTCTTGCTGCATGAGCGGGCAGTTTCTGGCACTCTGGGTAGTTTCACAACGCATGAACCTGCAGGCGTCCTGTGGGGCCTGGAGCAGAGGCCGCGGGTAATGACCAGTTGGTGCCTAATGTCCGCAGTGCTTTCCCCCGGGAATCCTCAAGTTCTTGAGCCTGGCCGTATCCGCCTGGGCTGCCGCTAAGCTGGTCTGATGATTGTTCCTGGAAAATTCCATACTTTGGAGCTGCTGCCTTTACAGCTCACCCGGGAATGTTTCTTGGTCCGTTGTCTGTGGAGAGCTCACCGTTTCTTCAGGGTCCTGATGAAAACTCTCATTTCTCAGGAAGCCGTTCTTTCCCCATTGTCCTTCGCAGAAGCAAAACACAGCAACCCTCTCCTTGTGTCAAACTTCCCCGGTGCGCAGCTTGTCTGTTCTTAACAGCCTAGCACGTGCCGAGAGTGTAGTGATGTGTGTACAGGACTCAGTGTTTTCCTGTTGTCCTGGAAGCCACATCATAGATTAAAAAAATATATATTTTTAATGATTTTATTTCTATAATATAATCAATCCCAGGAGAGCTGGAAAGGAAAGAAATAACCGTTAGGCCCCCTCACATATAATTTTGGTCAATATCCTTCCATGCTTTCCCGTGCGCTTTAATGTGACGGCGCATACGATTTTGCCTTTCTCTACACTGTTATAGTCCTACTAACCATCAGCTTTTGCGACTGCATGATAAACATTCTAGGAGCTAAACTGTAATTTAGTTATTTTTCAAACAAGTTCAGCATCTTGTTTAGGGACGCCCAGGTAGTCACTGAGAGGTGAGTTGCGGTCTTTCTCTGACAGCCCACGTCCGCCCTAGACCCCTGCCCTGCAGTTGCCTCCGAGCACGTGATGATAGCTGGTCCTCCTGAGGTTGGTACAGAATCACCGTCATTATCAAGCTTCGCTTAAGAAGTGTTTAGGACACGTTGATTTTTCATCGAGACCAATGACAGCTTTTCAGGTTGGAAGACCCAGAAGGTTAATTTTCAGAAATGATGAACGATTCAACAATTTCAAATAACTGAGGTTGCTTTTCTTAAGAGAAAATCACACGGTAATTAAAACCACCATCTCTTTTTTAATTTTTTTAATTTTAATTTTAAATTTCTTTTATTTTTTATTTTTTTTTAAGAACATCTATTGAGATAGTTAACATACAATAAACTGCATATATTTAGAGTGTACTATTTGGTAGCCCAATCTGCCAGTTCATTCCCCCCCAACTGTCTCCGCTTTCCCTGCTTGGTGTCCATATGTTTGTTCTCTACATCTGTGTCTCTATTTCTGCCTTGCAAACTGGTTGATATGTACCATTTTTCTATAGTCCACATATATGTGTTAATATACGATATTTGTTCTTCTCTTTCTGACTCACTTCACTCTGTACGACAGTCTTTGGGTCCATCCATGTCTCTACAAATGTCCCAGTTTGATTGCTTTTTTACAGCTGAGTAATATTCCATTGTATGTATGTACCACATCATTTTTATCCATTCATCTGTTGATGGACATTTAGGTTGTTTCCATGTCCTGGCTATTGTCAGTAGTGCTGCAGTGAACGTTGGAGTGCATATGTCTTTTAGAATTACAAAACCACCATCTCTTAAGGTCTTAAATTTTGTTATTGGAAATTCTTATAAGATTGCTCTATACATCCTAAATTTGGTAGTAGCTAAGGCTTTTTAAGAAGCGAAGTAGGTGCATTTTAATTAAGCAAGGGGTGAGGCCTGTCTCGCGTCCTGAAATAGACGGGATGGGTGTCCTGCCCCGTCCTGCACCGTCTGTGGCGTCTTGCTGATGAAGCCCCTGGGAACAAGCTTTCCTGTCATGAAGGGGATGTGTTTCAGGAAGAGTGTTGGGAGGTGGTGAGGAGCAGCCGCCCTGGTGACAGAGGAGCAGCCGGGCCCCCAGGGCTCACAGGTGTGTGAGGGAACATCTTTGCAGGCAGGAAGTGGGAGGAAGGTCCCAAACCCGCGTGCAGGGTCGCCGTGTGTCCTGTTCTGTGCCGATTCCTCCTTGCGGTGGCCTTGCTCCCCACCCGCGACCCCCCACACTTTGGGTTCTGGGGGAGGAGGGTACTGTTTGTTCACCAGTTTGTTAACTGATTTCATATCAACGTGGAATTTGTCCATGTGTCCTGTCACATTAGCAAATTCTTACTTAGAATTTAGTGGCAGTTCCACATCCTAAACCTCCTGAGATGTATGTATGCGCATTTCTTCCCTCGTGTTCCTGCATCTGCTCGTGAGGTCCTTGAAGATGAACTGTCATTGACTGTATCCTTTGGGTTAATAGACATTTCTTGTTTTTGGTGTATTTGGTGAGCAAATACCAAATAGGGAGAGACACACCCCAAACCTAGTGTCTTGTCAGACTAGCAGCACAGTGCACGGAGCTGGCCCAGGCTGTAAGTCCACCGGGCTCCGTCCTGGGCCCCGGGATTGGCGATCTGTCACTGCAGAGGTTCCGGTGGGCCTGCCCTTCCGCCTTGCCCTTTGCGGTCCAGCTCCCCCCGCCCTGCCTGCGTGGTCGCTCCTGGTGTCTCTGTCGTCCTGGGATTGGGCCTCTCCCTCCGCACCTGCTCCCCGGGCAGGGCAGCACCGGTGCACCTTTCCCGGTTTCCATTTCAGGTATTTGCTGGCCCAGGCTCCCCTTCCTGTAGGGGGAGGTCCGTCTCTCACTGTCCTCGGACGGCACCCTGTCTGCACCCCCCTGAGTGAGGATACCACCTCCCTCCTTCCTCTGCTGCCAGAATTCCCAGGGGTCACTCACTCAGTCCCTGCGGTCATCAGCCTCCTGGCTGCCGGCTGTCTCCCCACTGCTCTCGTTGTCATGTTTTATCCTCCCGGCGATGGTGACACCTGCGTTGATGCTTGCTTCTTCCTTTCCCTGTAAAGTCACCATCACCCCCACCACCACCACCCGTCTCCTGCCTCCCTGCTCTCCGGGGTGGAGGCCGCGGGTCTTCTCCTCGCCTGCAGTCCTGGGCGCCTTCCCTCCCCTCCTGGCCTTGCATCTTCTCTGCGTTTCCTGCCCCGTCAGAGACCCCAGCTCGTATGACCTGCAGGACTTCCACGCTTGGCTTGCAGAGTGCTTTTGTTTTAATTAGTTGTTCAAATGGAATAATCAGGAGATTTCACATAGGCTTAAATTTCTAGCTTTCCTTTAAAAAAGAAACAGCTGACACTAACAGCAGCTGCTGAGAGAGAGAGAGAGAGAGAGAGAGAGCTTGGGAGAGAGAGTTTGAAAGAGAGAGAGAGAGATTGGGGGAGAGGGATTGAAAGACAGAGACTGGGGGGAGAGAGAGGTGGGGGTGGGGTGGGGTTGCTGCTGGTGTCCTTCCTGCCATCTGCATCCCCTGACCTCACCTGCCCCGGCTCTGCAGAAACATAACTTGACCACCTCCCATTACTGCTAGAAACCCAGGTGCCACTTCCCTGGTCCTCTTCTCTCCCGAGTCAGAGGGGATGTTTCTGTTGCCGGATCCCCCCCGCCCAGCACTGCGGGTCAGAGAACGTAGGGGTGAGTGACGGCCTCCTTGGGGTTTGACTGGTCACCATGGACCCAAGGTCTCAGCCTCTGACCTCTGCATACCATGAAGGGGGTCTTTCTGTTTGGGGTTGAGAAGGACATTTATCCTTTGTATGGGCATAAGACTTTCTAGATCACCAAGTCCAGCCTCGTGTGGTGTCTGAGAAGCAGGAGACACATTCGCCCAGGGTGACCCGGCTAGGGAAGGGCAGGGGGACCTCGGTGATGGTGAGAATGAGCCACGGTTGTGTCGTGCGTCACAGGTGACAGGCGCTTTCCCTGTGCTCCCTGGGTGCACAGACGGAGGTTCCCGCCTGGTTTATAAGGACGCTGAAGCCTGGGATTTGAATGGCCCCCCGAGATCACTCATGGGTGAGGGCAGAGGCCTGAGACCTCCAGGGCCTTCCTCCTCCAGGCTCGGGGCTTGGCCTGTGGTTTTCTGGACGGTCCTTTCCTCAGCTCCCTGAACTAAAATTCCTTCAGGCTTTTGATGATGCGCTCCCCCCCTTCATCCCTTCAAAATCAGAAACCCAGAGAAGAACATTCTAGTGTATTTATTTTCCAACAGCTGGGGCCAGCAGAGGGGGAAGGTCGTTAAAGGGAGCTGGCGCTGAGGGGCCGAGGCTACCCCTCCTGACCTGAGGCAGGTCCCCGAGTGCCCCTCCTGGCCCAGCTGCGCTCGCGCTCACAGCGGGCGGTGCTGTGTCCCTGGCCAGCTGTTGGGGCTCAGGATGCTTCAGGGATGCTGTGTGGAGGCGGGGTACGTTGATGTCCTTCCTGTTCCGCACATGCCTTGTGTTTGATGCAGCTCAGGAGACGCGCCCTCGCCACGAGCGCGCAGGGCACCTCCAGGGACACTTGTGCTGTGCCCCGTCCCGGCAGGGATGCGGGGCCGGTGTCCAGTGCACACTGGATGACAAAACTCGTACCAAAGAAAGAATGTTCCTGTCTCGGTGACTTTATGTTGATTACTTGCCGAAGTGATAACATCTTCAGTATATTCAATAAGATACATTATTACTTTTGCCTGCTTTTTATTTTTTAAAATGTGGCAACTGGAAAATGTCACCTTCTGCTTCGGTGGGACAGTGCTGGTGTCGAGGCAGCGCTCCCCTCCTTCGATGGTTCTGAGAGACCAGCGCATTTTTATTCGTTCAGCAAATCTGTACAGACGACGCCTAAGTAGAGCCACCTCGGGGAGGTTTTCAGATCCATTAAGGAGACTCCTGAGCAAGCCCTTCAAGTCTCAGGTTCTTCCTCTGCTGTGGGGGAGTCTCCTTTTACGAATGGAGACTAAGCTTGCTTCTGTATTTAGATCATCCATAAACAAAAGCCTTGGTCCCCAAATTGCCAGGAAGAATGGAAAAGCAAATTCCCCATTGCCTTTGTGTAAAAACAGTTTGCGGAGGACTGTCATGTGAGGCAGACACGTTCGTTTCTGCTACAAAGAGGGTGGTGGCATGGACACCCCGTAGCATCATCCCTGGGGACAGACAGTGGGCCTGGCAGCGCAGCCGACCCTGGCTTGTGAAGGTGGCTTTTCAGAGCTGGGAGGAAAGCATAGATGCTATATGAGCTGCTGGGCCATGTGGAAGAAAGAACGCACTGTCCCTGCCTCAGTCTTCACACAAAACCATACGTCCACGTGATTCAAAGACCCAGATGGACAAAGGAAGGAACCATACATGTACTAGGAGAAACGTGATTTTATGTTTAAAAATAATTGTAGAAAAAGAAGGTTTTTAAAGCATGATGTTAGCTTGAGATGCCGTAACGGGAAAGATGAACAAACTTGCATAACCAAGAAAAATTTATATGTATATATCAAGTTAAAAGACAAATTGAACAATATTTCTAACTTTATGGAGATACATACAGATGTATTTACATACATGCATACATAATATGTTAAAGGATGATTTATGTACTTTATAAAGAGCACTTATGAATCTATAAGGAAAATACCACTCAATAGAAAAATGGATAAAGTGTGGGTAAGGACATCCTAGGGAAAGAAAAAAGGTGCTTCATCTCATTAATAGAGAAGTACAAATTAAAAGAAAATACAGATTACCTCTTCAATTGATAGAGATTGTAAGAAATGATTGATAACACTTAATACTGTAACTGATAGAGATTGTAAGAAATGATTGATAACACCTAATACTGTTAACAGTGTGAGGAACATGGGCTTTTTATTCATTCTCAGAGGTGATGGAAACTGACACTTTTTTTGGAGTACAGTTTGGCAGAATCCTTCAGAAAACGCTTTAGGCTACACTTTGACCTGACAGCTTCCCTTTTGGGAGTTTGCCTTGCAGATGTGGTTGTGCGGGCAGGATGCACGAGAAGGGGATGCCGTGGGTACCACGCGACCAGCCTGCCTCTATTCACAGGAAAGGCTTCTCACGAGATGCTGTGAGAGGAGTGAATACATGTGCTGCTTGGTTTAATTTGTGTTAAAATTAATCAAGCAGGTGCTTAATTAACAACATCTATATAGGAAATACATGGAAGGGTATGTTCCAAAATGTTGAACGTGAGAGAATTGGGAAACTTGTGGGGAGACAGAGGTGAAACTGTGTTGTTACTCATAAGAATCTACACTATTTCTTGTTTAAAATAATGAACTTATATTTTTAAATATATATTTTAAAGTCTTTATTTGCCTTTTATTGGAAAACCATCATGTTGAGGAACAAACACCCTAGTGGGTTATGAATTAGAAGAGCTTCGTCCGTGCAGACCAACTGTGTACATCCTCTCATGCTCAGAACCTAGAGACCAATTCCTCTGCAAAGCTTTATATAAAATGGTGACTATTCAACTTAATTCTCATTAAATTTTTTGGTTCTCTTTCAGAAAAATTGAAGAGTTGTCTTTTAAAAAGGCTGTATTTTCTTTAGCAAAGAGGCCAACTGCAGACACAAAATATCTTGATATTTTAAAAAATTTATTGATGTATAGTGGATTTACAATGTACTCATTTCTACTGTATAGCATAGTGATTCAGTTATACATATATTCTTTTTTCATATTTTTCCTATTATCTTGATATTTTAAAAATTGCCTTGTTATTACTGTTATCACATCAGTATTTCCTTTCCTTTCCTGTATTTGTTTATGGTTCTGATAGTTCTCAAAGACTAATTCCTTCTAAGTTTTGGGGTTTCCCCAAAAGGGGCATGTACAGCTTTACGATCAACAAGCCCCTCTGGTCCCTGCTTTCCTCTGCAGGGTGTTGAATGACCTGGTATCCAGCCTGAGTCTTACCAGCTAGTCCTCCCCCAGGGCTGGGAGGGAGGTGTTTTAGGGCACAGATTTGTTTTGTGGGTGGAGAGTAGTGCACTCAAGAACTTAGGGATTGTGGCCAGAGAAAGTCATGGAAAGAAGACCACACTGGAGCTCAGAGAGACTTCCTTGAAATTCCATGAAAAACTGTCAGGTCCTTGCTTTCCTGCCTAGGTGCGCTCACCCTGGAAGGAGGCGTGCCCGGACCCCCGAGCTCCAACATTGTGACACTGGTCTTCCATCTCACTGGGTGGTGGGTTTGGGGTGAGGGGAACAGAAGAATTGGTCTGTCTGCTCCGATTTCAGACCCTCGTCCCCAGCCTGGGCAGGAAGAAGGACCCCTGCCCCACAGGGGCTGCTGCTCCGTCCTGAGGTCTGGGCCACTCCCGCCATGAAAACAGAACATGGCCTTGCTTCCTTGGGCATGTGATTCTCTTGGGCCCACTCAGAAGGTGGGGTGGCTAGACCAAGGCTGCATCGTGAGTACGGGGTCTCCCGGCCAGGTGCCGTGGTGATGCTGGAATGAAGCTGCCCCTTCCAGGCAGCCCAGCCTTCATCCCTAACACCCAACGGGGTCGTGACCGCCCCACCCCTGCCACTCGGACATCGCCCAGCGTTACTGGGGCGTTACTGCCTGCGGGTCTTGAAGGATTTTACGTGGACAGAATCCTTGCAGTCTGAAGG
The DNA here is from genome assembly GCF_030028045.1 of Hippopotamus amphibius kiboko. Taxonomy (NCBI): domain Eukaryota; kingdom Metazoa; phylum Chordata; class Mammalia; order Artiodactyla; family Hippopotamidae; genus Hippopotamus; species Hippopotamus amphibius. The sequence continues at coordinate 107,627,306 of NC_080187.1, forward strand.
AGGGATAGGCTTGTGATAGAAAAGCTCTCATACAGGCCAGGTGACGGCGAGTCCCCGGCGGGGGCCACAGGAACTCTCTTAGTCAGTTTTCATCTGGAAGCAGCAGCTTCAGGGCTCAGTCACCAACTTCCTGAGCCGCTGGTGCCAGAGCAAGTTCACATCTTTCAGTATCACGACAGGATTTCCATCCTTCTAGGAGGACATCCTCATCCACGGCTGGGGAGACGCGGTGCTAACTAGTTGGGTGTGAAAAGAGCATTTGGTGTGAAAAGAGCATTTGATGAAAGAGACATTGGCACGGTGCTGAGATAGAAAAATCTCCACTATCCTTAATGTTTCCCCAGTTCCCCTTGAGGAGTTTACTGTATTTCATCTTCATGGTTGTTAAGAGGTTAAACTATGCCCAGAGTTTCCCGTTACCCTACTACCTGTGTAAGTACATACGTGGCTGGTTTTAATGGAAGCTTCCTGGAAATGTTGTATTTGACTTCAGGGAACACAAACAGCCTGTGTTCTTTCTTGCTGGGGTTCCGAACCTCATGGGCGGCTTTTGACAAACCCTCGTGCCCTAACTTTACACTCAGACAACTTTTCAAACAGGCCAAGTTCACTTGCCAACAGCCCTTGAATTCAGGTCTTAACCTGTTATAATTCAAAATTTAAGCACAGGAAAACAGCTGGCACATGACATGACAAAAGCAATCAGGAGTTTCTACTGACATTTTTGTGAGGCCCCCACACAGGACGGGGAGGCAGGGGGTTAATTCCCGTGGTCACGGTGACACTCTCACAGCCACCACCTGGAAGCAGCCCTGCAGGCCCAGCTCTGAGCGAAGCCTGGCTGTTAGCAGGCAGCAGAGGCTGCAGTCAGACCACGCGCCCTGCTCCTCCCTGTTCTCCGCGTTTCATCAGGGGCCGAAATGAGTCTTTGTTATCGGAGAAGTTTACAGTTAGGTATTCTGAAGATTCTTGGGGGGAACATGTTCTTAACCTTGTTGGTGTTGCATTGGAAGTGCTTGGTCTTGGTTTCACATCCATCTGTGATGTCGGTACAGGGCCATCCCCGTGTCGAGAGAAGAGACATCTCGTGTGGGGAAAAGGTGTACTTGCACCGGCAGACTTTAAAGGGGCGATGCTCCGTTTTAGATACAACCCTGTCGAGAACACAAGTCACCTGACCGTCTCACGTTCTCCGTCGTTTGCAGTTTAACTCGGCGGCCAAGCAGCTGATCGAGTGGGACCAGCCCCCCGGGCCGGGGTTTGGGGCTGGGGAGGGCGCCCCGGCCGCCACCCCGAGCAGCGCGGCCCCCAAGCAGCCCGACGCCAAGAAGAACACCAAGAAGCGGCACTCCTTCACCTCCCTGACCATGGCCAGCAAGGCGTCGCAGGCGGCCCAGCAGCGCCACTCCATGGAGATCAGCCCCCCGGTCCTCATCAGCTCCAGCAACCCCACAGCCGCCGCGCGCATCGGCGAGCTGGCCGGGCTCTCGTGCAGCGCCCCCTCTCAGGTACCCGCGCCACCCGGGCCCCGGGCCATCATGGTGTCAGCCTTGTGGGGGACACCAGCCCCGGGGCAGAGCCCTCTGCACCTGTGGGTGGACATGGGGGAGGAGCCTGAGGGTGTCACCCAGGTGGGCTCAGTCACCTCCAGAGGGCAGAGCAGCAGTTATAAGACAACTCCCGTCATGCTGAACCTTCTTGCCCTCTGAAACCTCACCTCCACCCAAACCGGAGGTGCAGTGGTCAAAATGCGGAGTTTGCAGCTGCCGCCGCCTGCGTCACTTAGGTGTTTCGGCCTCCAGTCAGAGTTACGGAGAAAAGACGGAAGAAACATTTAATGTAAACTAGAAATTGGCCTCGCGTTATTTTTTAAGCTCGTCCGTTCCTCCGTACTGTGCACGGCCTTAAGACGTAGCTACGTTCTTGTGTTAACAGAAGTACGCACGATGAGTGGGAATGTTCGTGATTCGTTTGGCAGCAGATGTCACAGATGCTCTGGGCACCCTGTACCCAGGACGGAGAAGACGTGGGCTTCTGTGCGTCAGGCCCTTGTTGCGGGCAGACTGAGCCCAGGGCTGGGGGGCCACCCAGGTCACGGGCGGCTGCAGGTACCCAGGGAGAGGACAGTTGGGTTCTCCTCCACCAGAGGCCGGAGAGCCGGGTCCCACGCGGCCTGCCGTGGCGGGAGACACTGCTGTCAAGTCTTGTGTTTCATCTTAAAAATTCATGAAGGTTTTATATACATTCCAGTCCACAACGTGGCTGTGGTGTGTAAAAACATATACAAATAGATTATTTCCCTTTAAAAAAAAAGCAAACGAGCGCACACACAGCCCTGTTTCTCGGGAAGCTTGCATAGGTTCATATGTGCCTGTTTTGGACCATGGAATAAAAATGCACAGCACAAGGTTTGCTGTTCCTCACCAGCGTTCTCGAAGAGCCACGTGACCGCGTCCTGCAGGTCCACACCGAATCTCGTCGTTTCTGAATGCGATTGCCGCGCAGCAGCGTCGTTTTAGGCGTTGTGGCTGTGGCACTTGACCCTGCAGGGGAAGCAGGACACACCCACACACACGGACACACAGAGATACACACATGGACACACACACACACGTAAGCGGGAAGAGGATAGAGGGCCTTGTTCGCTGCTGTTCCCAAGCGTCAGACATACAGTAAGCACCGTGAACATCTGTTGAGTGAGTGAGTCACGGAAACAGCGTGTAGGGAGGAGAACCAGGAAGGGATGAAGCCTGTGGAAATAGACCCCTTCTAGGACCGAGCAAGGAGTACAAGGGAGGTGACCCTGGAGGTGTCAGGGCCGCAGGTCCCTCTCTGAGGGAGGCTCTGACGAAGGGCCTGGTGATGATGCTTTTCCCTAATGGGGAATCGGATCTTCGGACCGTGTTTTTCATTTTGTGACCTTAGCAACATTCACAGTGATGTTTTCTTGAAATGAAAGATAAACTTCTGCTGGGAGTCGGGGCGGCTCAGCTGGGCCCAGCCTTGGGGGCATGGAGAGCAGAGAAGGTGGAGGGCAAGGCGGGTGACCCAGTGTCTGTCGCAGAGACCCCGGCGTCGGGCGTGGCTCTGGGCATGGGTATAGGAGGGCTGGGCTGGGCTGTTTGTGTTTTTGGTGCAGTAGCTGAGGAAACAGGCTCTTTCTGCTTCCATGAAGGCAGCCTCCCATGTTCTAACTGGTTCTGCTCTCAGTGCTAACGTGTTGCCTCAGGGAGAAGTTATTTCTAGAAGAGATGGGAGAGGTTTGCGGTGCTGCCTGGTTTCTCCGGCCTTGGGTTCAGAGTACACTCCTGGCCCGAGGTCCCAGGCACGTTGGTAGGCACCACGGGCCACAGTGAAGCAGGACCAGCCCAGCCCAGAACGGACCTGTCGTAGATGTGACGGGGCCTGGACTGGATGTGTTTCCTGCTTTTGGCCTTGTGTCAGTCCTACTTTTCCTTAGTTCACTTTGGTTGCATTTATGAGAAAATCCAAAGCGTCGGGCCTGCAGCAGTGAACGTTCATCCTCTTGCACCCAAACGAAAGCCGTGTGGAGGGGGTCAGACCCCTGTGATGTCACCTCCAGGTCACCTCCCCTGTCCGGGCTCACCCCATCCTCGGGTTTACGAATGGCATTAGAGATCACACTGTCACGTGGGAATCCTGCAGACAGAAGGGAGCAGACGGCACGCTTGCTATCGTGTTGGTGACTCTGGAACTGTCAGACCCGAGAACTGGAAGGTGATTTGTAGGCTGTGCCGTCAGGCGGGTCCCCAGCACGGGTGTGCGCAGATGTCTGTGATTGACGTCTGCTCTTCTGGCCGCACCCGCGATATCTTGTGGCCTCTGCCAGCTGGAGGAGTGATTCATAATACTCAGCGCTGTGTGGCATTTCTGTGTCGCCAGCAGCTTCGGGGGAAGCAGGAAGGTCCACCCACTCCCTCTCCTTTGCTTTCCCCACTCATGTGCCTCTCCACGTAGCCCTTTCCTGGGGAGGAAACCAAGCCAACGCGCAGCCATGTGGAAAGGGGTGAGCACAGCAGAAAGCCAGGCTGCCCCACTCGCTCAGAGCACTCGTTCTGGACTTGACCCGCTCGGCTGGGTAACTTCTGCTGCTTGCTTCCGTGTTTAGTGATCCTTTCGTGACTCTGTCTCTTCTTTTACCCACGTGGAACTGGGGCCTGCAGGGTCCTCCACACCCAGGGCCCATAGGGCAGAGATGCCAGGCGGCCTCTGCTCCAACCCCCATGGGGCCGGAGACGTGACTGTCTGTCCAAGTTCACGGGCTCATTCGAGCTCATCATCCTGCCTCGCAGTCTGGGGCTCTTAGAGAGACATTAAGACACTAGTGAGGACTTTCTCCAAGGTTTGTAGGGTCAGACCCCGGAAACTGAGTTTGGTAAGTTTTTCCGCCCCTGAAGCTTCCTAGGTAACAGTGTGCGCTTTGAACAGAGCCTCATTTATCTTCGAAGAAAGACTTATCTTGTCTGTGATGCCAACTTGCAGTTGTCTTCAGAGTACATATACAAATAGGTTTCTTGGATAGAACAGCTAGAGGCCACTAGATTTTACCCTAGGATGAAAAATCCGCGTGTGTCTCTAGAAATTGATTGGAAATTGGCTTTGGTTCACAGGAGAGACAGAAACTGAGGTTTGCGGGTGAAGCCTTTGTGGCGGTGCCCCTTGGCTCTGCTGACGTTTGGTTAGTGTGTGAGTTGCCAGGCACAGGTGTAGGATGTGGGTTCCGTGGAGCACAGACTGACTTGTGAAAATCAGCTGTGCTGGGATGCTGGCTATCCCGGCCTTGGCAGGGGCTGGCCTGCCGGGAAATGAAAGTTCCTTCAGGCCGTCTGGCAACTAATCTCTGAGCCTCTCTTTGTGCTGATGATCTTTTCCCTAATTATTGGGACTGAGAAAACTAGGTTTGGGGTTAAGTTTTTGTTACAAGAAGCCCAGCAATTTTGGTGTAAAATTGTTTCCTGGGGGAAAGAGGTAGCAGCCAGCCACGTTCCTTTAATAGAGGAGGAAAGACTTCCCAATGGTGCTGGAACCCACCCTCTCCGTCTGCAGTCACACCTGGGGTGCAACAGGAGTGAAATTGATTGGGTACCTGAACACAGACGATGAAATGACCTGAATAACTCCGTTTCCTTCTAGTGAATTACTGTTGGGTAGTGTCGTGGATAAGACGCCTTTGAAAACAGCTAGTTTGGCTTGACATTGTTTGCTGAAAGGTTTTACAAATAATTGCTGGCAATTGGCACATCTGGGCAGCTGCGTTTTAATTTTGCATCCCCACGGAAAGGCACAAGTCATGAGAAATAACCCTGACGATAGCACAATACCTTAAGCGTGTCATGTAGATTTAACGTGTTGGTAGACAGGTGAGTATTCAGGACAGCCCACCTGAACGGAATCCTTGGGAAGGTATTTTGTTCTATTTTGGTTTTAGTATTTGTTTATTATTTATTTATTATCTTGGCTGTGCCAGGTCTTAGCTGCGGGATGTGGACTCTTAGTTGTGACACGCGGGATTCGTTTCCTGGCCAGGGATCGAACCTGGGCTCCCTGCATTGGGAGCTCAGAGTCTTAACCACTGGACCACCAGGGAAGTCCCAGGAAGGCGTTCACGGGCTGGTTGCGGGCCAGGCAGCTCCCGGCAGCATCCACGTGGGGCAGCGGTCGTCGGGCTGTCAGGACGCCCAGCTGCCGTGGATTCGCTATGTGAAATGTGTTCACGACAGTGTTTGTCAAATGGCTCCCTGGGGTCGGCCACACATTAGGTCCTCCGTGTATTTGGGCTGAATAACCTGAGAGTGATTCTGCCTTCCCCCAGTAACAGGAACTACAGGTTTTGTATGTCTGATTGTGACTCGGCCTCCCAGGGTGTCTTGTTTTTACTCGCTCTTTGTCCTTTGCCAGGTTCACATAAGCACCACAGGGTTGATTGTGACCCCACCCCCGAGCAGCCCGGTGACCACCGGCCCCTCCTTCACGTTCCCGTCGGAGGCTCCCTACCCGGCGGTCCTTGCGGTGAGTATGGCCGCTCCCCGCTCCCCCCAGCACCTCCTGACCCCGTGGCTCACGCTGACACCTGCTGGGGGTGGGGGAGGTCTCTATCTTTTATCCTCTCTCTCTCTTAATTTTAGCAAAAAATTACAAAGTCTCAGGCTTGCAGCGGCGCCTTATTTTAACTTCCAGGGTTGGTGGCCTGAGGCTACAGGAAGAGCTCTGGGAAGCACTTTTACTTTTCATTAAAGTCCAGCCTGATTTTTCTGAAGGCTTAACCTTTGCTTCTGCTGGATTCCTAGACCGGGATTATGTACTGAAGTACGGAGGAAGCTGGGATCCCAGAGGCTGCATGGTTTGCCTTGGGTCACGCGATGCATGGACTCCTGTCTCCGGTTACCGTTCCCCTTTGGGTTCTTGGTCTCCTGTTGTCTCCGTGGCCGGGCTCCCTGGAGCCTCTGAGATGTGTGATTCTCCTGAAAACCCCACAGCCTGCAGATAGAGTCTGAATGCTGTGCTTTCAGACATCCTGTGGGAGAAATTAATAGGAAGAGTGAGGGCAGTCCAGGGAGGCTGAGACTAAGAAGAACTCTGTGGGGAGAAAATTGAACGGGAAGAAGCAAGAAATGCGACCTCAGGAAGCAGAAACACAATGGCTCAAACCCCTGTTTCCTAAATCTGCAGGTGACCTGCTAGGAACCAGTGTCTCTCATCCAGGCTGCCGCCTTGTTACACTTTCAGGCTGTTTCTTCCATTGCCGAGTTGAATGAGGATAGAAGAGATCACTAAGTCCCTTCTCCGCAGTGGACTCCCCACCCCTTAGCTTGCTTTATGGAATCTCTCCTGGTTGCGATGCTCTCAGAGGAAACAGTGTGGCCAGGGATGGGGGCGCCGACCTGGGTGGGGAACCCAGCCCAGCCACTCATTCATTACATGGCCACGAGGTCGCTCAGCCTCTCTGAGCCTCTGTGTCCCCACCTATAAAATGAGAGTAATTGTATCTGCTTCGGGGAGGTGGTACCACCTGGCATCGGGGTTGGAGGGGGGCTTTCGAGGGCCGGGGCAGGTGTGGTTTTCTCTACTGTCTGTCCTGGGAACAGTGAGGCTTCTCACGGCTGGTTTGTTTGCAGGTTGTGCACTTTGTCTACGTTGCAAAGATTCTGTTTCCCTCTCCTCGAGTGCTTAGAGCCGCATATGCAACCCCGCCCCTACCCCCTGCACCCAGCAAGGATGTCACAGCGCAGTAGTGAAGGTGTTTGCTCCATCTAGCCGTATTGTCCTCAGTTACCTTTTGCCTCATTTTTCTTATTTTATGTTTATTTTGTCTCGGTACATTTCGTGAATAATTGAAAGCTGACTCTGAAATAAGGTGGGATATAGAGAGATGCAGGATTAGTATCTAGCTTGATGTAGACTTTTGGAAGCTTTTCATGGAGGTAAGCATGTTCCTGTATTGCAGTGAAAGTGAATAAGTTCCCGTTGGAGTTTACAGTTGCTTTCTGTTAATGTTTCTGGAACAATTAACAGCTTCCTTGATAGTACAGCTGTTTGGGGTGGGAGAAGTAGCATTGATTCCTCTGGGGAGGAGGTGAAAGTCGGGTAACTTTTATTGAAAGGTGGTTCCCCTGAGGTTCTGTTGGCCCTGGGTGTTTTGACTAGAACTAAGTTCCCCAGTCTTCCTGCCCTCTCATCCCCAGAAAAGACCCTATCTGTCCGTCCGACCTACCTTCCTTCCTCCCTCCCTTCCCACCCACCCCGGTACATTCACAACCTGTTGCAATTTCTGATTGCAGATGACTACTTCATGTGGAAAAATTCTAACTTGATTTCTTAAGGGAAAAAAGACTGACTTTTCTGATCTTAGGAAAATTAATTAGTGGAAAAGACGAAGAGCTGGCTGAGTTTCAGCCCCTGTGGGCTGACAATTTTACGGTACAGTAAATGGCCAGTCGCTCTTAGCTAGGTGCACCCTAGGGCACATCGATGCCACAGGTCACAAGAGAGTGTAAATACACAAAAATTAATTTACATTCAGCCACTTCATCCCAGGATTATATAACAGAGCCTGCATATTCCGGAAGACGATGGTTTATTAACGCTGTGTCTATGCCAATTCCATTTAATGGAAAACTAATTATGAGCAGATCTGTCGCCTGTCATCCCAGGAGACGTCTGGATCTCAGAGTCCCCGGTCGGCTGGCAGGAATGCTTTGGATTTAATATGTTAGGTTGGAGTGGAAAAATCTCAGTAACATGTGCCCTCTGCGTCTTCCATCAGCCTAGCAAGTATCCTGTTTAAAATGTGAAATTTTTCCCAAGACTTTGCACGCCATCACAGCAAGGGTAGGCGGCGTGGTGGGAAGGAAGCCGTGCTTTTCCCGGTGTGGATTTTAGGTGATAAGTGCCACCACTGGACTAGGATGTGAACTTTACTTCTAGCACTTTTTTCGTGAGTTGAGACTTTTTAATCTTTTATTCAGAATGGAATTGTGAGCATATTGTCCTGTACATCTCACATGTAACTGTTAAAATCCTAAATATCTAATATTAGGAACAAAACTGGTATTACGTCTACCTAATTTAGACAGATTACTCATAGCAGGGAAGGGTTTTTCTCTGAATGATTCTGTGAGGGGAGGAGGATGAAGATCTTGGTCTTGTGTCCTGTGCACAATGGCAGAAGAACCTGTAAAGCAAGTGATGGGTGATGCCTGGTCCTTTGGACCAGCTGAGAGCTGCACAATATCGCAGGGTAGTCAGGTCAGTAAAGGCCAGATACAGCCCGTGGCCAGCTTGAAATCAGATTGCATCCCAAGAGTGTGTAACCATAACTAAAACAGGTGTGTTTGTGTCTGTGTGCACGCACACGCGTGCACTTAAGAAACAGAATTAAATGATGTCAGGTTCTCAGAACAGTCAAGACGTACTTAGTCCATTGTCGCCCACGATAGGAGGGTCCAGAGGGTCAGGGCAGGGCTCCGGACGCAGGGACGGGACTGCCAAGCTTGGCAGTTTGAGAAGCAGAAGTTGAGCATTTAGAATTGGCAGCAGTTCAGGATGAGGGTGGGATGTGGACAGAACCTTCATAGCACCACAGAGAAGGACCCTGGCATCTCAGGAACCAAGGCCTCCTGATCTGCATCAGGCTGCCCTGAGGGCGGTAGATGCACAGGATGCTTTCTCACTCGTGAAACCTCGTTGAGGACCTGTTGCGTCTCATGGGCAGAGCTGGGTGACGGGGACGCAAGGACAGCGGGACGGTTTCGAACTCTGAAGCCTTGTGATGATAAAGCAGTCTCCATCCCCAGCCTCTGCTGCGCCCAGGGGGCCGGAAGGCCGCTTCCCCGACCTGCTGCTGCTGAGAACTCTGCGGGTTCGCACGTGGGCATGTATGTCATTTCTGCAGTCACTAGACACGTGCAGGCGTCTCTCCTCACCCATCAAAGGTGGAACAGTACATCCACAGTTGGTGAGCGAACGTCCATTCCCAGAGAGGTTTTTTTTTAATTACCAAATTCTTAATTACATCTCCCTTTTAGACATCATCTTTCAAGCATTTATCTCTGGCATTTTTAAATATACTCTTTAACTTTTTCCTGTTCTTCACAGCTGTGCCCGTGACTTAATTCTGGTGAGTGTCTAGATGAGACGAAAAACTCACTTTTCCGTCGTCTTAATTTTATTGAATTCTGAACCCTGAGTGTTTCTTTTAATCACTGGTATCATTGCTTCCATTTTTCTGTTTCCTACTCATTGTTTAAAAAAGGCAAAATACTCAAAATAATTACACACGTGGCTGTGTGTGGGTGGTGATGCTGTGAGGATTGGTGGCACTGTTGCCCCAAGGCGGGGGTGACCAGCCGCCCCTCCCACTGTCCCCTCATTAGTCAAGCACCTGCGTCTGAGTTCACGGCCCAGGAAGACCATTTAGAGACATTGAAAGTTGGTTCATGGGACTTCCCTGGTGGTGCAGTGGTTAAGAATATGCCTGACAATGCAGGGCACACGGATTTGATCTCTGGTCTGGGAAGATCCCACATGCCACAGAGCAACTAAGCCCGTGCGCCTAGAGCCTGTGCTCCGCAACAGGAGAAGCCACCACAATGAGAAGCCTGCACACCACAACGAAGAGTAGCCCCTGTTCACCACAGCTAGAGAAAGCCCTTGCACAGCCATGAAGACCCAACGCAGCCGAAAATAGAAATAAATAAATTTTTAAAAAAGAGGAAGTGGGTTCATTGAAATCGGATGTTTAGGAAGAAATAATGATGGGATTGGGGAATATTTAGTGGTCTTTGCTAAGAGGACCCAGAAATGCCCACACTCTGTGCTGGTGGCCACTTTTCTACCCTGGAGATGAGGGAGGGGCACACGTAAAGGACAGTCTGAAAGAAAACGGACCCTCTACTGTCAGGACCCCAGCCTCCAAGCAAAGCGCTTTCCTCGTCGGCGGCCTGCAGCCCTCGCCCAGCCAGGGTTAGGACCCCATGGCGCTCAGCCCCCAGGCACCTCGGGGCTGCTTGCGGGAAGGGGAGAGGAGAGGGGGCACCAGTGAGGAGGAGTGGTCACAGCAAGTCCTTGAACTCTCACTCACTGTCCTCTAGTGGATGTGGCCCGTTTGTGGCCTGGATTGTACCACTCGGACAGGACTCTTCTTTCTTGTAGGGAACACGAGGGCGGCCCTCAGAGGCTGAGCCAGGGCTGGAATCTGCCTTTCTGACCCCAAGGCCCATGCGTCCCCCGTGGTGTAAAGCTGCCTCTTCTGAGATCAGTGGGTCAGGGACAGAACCTGGACGGGGCAGCTGTGCCCATTGCCCACCACGGCCCCGCCCCAAGTCCTGGTTTTAGGCAGTGTTACTCAGCGCCCCTCGTTCTGGCCTCAGCTCATTGCCACGTGCCAGTAAGAGATCTGGATCTGCAGAAGCTCGTTTCAGCGACTGTGGGACTGACATCCAGTCCCCTGTGTCGGGTCCTGGAGGCCCAGCCATGGCCCCCCCGACCCTCGGCCCCTCCACGCTGCTCACCGCTTCCCAGCCCTGCTGGTTTAGATTCAGTGTCTGCTGACGGCGGTGCCAAGCGTGGTGTTTGGTTCTGAACGCTGTCGTGACCAGATGTGCCCGGTGCTTCCAGCAGCCCATAGGTGCCTTTGCTGCTGCGAGAAGGTGTGTGCTGGCCCCCGGGCCCTGGCTGTGTGGTAACAGGCCAGCTGCAGGTGGCCCCGGCGAGGGAGAGGACACAGTCTCCCACAGGACAGCACACCGCGGGTTCCTCCTGGGCGTCTGTGTCTCCAGGTTCTTTCAGTGCGGGGTCTTCACCAAGCAGCCCTGGACACACCGGGGCCCTGGCATCTGATCAGCCCCTTGGGGCAGCCACGTCGGGGAATCTGTGTGTAGTCCCTAGTCTGTCTGTGTGCTTATCCTCCCACGAACAGACACGCACACACATACAGACACACACACACATGTGCATGTTTCTCTGAAGTTACGCAGCCCAACCCTGGGGAGAAATCTGGCCAGTTTTACAAAAACTGCCTGTAAGAGAGAGAACCACGTTTTCTCTCCAACACCACCTTTGGGATCTTTGAGAACCTCCTCTTTTATGCCAGGTACCAAATGACTCCTGACTTACTCTTAGTAAAAGTCACATACTCCAAACATTTCCTTACTGTATTTTTTACCTATGAGTGGTGATGTTTTCTTATATTTTGTTAACACAATGTGGCCTATGTTTTTATCAGGTCCATAGCTTTGCTTTGCTTTTCCTTTCTTGTCCTCTCTTCTCTTCTGTTCTCCCTTTCTCTCTCTCCCTCCCCCCCTCTCTCTCTCTCCCTCCTGCCCCGCCGCGCCCCCCCCCCCCCGCTCTTTTTTCCTGCTTAGGGCCAGTCTACTACAGCCTCTGTGTTACTGGTGTGAAGATGCAGCAGTTTTCCTCTCCTCCCTTTGCCAGTGGAATTGTATTCAGAGAGCCAAGTGGGCCCTTGGCTGTGAGCTGAGTGATTCCAGGGGTGGATGGCCTGGGATCCTTTTGTTTTGTTTGTTACCTGCTCCCCACCCACTACGGCCACATGGCTGTGAAGTGGGGCCTGGGAGGAGATGGTTCAGCAGGGATTTCACACCCTGTGGGTGTTTTTCTCTGCAGTGTCCTTGTCCAGGACCCCCTTGGGTCACGTGCGCTGAGTCTTCTACCAGGATAATCTTTATTTCTCTCCACTTTGTCCCTGAGACCAACAGCAAGAGTGCTGGGCCTTCTCCTGGTTAAAGGTGCTGAGGGCACCAGGCTCTGTGCCTGCCCTCCCGGAGCTAGGAGGGCACAGGGTGGCCTGTTCTACGACTGTCGCCCCCACCCTGCCTGCCCTGAGAATGCGATGTGCCGCGTGTGTCCTGCACTGGGTGTCCTGCCGTGGCTGCAACATTCTCCAAAGTCAAGAAATTAAATATAATGTGTGAAACAATTGCAGCGTGCGTCTAGAAATTTGAGATTCTTTCCTGCTCAGTTTATGGTCTTTCTGGAACTATGTATACTAACAGGCAGATGAAGGAAGTGTTGATGTCATTCAAATCTTTTTCCAAAAAACGGAAACAAAGTGTTGTTCCCTGTGTTTAAAAACCACAGGAGTTTCTTTTACACTGATGTGGAGACGCCACCTACGCTTCCCAAGGTGCAGTCTTCAGGCTCCTTATTTCTCCTTTGATTCAGTTTTTACAGCGAGTGGTTCAAAGATTTGGGGAGGGCGGGCAAGGTGGGGGTTCACGCAGGTCTTTGTGTGCCTATTTTCCCAGGAGTTTCAGTATCCAGACCCTAAAGAATGATCTGGGGTGTATAGATCAGAAGGTAACAATTGCTCCATTGATGTTGAAAAGGCGTGGAGTCCTGTGGGCAGAGCCCACAGAGGAACCTGCAGCTGCTCGCAGTGTACTGCAGTGTACTTGTTCAAGATTACCAGCCTTGATAGTCCTAAATTTCAAAAGCTGGCGAGCTAAGAAAGGAGTAAACAAAAGTAGCAACAATGGCCCCGTGATTGTGGCTTGCTATTGTTTGTGGTTTTGGGAAACCAGGCATCAAAGGAAATACTCTTGTGGTGGAGGTTTGCAGTACAGTATAGCTGAATTGTTTTCTGTCGTGTTTACATTTCGGGTTATAGAAACAATCACAAATTAATTCCTAGCAAGCAGTGTGATGTTATAGCTGCCCTCTTTGAAAGGCATTTGGATCCTGGTCCTGGTTTGTACTTAAAAGCGCCATTAATCTTAAAATTACATGCAATTGTGTCATTTTTTTTTTCTTTCCCTCCTCCCAAGTGTGACGACTTACCTGCTTGAGGGAAGGGGTTGCTGTGGCTCTAAGATCTTAAAGGAGAACAAAGAGGAGTCTTTTCAAAGGAGGCTTTTGCACAGGGTGGCTGGTTCTGCTCTGTGTGGATTCCAGCGACATCTTTTTTCATGGGTTTCTGGTTCCTTTTCCCTCCCACTTGCTGTGAAAGATGTAAATAAATCATTTGTTCCCTCTTTTTCGTCTCTCTCTCCAGACCATGAATCCTCCTCTCCCCCCACCCCCTCTCCAGGCGGCCACCCCCGCGGGCGCTGCTGCTGCTGCCGCCGCCGCCACCACCGCCACCGGGATGGGCCCCAGGCCCGCGGCGGGACCCAGTGACCAGACCACACACTCGCGGCCGCAGACGCGCCCCAGCGTGTAAGTGCAGGGTCCTTTCTGGCTGAGGACTGAGCCTGAGCAGAGAGGCAGAGAACAGCTTTCTGGGGGGAGCTGGTGCCAGGCTGGTGTCTTCCACCCAGTCGTGCATGTCGTTAGGGGATGGAAACCACCGGGTAGCCGGCCTGCTGAGTGCTTCCCTGCCTTCCTCTGCGACCCCTGCCCGGGCTTCGTTCCCACCTTCACCCCCTGCGTAAGGATGCTCAGGAGGGACAGTGCCCGGGCCAGACCTAGCGGAGTGTGCATGTGAAAAGCTGCAGGTCCCCCACAGTGAGCGTCCAGAAAGGTCCGATAATCCAGTTCACAGTCCGCTTGTGGCCGAGGGCAGCTCGGTGTTGGAGCCTCCTGCCTGGTGTGGGTTGACCCAGGAGATGCTTAGCGCCTGGTTGAGTTGCCCTTGGTCTCCGCGTGTTGGTGGCACAGTTGCCTTGCAGGCTCTGTGATCTGGACTTGCTTTGCATTTGACTCGTGCAAATTCAGTGTCTTCCCTGGCTGAGCATATGATCGCTGGTGCCGCCCGCCTCCGGGTTCTGCCGTGTGCCGAGCTTCCCAGCGGGATTTTGGAGCATATGTTCTCATCGGGGCTGCTTCCCAAGTCTGACCAGAGCCATCTGAAGGGCTCAGTTTTCCCAGTGGGCATCTAATGCCCCGCAGCAGGTGTGCACCCTGGGAAGCTGCATTAATTCCTTCACACCCACGAGTACCGTTTGGCGGGATCGTTACCTTCACACTGGGAGGACCAGGTGGGCGGTTCTGAGTCAGGCAGCTCTGCCTTTTCAATGTAGATGGCAGTTCAGTGGATAATAACTGAGGCTGCTTACAGGTTAAAGGATTGTATTTTTTGTTTACTTTTGTACAAGATGTTCAGGGCTTCATGCCAGAGAAGAGTTTTGAGCATCGTGTGGTCTGCCTGCTACTCAGCTTGAAATCAGCTGTTTTTTCCTGTTCTAGGTATGTGGCCATTTATCCCTACAGCCCCCGGAAAGAGGATGAGCTGGAGCTGAGGAAGGGGGAGATGTTTCTCGTGTTCGAGCGCTGCCAGGACGGCTGGTTCAAGGGCACGTCCATGCACACCAGCAAGATCGGGGTCTTCCCTGGCAATTATGTGGCCCCTGTCACAAGGTAGGGCTCTCCGTAAATGGTGTACTGAGTCCTTAACAGGGAAGCGTTATCCTTTCCCGTGGTTTTCAGCCTGTCCAAGATTCCTTCTCACATTACAATTGCTTATTATACAGCCTTTTAAAAAAACTTAATTAATTTATTGGCTGTGTTGGGTCTTTGATGCTGCACATGGGCTTTCTTTAGTTGTGGTGAGCGGGGGCTACTCTTCATTGTGGTGCGTGGGCTCCTCATTGTGGTAGCTTCTCTTGTTGTGGAACATAGGCTCTAGGTGCGTGGGCTTCAGTAGTTGTGGCACATGGGCTCAGTAGTTGTGGCTCACGGGCTCTAGAGCACACGCTCTGTAGTCGTGGCACATGGGCTTAGTTGCTCTGCGGCATGTGGGATCTTCCTGGAGCAGGGATCGAACCCGTGTGCCCTGTATGGGCTGGCGGATTCTCAACCACTGCACCACCTAGGAAGTCCCCACAGCCAGCGTTTTAAAGATCCCTATCTGCATTTGCTGAAGTCACTCCTCACTCTCAAATTCTTAGCATACTCTTCACATGGGTGTACGTGAAACTGTAGGTTTCTCCCAACAAACATACTGGGTTTTAGGTTATTTGCTGTAAGTTAAATGTGAGAAGAAAATTAAAAATGTAGTGTTTAGGTTAAACAAAAGCGATATTATTAATACTCATATTTGTGTGATGCTTACGAGACGCCAGGCATGCAGGTTTCTAAATGCATCACACGTTAACACCGTGTCCTTAAACAGCTCCCTGGTGTGCGCTATTACGCGCCCCTCTCAACAGGTGAGCACGTGGAGGTGGCGAGGTTGAGCAACTTGTGTGAGGTCACCTGGTGAAGAGGTGCTGAAAGCCAGGCGTTTATTCCCATAGCTTGGCAATTACCTCTGAGTTCCCACAATTACTTTCCGTAATACAGTCAGAAATGAAATTCCTTCACTATGACCTGAGTCCCTCACCCTTTTCCACGGAGGGTGTTGCTCCCCAGGGGAATTTGGCAGTGTCTGGACACATTTTTGATGTGTCACGATGCGGGCTGGGTGCTACTGGCCTCCAGTGCGTGGAAACCAGGGGCACGCAGTACACGGAGCAGGGCATGGCTCAGCCTGCACGGAAAGGAGCTATCTGGCTCAGACTGTCACCAAGGTTGAGAAACCGTGTTATAGGGCAATGGGAAACAAAAGCTTCAGTTGTATAGATATACAGTCTTTACCTTATAAAGGTAGTCCCTGTTCTGAGCACGAACAAAAGTAGCTTTGGAACGAATGCAGTGACCTATAATGGCATCAGCATTGAGGAAGGCCCAGTTTTTGGCCACCAGGCTCTTAATACATGGTCCAGCTTAACTGTGTTAAATCAGTTCTCAAAGCCCTGATTTTAAATAAATGGCTTAATGAACTGACATGTTGTCTGCTGTTGGCCTTGATTCACAGGCTGGCCAGCTGCCTAATCAAATGAAAATCACTCTCGTTGCAGATGGTGGCAGAATGTTAGCCTTCATTTGACTTGCAGATTTTTCATCAGTATAAACCTTCTTCTTGGTGTATGTTAAAATCTACATTCACATCCAGAAGATGGCAGCTAGCTCTTCCCTGGTAGGAAAAAGAAAACAAACAAAAAGCCACAACAACTAAGGGAAATAAAACCAAACAACAACAAAAAACCAAGTTAGTGAAGGAAAACGTTTTCATGAGATTCAAATACAAATTATCAAAAAGTCTCTGGAGAGATGCTTGCTAGCAGTAAATTCTCTGTTATTCCTCATGGTAAATAATACAGAGGGTCAAGTTAATGAAGTATTCTGCTTGGTAGAAAGAATTGTTTAACTCTATAGAATTGTTTAAACGAATTTAGAATATCAAAAAATATTTTCATTAAATTCAATCAGTAGATATTTGTTTGGAGCTGGCTGTGTCCCTATAGCTATGCATGTACAAGAGAAATGTAAAAGAACCATTGCACATGGCCCTGCTTTCAGGGAACTTGTACTGAGTCGGGAGTATTTAATAAGGAATTTGCTAAAAAATAATGCATCATATTTTGTAATCAAGGGTCGTAGAAGGAAGAACAGTGTAGAACCCTGAGGTCTTAGGCCTGAGCCTTCGGCCAGGCTGCTGGGAGTGACAGGATTGAAACATAAATGAGGTTGAGGTAGGTGGAAGGAATCCAGAGGGGACACTGCAGGAGTGTGTGCACACGCGTGTGTACACGGGGCAGGTAGGGAGGGGGTAGGGCACGTGAGCACAACTGTGACAACGTGGACACTGTCTCTAACACACCAGCTTCTGCGGGGGCCAGAGCTGAGGAGTGCAGGGCCTGGAAGCCGGGGTGGGGCTGTTTCACTTCTGATGGGAGCTGAGCCCGGGAACTGTATGCCCTTGAGCAGAGTGACAGGTCATCGACTCCGACTCAGACGAGTTTCCAGACAGTTCTCTGCCTCGGCCATTGTTCTTTGAATCTGCTCTTCTTACCCTTGGTCAGAGAGCTCCGTCCACTTCCTAACACATTCTGCATCGTTTTTCTGGTTGTTTATTGTTCTGTCTCCTGTCTTGCTGACGGACTGGGCTTCTCTCTCGGCAGGGCAGTGACCAGTGCTTCCCAAGGTAAAGTCCCCGTGTCGACCTCCAGCCAGACGAGTCGAGGGGGGGGCCCGGCCAGCCCTTCCCCCACAGGAGCACCTGCCCAGAAGCCCCCGGGGAACAGCGTGGCCAGCGGTCCCGGGGTCCCCACGGCTGTGGTGTCGGCAGCTCACGTCCAGACCAGTCCCCAGGCCAAGGTCCTGCTGCACATGTCCGGACAGATGACCGTCAACCAGGCGCGCAGTGCTGCGAGGACAGGTGCGGGGACCAGGCCGGGGCACCGCGAAAGGGGCCCTGACCAGCATCAGACCTTTTACAAAAGATGCTGAGAAAGGAAATGGAATGTTAAAATAGTGAATAGCGTTAGGAAACAGGCAGACGCAGCTTAGACACGGCCACTTGGCTCCACCTGTCTGGCTTGTGAATTCAAGCCTGATCTACAGACGGAGAGTCTGAAGGAAATTTGGCGGGTCCTAAGACTGTCAATAGTACTTGAAAATATGACTTCCATGCTGAAGATCATTCCGAATCCCGCCGCTGCAGCAGTGTGGTGCCCTGAGGACCGCCGTGCTGAGCATTTGGGAGGAGCTTAGTCACAGTTCTATTTCAGACCGAGTTGGACCTTAAATAGCTTTCTTCTTTCTATAGCATTGAAAATCTCCCAAGAGTCTTGAGTAACAGTGGAGAAAATGTGCTCCATTCTATCAGAAAAACCAAAAAAACGAAAATGGTTAATAAGAAAAGGGAGAAGAATAATAATATCATTAATAATAGCACTGGGGCCAGCCTGATCTGACCCTGTGGGGTACCGTGGGGGGTGGCCCTGCATCCAGAACCCTGGGGGAGGGGCCTCCTGCATCCTTGGGGATAGGCACTCAGCAGACTTTGGGCTGATCTGGCATCTGGAAGGATGGGGTCCAGGGGCCCCGCCAAGACTAAGTGCTTCTACACCACTGTGGTTTCTTACTGGTGTGACGCGGGTGCTGGTCTGCTGCGGGGCTGGTGAGCAGCGTGCATCCAGGTCACACTTTGCTCTTCTCTCCCATCCCCCAGTCTCGGCACACAGCCAGGAGCGCCCCACAGCGGCCGTGACGCCCATCCAGGTTCAGAGCGCCGCCGGGCTGACACATCACCCCCTGGCCTCGCCGCAGCCCCCCCCCCCGATGGCAGGCCCCCCTGCCCACGCAGCTGCCGGCAGCCTGGGTCGGGTCAGCGCCCCCCTGGCCTGCGCTGCGGCCCCACCGAGCATCCCCGCCGCCTCCCTGGAGACCGAGCCCGGGGGCCGCCCGGTGACCATGCTCTCCGGGCCGCCCACCTCTCCTGACAGCGGCTCGGTGGCCAAGCCAGACAAGGACAGCAAGGTGAGCCCGAGCGGCGGGTGACTGCCCCTCAGTGCCGGGAGGCTGGGGTCCGGCTCCAGGGGCTTCCTTCCCCCAGAGGAGTTAACGACAGTGCTCCCCCACCCCACCTCTGTCCTTAACGCCTCCTGTTTAGTGAGCTTTGCTTCTGGTGAGCAGTTCTGCAGAGATGTACTTAATATCCTAAGGGGTGGAAACTGTTGATCAGAGGTGTTATTTGTGGTTGTCCTGTTCCTGCACTATATTTGATTATAATCTGTGTGGATAGTTTTTCTCCTGACTTGAAATATAGGGAGTTATTATTTTCTAATTTGATAGGTCTTTTAAAAACCTCTCCTCTGGGCCTGAATTTCAAAGAAAATGTAAGTGGGAAGCTGTGTTTGAAAGACTAACCTCTGTTTCGGTTTGGAGACAAGGGAGATGGATGTTGATTTAATGTGCACAGAAAGAGCGGAGTGGCAGCAGACTCTGTGCAATTGTGTTGTAATCATGGCTTTTCCCCCAGTGTTCGTGCCTTTCCCCCAGAGCTGCAGCCCAGCCCTGGGGAGCTCTAGGGTCGTCACCTGGTTCTGTGGTTGTGTATGTTGCTCTGTTTAAATGGTTAGGGAGACCTGTAAGCAGGGGCTTATAAGGAAATAAACTTTACAGCCTACTAAAAAGTTAATATTTAATTGTTGAGTTAACATGAGAGTTTTTGCAAAAGATTGGTATCTGTTCAGTGTTTATAATTAACTGCATTAAACTTGTACTCAAGCTGACATGGTCAACTTTGTCAGTATCTTCAGAAGAATGATCTTATGGTTTAGATTGGAAGGTTCTGGGACAATGCATCAGGGCCATTTTCGCGGAGAACAGACTCTTCAGCCCCAGGCCTCCCCAGGAAGAATTCATGGAATCTCTGAGGCTGAAGTGCGCCTGTGCTAGACAGAATAATGGCCCCCCAAGGATGTCCCTCTCCTGATCCCTGAAATTTGAGAATACATTTCCTTATATTGCAAAGGGGATTTTACAGATGGGATTAAATTAAATGTTTAAAGATGAGTGAATTATCTACGCGGGCTCAGTATAATTAGGGATCTTCCTCTAAGGGAGGGAGGAGGATCAGGGCCAGAGGAGACGTGAAGGCAGGAGCAGAGAGCAGAGTGACCCGAGAAGAGGACCACAAGCCAGGGAGTGGAGCAGCTCCTGGAACCTGGAAATGGCACGGAAAGTTCTCCCCTGGCGCCTCCAGAAGGACCCAGCCCTGCCAACACCTGGTTTTTGCCACAGAGTTTGGGGTGATTGGTTATAGCAGCAGCTGATAAGGGCCTTGCGTTTATCCCGCTGAGTCCCCATCCTTGACAGGTGGCCACTGGCCTCTGCTTGGACCCCTGTGCCCTGGCTCCGGAGCATCCTTGGAGCATCTCAGGCAGCTCCAACTCTGAGAAAGTTCTGTCCGCACACACCTGTCTTCTGTGACTTCAAACCCTGGCTCTGTGTTTTAAGGGGCTACACAGAGAATGATGGTCTCCTTTCTACATGACCCCTAGAGGTAGTGTGGGAAGACATTCAGAAGTCTTTCTGAAACCTTGTAAATGTTACTAAAAGTAATTAAAGTATGTGGGCCGAGTGACTGGATCCAGCATGTCCTGCTTGAGCAGTGGAGGAACTAAGGGTGCTGGGCGTGGAGACCATGGGGGCATAGGCTACCGTGGAAACAGAATATTGACCCTCTCTGGGGGCGCAGCCCCTTTCTCACTTGCACACCTCATATCACCCTGTTTGGCCCTGGAGGATGGCTGGTTAGCCAGAGACGGGTAAGATTCCTCAGGGGAGGAACAACCTAAGACAGGCAAAGTCGGCAGAGGGGCCAACAGGGGTGGGGCACAGACCCCTAATCCTTCTGAGAGAGGTCTCCTGCCCCCAGGGCTGCTTTGCTCTCCACGCCCAGCTCAAATCCACGCCCAGCTCAGATCCACACCTGCTCAAATCCACACCCAGCTCAAATCCACACCTGCTCAAATCGAACCCAGGAGGCAAACAAAGATCATTGCCCCAGTCATGTGAGGCCTTTGTGTGTTTATTTCAAAGATAACCTTGTTTATGGGACTAAACTGGAAGCGTTAGACCCTTAGGCTATGCCAAGAACTCAATAAAAGCAACGTGGGATGAATCAGCAAGGCTCTTGATCCTAGAGGTCTTGAGTCCCCTGGTCCCATCTTTCTCTTCAGTCTGTGTCTGTGTTTTCTTTAAGCTTGCGGCACCCGTCACTCACCTCGAGTCGCGGAGCTGGTCTCGGCAAGGTAGTTCAGGGTTATCTTCTTTTTTTTAAAGGCTACACTCTAGAGGTTTTTTTCCCCTATTCCTCGTGTCACAGACTTCACATTTCCCTTCCTAAATCTGCTACCTCATTTAATGTTCCCAGCTCACGAAAGAGATTCCCCCAGTGGCTCTAAACTCAGTGATCCCATGGTTACACGAGGAGTGTCACTTCGCCCCATCCCTCCATCCTGTCACCCAGGACGTCCGAGGAGAGCTTGGCGGATGCCTGCTGACATCCCAGCGTCTCTCATTCTCGCATCCGGACTATCCCCCAGCTGCCCCGTCATTTCTGCTGTCACTGACTGTAGCCACCGTCTCCTAAAGGAGACTCTTCCTCGGTCTCACTTCCTTTCCTAAGCCAACCTCTCGTTGACTGTGCTGTTCTAGGATTTTCCAGATGGTCTGCAAGGTGTGTTGTTGTCTTCTTTTTGCAAATGAGGACTAGACATGCCCTTCTTTGGCCTGTTGAGTTGACCCTGATCCCAGGTCCACCAGGATCTGTCAGAGATTACGGGTTGCATGTCAGCTGTTCATTTTCTTTGTTCGCTGGGGTGGATTCAGCCTGTGGGGGAAGAGTGGTTTGATCTCTAAATCCCAGTCTCCTCTTGCATTTCCCTCCCATCAAGGGGTTTTGTTCTTCCTTTCCAGTCTGAAGATGAGCCTTTCCCTTCTTCATACATCCGAGGACCACCATCCAGCCCAGACAGATCCGTGTCTTTCCTGTTCTTCTTGTTTCAAGCATAACTGTTAGAGCAGCAACCCCCTCCTCACACACTTTTTTTTGGTCATTAGCATTTTTGCAAGTTTAAGCTCGTTCTGGTCTTCAGCTTCTTGAATTGCCTCGGCCATGACATGTTCTTCCTAGGGGCCCTTCTCCCGATCTTTTTGTGGGGTCCTTTTGCCTGCCTCCTGGGGCATCACATCAGTGTTTGTAGGCGCCTCTGCATTTCCATCCGCTGGGGTAACTTGCGTTTGTGTGCTTAGACCCTCATTCTGGAAAGCCCTCCCGTTGTTCTTAAAGCATCTTTCCTTTTGCGTTTCAGGTCATGCGTACATTTTCTTGGAACTTTTAAAATCAGTTCTTTTACACTTCAGAGTTCGAGCCTGACCACGGGCAGTCTGTCTTTGGGCGCTTCCTTCTGAGTCCTCACCAGCTGGACACCGCTGCCCCTGGGCTCCACCTTTCCCCCAGGTGATCAGAGTTAGACCCCACGTTGCAGTTTGCTTGGCTTTCTGTGAGATTAAATTATCAGCAAGTCAAGGGAAAAGTGTATCCGAGATTCTAAGTACGTCAGAGATTCTGGTTTTAGTTGGGACTTGCAGCCAACATCTAGGTTTTTGACAACTCCCTCCCTATTTCTGCCTTCCTTGTCCTTCTGGGATGGGCACCACTGTGTACCTAAACGCCCCCTCCAGATGAGGGCCCGTCAATCGCGCCCTGCTCTCTGCACCCAGAGGCCCTGGGGGGGCTGCCGGGTGCCCCACACGGCGGGGCCCCCCCGCCTGCTCTCAGGGCTGTTCCTCCTGAGCATTGTTTTGTCTGGAAGTCCTCGCTCACTGAGACTCAGAATCGTGTCTTTGCCCCTGACGTGAAATCTCTGGCCGACTCGGTCAGTAACTGTGTTGTGTGGCTTGATAAATAGGTGTTGGAAACTCTGTCCTGTGTTTCCAAACAGCACCTCCGTTTTTTCTTGTTTGAAATTCTGGGCCTTTCTACCACTATTTTTCTTCTTTCTGTAAGATCTCTGATAGCTTCTACAGTTATCAGTTTAACAGCTTATCTGGACGTTTTTCTAACTTCATGAGTTTGATGTGAGCAAAATTCTATTCAAATCAGGCAGTGCCACAGCAGCAGAGGTTGGGAACCGCTAGCCCCCTCGCCCGCCGCCAGGAGCTGGGGGCCAGGCTGCGTATTACACAGAAGCCGCAGAAGCAAAGCTGGGAAATTGTGTGAGTGGCTGCAGGTCAAGTGTCGCCTTATTCAGGGAGGGCTGTCTGTCTGTGACTGGTTGTCCTGGGTGTGATTTCTCAACCCTGAGGCATCTGCAGGCAGAGGGCTGGTTTGCTTAGAGCTGCCTTGTCTAATGGCCTCTAATTAAAGCCTGATTGGTTTAATTAGCTCAACTGTCCTAACCTCACATCAGGAGACTGGAAGAGTCCACCTCTGCGCCCTCTTCTTCCTGCCGCCCACCTCCCTAGTCCCTCGGGTGCTGGGAGTGTCTGCCCTACGTCGTCCTTTGTTCCCAAGCCCGCCAGCCAAGTGGTGCTGGTCCCCAGGCTGTGTCGTGTCCTGGAATGCTCCTGAAAGGTGGCTTTCCTCCACGTCCAGGTTAGTGCCCCAGATCCCTAACGACCATCGCCTTCTTCGTCACTGTGCCAGTGCTTGAGGACCCCTGCTTTTATTCTTGGGGTTTTATTTTTTTGGCTGCTCCTTGCAGCATGTGGGATCTTAGTTCCCAGACCAGGGGTAGAACCTGCGGCCCCTGCAGTGGAAGCTCTTAGTCTCAACCACTGGACTGCCAGGGAAGTCCATTCTTGGGTTTCTTAAGTGGAACATCCATCTAAGGTTTAAATGCCCATTTCCTTCCCTTCTGAACACTCGTCCTGAAGTCCCTGCTTGTGGCTTTCTTTGCTCCGGGATCTTCCTTCCTCCCAGCTCATGTTTCACTGTCAGAAACAAGGTGGTCTCTGTGGGCTTCACTGTTTCCTTGTCTTAAGGAGAAGCCCCTTTCCTGCCAAGTGGTCAGAGTTGCGGTCCCAGCCCACCAAACCAAGCCTGGGTGGTGCAGACTCGCCCACAGAGCTTGGCCCCCGGCCTCCGTGGCCTGCATCCCTGGGCAGACAGTGCCCAGAGCAGAGGTGCTTCCAGAGACGTGGCCGCGCTGAGCTCACCAGAGAGGAGGGTGGGCTTGTGTGAGAGCCCACGTCACCCCTGACAGCGGTGACCACTGGCGAGCTTTAGGCCGTGAGGACAGTACTGATTCCTGTTCCATCATGTGGGTGTCAGGAATGAACACGTGCTTGTAAAATCATCGAGCAAGATTCTTGAGCCCGGTGGTGTTTAACCACGTCTAGAATCTCACATGGCCTTTCCCTCTGTGCACGCACGATGCCTGGCGCTGCGCATCTTTTGGGGCTGGCGCCCCATCGTCCTCCCCTGGCTCTGCTGGGTTTCCTGTGAGTACTGTGTGCCTGCAGGGTTGCATCTCTGCCGGAGGATGTGAGCCTCTTGCTGAGATTTCTCTGCTGTGGTCCCAGGGCACTGCAGCTTCTTATTCGATGCTCAGTAAATATTTGCTTAAAGAGCAAGTGATTATCGTCAGACAATGGTCTGAATTGGTGTCGGAGGTGCCTTACCCACAAACAGCAACTCCAATCTTTGGAAGTGTGATTACGTAGAGTTTTGATACCAAAGGCCCAGAAGACTCTCTCTTGCTACGTTCTCTGTGCATCTGAGGGCATGGAGCAGACCAGAGAGCAAGATGGTGGGGTGTGGGTGATGGTGAGTTGTTCAAATGAAATTCATTTCTGCTTCAGAAGGAGCTCTGACCTGGCGTTTCCCAGCCTCTGTTGTGTGACTAATACAGACTTATTAACTTCATGTTCAGACATTATGTTTATATCTGGAAATTACTCTTTCTGGCTATCTGGTGATCATATCCTGACCCAGATAGTTCTTTTGTAATTTGAGATATGGTTTTAAATGACGAAATCTTCTGAAGAGAAATTATGACTGTGAAAACATTATTTTATCTAGGAATAATTTCTTGGAAAAACCCACAGGAGAAGAATTATTAAGGTTTATATTAAAAGATATGCCCTTTTTCATGCATGCTAACATGACATTTAAAAAATTGCTTTGCTGAAGTGTACCCTTTATTAATTCATCTGTAGTTCTCATCTCTGCTGTTGGATTTTGAGGAAAGAAAGGTGCTGTTACATGTTAAGTGTCTGAGTTTGCAACACTCCTTCTCAAAGGGGTCTCACTGTCCTGCTAACGTGGAAACACTGGAGTATGGTATTCAAAGCCTGGCTCCTGGACCTGGGCAGAATCCCTCCATGCCAGCTCCCATCTTCATCCCCATCCCCATCTTCATCCCCATCCCCATGCTCGTCCCCATCCCCCTCTTCATTCCCATCACCATGCTCATCCCCATCCCCATGCTCGTCCCCATCCCCCTCTTCATCCCCATCCCCTTGCTCATTCCCATCCCCATCTTCATCCCCATCCCCATCTTCATCCCCATCCCCATGCTCATCCCATCCCCCTCTTCATTCCCATCCCCATGCTCATCCCCATCCCCCTCTTTATCCTCATCATCATCCCCATCCTTGTCCCCATCCTCATCCCCATCTCATCCCCACCCCCCTCCCCATCCCCATCCCTGTCCCCATGCCCACCCCTGTCCCCATCCCCATCCCCTCCTGCCATCCCCATCCTGATCCACATCCTCATCGTCATTGTCAACCCCATCCCCTCCCCACAGCACCAAGCCTGCTGTGTCTGCCAGATCTCATATGATAACACATCCCCTGGAAATCACTAAAGGGTCAGACACTTCATGTGTGTGACCCTTTAGAAGAACTAGGTCATCTTTCTTCTTAATCACTTTAGAGGCTGTTCCCAGAGTGGCATCCAGTTAACTACTTTCCTGGCATCAGGACTGAGCTTTTTGGAAGCGCCTTTAGCAGTGGTTTCCTGAGACTGAGTTTATCACCAGGCTGTGTTCTTGGTAGATCTGTGGGGCCCAGGGGCTCGCATGTGCTTCCTGATGTCACGGCAGGAATCGCTGAGAACCTGAGAGGCTGGACATTCTTCCCAGCTCGTTTCCGGCCCTGAGACCCCAGGCTCCCTCAGAGGACCAGTGGCCACACCAGCAGGTGTGTCTGCCCCCCCACAGGCCGCCGTGCAGACAGAATCACCACTGCCCTGGGGAGTCCACACTGTCCTCTCCTCCTCCCTTGGCGCTGGGACTGGCCACCTCCCTTCCTATCCCACCTCCTCTGCTGGCTCATCTGTGTCCAGCAACTGGTGCTCGTCCTGCTCTCGGCACTGGTACGGTAGGACATGCAGGCTTGGGCGCCGGACCAGGGTGTGGGGTCATTCACTGCAGCGCACACGTGGTCGCCCGGACGGTGAAGGGGTGAAGCAGAAGCCAGTGAGGCATGGCCGAGGCCGGGCCTGACTAGAGAACCTTCCTCAGGTTGGGGAGGAAGGGGCAGGGGGCTGATTGACCAGCTGTGCTCGTCTGCAGCCTGAGCCCCCGACAAACAGACAAACAGAAATGGTTTAGCACAGCCCAGCCCTGCCCCCATCCCTGCCCCGCGGGCTACAGGTGCCTTGGGCAGTGTTAGCTAAAGGGTCCTGTGATGTAGACCCCCTGGGACGCTTGTTCATCTGATAAATGATGGCTTTTGTTTCTTCCTCTTTCTGCCAGTCTGTCTGTAATGGAGCTGTGTTACTGTGGATCCTCCAAGGGGCTTTTACTGAGTCTGAACTAACTCAGTATTGAGGAAAAATTCCTCAGTGTTGTGTTTCCTTGTGGGCCCCTCATAATTCTTCCCTGTTAGTGAAGCTTAATAATTCCTATTTGCCTAGAGAGTGTTCTAAAGAATTATTTCCCTAAAGTGTTTTCTTTTTAGGCCTTGTTTTCAGTCAGAGGACTTGATGTAGTTGACATCTTAGTAAAACAATTTAAAATGATGATTGTTATCTACGGTTGGGCATCAGAAGAACACTGACCTTTGGGGGCTGGGCCTGGAGGAGAGCCAGTTCTTGATCTGATTTCTTAGCAGAGCAAAGACCAAAAGTGTGAAAAGGGATGAAAAGCCATGAGATGGCTTCTGTGGAGTGGGATTGCCGGGAAAAGTTCTTACTTGTACGCTTGCTTGCGAAAAGAGACGTAAAAATGTTTTTTTATTATACTGAAGCTTTTTTTCGAATTTTGTGGAGCTGTTTTTGGCTTTCTAACCAAGGAAGTACTTGTGCAGTAGAAATGGTTGGACCTTTGTTATTGTTGGTTTGTTAAATTTCATCAAGGTGGTAAAAAGTGAGCTTGGTTTAGCCCTTCACTCTGATCAAAACATCACCCCCCCACTCCAGTGGACTTCCCTGGTGGTCCAGTTGGTTACGACTCCAAGCTGCCAATGCAGAGGACATGGGTTCGATCCCTGGTCAGGGAACTAGATCCCACATGCCACACGGTGCGGACAAAAAAAAAAGAAGTAAGAAGACATCACCCCCTAAAAATGATAAGGATCAGGTCTGTGGCTGTAGAAATGGAAGCAGGTTTATGTAAATTCAGCACACAACAGTTAGAGATACGGCAGGCAGAACTTCAGGAAATTAAAGCAATCATCCGAAATTTCCATTTTGTCCCAAAGTGTCTGCCTTCACCAAGCCTGCGAAGCGAATTGGAAGGATTTTGGTTTTACATCATTTTTATCAGCTCGTCCTACCTCCTCCATGGAGGATGGCGATGAGCAGCGGAGTGTCCAGAACCAGGGAAAAGGTGGGGGCGGGGGCGGGGCCAGAGGCAGGGGAACATACCGCCGCCCCCCCCCCCCCCCCCCCCCCCACCCAGGCCGCGCTGCGAGTCCCCAGGCTCCCACAGACGTCACCTGAAAAGCTCAAATCTGAACTTGAAACTGTGGCAACAGAACCACGTCTCCAACTCGCGTGCTTTTTTTTTTTTCACCCTAGAAAGAGAAAAAGGGGCTGTTGAAGCTGCTCTCTGGGGCCTCCACCAAGCGCAAGCCGCGGGGGTCCCCGCCGGCCTCGCCCACCCTGGACACCGAGCTGGGGGCCGAGCTGCCGCCCGGGGCCCCGGGCCCCCCCTGCAACTGCCCCGGGCCCTGCGACGCCGACACCCCGGCCGCGGCCCCCGGCCCGCAGCGCCGGACCTGCTCCCTGGACTCGGCCCCTGTGGCGCCGCCACCCCGGCAGCCCTGCTCGTCCCTGGGCCCCGCGGCCGGCGAGGCTCGGCCCGCGGTCTGTGAAAGGTGAGTCCATGGTCACGGCCACGGCGAGCCGGCAGGTCTGCGGCGTCCGAGGGGGTCCCGCTTCCTCTTCACTGGGTCCGTGGTGACAGCCAGCCCGGCTCCTGTCCCCCTTGGGTGACGGGCTCCATCTCTGCTGCTCCCTCCGAGCTCTTGCCCCGCCGGGCTGCCGCCCCTTCCCGTCCGCGCCCTTTCCCGTCCGCATCTCCCGCGTCGTCG